>NC_037680.1:65849618-66484804 GCF_003255815.1 Theropithecus gelada | reverse complement strand
CAACCAAAAAAAGTCCAGGACCAGATGGATTCACAGCTGAATTCTACCAGAGGTATAAGGAGGAGTTGGTACCATTCCTTCTGAAACTATTCCAATCAATAGAAAAAGAGGGAATCCTCCCTAACTCATTTTATGAGGCCAACATCATCCTGATACCAAAGCCTGGCAGAGACACAACAAAAAAAGAGAATTTTAGACCAATATCCCTGATGAACATCGATGCAAAAATCCTCAATAAAATACTGGCAAACCGGATTCAACAACACATCAAAAAGCTTATCCACCATGATCAAGTGGGCTTCATCCCTGGGATGCACTTCTAAATATTGGTCAAAGACAATACTGCTCAAAGACTGGGCAAAACCCTAGTGTCAACTTCTAAAATCTGGTATAGGCTAGAGTGTGAAGCTGGGCAATACTTGGAATGGAAAGTAGAATGGGCACACTTTTTTTTCTAATCTGGAGTCAGAGTTAACCAATAGTCTCTTTTAACTGATTCCAAGAAAGGAATCTCTGTAGGCCCAGTATACTTTTATAAAAAGCAGTGGTAAGTAACAAGGGAGTTAAGCACACAAAGGTGGGGTCAGGGACCTTACTCCCCTGACCTTACTATCCTCTGGTTAGCCACATGGCAGATCTCACTCAAGAGAAAGAAAGCAGGCTGCATCTGTGTACATATTCTTAAAAACAAACAAACAAAACAAAACAAAAAACCAAAAAACAAAAAATAACAGTGTGTCTCCGCCACAAGTTAAAGAAGCTTAATTAGGACCAGAAATCTGACCAGTTATGATAACTCATCCTTATCTGAGAAAGAATGAATCTTCTCTTTCAAGGGGTAGTCATTCTTGCTTTATCATAAGCTTGGGTCCTAGTAATCACTGTGTTAAAAGATTAGAAATAAAAGTGTGTAATGGAAGGGAGCAGAGGCAAGGGAGCTCTATTAGCTCATTTCTCTCTTTCAGCTCACTCCATCCTCTTTGCTCTTTTTCAGTTCATTAATTTTGGAGAAGAGGGGAAGAGCTGCCTAAGCTACATATTTCACTCCAGTTGATCTGGGAACTCTAGCTTTGTATGTGGAGTTTCAGATCAATGATAATTTAATAGTAAAATGGATTTGTATTTCCCAGTTGCAGTTGTCTTTTGTATGTCTATTCTCCCTCAGAAACCTTATGAGGATGGGTAGATTTAGGCATCTGGGTCTCTTGAGCTAACAACCTAACAGCCGGTGTTCAATCAATAATAATTATTATCAGATAATGATCAAACATGTGGTATGTAACAACGACAGTAATTAATGTAAGATCAGTTTGGAACTCAGTTCTGCCAAGGCAAGTTGAACTCTAACTGAATATGAAACATATTTTCATTCTTTTTGATGCCTATAGGCAGAAGTGGCTCACTGGTGTTTTCCTATACAAAGAATATGAAAAAAATCTACATAAACGTTACATTAAAATTTTTTTCATTTTATGAAAAGACCATTGAATATTATAAGTAATAATACCACAAATATTTCTGGGTATGTGTTTTTCATTTCAAATGAATATAACATTACCTACTCAAAAAACTGTAAGTGGATTTTCAAGCTAATGAATCATGAAATATTTTGTTGAGTTACAAGTGAACCAAATGGTCATATTTATTTTAACACCTGGGAAAAGTCAGGATATGCACAGCTGGCTGTTAGCTTGTCACACATTCCTAAGTTTACAATTACTACTAGTGTTCTCAAACCAAGTCCACTGACAAACAGTTGCAGGTGGCCAACATGTTTGTGTGTAGAAAGAGCTTTACTCAGCAAAATCTAGTAATGTATCAATAGTAGCATTTACTTTTGAAAAATATCAGTATTTGGGAATGGCAATTTCTAAATATTATCTTAATGATTTAAAGCATGCTTAGGACTGCTAATAAGAAATTTATACCACTATAATTTTGAAAAAATATCAGTCATTTAAGAATTATGGCAAAGAATAAATTGATCTGTTAAATAAAGTCTAATTATTTGGAATATTTCTAATGAAGGAAGTAACTAAATCTTTATGTAATAGCAGTTGGTTATCTAACTCATTCTTTAAAGCATTATTTCTTGGAAATGTAGCTAGTATCCCTGAGGAGGGGAAAGCATGTACAATTTTACAAGATAATCATTTTCAGGTTTTTTGATTATATTAAAAAGTTAAATTTAAATTTGTTTCATACAATTATTTTTATAATTTTTATTAAATGTTGAGTAGGCAGGAAAGAATATTTATAAAGTATATAACATATGAAGAATAACAAAATATGAATATTTACATTCCATCACCCAGTTTAAGAAAAAAAATAACATTACCATTGAAGTCCTGTGTACCCCTTCCTGAGCTTCTTTCTTTCACCTCTGTCCCTCAGTGGTCACCACTTTCTTCACTTTTGTGTATTTTATTTTCTTGCTTTTCTTTAGGGTTGTTACCACATAGAGTTGCAGCTCAACTTATGTTTACTTTTGAACATTCTGCAATTTGTATTAATTAAATAATGCTGTATTCATTGACTTTTATTTTGTTCAACATGGTACTGTTGAGATTCATTCAAGTTCTTTCATGCAGCTGTAACTCATGCATTTTATTGCTATGTAGCATTCCACTATATAAAGGTATCACGATATATTTATACATTTTACTGTTGATGAACATTTGGGTTTTTTTTTTTCAGTTCTTTATATTACCCAGTGCTACTACAACCATTTTGCACAACTCTTCTGGTGCACATGTGCAAGAGCTTCTAATGGTATGTGTGTGTCTGTGTATACACAGACATACACATTCAGATGTGGAATGTTGGGATCTTGAATGTTATATATATATATGTTATGTGTGTATATATATTTAATTAAATATTAATTAATATTACTTATTACTATAATTACTATATTATTTATGTCAAATTACTTTCTAATGTGCTTTTTACCAATTTATACTCTCACCAGCAGTATATGTGTTCCAATTGCTCCATATTCCTGTCCATATTTTATATTCTCAGAATTTTAAATTTACGCCAAGCAGATAAGTTTACTTACAGTTTTAATGTGCTCTTCTCTGATTACAGTGAGGTTGAGTATTTTTCAGATTGTTTATGGGCCATATCAGTAACCACTTGCGAAGTGCTTTTTCAAATTTCTCACCCAATTCCTTATGGAGTTGCTGATCTTCTTATTAACTTATAGGTAAGAATTTTTTATATGTTCAAGACACTAATCCTTTGTCAATTATATGTAGCAAATATCTTTGTCATTTACATGTTGCAAATATCTTGATGCAGTGACTCACACCTGTAATCCCACCACTTTGGGAGGCTGAGGTGAGTGGATTACCTGAGGTCAGGAGTTCGAGACCAGCCTGGCCTACATGGTGAAACCCCGTCTCTACTAAAAATACAAAAATTAGCTGGGTGTGGTGGTGTACATCTGTAGTCTCAGCTACTCGGGAGGCCAAGGCAGGAAAATTGCTTGAACGTGGGAGGCAGAGGTTGCAGTAAGCTGAGATTGCACCACTGCATTCCAGCGTGGGAGACAGAGTGAGATGTAATATCTTTTCACAGTGGCTTGTTTTTTCACTCTTCTTGTCTTTTGATGAACAAGAGTTCTTAATTTTAATGTATGCTACTCAAACATCTTTTCCTTATTCAAAACTATTTTTCATAGCTGTTATCAAAATTGAAAAAGTCTTACTATAGGAGCTAAAAAAGCTATATCATAGAAATTGGAAACTGTCATAGTGGTTTCTATCATCTAATAATATCTTCTTATTTAACTACAGAATTTCATATGAAAAATTGTGGTTGAGATAAATGGCTGTTTTCTCTGGTTTTGATGGCAAGCTGACTTACTAATAACTCAGTTTGCTATTGATAAATCGTAGAGCTACAAAAGGCACAGATTTCTGAAAACTTTTCTATAACTTATATCTTAGCTGTAATAAAATATGGGTGAGGATTGGTTGCAAAGGACACATCTGCAATATATGAGTTAATAATGGAGCTAATGTCATTTGTCTACCAGAAGGAATATATATGTATAGCATAGAAAATTTCTATGTAATGGGAGTAAGAGTCAGAGAAAACAGATTTTTTTTAAACATTTCACATCCAAACTTCCTATAACATCTGAACATTATATCATGAGCATGGATTACTTTTATTTTATTTTGTTTTATTTTATTTTATTTTATTTGAGATGGAGGCTCCCTGTGTTGCCCAGGCTGGAGTGTAGTAGTGTGATCTCGGGTCACTGCAACCTCTATGTCCTGAGTTTAAGCAATTCTCCTCCTCAGCCTCCTGAGTAGCTGGGGCTACAGGCGTGTGCCACCATGCCTAGTTAATTTTTGTATTTTTAGTAGAGACGAGGTTTCACCATATTGTCCAGGCTGGTCTTGAACTCCTGACCTCGGAATTAAATTTAATAATAGAAAGCATGTCTGATATTCTTCAAGCTGAATTGAAAATTATTGTAAAAATATTAACACTGGCCAGGTTAGGTAGCTTATACCTGTGATCCCAGCACTTTGGGAGGCCAAGATGGGAGGATCACTTAAGGTCAAGAGTTTGAGACCAGCCTGGACAACATAGTGAGAATCCATCTCTATCACAAATTTTAAAAAGCTGAGACAGGAGGATTGCTTGAGTCTAGGAGTTCAAGGCTGCAGTAAGCCACGATTGCACGACTGCACTCCAGCCTGGGTGACAGAGTGAGAGCTTATCTCAAAAAAAAAAAAAAAAAAAAAAAAAAATTTACATGTTCTTACATGTATATGATGTAAACCTGGGATTTTATTATGGTGCAGCACTAATTTTTTCATGTTTGCATGTAAGATTTGGGAGTCTAAGTGCTCTTAAAAATATACTAGTAAAAATAAGTTCAAAGATTTGAGCATTATCAGTTGAAAATGACCCACTGTTCTTAAATATTTTATTTTTTGATAATCTTTAAATAAACTGTGGATCCTGTTATTTCCAAAATAGAGAAGCATATGCGAATATCTGTTCTTACACTCAAGTTTAGAACATAAAACTTAAAATTTGTGGTGAAGGCAAAAAAAAAAAAAATGGCTAAACAATAATATTCACTGTCACTTAGATCAGTTTTATGTTAATGTTTTGAGTTATCTTAACTTTTAAGATATTTATATTGGATTCGGTTTTTAAACAACTCTGAGTGGGATGATTTAGCAAAAATACAAATCTTTTTTGAAACTTCTCTTCCCACTTTGTCACATGATGGTGTTTATGGTAAATTTTGTGTTCTTAAATTACATCTCAATAAGAATTTGCTTGCTCAATATCACTAATCTTCAGAGAAATGCAAATTAAAACTGCAATTAAATATCATCTTACACCAGTTAGAATGACCATTATTAAAAAGTCAAAAAACAGTAGACATTGGTGAGGATGCAGAGAAAGGAAACACTTATATACTGCTTGTGGAAACGTAAATTAGTACAACCTCTATGGAAAACAGTATGGAGATTTCTCAAAGAACTAAAAATACAACCACCATTTGACCCAGCAATTCCACTACTGGGTACCTACCTAACGAAAAAGACATCACTGTATCAAAAAAAATCTGTACTTGTATGTTTATCATAACACTATTCACAATAGCAAAGTCATGGAATCAAGTTAAGTATCCATCAATGGAAAACTGGATTTTAAAAGTATGGTATACATATATACCACAGAATACTAGCAAAAAAAAACAAGAAAGAAATAATGTCTTTTACAGAAACATGGATGCAACTAGAGGCCACTATCCTTGGTGAAATGACTCAAGAAGTTAAAAACCACATGTTCTCACTTAAAAGTGGGAGCTAAACAATGGGTACATGCAGACATACAGAGTAAATAATGAACACTGGAGACTCCAAAAGGTGGGAGGGTGGGAGGCAGGTACAGATGAATATGATCCTATGGAGTAGAATGTACACTATTTGGGTGATGAGTACACTAAAAGCCCAGCATTCACCACTATGCAATATATCCATGTAACACCACTGTACTTGTACCCCTAAGTCCATAAATAAAAAATAGTTTTTAAAAGAATTTGCTAACTGAATAGTTTAAAGATAAACCTTTTAGAGGTCAAAGATATTGGGCATGTAAAGATTGTGGTAATTTAAACATGAATATATGCAAAAATGTACAACTGCCTGGTCTAATTCTGAGCAAGGATGCAGAGATCATTTTTGCTGATAACTGAATATCATAAAGGTCATTGATGGTCAATAAAACTGCAATGTTCCAAATAAATTACTTTTATATATGCCAACAGATGTTGGGAAAAAATTAGTCACTTATGATAAAAATGATGCAAAAATGTGTTAGTTGTAACATAGTTTTAAATATATGTAACATTCAAACAGAATGTGATTTAACCCATTTATGCCTGAGGTTGCAATTTTTTGAATTTTTGCAATCAGATCTTGGTGATGGCCTTGAACAGTAGGATATAAATGACTTCCACATATTAATGACTGACACATATTGATGTGTATATATTTGTAAGGTTTCTTATATAAAAATGTCAGCAAACCAGAAGAAAAGTTTGGTCATATCATATGTTCTGATCTTATCAATCTTCTGATCTTTTCATTTGCAAAATATAGTTGCCATAAATTTAAGTAACTAGTGTGTGTACATATGCAAATTTATCACAATGCCACTTAGAATCTACTGTGTAAGGATGTGGATGCATTAAACAATTTTCTTATGAGAAAACAGCTGTTCTCTTATAATTTGATAAAGTAGGTGTGCCACTTGTTTATACCAACAGGGTAAGAAAAAAGACTTGTGGAATGTTTCTTTGTTTTGAGAAATACCTGACCTGGACTATAACTCTTTCCTTCTCTTTCTCTTGCCTTCCCACTGACAAGGATTCCCCAACCTTGATGTTCATTTTACTACTATTACATGTTCACTTGAAACTGTCTGGCTCAACATACATCCTCACCTCTTTCAACTATCACCTTGACTTCTTTTCTCTCTGACAATGTTTTCATGTTGGCAATACCCCTTCAGGCTTCATTCATTCATTCAATCAATATCACAAACAATAAACAAACAAAAGATGCAGCTTAGTGGTTAAGAGGTGGACTCTGATGCCAGACAGCTTAAGTTTGTATCTTGGCTCTACCAGCTGTTAGCCATTAGAACTTGGGAAAATCACTTAACTTACAAGCATCAATTTCCTCATCTGTAAAAATGAGGTTATACTGATACTGTACTAACAATATCACCTCACAGCTTGTTGGGAGAAATGAATGCATCAATATATCTAAAAGTCTTTTTTTTTTTTTTTTGAGATGGAGTTTCACTCTTGTCACCCAGGCTGGAGTACAATGGTGCAGTCTCGGCTCACTGCAACCTCCGCCTCCCAGGTTCAAGGGATTCTCCTGCCTCAGCCTCCAGAGTAGCTGGAATTACAGGCATGCACCACCATGCCTGGCTAATTTTGTATTTTCAGTAGAGACGGGGTTTCACCATGTTGGTCAGGCTGGTCTCAAACTGCTGACCTCAGGTGATCTCCCCACCTCGGCCTCCCAAAGTGATGGGATTACAGGCGTGAGCCACCATGCCCGGCCTGTATCTAAAAATCTTATAACAGTGCTCAATATGTACTAAGAGTCATGAAACTGTCAACTGATTTTATTATTAATCTTATTATTACCATTATTTGAGCACCTATATGCCAACCACTCTACTACATATTTGGATTATATTAGTGAACTCGATGGACAAGGCCTTGAATAAAATGCAGCCTGTCCCCACTTTCCCTATTGCAGACTTGTAAGTGGGCCCTGAATAAAATATTTGGCCAGGGATGTTATCACATTTAACAATAGGCACCAAAATTACTAAACCAGCAAGAAAAGACACAATCTCTACGACTGGCGTAGATAACAAAAGCACCTGACCACCTATTTTTAATTTTGTTGATATTACCATAATCTTCTGTTTTGTTTAATTCTAGTTCTCATTTCCCCCTTTCCATTACTACAGTCTGCAATTTTCAAGTCCTAAATGGGTGTTACTAACAGTAACTTATTTACAAAGAAGATTCATGATCAGTAGTTATATAAGAACCAATTCATTAAATAGCCAAAAGTAAAAAGGAAACACCCTCAGACTATATAAAGTTACAAAAGATATGACCAAAAAAATAAGTAAAAGTTCTTAAAAAGATACATAACTTGTAATTCTCCTACAGTTGCACACCCTAAGTGCAGAACTATCCTGTTTCAACATGATCATAAAACAACTATAATAGAATATTTTTAGATATTGAAAAGTTACTCTTTTTCCTCCCCATTGTTAACTTTCTTTTACCATTTCTCCTAATTTACAAATATTGCCTTCATGTAGGAGAACAGATAAAACCTAAAATAAAAGAGCTAAATTCTTGCTTAGAATTCCAAAATAAGATCTTCATAATATGAATTCTATTTCTAAGATCTAGGTACTCATTCAAGGAGAAAAAAAAATGATATGATTTTGTTTCAGTTCCAAAAAGGTCTGGTTTGGAAGACTGGAAGCTCAAGCTATGTAATGTACCATTGACCAGCTTAAGGCGGAGAAGAAATAAGCCCCTTTCTTGCGTAGGGGAGGAAAATCTTTCTTCTACCCTCCTAGGTTCTGTTGCTGGGCCTGAGAATTAAACTAACATAAGATAGAGCAATGGGGGAAAAGCAAACAAGTTTTATTTAATATTTTTACATGCATGGGAGCCCTCATAAGAAAAATGAATGTCTGAAAAAGCAGTTAGGCTCAAAAGTTTATATACCTTTTAAAACAAAGAATGATAAATTGTGAGGATATGATAAGACAAAGGGCATTAGGCTGGGGCAGTACATTGTGAGGCAGTGACCAGAAAATATACGGGGGAAACCAAAGGAAGATAAGGATTGTTTTCAGTCTGTGTAGTTTGTTTGTGTGGATCTCTTTTGGCAGTAACTCCCAGTCTCCAGTGTTAAGACTGTTCTTCTATTCCTGGTTCAGGAAGAACACTTTTCTCAAGGGAAATTTTACAACCTGCTTTGAGATAAGAAGCGTTGGGAAGTCAGAGAGTTCTTCCTGCACTTGCTATTTCTCAAGAGTCTTCAGCTCAAAATAATTCTTATGCCAGAGTGACATATTTTGGGGTGGCATATTCTGATCTCCTATACGTGCGTTCAGCAAATGCTATTCTGAAAACGAGTATGAGCTAAATGATTCTCTAACTTTAGACTTTTAGGTCTTGGAAGAGTGAAGCAATATTTTTACGACAATGAAATATAGGTAACAGCTATTGTGTTGACCCATACCGCTACCTCCCTATTTGAAAACTTTAGATTTGGCTTTCAAAGTACTTAAAGCATTTACCAACTGATTAAAGGGAAGAAAACAGTGCCACGAAGATACTGAAAGAGGAAGATTCAGCTGGGCGCGGTGGCTCACATCTGTCATCCCAGCACTTTGGGAGGCCAAGGCGGCGGATCACTTGAGGTCAGGAGTTCGAGACCAGCCTGGCCAACATGGTGAAACCTCGTCTCCACTAAAAATACAAAAGTTAGCCAGGTGTGCTGGCACATGCCTGTAATCCCAGCTACTTGGGAGGCTGAGGCAGGAGAATTGCTTGAACCTGGGAGGTGGAGGTTGCAGTGAGCCAAGATCACATCATTGCACTCCAGCCTAGGGGAAGAAGCAAGGCTCTGTCTCAAAAAAAAAAAAAAAAAAAAAAAAGGAGGATTCAGAGAACTAAACTAAGGTTTCTTCTATTGAAATAGAGGGAGAAAACCTAATACCGGTACTAGGAAGTCTGATTTGATTGTCGCAACAGAACGGTAGAAGAGGTCTGAGATAATACCTCCAAACCCAACTCCAAAACTTCCCTTATCTCCAGGAAAGTGCAGAAATGATCCAGAAAAGTTCCCCATATTCTTCTACTCTCCCCAACCCCCCAGGCATGAAAGAAAGTTGAGAATTAAGTCAGTACACAAGCCAGGGATTTATTATAATAACAGGGATAGAGAGCCAAATGGCAAAGGTTGATAAATGGGTAGCCCTAAACCAAGAAGGGACCTAGTAACAGAAGGAAACAGTTGAGCTCTCAATCATTATAACCTGCTATTGATAATGATGGTGGTGATGACTATAATAATAAAGCTAACATTTATTATGTGCTAAGTGCTGTTTAAGTGATTTCCATAGGTTAATTCATTTCATCCTTACAACCCCATAAGATCAGTACTGTTATTGCCTACTATTTTAAAGATGAGGAAACGGACACACAGACAGGGTAAGTAACTTTCCCACAGCTAATAAATGACAGACTTGGACTATGAATAGAGAATAGACCAAGAATTGCATTGGCCATACATATTTTTATAGTAGATAATATAGACAGTGGAGGCTCATGCCCAGAAATCAGGTGAGATAAGACATCTCAACCAGAGATAGCAAGGATCAGATACCCTTTTCTCAATGTCAGGACAAGATATAAATTCTTTGGGGGAACTTAAGTCATTAGTGGGAAGAAAAGTAATGTAAAATAGAGGAGAACTCTACGTATTTATATACGTATACAATATACTTACGTCTCATATCTACATGTCTTTGAATATTTGTTTATGTAATGTGGTGACTTTAGAAAACAAAAACAAAGGCTAGCTTTTAAAATAATTGAGATGTAAATTGTTGCTCTTTGGTGGTCTTCTTTAATCTTTTTCAGACCCTGAAGGCTTTCTACCATGAGCCCCTTTCTTACTTTCAGCAAAGGTGACACTAAAGACTAAGGTCTGAAGGTAGAGACTTATCTCAATTGACTCTTCACAATCAGTTAACAGATTGAACTCTTTATTCTATTCTCGCTCCCATGTTCACTACTGCACTTACCTAACCTTAAAAAAAAAAAAAAGGCTGGGCGCCATGGCTCACGCCTGTAATCCCAGCACTTTGGGAGGCTGAGGCGGGCAGATCACCTGAGGTCAGGAGTTTGAGACCAGTCTGGCCAATATGGTGAAACCCTGTCTCTACTAAAAAGACAAAAATTAGCCGGGGTCGTGGCAGGCGCCTGTAATCCCAGCTACTCGGGAGGCTGAATTGCATTGGCCATAAATGTTTTTTAAGTAGATAATAGTTTTTTTATATTCAGGAGAATCACTTGAATCTGGGAGGTGAAGATTGCAGTGAGCCGATATCTTGCCATTGCACTCCAGCCTGGGGAACGAGAGTGAGACTTCGTCTCAAAAACAAACAAACAAAAAACAAACAAACAAACAAAAACAACCAAAAAACTAAGATAACGTGATTGATTTTGTAACTTTAGACTTTCAAACCTTGGAAGAGTTATATTTCAGGACACTGAAAAGTAGGTAACAGGCTGGGTGTGGTGGATCACATCTGTAATCCCAGCACTTTGGGATGCCAAGGCGGGCGGATCACGAGGTCAAGAGATAGACACCATCCTGGCCAACATGGTGAAACTCTGTCTCTACTAAAAGTACAAAAATTAGTTGGGCATGGTGGTGGGCACCTGTAGTCCCACCTACTCGTGAGGCTGAGGCAGGAGAATCGCTTGAACCCGGGAGGCAGAGGTTGCAGTGAGCCGATATTGTGCCACTGCATTCCAGCCTGGTGACAGAGTGAGACTCCATCTCAAAAAAAAAAAAAAAAAAGTAGGTAACAACTATTGGGTTTACCTACGCATACACAGCTGACCCCTTGAAAAACACAGATGTGAACTGTATAGATCCACTTATATGTGGATTTCTTTTTTCCTTTTTTTTCTTTTTATTTATTAATTAATTAATTTATTTTTTTGAGACAGAGTCTCACTCTGTCACCCAGGCTGGAGTGCAATGGCCTGATCTCAGCTCCCTGTAAACCTCAGCCTCCTGAGTAGCTGGGATTACAGGTGCCTGCTACTATGCCTGGCTAATAGAGACGAGGGTTCACCACCTTGGTCAGGCTGGCTTTGAACTCCTGACCTCGTGATCCACCCGCCTTGGCCTCCCAAAGTGCTGGGATTACAGGTGTGAGCCACCGCGCCCGGCTCTTATTCTCAATAAATACAGTCAGCACTCCATATCCACGGGTGCTGCATCTGCAATCAAAGGCAGATCAAAAATGCAGTATTTGTCTGATGTGAAACCCGCAGATACTGAGGGTCGGCTTTTTGTATACTTGGTTTTCACAGGATTGTGGTACTTGAGTATGCAAAGATTTTGCTGTCTGCTGGGAGGTGGGGGATGTCCTGGAACCAATCCTCATTGTGAATACTGAGGGACTACTGTATTTTCCTACTTACTAGATTAGGCCTTCAAAGTATTTTAAGCATTTAGCAAAGGGTTAAGGGTTAAATGTAAAATAAAATCACATAAGAACTAGAAAAACAAAACAAAAATCACAAAAGAACTTAAAAAAAAAGTTTAAATACCTACATAATCTTGAGGTGAAAGGTCTTTCTAAGCTGAATACCAAAACATATCTATAAGAAAAAAAATGATTTTACTAAATAAAAATTGAAAATTTGTATGACAGGAAAAAAGTACCACAAATTAAGTGTTGCAGGACTTTGTTATGTATATGCTATATATATGTTGACGTGTTATGTATATCTTACATAAAAGAATACTTAAAAAGAAGCTAAAAAATTCCTAATAGAAAAAGTCATAAGGCAATTGATAATTATAGTGGCACTATAAGTTTAATGTAGTAACATAGACAGACATGGTCCTACCATATTTATGGGGGTGGATGTACATACATTTTTAAAAAATAGAGCCCAGAGAGACAGATTGAAATGTTCACAGTGGGTAGTGCAGGGGAGCAAAACTATGGGTAATTTTTATTTTGTTCTCTATATTGCCTGAAGTTTATCAGGGAGGTACATGTTACTGTAGCATAAGGAAAAAGCTATTTTTTAAAAAGCTAAGTGTAAACATTGAATGCAAAAAAAAAAAAAACAAAAAAAACAGGCATATGTCTTCTAAGCTAAACAGAGACAAAGAAAATTATTCTTTTTTTTTTTTTTTTGAGACGGAGTCTTGCTCTGTCGCCCAGGCTGGAGTGCAGTGGCCGGATCTCAGCTCACTGCAAGCTCCGCCTCCCGGGTTTACGCCATTCTCCTGCCTCAGCCTCCCGAGTAGCTGGGACTACAGGTGCCTGCCACCTCGCCTGGCTAGTTTTTTGTATTTCTTAGTAGAGACGGGGTTTCACCGTGTTAGCCAGGATGGTCTCGATCTCCTGACCTCGTGATCCGCCCGTCTTGGCCTCCCAAAGTGCTGGGATTACAAGTTTGAGCCACCGCGCCTGGCCAGAAAATTATTCTTCTGATCTGAATCTCATTTTCAGAATCTGTAACAAGACTTGGTAAAAATGATTTTTAATATTTGTGAATTTTTTTGATCCTCTAAGAAGTTAAAATGAATTAATTTCTTTCTTGTTAACTTTCAGAATACCATTTGCTAGTACATGAAGAATGCTATACATTTTTAATTCTCCCAACTTATAGAAATTAAGTCAATATTAATAAAGTAATTAATACACTGCCTACAATGTACTTACAACTGTGATAACTCTCACAGGAGGTAAACAAATGTACTTATTATACGTTAAATATTTCATGATTCAAATTTTCCACCAAGTTAGACTGGCATAGCCCAACAATGATGATGAATTTGGTAAAGTTGTTTGTCAAGAATCTTAGTAACATAAACCTATTGCTTCAAATTTCCATGTAACCTAAAGATAATACTATTGGTCTGCCATCAACAAAGTATGCACTTTTGAATAATAGGTTTATTCTTCACATAGATTTGAAAACTTTGGTTAGAATCAGAAATCACTAAAAGTCAGCAAAGTGGTTAGAATTAGAAATCAACAAGAGTAACCTATATGGGTTACAGGTTTAACCCATATAAAGTTAACCCATATATAATCCATATAGGGTTAAATATATTACTATCACTTAATAATGATGATGATGACATACAACTTTTTTTGAGTGTTTATGTTCCATGTGCGACGCTAAATAATTATTATCATCATTTAATTGCCGAGGAAATTTAGGCTTAGAGATTATGCAGCTAGTCCAAGCTCACATTCGGTATTGGGATTCAAACCTCCATCTTTCTGATGACAAAGTATCATTATTGCCTTTTCATTAAATATTTTATAAATTAGTTACTAGTGCTAGAATAAATGGAAATAATTTAAGCACTAGTTAAATAGTTTAAAATTGTATACTTATAAAAAAGATTTGATTACCTAATAATCCATATATGAAAACTATTCAGTGCCAACAGTGTGCAAAAACATAGCCATATATCAAGCCAAAGAAATGGGTGGGCTATTTCCATTCTTTTATGTGCAAATGGAATAGGCTGGAACGTAAGAGAACAAACGGATCTTTTTTCTGTTACTAGTTCTTCATATGTGGTAAAACAAAAACCCAATTGTTGGGTCTAACAGCGCACTGTTAAATTGGTTAACTTTCGGGAATAAAAGAAAAATTCTCACTGCTAGGCACTTTGGTGTTTGCTCACTTAATCCTTAATCAACAATGTCATAAGCTAGATATTATCGCTCCATTTTGAAAAAAGAAAGAAATGAAACTGAGGCTTAGAAAGTTTGAACAAGTTACATATGGCCGATAAGTGACAAAGCTGAGATTTGAATCTAGGTCTAAATGATCCCAAAGCTGCACTAAGCATAGGCCAATGTCGGTGCAGGAAAGCACAATTTGGAAATAATGAGCTAAATTTTAAAATAATTTTTATGTGTACTGATCACTGATTACTACCCTTATGTAACCATATATCAGGGAAAGCGAGCTTTCTGGTATGAAATGCAAAACCAAAGAATAAAAGCATTTGAAAAAGTATAAAAACATTTGTTTTAAAATTTCTATTTGAAGATTTAAGAAAGAAATATCTTCCTATGATACATGCACCTATTTACTAAGACTAAAAATCTAGTAATCTAAGAGATAACTTCAGATAATTTCAGAATTTGGAAACTAAAAATGTTTTAATGGCTAAAAGGAGAAACAGGCAGTGGGGTTTGCATCTAAGATGGCTCACTCACCTGGCTTCTAGGCAGAAGGCACCAATTCTCTGCTGGCTATTGGCCTTTACTTTCTAGTCACATAGACCTCTCTGTAAGGCTGCTTCTGAACTGTTTTGTTTTGTTTTTTTTGTTTTGATCTCGGTTACATTTATTTCTGCTCTGATCTCTATTATTTCTTTCTACTAGTTCTGAGTTTAGTTTGTTCTTGCTTTCCTAGTTCCATGAGGTGCATTGTTGGTTTATTGATTTGAAGTCTTTCTACATTTTTGATATAGGATCTTATTGTTATAAACTTCCCTCTTAGTACTGCTTTCACTCTATCCCATAGATTTTGGTATGTTATGTTTCCATTTTCATTTATTTCAAGAAATTTTAAAATTTCTTTAATTTCTTCATTGACCATTTGGTCATTTAGGAGCATATTGTTTAATTTCCATGTGTTTTCATACTTTCTAACATTCCTCTTTTTATTGGTTTCTAGTTTTATTCCATTGTGGTCAGAAAAGATATTTTACATGATTTCAATATTTTTGTATTTGTTTTATGGCCTAAGATATGGTCCATTCTGGAGAATTTTCCGTGTGTTGATGAAAACAATGAGTATTCTGCAGCAGTAGGGTGAAATATCCTGTAAAGGTCAGTTAAGCCAAATTGTTCCAGTGTGTAGTTTAACTCTGATGTTTGTCAATTTTCTGTCTGCACGATCTGTTCATTAATGACAGTGGGGTGTTAAAATCCCCTATTACTGTTGTATTGCAATTTATCTTTCTCTTTAGATCTATTAATGTTTACTTTATATACCTGGGAACTCTGGTGTTGGGTACATATATATTATTATATCCTGTTGCTGAAATGATCTTGTATTAGGCTGTCCTTGCACTGCCATAAAGAAATACCTGAGGTGGGATAATTTATAAAGAAAAGATTTTTGACTTAGAGTTCTGTAGGCTTTATAGGAAGCATGGTGTTGACATCTGTTCAGGTTCTAGGGGGGCCTCAAGAAGCTTACAAACATAGTGGAAGGCAAAAAGGAGCAGGTATGTCACATGGTGAAGCAGAAGCAAGACAGAGAGAGTAGAAGCAGGGAGGTGTCACACACTTTTAAATGACCAGATCTCATGAGAGCTCACTATCACAAACACCTCCCACCAGGCCCCAGCTCTGGCACTGGGGATAACAATTCAGCATGAGATTTGGGCATGGACAAATATCTAAACTATATCACTCTGCCCTGGCCTCTCCCAAATCTTATGTCCCTCTCACACTGCAAAATACTAGCCTGCCTTGTATGCATTCCCAACAGTCCCCTAAAGTCTTAACTCATTCCAGCATTAATGCAAAAGTCCAAAGTCTCATCTGAGACAAAGCAAATCCCATCTACCTATTAGCCCGTAAAATTAAAAACAAGTCAGTTACTTTCAAGATACAATGGGAGATATAGGCACTGAGTAAACATTCCCATTCCAAAAGGGAGAAATCAGCCCAAAAAAAAGGAGCTATAGGCCCCATGCAAGTTCATAACTCAGCAGGGCAGTCATTAAATCTTAAAGCTTCAAAATAATCTCCAGTGACTCCATATCCCATATCCAAGGCAAACTGGTGTAAGGGGTGGGCTCCGAAGGCCTTAGGAGCTCCATCTCTGTGGTTTTGCAGGGTTCAGGCCCCCTTGGCTGCTTCCAGGGGCTGGTGTTGAGTGCCTGCAGCTTTTCCAGGTTCAGGGTGCAAGCTGCTGGCGGATTTACCATTCTGGGGTCTGGAGGACAGTGGCCTCCTTCTCACAGCACCACTAGGCAGTGTCCCATTGGGGACTCTGTGTGGGGGCTTCAACCCCCCATTTCCCCTGGCACTTCTGTAGTAGAGGTTCTCTATTAGGGCTCTGCCCCTGAAGCAGGCTTCTGCCGGGACACCCAGGGTTTCTCATACAGCCTCTGAAATCTAAGCGGAGGCTGCCAAGTCTCATTCACTCTTGCGCTCTATGTGCCTACAAGCTTAACAACATGTGGAAGCTGCCAAGGGTTATGGCTTGCATACTCTGAAGTAGTATCCTGAGCTGTATCAGGGGACCTTTGAACCAAAGCTGAAGTCAGAGTAGCTGGGATGCAGGGAGCGCTGTCCTAAGGCCGTGCAGAGCAGCAGAGCCCTGGCCCTGGCCCACAAAATAATTCTTTCCTCCTAGGTCTCTGGGCCTGTGATGGGAGAGGCTGCTGTAAAGGTCTCTGAAATGTCTTTAAAGCCTTTTCCTCATATCGTTGATATTAGCACTTGGCTCTCTTTTAGTTATGCAAATAACTGTGGCAAGTGGTTGCTCCACAGCCTGCTTGAATTCCTCTCCTGAAAAACCTTTTTCTTTCTCTGCCACATGGCCAGCCTGCAAAATTTTCAAACTTTTATGCTCTGCTTCCCTTTTAAATGTAAGTTCCAACTTTCAGTCATTCCTTTGCTCCTACATCTGAGCATAGGTTGTTAGAATCAGTAAGACCACATCTTGAACCCTTTGCTGCTTAGAAATTTCTTCTCCCAGATACCCTAAATCATCACTATGAAGTTCAAACTTCCACACATTCCTAGGGCATGAACAGAATGTAGTCAAGCTCTTTGCTAAAGCATAACACATATGACTTTGCTTTAGTTCACAATAAGTTCCTCATTTCCACTGAGATCTTAGCAGCCTGAACTTCATTGTCCATATCACTTTCAGAATTTTGGTGACAACCATTTAATCAGTCTCTAAGAAGTTCCAAACTTTCCCTCATCTTCCTGTCTTCTTTGGAGCCCTCCAAACTCTTCCAACCTCTACTTGTTACCCAGTTCTGAAGTTGTTTCCACATTTTGAGGTATCTTTATTGTAAAGCCCCACTTCTGGTACCAATTTTCTGTGTTAGGCTGTTCTGCTATAAAGAAATAGCTGAGACTGGGTAATTTATAGAGAAAAGAGATTTAATTGGCTGATGGTTCTGCAGGCTTTACAGGAAGCACAATGCTAGCATCTGCTTGGCTTCTAGGGGAGCCTCGGGAAGCTTACCATCACGGCGGAAGGCAAAGGGAGAGCAGGCATATCACATAATGAAACAGGAGCAAGAAACACAGAGTTGAGTGGGGAGGTGCCACACACTTCTAAATGCCCTGATCTCATAAGAACTCACTAGCATGAAAATAATACTAAGCCATGAGGGATCTGCACCCATGATCCAAACGCCATCCACCAGGCCTTCCCGCCAGCATGGGGGATTACAATTCAACATGAGATTTGGCAGGGTCAACACTATATCAGACCTCTTTGTCATTTTATAGTAACCTTCTTTGTCTCTTTTGACAGTCTTTGATGTGTAGTCTATTTTATCTAAATTTAGCTCCTCCTGCTCTTTTCTGGTTTCCAGTTTCATGGAATACTTTTTTCCCATCCCTTCACTTTCAGTCTATGTGTATTTTATAGGTGAACTGGGTTTCTTATAGGCAATATAGTTGCATCTCGTTTCTTTATCCATTTAGACACTCCATGCCTTTTAATTGGCAAATTGAGTCCATTTATATTCAGTGCTATTATTGATAAGGATGTACTATTGCCAATTTGTTGTTGATTTTCTCATTGATTTGTAACTCCTCTCTTCCTTTCTTCCTATCTTCCTCTGTGGTTAAGTGATTTTTTTTTTTCTGTTAGTATGTTTAATTCATTTTAGTGAATCTATTACAGGTTTTTGCATTGTGGTTATGTGAGGCTCACAAAAAACATCTTATAGATATGACAAGTTATTTTAAAGAGATGACTACTTTGGATCTCGAAGTGTAAAAACAAAGAAAAATAAAAACAAAACAAAAACTTTACATTTAAATTTTCACCACCCTCCCACATTTTGACTTTATGTTGTCTCAATTTACATATTTTTATACTGCTTATCTCTTAGGTTACTGTAGCTATTATTGTTTTCCATACACGTGTCTTTTGGCCATCATACTGGACTTATGAGTGGATTTCACACCACAATTACATCCTAAGTTTGTCTGTGTACTTAATTTTACCAGTGGGTTTTATACTTTTCAATGTTTTCTTTTCACGTGTTAGTTTTGTTTTTTTAGATTGAAGTTAGCATTTCTTGTAAAATGAGTCTGATGGTGGTGAATTTATTCAGCTTTTATTTGTCTGGGAAAGGCTTTATCTCTCCTTTATAGTTGAAGGAAAACTTTGCTGGGTACAGTATTGTTGGATGGCAGTTAGAAAATGTCACTACACTTCCTCCTGTCCTGATTTCTACTGAGAAGTCTATTGCCCAATGAATTAAACACCTCCTTTATGTGTTATATTCTTCTTTTCTCTTGCTATTTTTAAGATCCTCCATTTATCCTCGACCTTTAAAGCTTTATTTTACCCATGGGTGTGTGATTTGGAACAAATTTGGTATTCTCTGACCTTTAAAGAATTTTTTTTTTTTTTTTTTTGAGACACAGTCTCGTTCTGTCGCCCAGGCTGGAGTGCAGTGGTGCGATCTTGGTTCACTGCAAGCTCCACCTCCCGGGTTCACGCCATTCTCCTGCCTCAGCCTCCCAAGTAGCTGGGACTGTAGATGCCCGCCACCACACCCTGCTAAGTTTTTTGTATTTTTAGGGGAGGTGGGGTTTCACCTCAGCCTCCCAAAGTACTAGGATTACAGGCATGAGCCACTGTGCCCAGCCCTCTGACCTTTCAATACCTGAATATTTATCTCCTTCTCAAGTTTTGGAAAATTTCCTGTGAATTTTTTTTTTTTTTTTTTTTAGAAGCTTTCTACCCCTTGCTCTTGATCAGCTTCCTCTTAAACACCAATAATTCTTAAATCTGGCCTTTGAAGTAATTTTCTATACCTTGTAGGCAATCTGTGTTCTTTGTTCCTTTGTTCTTTTTTCTCCTTTAACTGTGTAGTTTCTCTCTTTGTTTTTTTTTTTTCGTTGCCCAGGCTGGAGTGCAATGGCACAACCTCGGCTCACTGCAAGCTCTGCCTTCTGGGTTCACACCATTCTCTTGTCTCAGCCTCCCAAGTAGCTGGGACTACAAGCACCTGCCACCACGCTCAGCTTTTTTTTTTTTTTTTTTTTTTGAGACAGAGTCTGACTCTGTCGCCAGGCTGTAGTGCAGTGGTGCAATCTCGGCTCACTGCAAGTTCCGCCTCCCGGGTTCATGCCATTCTCTTGCCTCAGCCTCCTGAGAAGCTCGGACTAGAGGTGCCCACCACCACACCAAGCTAATTTTTTGTATTTTTAGTGGAGACAGGGTTTCACCGTGTTAGCCAGGATGGTCTCTATCTCCTGACCTCGTGATCCGCCTGCCTGGGCCTCCCAAAGTGCTGGGATTGCAGGTCTTAGCCACCACACCTGGCCAATTTTTGTATTTCTAGTACAGACAGGGTTTCACCTTGTTGGTCAGACTGGTATCGACCTCCTGACCAGACTGACCCACCTGCCTGGGCGTCCCAAAGTGCTGGGACCACAGGTGTGAGCCACCGTGCCCGGCTGACTGTGTATTTTCAAATAGCCTGTTTACAGCTTGCTGATCTTTTCCTCTGTGTGATCCAGTCTACTCTACTCTTAAGAGTTCCTAGTGAATTTTGCAGTTCAACTAATGTATTTCTCAGTTTCAGTATTTGATTTTTAAAAATTATTTCAATCTCTCTTAAATTCGCTCATACGTTTCTGAATTGCTTTTCTGTATTATCTTGAAGATCGCTGAGTCTTTTTAAAACTGTATTTTGAGTGATTAGTCATAGAGTTCACACATCACCATCTCATTAGAGTCAGTCACTAGTTCCTTGCCTTATCCATTTGAGGAGGTTGTCTGTTGTTGTTTCCTGTATGTCTATGTCTTCGGATTGAAGGATTGGTTATTTATTCCAGTCTTCTCTTCTGGCTTGTTTTGTTTTTTATTAGATACTTTTACTTAGAGATTCTTTGTAATTTACGTTTTTTTCCCCTCTGCTAGGTTGTAGACTCTTTTTTGGCACTAAATGGTACCTTAAGCACAGGTTTGCCTCAGTTCTAGTAAACAATCAGAGTGTTGCCTATCCCAAATTGGGAAGGTCCCACAGGAGATATTCCAGTAATGTAGAAAGTCTGGCTAGGGGTTTTTGCCCAGAGGAATGATGGAACAAACCTCCTACAGTATGGTGCCACTGAAAGGCCACTCTGACTGATCTGGCATCTCCTTTGGTGGAGTAACAGATCAAGTTTCCATGGCTGGGGATGACAGTCCCACCTCCCTGCTTTGTCTCTGGCTGTCCTCAGGAATATTTCTTCCTTTACACACTTCCGATGCTTCCTGTGGGTTGAAGCAGAGACAGGTCTCCTGTCAGGAACCCAAGATGGTGGGGAAGCTGGTTATCCATCTCAACCTCACTTTTTCCAGTGTAGAAACCATGAGTCAGGAGGAGAAATGTTCCACATACCTGGTGCTGGGCAGATTGTGGGGAAGGGCATTGAAGATATGGAAGTCCAATTCTATTACTATCTGCTCAAATATTTTTAATGTTTTTAATTTTTAACTTTTGTGGGTAGATGTATGTATTTATGGGGTACATGAGATGTTTTGATACAGGCATGCAGTGTGTAATAATTACATCATGGAAGATGGGGTATCCATTCCCCCAAGCATTTATCCTTTGTTTTATAAACCGTCCAATTATACTCTTTTAGTTATTTTTAAATGTACAATTAAATTATTATTGACTATAGTCACCCTGTTTTGCTAGCAAATACTAGGTCTTATTCATTCATTCTAAATATTTTTTTGTAACCATTAACCATCCCCAACTCCTCACAACCCCCCACTACCCTTCCCAGCCTCTGGTAACCATCCTTCTCCTCTTTATCTCCATGATTTAATTTGTTTTGATTGTTAGATCCCACAAGTAAGTGAGAACATGCAATGTTTGTCTTTCTGTGCCTGGCTTATTTCACTTACTGTAATGACCTCCAGTTCCATCCACGTTGTTGAAAATGACTGAATCTCATTCTTTTTCATGGCAGGATAGTACACCACAGTATAAGTACCACATTTTCTTTCTTTCTTTCCTTTTTTTTTGGAGATGGAATCTCACTCTGTTGCCCAGGCTGGAGTGCAGTGGCGTGATCTCGGCTTACAGCGACCTCTACCTTCTGGGTTCAAGCTATTCTCTTGCCTCAGCCTCCCGAGTAGCTGGGATTACAGGCACATGCTGCCACGCCAAACTAATTTTTTTGTATTTTAGTAGAGACGGGGTTTCACCATGTTGCCCAGGCTAGTCTTGAATTCCTTAGCTCAGACCATCCAATCCACATGCCTCGGCCTCCCAAAGTGCTGGGATTATAGGCGTGAGCCACTGTGCCTGGCCTAAGTACCACATTTTCTTTATCCATTTATCTCTTGATAAACACTTAGGTTCCTTCTAAATCTTGGCTATCTCTTCAGTAGGCCAATTTCCTTTCTTTTAGGTATACAGAGAGCAGTGGAATTGCTGAGTCATATGGTAGCTTTATTTTTAGTTTTTTGAGGAACCTCCAAACTGCTTTCCACAGTGGTTATATTAGTTTACATTCCCATCAACAGTGTATGAGGGTTCTATTTTCTCCACATCCTTGCCAGCATTTGTTATTGCCTGCCTTTTGTATGTAAGCCATTTTAACTGGTGTGAGATAATATATCATTGTTTTGATTTGCATTTCTCTGACGGTCAAGGATGTTGAGCACCTTTTCATATATCTGTTTGCCATTTGTATGTCTTCTTTTCAGAAATGTCTACTGAAATCTTCTGCCAATTTTTCAATTGGATTATTAGATTTTTTTCCTATAGAGTTTTGCTCATAGATTTTGTTCTTTTCTCTGTGATTCTACGAACTGTTTTATCTTCATATTTGAGTGCTGGGATATTGCTGGTGATAATCTCGGTGCTCTCTTGTTTGTGGTTTTCTGTGAAGAAGAGTGAAGCCAACTTGCTTCTACATCATTTTGGAACCTAGTCTCTCCATAGGGCTGCTTGAGTGTCCTCACAACATATCAGCTGGCTTTCCCAAGTTCAATAAGTTTTGAAGGACATATACACCGCATAACTACTCACAACCAACATACAGAACATTTCCATCATCCAAACAGTTCCTTCATGTTCCTTTGTAGTCAGTCCATCCCTTCACTCCTGTCTCCATATAACCATCATCAGGTTTCTGTTATTGTTGTTTAGTTGTATTTTCTTTCTTCCTTTTCTTTTGAAGAGACAGGGGGTCTTGCTCTGCCACTTAGGCTGGAGTATAGTCACATGATCATAGCTCACTGTAACCTCAATCTCCTGGGCTCACACAATACCCCTGCCTCAGCCTCCCAAGTAACTGGGACTACAGGCATGCACCATTATGCCCACATACATTTTTTTATTTCCCATGTACTGACAGGGACAGGGGTCTTGCTATGTTGCTCAGGCTGGTCTTGAACTCTGGGCATCAAGTGAT
The DNA here is from genome assembly GCF_003255815.1 of Theropithecus gelada. Lineage (NCBI taxonomy): Eukaryota > Metazoa > Chordata > Mammalia > Primates > Cercopithecidae > Theropithecus > Theropithecus gelada. The sequence continues at coordinate 66,461,281 of NC_037680.1, read as the reverse complement.
TCTCCTGCCTCAGCCTCCCAAAGTGCTGGGATTACAGGCATTAGCCATTGTGCCTGGCCCAGTTTGTATTTTCCAGAGCTTCATATAAATGATATCACATAGTATGTAGTTTCTGTGTAAGGTCTCTTTCACTCAGCATAATATTTTTGAGATTCATTCTGTTGTTGTGTGTATCAGATCATTCCTTTTTATTAAGTAGTGTATACAGCTATACCATGAAAAAGTTCTCAATTATTTATTGAATTTCATCAATAAAAAAATTTGTGGACATTTGTTTCTTTATCCTATAATGTAGAAAATATCCTAGAGAATATCCTCAATTTTGCTTCTTATCTTGCAAAGCTTAAAATATTAAAATATTACTACATGATCCTTAATAGAAAAAGTTTTATGACTCTGGAGTAGTGGAATAGTCATGATTTGGGAACTTGCTATAACTGCAGACTCTCAAAACCTACCCTAGAACTACTGACTTAGAATCTAGATTTTAACAAGGTCCTAGGTAAATTATACATATATCAAAGGATGAGAGGCACTGTTTTATTCTGACAGTTTTTAAACATTTTAGAGTTATAACAATAACGCACTGCATATGTGAAAGTGTGTGAGAGATAGCTGTGTGTGTGTGTGTGTGTGTGTGTGTTTGTATCGACAAGTCTAACAGAGTCATTCACATCTATGACATTCAGAAAACTATTATTGGCATCTAAAACAAACTCATAAAAATACCCAAATAAAATATGGAGACATGTTGAATTTTTTTCAGTATTGCTCCTATATAAAAATTCTAATTCTCATTTTAAAATTACCATCTTTAGATAGAAAATATCCATTATTTTATAATCTTACAGTATCAAATGATTTCCTAAAGTTTCTTGTTAAAGCAGTTTTCAAAAGAGCAAATGAAACACAACTAAAAACTGTTCTGTCTTCTGTAAAAGGATGTACTAGTGATTAGCAGAGATCAGCAGATAATCATCTTCATGCATGTGACCAACAAGGCCAAAAGGACACCAGGGTTTTCATATATTATATGCTATAAAATTCATGCAGCAAACCTACTTGGCATGTATTTTTTAGTATTATACACATCTTTTGATCAACAAATTAAAACTTAAAGAACAAATCATTGAATTCCTATTAACATTTACTGAAAAAGTATGTGAAATGTGAAGATATTCTCTTCATGCAAAAATCATGATAAAGACATTTTCAAAATCAGAGAAAACTAATTTATATAACATAACTAAATTTTCTATAAGCAGTAACAATAGCTTTGTGTTACTAAACTCAGACAGCTGTTCCATTTGTAATCATCTCCTATAACTAACTGCAGTTAGCAGTCTGGGTTTCCTAGACTCCATTTGAAATTATATTTACGTAACTGTTACTTTATAAACAGAGTTTCATACTTTCACTGATTTAATTCTGTCAATTCTAAGTTTCGATTTGGGACCCTTAATAAAATATTCAAAATAAAGAAAATATTTAAGTCTCTTTTTGATATTTACTTTACCAATGTTAGCTTGAAAATAGCAACTTCTTTTCTTCAAACAATCTTTTCCAGAATTTCTTGATTCACTTTGTATCTTTTTGCACACATGCTAGTTCTAAATATATATCTGAACTCCAAATGACTTCTCTTCATATTAATAGCCCAAAACAAGCTATTAAATCTTCCTTATAACAAGCAACAATATGCCAAAACACTTGCTCTGTATTTCATACTTTAATAAAAAGGACCTATAAACACTAAAACAATTATTTTAAAAACCCATTCCTTCATTAATAAATATCATATTCCCCGTTCATATGACAAAATTTGGCACTAGTCAGAAGTGTCAGAGGAGCTGTTCAAAGATCAGAATTTTTCAGGTTTATCTCGTCTTACTTAAAAACGTTACATGCATTATGCTTGGAGCCAGATCATATAGTCCCATTAGGACAATCAGAGATTCACCTGAATTAGTCCTACTTTGGAAAGTCAAAGTCTTTTAAATGGCATTGTTAGAAAATCATACAATAATAAAACAATATGAGAATACATCTTTTTGATTCTGTTTGAGGCTCTACTAATATTTATTATTCAATTTAAGAAAGACTTGAGTTGTAAAAACATAAAATAGATAAATTCTTTATAATCTTCTATATTCTAAATGATCTATATATTATTTAAAAACAAGATAGTATTAATTATAGAAAAAAATTAAGAAGGTGTTTCATTTAAAACTCATGTGTTTATCTGGGAATTATAAAAGAAAAATTTAAAAGATTGTGTAAAATTAAGTATTAACAGAAAATATTAAAAAGGCACTCTTAAAATTCTAGGTTTAAATATAGGTAATTGGAGAACCTACAGGTCATAATGTAATAAGCCCTGATTTTTAAAAGTCAACAAAAAATGTTTCCCTCTAAAAGATACCCTTTCCAATTTTAAGATAAAAATGGAGAAAAATAGAAATCATTAACAATGCATGAACCAAAAATTAGTTTAGAATAAAGGCCAATTACAATTATGGAATCTGCATCTGTTCATTACAACTTTGTCAGTTTTCCAGAATATGAGGCTAGGCAGTTTTTACAAATGACGTAAATGGAAATGTGTTCAGAAACGGCTAAACAATGTGTGCAACATGCAAAAAATGTGATGTTACAGCTAAAAAGGAATTCACTCTTCTTCACACTACTATTTATATAGACTTCTCTTGGTTCTATTTCTATGGACATTTTTCTTACTCTGTATAATTTTGCCAATTGAGAGACTGACTCAACATTCTTTGAATATTTGAAATTTCTACAAATATGAAACATCTCCTACCAAGGTGTATAGAATGGCTTACAAAGAATTTAGATGACTTAGAAAAATTGCATTAAATTTCTCTGATAAATGTGTGGCAAATGTTTAGATGAGTAATCTTCTTGAGGCTATTTCTAATCCATGGGCTCAGCTTTTTGGGCAATCAATGGACTTCTTAGGACATGCCATATTTAGCTGAGAAAAGGCTGTCCAGGTCAGTGAGAAAGAAAATTCATTTGGGGCATATCAAGTAGTCCAAAAGTGACAAAATAATATCAAATAATAACAAAGAAATAAGCCTAAAGAGAGTTAAGCAGGTTTTTAAAAAATCAGAGAAGCATTTTCCATAGTCTCTTAGAAACTGAGAAAAATGGGTTTTTATCATTAATAAGTTTCAAAAATGTCGGGTATTCTCCCATCTCTAAGAGATTCATGGTATGTAATTAACATATTAAAGGCTCTGTGAGCTAAGTCCAAGAAAGAAAGCAATTTAATTTTTGTACATGAAATCTCTACCCCTTTCTGAAAATTTCAACCCCCATATTTTTCCACAGAAGACAATTTGGAAAGGCTTTGATAATTTTAGATATTTAAGCAGTAAAATGTGAAAAGCAAAAATGGCCCACATATGAAAAATGACTAAGTTAAAAAATCATTTAAAAGAATTGAAAATAAAAGAAATGGGAAGGTGGGCCCTTTCTTGGGTATTATTCATTTATTCAACAAATATTTACTGAGCATTAAGTGTGACAAACATAATGCTAGACACTAGGTACACAGTTTTGATTTTCTAAGACACTCCCTCTGTCCCCACTCTCAGATCTCCCTCCCAAAAGAAATAGAAGTCTTTTTGAGAGATGCTTCTGTTATATGAGTAAACTATCAATTTCAACCCAAATATAGTGTTAACCTAGTTTCACAAGCACTGGCATTAGTAAAGGCACTTAACAAGCAAGAAAATACTAATAACTAAATGCTGATTATATACGTTTTTTTCTCAAAACTGAAAACTGAAGATACTGAATATCTGCCCAGATTAAACACTAATAAAGTGATGCTGGTGATGACATAATGTTCTCAGTGATGGGCATGAGACATAGGATAATCTAGATATGAGCTATTGGCAATCATATGATCAGTAATCTTTGCTTTCTAGGACCATTCAAATATTTTAAGATACTCAGCTGATAGAGAATGCCATATTCCATGTGGTTTTTAATTACATGTTACCAATAATGTAAAACGATCCCATTTTTACCAGGAGACATATTTAGTCGATATAAACCTGCTTGAAAAGCTCTCAGTGGTCAAATCTAGGATAACGTAGCATCAAAAGAACCAATGACAGTAACGGATCTTTTTTTTTTTTTTGAAAGAGAGGGTATCACTCTGCTGCACAGGATGGAGTGTAATGGCACAATCATGACTCACTGCAGCCTTGACATCCCCAGGCTCAAGCGATCCTTCTGCCTCAGCCTCCTGAGTTGCTGGGACTAAAGGTGCACATGAGTCCCTACCAGCAGTAGTAAATAAAGGAGAAGGGATAATTCCTCCCCAAAATGGAAACCCAACTAATCAATGTGGTATATATGTTAGAAGTGGTGTGTGCGTGTCGGGGGGTGGAGGGTGGAAATCACCATTTATCATGTATAGAATTACTTTTTTTTGAGTCGGAGTCTCACTCTGTCACCCAGGCTGGAATGCAGTGGCGCAATCTCGGCTCACTGCAACCTCCACCTCCCAGATTGAAGTGATTCTCCTGCCTCAGCCTCCCAAGTAGCTGGGACTACAGGTGCGTGCCACCACATCCAACTAATTTTTGTTTTTTTAATGGAGACGGGATTTCACTATGTTGGCCAGGCTGGTCTCGAGCTCCTGATCTTGCTGTTTAATGACCATTTGTCATAAAAAGAAAGACAGGAATTATACCTTTTTGGTCTTGTTGGTCACATGGATGAAGATGACCATCTGTTAATCTCTGTTAATCACATAAGAAAGACATGACAGCTAAACACAATGAGGGATTCTGGACCAAAGGAAGAACAGTGAGGTGTTTGGCAAAATTTAGAACTTTTTTCTTTTGCTTTGAGGGACATTAGTTGGGAAATTGGCAAAATTTAAATAAGGTCTGTAAATCAGTTAATAATATGAATCGGGCTTGGGCTCATGCCTGTAAATCCCAGCATTTTAAGAGGACAAGGTGGGTAGATCACTTGAGCTCATGAGTTTGAGACCCACCTAGACAACATGGTAAAAACCCGTCTCTCCCAAAAAATTACAAAAAATTAACTGAGCATGGTGGTTTATGCCTATAGTTTCAGCTACGTGGGAGGCTGAGGTAGGAGGATCACCTGAGCCCAAAAAGTCAAGGCTGCAGTGAGCCATGACTGTGCATGTTTGGGGCTGAGGCAGAAGGATTACTTGAGGACAAGAGTTTCCTTGAGAAGGGAGGCTGAGGCAGGAGGATCACTTGAGGACAGGAGTTCGAGACCAGCCTGGGGAAGACAGTGAGACCCTGTCACCAAAAAAAAATTTTTTTTTATTAGCCAGGTGTGGTGATGTATACCTGTAGTACTAGCTACTAGAAAGGCTGACACAGGAGGACTGTTTGAGCCTGGGAGTTTGAGGTTAACATGAACTACGATCGCACCACTGCACTCCAGCATGGGTGACAGAGTGCAACTCTGTCTCCAAAATAATAATAACAATAACAATATTTCATCAATGTTAATTTGCTGTTTTCTACACACAGTACAATTATTACATTATGATTGTGTAAGGTGTTAACATTTGGGGTGAAGGGTGTACTATTTTTACAATTTTTGTAAATGTAAATTAATTCAAAATAAAATTTAAAAAGAAAGAAAACCACCATTTCACAAACCACCACAACTGTTTCAAGTAAGAATCAATCAGTAGATGGTAAAACTAGTGGATGAAAGTATGAGCAACAATATATTTACATAAAGTAGCCCACATATTTATTAATCTCAAGGTAGAAAATAGAGAAGACTGTCAGTGCACAGATCACACCCCTCAGCCCCGGAAGATGGGGAACTGCCTCAAATCCCCAACCTCGGATGACATCTCCCTGCTTCAGGAGTCTCAGTCCAACTGGGCTAGCTTTGGCGAGGGGACTAAGCTGTATCAGGAGCCGCTGCCACATCACGAACAGGTTCCAGTTCCAGTCTACCATCCAACACCTAGCAACACCTATCCTAACAAATTAGGATACCTCAAAGAATAGGCCTTATACAACAACTGCCTAAAGGAGTTCATCATCCTGGAAGAGATGGATCAGAAAATCAGAACAACAGATCCAGGAGTGTGTGATCTGTATAATGGACTTTGTTTACGGGGACCCAATTCAATTTCTTCTTCTTTTTTTGAGACGGAGTTTCCCTCTTGTCACCCTGGCTGGAGTACAGTGGCGTGAACTCAGCTCACTGCAATCTCCACCTCCCGGGTTCAAGTGATTCTCCTGCCTCAGCCTCTGGAGTAGCTGGGACTACAGAGATGCGCCACCAGGCCAGCTAATTTTTGTATTTTCAGTAGAGACGGGGTTTCACTACGTTGGCCAGGATGGTCTCGATCTCTTGAACTCGTGATCCACCCATCTCGGCCTCCCAAAGGGCTGGGATTACAGGCATGAGCCACCATGCCCAGCCCCAACTGAATTTCTACTGAGCACGTACATCTACCACCTGGACTGCATTATGACTGGTTGATCAGATCCTTCATGTGCCCATCCTCCATGGAGCCAGTTGATGCAGCACTGCTTTCATCCTAGGAGACTATTGAGCCAGGGTCTCTCATTTGACTTCAAGTGAACCATCATTTTGGGGGATTTTGATCTTTTGTCACTGAGTCCAAAGATCATGCACAAAAGTTTCCTAAAAATTCCTGGATGGCTGCAGATGTTGGGGGGAAAGTACATGATATTTCAAAACTTAGAGGGAAAAGTAGGATGATATTTTTATGTAAGGCCTTGACCCAGTGTTTAAAAATGTAACTGTATTTAGACCTTGTTATTATTCCAGTACATAGGAATTGTGTAAAGTGTTATAGCAGCTGTATTTGTTTAAATTGTGTGTACTGAAGATAAGAAGAAGATAGTAGTTATTTTTCCTAAATGAAATAACTTTCGGTAGTGATTTGGGCACGCCCAAGATGGCTGAATAGGAAGAGCTCCAGCCTCCAGCTCCCAGCATGAGCAACACAGAAGATGGGTGATTTCTGCATTTTCAACTGAGGTACCAGGTTCATCTCACTGGGGCGTGTTGGACAGTCGGTGCTGGTCCGCAGGTGCAGCCCGACCAGCGAGAGCTGAAGCAGAGCGAGGCATCACCTCACCTGGGAAACACAAGGGGGAAGGGAATTCCTTTTCCTAGTCAAAGGAAACTGAGACACACAACACCTGGAAACTTGGGTAACTCCCTGCCTAATATCGCACTTTACCAAGGGTCTTACAAAACAGCACACCAGGAGGTTATATCCCACACCTGGCCTGGAGGGTCCCACGCCCACAGAGCCTCCCTCATTGCTAGCACAGCAGTCTGAGATCTAACTACCAGGCGGCAGCGAGGCTGGGGGACGGGTGCCCACCATTGCTGAGGCTTAAGTAGGTAAACAAAGCCGCAGGGAAGCTCGAATTGGGTGGAGGCCACCACAGCTCAAGGAGACCTTCCTGCCTCTGTAGACTCCACCTCTGGGGACAGGGCATAGCTAAACAAAAAGCAGCAGAAACCTCAGCAGAGGTAAATGTCCCTGTCTGACAGCTTTGAAGAGAGCAGTGGTTCTCCCAGCACAGACGCTGAGATCTGAGAATGGACAGATTGCCTGCTCAAGTGGGTCCCTGACCCCTGAGTAGCCTAAGGGACATCCCCCACTAGGTGCACACTGACATCTCACACCTCACACGGCTGGGTACACCTCTGAGACGAAGCTTCCAGAACAAGAATCAGAAAGCAACACTCTCTGTTCAGCAATATTCTATCTTCTACAGCCTCCGCTGCTGATACCCAGGCAAACAGGGTCTGGAGTACACCTCAAGCAAACTCCAACAGACCTACAGCTGAGGGTCCTGACTGTTAGAAGGAAAACTAACAAACAGAAAGGACCAAAACTCCATCAGTACATCACCATCATCAAAGACCAAAGGCAGATAAAACCACAAAGATGGGGAAAAAGCAGTGCAGAAAAGCTGGAAATTCAAAAAATCAGAGCGCATCTCCCCCTCCAAAGGAACGCAGCTCATCACCAGCAACGGAACAAAGCTGGATGGAGAATGACTTTGACGAGTTGAGACAAGAAGGCTTCAGTCAATCTAACTTCTCAGAGGTAAAGGAGGAACTACGTAACCAGCGCAAAGAAACTAAAAACCTTGAAAAAAGATTTGATGAATGGCTAACTAGAATAACCAATGTAGAGAAATCCTTAAAAGAACTGATAGAGATGAAAACCATAACACGAGAACTACGTGACAAATGCACAAGCTTCAGTAACTGACTCGATCAACTGGAAGAAAGAGTATCACAGATTGAAGATCAAATGAATGACATGAAGTGAGAAGAGAAGTGTAGAGAAAAAAGAGTAAAAAGAAATGAACAAAGCCTCCAGGAAATATGGGATTATGTGACAAGACAAAATCTACATCTAATTGGTGTGCCTGAAAGTGACGGGGAAAATGGAACCAAGTTGGAAAACACTCTGCAGGATATCATCCAGGAGAACTTCCCCAACCTAGTAAGGCAGGCCAACATTCAAATTCAGAAAACACAGAGAACACCACAAAGATACTCCTCGAGAAGAGCAACTCCAAGACACATAATTGTCAGATTCACCAAAGTTGAAATGAAGGAAAAAATGTTAAGGGCAGGCAGGAAGAAAGGTCAGGTTACACACAAAGGGAAGCCCATCAGACTAATGGTAGATCTCTCGCCAGAAACTCTACAAGCCAGAAGACAGTGGGGGCCAATATTCAACATTCTTAAAGAAAAGAATTTTCAACCCAGAATTTCATATCCAGCCAAACTAAGTTTCATAAGTGAAGGAGAACCAAAATCCTTTACAGACAAGCAAATGCTTAGAGATTTTGTCACCACCAGGCCTGCCCTACAAGAGATCCTGAAGGAAGCACTAAACATGGAAAGGAACAACAGGTAACAGCCATTGCAAAAACATGCCAAAACGTAAAGACCATCGATGCTAGGAAGAAACTGCATCAACTAACGAGCAAAATAACCAGCTAATATCATAATGACAGGATCAAGTTCACACACAACAATATTAACCTTAAATGTAAATGGACTAAATGGTCCAATTAAAAGATACAGACTGGCAAATTGGATAAACAGTCAAGACCCATCAGTTTGCTGTATTCGAGAGACCCATCTCACATGTAGAGACACACACAGGCTCAAAATAAAGGGATGGAGGAAGATCTACCAAGAAAATGGAAAAGAAAAGAGGCAGAGGTTGCAATCCTAGTCTCTGATAAAATAGACTTTAAACCATCAAAGATCAAAAGAGACAAAGAAGGCCATTACATAATGGTAAAGGGATCAATTCAACAGGAAGAGCTAACTATCCTAAATATATATGCATCCAATACAGGAGCATCCAGATTCATAAACCAGCCTTAGAGACTTACAAAGAGACTTAGACTCCTATACAATAATAATGGGAGACTTTAACACCCCACTGTCAACATTAGACAGATCAACGAGACAGAAAGTTAACAAGGATATCCAGGAATTGAAGTCCACTCTGCACCAAGTGGACCTAATAGACATCTACAGAACTCTCCACCCCAAAACAACAGAATATACCTTCTTCTCAGCACCACATCGCACTTATTCCAAAATTGACCACATAGTTGGAAGTAAAGCATTCCTCAGCAAATGTAAAAGAACAGAAATTATAACAAACTGTCTCTCAGACCACAGTGCAATCAAACTAGAACTCAGGACTAAGAAACTCAATCAAAACTGCTCAACTACATGGAAACTGAACAACCTGCTCCTGAATGACTACTGGGTACATAACGAAATGAAGGCAGAAATAAAGATGTTCTTTGAAACCAATGAGAACAAAGATACAACATACCAGAATCTCTGGGACACATTTAAAGCAGTGTGGAGAGGGAAATTTATAGCACTAAATGCCCACAAGAGAAAGCAGGACAGATCTAAAATTGACACCCTAACATCACAATTTAAAGAACTAGAGAAGCAAGAGCAAACACATTCAAAAGCTAGCAGAAGGCAAGAAATAACTAAGATCAGAGCAGAACTGAAGGAGATAGAGTCACAAAAAACCCTCCAAAAATCTATGAATCCAGGAGCTGGTTTTTTGAAAAGATCAACAAAATTGACAGACCACTAGCAAGACTAATAAACAAGAAAAGAGAGAAGAATCAAATGGATGCAATAAAAAATGATAAAGGTGATATCACCACCAACCCCACAGAAATACAAACTGCCATCAGAGAATACTATAAACACCTCTGTGCAAACAAACTAGAAAACCTAGAAGAAACAGATAAATTCCTGGACACATACACTCTCCTAAGACTAAACCAGAAAGAAGTTGAATCCCTGAATAGACCAATAGCAGGCTCTGAAATTGAGGCAATAATTAATAGCCTACCTACCAAAAAAAGTCCAGGACCAGACGGATTCACAGCCGAATTCTACCAGAGGTACAAGGAGGAGTTGGTACCATTCCTTCTGAAACTATGCCAATCAATAGCAAAAGAGGGAATCCTCCCTTACTCATTTTATGAGGCCAGCATCATCCTGATACCAAAGCCTGGCAGAGATACAACAAAAAAAGAGAATTTTAGACCAATATCCCTGATGAACATCGATGCAAAAATCCTCAATAAAATACTGACAAACTGAACCCAGCAGCACATCAAAAAGCTTATCCACCATGATCAAGTGGGCTTCATCCCTGGGATGCAAGGCTGGTTCAACATACGCAAATCAATAAATGTAATCCAGCATATAAACTGAAGCAAAGACAAAAACCACATGATGATCTCAATAGATGCAGAAAAGGCCTTTGACAAAATTCAACAGCCCTTCACGCTAAAAACTTTCAATAAATTCGGTATCGATGGAACGTATCTCAAAATAGTAAGAGCTATTAAGTTCTAGGGTACATGTGGATAACGTGCAGGTTTGTTATATATGTATACTTGTGCCATGTTGGCGTGCTGCACCCATCAACTCGCCAGCACCCATCAACTCGTCATTTACATCAGGTATAACTCCCAATGCAATCCCTCCCTCCTCCCGCCTCCCCATGATAGGCCCCAGTGTATGATGTTCCCCTTCCCAAGTCGAAGTGATCTCATTGTTCAGTTCCCACCTATGAGAGACCTTAAGGTATAATAATAATAATAACAAAAAAAATTCACATTAAACCTAAAAGTAAATAAAAATCATAGAACATAAAATAACAATAATAATAATAATAAGAGCTATTTATGACAAACCCACAGCCAATATCATACTGAATGGGGAAAAACTGGAAGCATTCCCTTTGAAATCTGGCCCAAGACAGGGATGCCCTCTCTCACCACTCCTATTCAACACAGTGTTGGAAGTTCTGGCTAGGGCAATCAGGCAAGAGAAAGAAATAAAAGGTATTCAGTTAGGAAAAGTGAAGTCAAATTGTCTCTGTTTCCAGATGACATGATTGTATATTTAGAAAACCCCTTGTCTCAGCCCAAAATCTCCTTAAGCTGATAAACAACTTCAGCAAAGTCTCAGGATACAAAATCAATGAACAAAAATCACAAATATTCTTATACACCAGTAACAGACAGAGAACCAAATCATGAATGAACTCCCATACGCAATAGCTTCAAAGAGAATCAAATACCTAGGAATCCAACCTACAAGGGATGTGAAGGACCTCTTCAAGTAGAACTACCAACCACTGCTCAGTGAAATAAAAGAGGACACAAACAAATGGAAGAACACACCACGCTCATGGATAGGAAGAATCAATATTGTGAAAATGGCCATAATGCCCAAGGTAATTTACAGATTCAATGCCATCTCCATTAAGCTACCAATGACTTTCTTCACAGAATTGGAAAAAACTGCTTTAAAGTTCATATGGAACCAAAAAAGAGCCCACATTGCCAAGACAATCCTAAGCCAAAAGAACAAAGCTGGAGGAATCACACTTCTTGACTTCAGACTATACTACAAGGCTACAGTAACCAAAACAGCATGGTACTGGTACCAAAACAGATATAGACCAATGAAACAGAACAAAGCCCTCAGAAATAATACCACACATCTACAGCCATCTGATCTTTGACAAACCTGACAAAAACAAGAAATGGGGAAAGGATTCCCTAGTTAATAAATGGTGCTGGGAAAATTGGCTAGCCATAAGTAGAAAGCTGAAACTGGATCGTTTCCTTACTCCTTATACAAAAATTAATTCAAGATGGATTAGAGACTTAAATGTTAGACCTGAAACCATAAAAACCCTAGAAGAAAACATAGGCATTACCATTCAGGACATAGGCATGGGCAAGGACTTCATGTCTAAAACACCAAAAGCAACGGCAACAAAAGCAAAATTGACAAATGGGATCTAATTAAACTAAAGAGCTTCTGCACAGCAAAAGAAACTAACATCAGAGTGAACAGGCAACCTACAGAATGGGAGAAAATTTTTGCAATCTACTCTTCTGACAAAGGGCTAATATCCAGAACCTACAAAGAACTCAAACAAATTTACAAGAAAAAAAAAATAAAGTGGACAAAAGATATGAACAGACACTTCTCAAAAGAAGACATTTACACAGCCAACAGACACATGAAAAAATGCTCATCATCATTCGCCATCAGAAAATGCAAATCAAAACCACAATGAGATACCATCTCACACCAGTTAGAATGGCAATCATTAAAAAGTCAGGAAACACCAGGTGCTGGAGAGGATGTGGAGAAATAGGAACACTTTTACACTGTTGGTGGGACTGTAAACTAGTTGAACCATTGTAGAAAACAGTGTGGCAATTCCTCAAGGATCTAGAACTAGAAATACCATTTGACCCAGCCATCCCATTACTGGGTATATACCCAAAGGATTATAAGTCATGCCTCTATAAAGACACAAACACACGTATGTTTATCGTGGCACTATTCACAATAGCAAAGACTTGGAATCAACCCAAATGTCCATCAGTGACAGACTGGATTAAGAAAATGTGGCACATACACACCATGGAATACTATGCAGCCATAAAAAAGGATGAGTTTGTGTCCTTTGTAGGGACATGGATGCAGCTGGAAACCATCATTCTCAGAAAACTATCGGAAGAACAGAAAACCAAATACCACCTGTTCTCACTCATAGGTGGAAATTGAACAATGAGATCACTTGGACACAGGAAGGGGAACATCACACACCGGGTCCCATTGTGGGGAGGGGTAGGGGTGAGGGATAGCATTAGGAGATATACCTAATGTAAATGATGAGTTAATGGGTGCAGCACACCAACATGGCACATGTATACATATCTATCAAACCTGCACGTTGTGTACATGTATCCTAGAACTTAAAGTATATTAAAAAAAAAAAAAAAAAAAAAAGAACTTTCTTCTCTTCCTCCTCCCCACCCAAATTCTTTTCTGATGTTACTGGCATTTGGGTAAGGTTTTATTAAAAGCTACATTTTATAACACTGGCACATACAAAAACAGTTTTAAGCTTATTTGCACAGTTCTTTTTTTCCATTAGAAATGGAATTCATTGCCTTAGGTCTTTTTAAATAGTGTATTATTATCGTTAGGATTAGTTCTATGTTTGAAAAACAGTTTATTTATAACCTATTATAAGTGATATATTCTGCTTGCAGTCAGGAAATGCAGAATTCAAAGTGATCTCCTACCTTGTAAGCAAACTGACATGCACTATCCCCTTTCTAGTAAAAAAAAAAAAAAAAAAAAAAAGTGTCAATAAACCAACTCTATTAAAGTGGGGTTTAATGTTACACTTTCCTATGTGTTTTTTCTAATTATTTTGGTTGTTAATATGGTGATAATTGAAAGTCAAGGTAAATTTTAAACATTAAGAATTCTGATTTATTGAGATTGAATTATGCCACCATGTTTATGGAAAATGAAGGTGGCACCATGGTGAGACCTCATGAGAAACAGTTACTCAGCTGTAACAATTTTGATTTATTCTGTTTCCTGTGACCTCTTTGCCTCTTGTCTTGAACCATAGTAAATGGATACTGCATCCCTCATTACTGTAGTGCTGGGGTTATAGACGTTACATAAATCACATCTCAGTCCCTGTTTCTTGGAAAGGCATCTATTACATCCTGCTAGCTGACTGACAAAATGAAGCAGGTAGAATAAAGATAAGTGTGTTTCACATTTTGTACACAAATGCAGAATTTGTATAACCACATGACTTCATAGTTGTGATCTCAAAAAAGGAGGAATTTCTCCATTTTTTCTTCCAGTTAATGTAAGAATACTTTAAATCTCTAGGCTTCTGAAGTGTTAGAGGTAAAGATGTAGTAGCAATGTTTCATCCATTTAACATGTGTTTATTTTTCATATGTACTAAAAGGTGACCTGCTTGTTCACCTCAATGACATAACAGTTAAAAAAAAAAAAAATCATTCATTAGAAAAAGGAAAAGTGGTCTCAACCTAACAAAGAAATCAGAAATGTTTATTATTTTATGTTGAGCTGAATATTACACTCTAACATTTTTCTACACGCAAAACAGAGTGTCATGAAGGTTCTTCACAGTTGCAATATAGACGAATTTAGTATCTCTTAAGTACTTTGTAAAGATTTGACATTCAACTGTAGTATCCATATGTTGGTTACATATCCTTATGAGCCCCATGATGGAAAGACTTAAAGATGAATTTGAGAAAAATTGAAAGAAATTAGAGTATGAGGTTCTGTTAAACTGTTACATGTATCTTGCTTAAATTTCTGTTTATTAATTTGTATCCACCCAATTACATAAAGCAAATTTGAAGGAAACAACTGAGGCTGTGCAATATTATCCGTGATAATTCTTTTTTTATTCTTGTGTTTTCTACTTAAACGTGATGCCTATGTCATCAAGTATTATAGTCAGATGTTTTTTCTCGATTGTTAAAATTGGTAAACGAACTTTTTAAAATTAAAAAAAAGCTTCTCCAACTTTACAATGGAAATTGATCAATGAACCTGATGTATCATTAACATCACCAGTAACAAGAAAAATTGATATAATGGGCCCTTAAATATGATGCACTGAAAAAGACACAAATACATTTCTGTAGTATTATTCCTGAATATCCAATATCTGATACTAATCTGAAGGAAACACCAAACTCCAAATGAGGCACATTTTATAAAATAACAGACCTATTACTCTTGAAAAATGTTAAGGACCTGAAAGATAAATTAATTCTGAAAACAATTTCACATTAAACAATACTAAAAAGACATGAAATCCAAATGTCACTTGATTGTACAATCATTCCTGAAACAGGAAAAAAAAATCATCTTCTGTTTACTACAAAAGACATGAATGGGACAACTAGCAACATTTGAATGTCTAGAGCATTACTAATACAACTTTCTGCAGTGACGGAAGTGTTCTATATCTATGCTCTCTGATACAATAACCACTGGACTGCTGAGTGCCAGAAATGAGAAACTGAATTTCTAATATATTTAATTTATTTAAATAGCCACATATGGCTAGTAGCTACCAGACTGAACAGCACAGGCTTATATACCAGACAATAGTACTAGATCTATGTTAATTTCCTGATTTGATGACTGCATTGCGATTACACGAGAGAATATCCTTATTTTTAGGGAAAAAACTCTGAAGTGTTTAGAGGTTAAGGAGCATCATGTGTACAACTTAAAATCTTCAAAATGTTTCAGAGAAAAGAAAGAATGGTAAAGCAAAGTGGTAAAACGTTAATATTTTGAGAATCTGGGTGAAGTGTATACAGAATTCTTCATACTATTTTTGTAAGTCTACCACCATTGCACATTAAAAGTTAAAAAGAATAGCTGCATAAAATCAATGTTATTCTCACTAAAACTTATTTGTAAATATAAAAATATTAATCACGTTCCTACTCATCACTATTTTTCACTTTGTTCTTGAAATGTGAGCGTTCAACTGCTAATTCGATTTCATTTTTAAAAATACTCCTGTATACTTTATAAACAAAATATTCACTCTCTGACCAAAAGTGTATAATATATTAAGCTATTCTAAACTTTTATAGTTAGCAGAGAAAGAAAGAGCATAGAACTGAGATTTCAGCCTGAGTACTGAATATTAAAAGTAGCAAAGGTATTTCAAAATTAAGTTCATTGCTGGGCATGGTGGCTCATGCCTGTAATCCCAGTACTTTGGGAGGCTGAGATGGGAGGATCACTTGAGGTCAGGAGTTCAAGACCAGCCTGGGCAACAGAGAGACACAGATCTGTCTCTACAAAAAATTTTTTAAAAAAATCAACCAGGCATGGTGGTGTGCATCCGTAGTCCTAGCTACTCGGGAAGTTGAGGTAGGAGGATCACTTGAATCCAGGAGTTTGAGGCTGCATTGAGCTATGATCATACCACTAGACTCCAGCCTGGGCAACAGAGTAAGATCCTTGCTCTTAAAAAAAAACAGTTAATTAGGCCGGACGCAGTGGCTCATGCCTATAATCCCAGCACTTTGGGAGGCTGAGGTGGGTGTATCATGAGGTCAGGAGATCGAGACCATCCTGGCTAACACAGTGAAACCCCATTTCTACTAAAAAAAAAAAAAAATACAAAAAATTAGCAGGGCGTGGTGGCCAGTGCTTGTAGTCCCAGCTGCTCGGGAGGCTGAAGCAGGAGAATGGCGTGAACCTGGGGGGCGGAGCTTGCAGTGAGCCGAGATCGCGCCACTGCACTCCAGCCTGGGCAACAGAGCAAGACTCCATCAAAAAAAAAAAAAAGCATAAAAATCATTGGGAATCTTTCTATTTCTGCAGAGATGGAACATATAGTATCATTCCCACAGAGTAAAATGGAAAGCTCCATAAACAGTGTGATTTAGTGGTTATCCTTGGAAAATAATCAAGAAAAAATGCCTATATGTCCTGCTTATATGTAATTAACCGAATATCAATGATAATGCAAAGGTTGAACAGAAAACTTAGAAACTAAAGAAAAAGCATCTAGATTAATTTCAAATCAGATTTATCTTTTTCACAGTCTACTCAATCCAGTAAAATCAGGTTTCCATCATCACTTCATGAGACTATCCTCAGAAAGATCTATACATGTACTTTTCACTAAATCCAATGAATACATTTCAGTCCTTAATCTCTTGATAACATACATTTGATAATACAAACACCTTCCTTCATGAAATGGTCTTTTCTCCTGGCTTTAATAATGTATACTTTCTTGATTTTTGTCTCTCTATTCTGCTTCTAGTATCCTTGCATGCTCTCTTCCTTTAGCCATCTCTTTATTGACATTTCTCAAAATTCTGTCCTAGACCATAATCTCTTCTCATGTTATACCCTAACCTTGGGTTAGGGGGTCTCATCTCACATTCCTGGCTTCAAAAAACATGTATTGCACATATGAAAGTGAACCCAAAGATCATCCTATCCTAAACTGTTCCTGAGATTCATACCCACGAATGAAGCTATGGACATGTCCAATTGGATGTCTTTCAGGAACATCTAACTCAACATGTCAAAAACTAAACTTATTATCTCTAGTCCCTATGGCTACTGCCTCCCCCAAAACTGCTCTTCCTCTTTTCATAAATGGCACTATCATTTGCACAAGACAAAAACCTGGGAATTATCTTTTCTTTCTCATTCATCACTACCTCCATTTAAGTAACTATTAAATCTAGTATATTCTATCACTTAAATTGAGTAGATTATTATTTGCATGAGTTATATTCTATAAAGTTGCTATGAACACTGAATTAGTGAACACTAAACCACCATTCCTAGAGGAAATACAGGATTGTATTCCTGTGAGTCTCTGGTCACAGATTTTCAGCAGTCAACACACAACATTGTTAGATGTTCCTAAAAGACATCCAGTTGGACATGTTCATAGGTCTATTTGTGGGTATAAATGAATCTCAGGAACAGTTTAGGATAGGATAATCTTTGGGTTCACTTTCATATGTGCAATACGTGGTTTTTGAAGCCATAACTGTGAGGTGAAACCCCCTCCCTCAAGGTTAATGAGTATGATGAGAAGAGATTATTGTCTAGGACAGAAAGTGTGTTTCTGTTTAAACACACCTTTCATTAACTAACATTGAACTCATGGTTAAAAGCAGTATAACTCATACCATAATGAAGCTTATTTGTATTTATTTATTTTTTTATTTTAGAGATGGAGTCTCACTCTGTCCCCTAGGCAGGAGTGCAGTGTTGCGATCTTGGCTCACTGCAACCTCCGCCTCCCGCATTCTAGCAATTTCTCCTGTCTCAGCCTCCCGAGTAGCTTGGACTACAGGTGTACACTGCCATATCCGGCTAATTTTTTGTATTTTTAAGAGAGACAGGGTTTCACCATGTTGCCCAGGCTGGTCTTGAACTCCTGAGCTCAGGCAATCCATCCACCTCTGCCTCCCAAAGTGCTAAGACTACAGGCATGAGCCACCGTGCTCCAGCAGAAGCTCACCTTAACAAACATACTTGCCCCATACAGTACATCATGACCTTCTTGCACTGAGGAACACTATATAGACAGTACTTTAAAAATATGGTTTGGGCCAGGTTAAACAGTGAAATTACCGATAAAAAGCGCGGATATGAGCAAACAAAGCAATAAGTAATAGGTGAAAAAGATATTTGTTTACAGGATAAGAACTAAAAGAAGGCAGGATGTTGACTTGTTCAACCTCAGCTGGGAACATGTACATTGGACAACACAAATTTTTTTGCTGCTCTGTGCATGTCCACAAATGACTGTGAAAGCATAGCGAGTGGTGATTTGGGGGTTACAAACAAATTTTAGTGAGTAGGCAAAATTGCAAATACAGAATTCACCAGCAGGGATCAACTGTATCTGCTGAATCTACCTACTTCTCTCTATACCCATGTCTAGTTTAGACAACCCATACTGGTTATGGATTAAGCTCACAGTTTTCAAACTGGTCTTGTTTCTGGCTCTCCTTTGATGTAGTCTGCAAGCAGTAGCCAGAATTGTTTTTCTTCTAAAATCTTATATAATTCCTGTTTAAAATGTTTCAATGACCAGCCACAGCAAAAGCCAACACTTTAACAAAAGTTACAATGATATGATCCTTGTCTTTTCGGTCTCCTTTCTTGCTATTACCCTTTTATCTACTGAGCTTCAGCCAAACAGAACTTCTTTGAGGTTTCTCTTATTATTGGGCTTTCGTATATGCTATTTCTTCTGCCAAGTTCATTGTTCTCTCTTTACCTGGCTAGCTCATACTAACCCTTCACATTTCTACTTTATTGTTACCTCTTCCAGAACCTTTCTGCTATGTGCTCATCCAGCATCCTATACTTTCCCTATCTTTCTTTATACTTACCAATTCAGTTTAAATTATCTCTCTATTGTAATGAATTGCTAGTTCCATGAGGACAAAGACAACTATCACCCTTTCCCCAGAGCCTAACCCAGTCAGTACTTCGCATACCCAGGCATTCATAATATCTGTTTAATGTCAGGTGAACAAATCAATAGTTCCTCATTATGTGTGAGAAGGTGATATATCTATCTGCATACCTTCCTGACTGCCAGCTGATCATACTACACAAATTCTGATGATCTTACTCTTTTACTCAAACTAATTCTAGGTTCACTCTGTTCTCTGTTCTATATTATGAAGTATTCCGTCTCTATTGAAACATTCCCATTAGCACATACACATGCTATTCATTGCCCATATTAAAAATAGATTAATGGAACCCACCCATAATTCTCTACCTTTCTTCACTATCATCCATTTTTCTGCCCCTTTAAAAAAAATCTTCTAAGGGATACCTATAGTTTATGCCTTTAATCCCTCACCTCCTAATCTCTACAAATCACCACATTGGGGATCTTCATCACTTCAATGAAATTATTTTTGACAGATTCACCAATAACTTCACGTTGTCAAATCCAATGGTCACAGGTGTGTCTTCATCTTATCTGACCTCTCAGCAGCACAGTACACAACTGACCATTTTATTCTTTCTGAAATAATTTCTTCTTTCAACTTCTATGACATAAGATTTTCCTGACTTTTCTTTTCTTGTTAACTATTTCTTATCAGCTTTCTTTGCTTGTCTTCCTCTAACCACCTCTAAAAATAAAGTTCTAAGGCAAACAGTACGAACAGAAAGTATAGTGTGGTTGCAAAACACATTTCACATAAAATAGTAAATATAAAGCTTTTAGGAAAACACGGCAAATTGACCATGTGCTTTTTTCTTCTCCTTGCAGAAATTCCACTGAAATGATAGTTAAGGAATCGTAAAGGTATAATTCCACAAAGACAAAGAAAAGAGAAAAAAAGGTCTATCAGTGGGTGAGAAAGTTCACATTTCCTGATGATATAAAGTAGATGGAGGTGTAGCAATCGACTCAGCACAACAGAAAAGGCCAGAATAAATTGCCCTGATGGGGAGATCCTGATGAGAAGAAATACACCCTGAAAATCCTAGAAAGCATTAACCCTTGAAGGCATCACGTACCAGAAGGAGGGGGTGAGTGCGCAGGCTGAGATCTGGGTTCCAAGATCTTTCCTCTTTCCACCACTTGGCCAGGCCATTATTCTGCCATTCCTTCTTTCTCCTGTAGCATGCCAGAAATTTTTGGGCTGGAGAATTTGAACAAAAAAGGTTTCAGACAGTGTGACACAAGACATAGAAGAAAGTGGGACTGAACTGTTGGCTTGAAAACAGGAATTAAGCAGAAATGTATAAATTGAATAGTGGTACCCTCAGGCCTTGGGGCAGGATTGCTTCTTATCCATTAAGATCTATATTCATCTCTCTTTCTTTAGGAATAGAACACCTACATTTTAGCTAGGCATATCCATCCAGATAAAAACTGCACTTCTCAGCCCTGCTTGCTGCTGGATATGAGCAGAATGGTATACAACTTCTATTTGTGCCTTAAAGGAAAACAACGTAATGCTCTCTACTTTCCTTTCTTCTTCTGCCTACTGGTGAGAACGTAAATGTGATGGAAGGATCTAGGACAGCCAACCTAGACCGTGAGATGGAAGTTACATATTGAGGATGATAGTGCAAGAAAAGAGTAGAAGCCCAGGAATCTGACATCTTCAAACCGCCATATCGGTCCTATATCGATGACTCAGTGAAAGAAAAATACATTTATATTTTTTATGTTGTAGTAAACAAATCTAATATAAAATACAATACTGGAAGTGGGGTGTTACCAGAACCAAACTGAGAATATATGGTTGACCAGCAATAGTGAGGGCACAGAAATGGCAGATTGGAAAGTAAATTATCCTGATTAAGCCACAACAAATCTGGCACAACTGTATCTTACAATAACATGGAAGATAGACTATTGCAGGTGTACTGAAATTTGTTGGAAAAACTCAGAATGTTGGTGTGTGTAGGCTGCTACTTGCCACTTTGTATCAAAGTCCTGAAAGGAAGGGAGGGAGAAAAAGGAAGAAGGAAGGGAGAAAAAGGTAGAAGGAAGGAAGACAGAGGAAGAGGATGGAGGAGGGGCAAGATGAAGGGATAAGGAACATACACAAGCAGGCTCACACTAGGCTAGAGATGACTCTACAGAGACAACATAAAGTGAAGCTTTCTCTAGCAGCTTTTTAAAAAGTGATGTTGCAGCCATAAAAAGGAATGAGATCATGTCCTTTGCAGGGACATGGATGAAGCTGGAAGCCATCATCCTCAGCAAACTATAACACAGGAACAGAAAACCAAACACCCCCTATTCTTACTCATAAGTGGTAGCTGAACATTGAGAACACATGGACACAGAGAAGAGAACATCACACACCAGGGCCTGTTGGGGGATGGGGATGAGGGGAGGGAACTTAGGGAATGGGTCAATAGGTGCAGTAAACCACCACGGGACTCCTATACCTATGTAACAAACCTGCACGTTCTGCACATGTATCCTTTTTTTTTTTTTTTTAAGAAAAAAAAAGGATGTAAAAATTAACATAAAATTAACCATTAACTATTTAAAAGTATACAATTCATTAATATTTGGTACATTAACTATACTGTTGTGCCACTATCACTTTTACTTCCAAAACATTTTTAATGCTCAAAAGGAAACCCTACACCCATTAAGCAGTCATTCTACATCTGTCCCTTCCCCCAGCCACTGGCAACTACTGGTCTGCTTTCTGTCTTTACGGGCTTGCCTATTTTGGAAGTTTCATATACAGTAGTCCCCCCTGTCCACAGAGGATATGTCCCAGGACCCTCAGTGGATGCCTAAAACTGCAGATGGTACCAAACCCTACATATAGTCTTTTCAATCTGATAACTAAGAGGGCTAATAAGTGACTAATGGGTAAGTAGCATATAAAGTATGGATACGCTAGGAAAAGGGATGATTCACATCCCAGGAGGGACAAAGTGGGATGGCTCGAGATTTCATCACACTATTCAGAATGTGCCAAAATTTAAAACTTATGAATTATTTCTAGAATTTTCTATTTAATATTTTTGGACCATGGTTAACTAGAGGTAACTAACACCACACAAAGTAAAACTGTAGATAAGGGGGGACTATGGTAAATGGAATCATACCATTTGTGATATTTATATCTGGGTTCTTTCACTTAACATAATATTTTTCAGGTTTATCCACACTATACTATGTGCCAGTACTTCATTCTTTTGTATGGCTGAATAATATTCCATTTTATAGATATACCACATTTGTGGACAACACATCTATTGATAGAAATTTAGGTTTCCACTTTTTGGCTATTGTGAATAGTGCTGCTATGAACATTTGTGTACAAGTATACATTTGAATACCATTTTCAATTATTTGGGGTATATACTAGAGAGTTGGGTTATATGGGAATTATGTTTAACTCTTTAACTCAAAACTGTATTTCCTATAACAGCTGTACCATTTCACATCCCCACAAGTAATGTATGAGTGTTACAATTTCTCCACATTCTCACCAACACTAATCTTCTCATTTATAAAAATTATACTCATACGAGTGTGAAGTGATACTCAATATAATTGAGTCAATATAATTGAGTATATATCAATATACTCAATATAATTGAGTCTAAGGTGTTTTTACTGGATGTTGAGAATCATACCTTTCAGGAATGACAGGTATCAAGCCATTCTCAGATGAAGGAAAAGAGAATGTGGTACTAGGAGGCCCACTGTATGAGAATAGCTAAAGTTCTCTAACCAGAAAGAACAATTAAAGAAGAAACCTTGGAATATCAGGAAGAAAGAAATATGATAAGTAAAAAATATAAATACTATATATTCTGTCTCTCCTCTTGAGTTTTGTAAGTTATGTTTAATGGATGAAACAATTATAATATTGTCTATTGTCTGTATAATATTGTCTCCTGGGGCTCTAAGCATATGTAGAGCAAATACTTAAGACAATTATAAATAGGAGAGGGTTTCAAAAAACATAAAGGGAGGTAAGGTTTCTACACTTTACTAAAACTTGTAAAATGACAACACTAGTAAACAATGATGTTATGTATATATAATGTAATACATAGAGCAACCTCTAAAAATCTATACCAAGAGGTATTTAACAACACTAAAGATAAGTCAAAATGGACTTCTAAAAAATTTTGACGTGACCCATAGGAAAGCAGAAAAAATAAAACAGATAAATAAAAAACAGCAGAAACAGAAAAAAAACTAAAATGACAGGCTAAAGCCCATAATTACATTAAATGTATATGGTCTTACTCCATCAATTAACAAATTGGCAGCGTGGATTCATCAACCTTTCTAATGAAGGCAGCAGCAAAAGTAGTAGAAAGTAAAAGAACGAGAACGATAGCTTCTCAAGATAAACCTAATGATAATGATGTTGAAATGGAAACTGAAGCTAATTTGGATACAAGAAAAAGGTCTCACAAGAATCTTTTCTTATATAAGTTGAAATATAGAACCCAGCAACAAGACCTTAATAAGAAAGAAAGAAGAGTAGGAACTCTTCAAAGTGCAAAAAAGAAAAAAGAAAGCAGAAGAGCCACTGAAAGCAGAATACCTGTTTCAAAGTGTCAACCAGTAATTCCTGGAAAACATCGAGCTAGAAAAAAACAGGCAGGGTTTTGAGAAGAAGACAAGAATTTGAGATCTGGCGTGAGGAAATATGGAGAGGGAAACTGATCTAAAATACTATTGCATTACAAATTCAACAACCGGACAAGTGTCACGTTAAAACACAGATGGAGGACCATGAAGAAACTAAAACTGATTTGCTGAGACAACGAAGACTATGTTTGTAAAAGTTTGATGAAAGGACAGTTAAATATTTTGGTCACTGCATTTTGTTTGAAACTTGCACCATTGATGTATTTTAAAAGTTTTGTTTAAAGCATTACAGTATTTTTCTGTGACCATCAATTAATATGAGGGTTTGTGCTATAAGAGTTAAAGTATATGTTATCATTATATTCTTTAAGAATCTTATTTTGATAAAATGTAAATTTGTTGAACCTTGCCACATTTAGTATCCCCACCAAGTCCTGTTCCAATAAAAAAATAAAAGCTCATACGAAAAAAAATCAATCATGAACTGAAGAATAAAATGGAAAACTATAAATTATACTGTGAATGAAACCAGATTTCACTCTGTTTTACTTCAGATGTCCTTCAATGGATAAATGACTAAACAAACTGTGGTATATCCATACCAAGGAATACTACCCAGGAGTAAAAAAGAATGAACTACTGATACATTTAACAACTTGGATGACAATTCAGAGAATTAAAATGAGTTTAAAAGAAGCCAATCATAAAAGTTTACATTCTGTGTGATTCCATCTTATATAACATTCTTGAAATGACAAAATTATAGAAATGTAGTACAGGTATATGAAAATTATGGAAGTATAGGCTGGGTGCAGTGGCTCACACCTGTAATCCCAGCACTTTGGGAGGCCGAGGCAGGCAGATCATTTGAGGCCAGGAGCTCCAGACCAGCCTGGCCAACATAGTGAAATCCCATCTCTACTAAAAATACGGAAATTAGCTGGGCATGGTGCTGCATGGCTGTAATCTGAGCTACTCAGGAGGCTGAGGCATGAGAATTGCTTGAACCTGGGAGGTGGAGGTTGCAGTGAGCTGAGATCCTGCCATTGCACTCCAGCCTGGGCGACAGCTCCATCTCCAAAAAAAAAAAAAAAATTATACAAAATTATAGAAGTATAACATATGATGGATCAATGAAAATGTTCTGTATCTTTAGTATATTAGTGTTAATGTCTTGGCTATGATATTGAACTATAGTTTTGCAATATGTTATCATTGAGGAGAACTGGGTGAAAAGTACATGAGATCTCTCCGTATTACTTATGGTTGCATGTAAATCTACAAATATCCCAAAGTAAAAAGTTTTATTTTTTTAAAATACTTCAAAAATATAAAACAAAAACAAAAGCCAAATAATTATATCTGCCTGGGAAAGCTCTATGCTACACACTATAAAGTGATAGCTTAATTATTTATCTTATATTCTATGTGTTGGGTAACTGGTTTTGATGGAGACACTAATAAAAATTTAAATAAACAATAATGCTGAAAAAGTACAGAATAGCTAATTAAATTGAGCAAAAATAAATTTTTCATTTAAAAATCTGTTATAAACATGACATTTCATCTTATTGCATGCAAAGATACATCTATTCTTATATTTTAGACAGCTTGCAACCAAGAACATTGTGTCCCTTAAGAATTACCTTATAATGGATTTCTAATATATATTAAATTACCCCCGGGAATACCTCATGACATTGCTGATCCTAGTTAATCTTATAAGCATCCTCATCAGTGTCAAGGGAAACTATATTTAAGTAACCATCTGGCGAAATTTGAAGTCTTAAAACCCTCTACAAAATGATTAGTTGTACACTTTAAATTTCAAATTTTTTTATTTTGAGAAAAAAATATCAAATTGACACAAACATCATTTGCTAGCTGGGATCTTGGCCAATTTACTTAGTATCTCTAGTCCCAGTTTTTTTCATATATAAAATGGGGCTACATCCTATGACAAATGATATAACAAACTAAGAATATTGAAGTAGTAATGACTATCCTGATAGAGGAATGCCATTTAATAAAAGTTTTCATAATAACTGATATTGCCTGGTTAATGCATAAATAATGTAACATAGGTAAAAACTACATCATGCTGCTCTTTTAAAAATCTTGAAGCAGAGAAGCAAAGGCTATTTTTAGGAAGAGGAACAAATAAATTGCTGGAGTTGTCTCAGGAAGTAGTACAATGAGAGTAAAATCATAAAGGGAGTTAAAAAACAGTTCTAGTGTAGACTGTGAACTACCAACACATTGTGTGAGAAGATACCAAGAAGTGAAGCTCTCTCTCTTTCCATGCATGTTTTAATTATGTTTTCTTTTTAGGCAAGTTGACTAAACGATTTAATAATCACATTGCGGTGAACAATATGGCTTCAAAAAAGAACAGTCAAAATTTGCTTCGCACATAATTTCCCCTCAGTATAATGTTGATATTAGATGCTAATGGCAGGCAAAATATAAAGTTGTTAAGAAAAAGATGCTTGAGAGTGAAAATACCTGGGTATAAACCCAGGCTCTACTACTTCCTAGCTGTAAGACTTTGGCCAATCTACTTCATGTCTCTAAGCCTCAATTTTCTCATCTATAAAATGGGGCAAGAATATTATAATAAAGTGCTTCACACAATACCTTTCATATACTAGGAGTATAATACATGTTAGATATTAATAACAATCTTAGCTAATAGAACTGTTTCTCAAGCTTAAGAATAAATATAATTAATGAAGCAACATTTTAAATATCTTCACTGACAAGGTAAATATAAGAATTAAAACATAATTAAAGTGCAAAAGGGCTATTATAATTGAAATAACTTGCATACTCATCATTCTAAGAAAGTATTATACACTCTGGTTCATAAATGTCTGATGAAAGAGCTGTAATTTCCTATTTAGCTTACTGCTGGCAGTTTTAAACAAAATTGTTATATTCAATATCATCTACATATTCATGAACAAGTCAAGAAAAATAAACAAATAAAATTTTTAAATTGTTTATCCTACCAAGAACATTCATCAATTCATAGAAACATTTAATAAGAATTTTAAGAACATGAATTTGTCTCTGTAGTATTCAAATAACTTGTCTTCAGAAATCAATTTGTAATAAACAAACTACATTATGAAACACTTTAAGATTAGAAACTAGATCTCTAAATATTAAAGCATTTGGGCTTGGGAAGGAGAAATTAACTAAGAAATTCTATAATTGTAAGTAACAGCTGCATGGTCAATATTTAATCACTATATTGTGAGACAGTTCAGTAGTGGAAGACAGGATTAACATATTGCTTTAAAACATTCCATTACTTTCTGCATCTGTTTACTGATAATAAAAGACACAGCTGTTCTAAACGAAACACACTAACAGGTGTAAAGTGCCAATTTGGCATTTTACATAAAAGTTACTCCTCATTTCCGTATGGAATATTCTAAAGCATAGTCTAAGCACAGCTACCAATAACTTAAAGGGTTTTTTTTTCACATTAATTTGGATTATTCTAGTCATTAAGGAAAAGATATGCTTCATTCTCCATGAATTCAAGATTATTTTTAAACAGTACACATCCTGAACTAATTATAATTACCCCAGATGTTTTCCATAAAAATGGTCACACATTTGAACAGGGTTTCTTTAGCAACTGTTCTATATCAAATTTACTGCAAAGAGCATCAAAATTATGAGGTAACACTGTATCAAATTCACTATGTTTAAACTACGAATGATAATGAAGTTTGAGCTTACAATTTATTTTCATCAGTGCTCCAGCTAACCTATAGCCGTATGTATTTAATCCAAGAGAACCGTGAGGAAAGCCAATATTTTAATAATAAATTATCAGTAATCACTTCCCTATAGCATGACAAAGTAATCAAAATTGGTAAATACAATAAATGTTTAGCATATAGTTTTAGGAGGGATTTGTATATAAAAGAAAATATATTAAAGTGTTTTGGGCAAAAGAACTGACTATTCTAGTAATTTAATAAATCTGGATAATTTTTAATCTGTAAATTATGGAAGTGACAGTCAAAAATAATTACAAAACCAATATTGATGAAAACATTAAAGAATTGAAGAGAAAGAACAGTGGGAAATATTTTAATTTGGCCATTATATATATTTTTAGTTACAGAACTTGGAGAGGAAAAGTTAAGGGAGAATATCAAAGGAATCAAAAGTGTTCTAGTGGCTTTCTTTTCTTAAAGACATTTGTCAAATTAGGTTTAGAAAAAGAAGTTCATTAACATGTACATGTAAAGCGTTCTTGAGACTATATGTTTTAATGTATACATAAGGAAAAACATGTAAACTATAATATATATATTTGCTTATTCAAGATGAACAAAGCATCAGATCTTCTCCCAGTAGATTGTTTTTCTCTTTAGCTCAGGTACAGATGATTTTAAATTAAAATAAAATGCAGCTTTGCATTACAGTGTCCTCAGCCAAGCAATTATGTTACAACAGTTTTTCTGGTCCTTTTGGAAATCTACTATGACAAATGAAAATTCTTAGTTTGCTGCTTAGGTTTTGAAAAGAAACACAGGAAGTCACTTTTCACGTCAAAAGAATGACGAAAAACACTAATTTTACCGCAAAATTTAATAAAGCTTAATTCTGCCTAACATGCAGTAAAATGTTGACATGTTAACCATGACATGTTACCATGAACTATGTGACTGATTCGTAAGTTAATCAAAAGTATAGAGACAATAATAAATCACATGATAGATCAATTTATGAGTTGCTTACATAAACTTCATGAAGTCCTTGGTCTTCATAAATTACTATATGTGGTCATTTGTCCAAACTATCTTTTTGTTGTTGTTGTTGTTGTTGTTGTTGAGACAAGAGTTTCACTCTGCTGCCTAGGCTGGAGTGCAGTGTTGTGATCTTGGCTCCCTGCAGCCTCTGCCTCTCAGGTTCAAGCAATTCTCCAGCCTCAGCCACCCGTGTAGCTGGGATTATAGGTGTGAGCCACTATGCCCAGCTAATTTTTGTATTTTTAGTAGAGAAAGGGTTTCACCATGTTGGCCAGGCTGGTCTTGAACTCCTGGCCTCAAGTGATCCACCCACCTTGGCCTCCCAAGGTGCTGGGATTATAGGTGTGAGCCATTGCACCCAGCCATATCCAAACTATCTTAATATTTATCATATTTAATTATAACAGCAAAGTTAGATTGTTTCTTTATCAAGAAAAAACTGAATTGGTTCTATGAAAAACAAACAAAAACAACTGAAAAAACAAATAATAAAGTTTATTATATGTAATTATGTACATGCTGTGGTATACCAACTTACAAAAGGTACAATGTACACGCTAAGCTCCCTTAACATGCAAAATTATATTAAATTGTTCAATTGTTGCTATAACTGGATATACATATATATTCCAGTAATTATATATTTATTTTCTATTCTTATGTTCATAAGGAAGGGTAAATCAACCAGTTTGTATTATTAAAAGAAATAATTGAGGTAACTATAGAAAAAAAAAAACTAGGAGTAGAAAATAACAAAGAGAGCTTTCTAAGAAATATTAGAAAACTAAAATTTTTAAACAATGTTTGCTAAAGCAATTAATCAATCTAAATAAGTCAGACAAAATAAGGCAAAATGGTAACCAAGGGATAAAATGAATTGTCATTAAAGACAATAAGAATGACTGCTTAATGCTTTTAAAAAAAAATCAGCCTTTAAAGAAACTACAGGATAGGTGTTTCTAATAACCAAAAACTTTCCTTTCCTGAATTTTTCTAATTCATATTGTATAAAATAAATTTAGTCAGATTTCTAGAGTAAACTATAAATTTGGTCAAATTTCTATATTAAACATTTGACTATTTTTCTACCACACAT
Organism: Theropithecus gelada; assembly: GCF_003255815.1. Classification (NCBI taxonomy): domain Eukaryota; kingdom Metazoa; phylum Chordata; class Mammalia; order Primates; family Cercopithecidae; genus Theropithecus; species Theropithecus gelada. The sequence continues at coordinate 66,431,304 of NC_037680.1, read as the reverse complement.
AAATATGATTAGAATCATGAGATAAATACTGGCATAGTGTTTGACATTACATAGTACTTGAATAGCTACTACAAACCACTTAATAATCAAATAATAAATTACAGCTGTGGCTTGAAAAATTTTAGGAAAGTAAGAGATCAGTAAAATCTAGAAATCCCCTTCAAAATTCAGTAATCTTAATGCATGTACCTGCACTTCAATTTCAAAAACCGACATACATCCTCCAAAATTAGTAACAAATACATAATTATAACCATATGTTCAAATGGGTCCTAATAAAGTGGTATGAAGAGTAACACATCTCAGCTTTTTGTGTCCCATAAAACTTCAAAAATCCCAAAGTGTTGCTTGTAATTCTTACAACCAAGATGTGGCTATACATATGGTAAAATTTGAAGACACTAAGTAATAAGCCTAAGTAGTCTCCTTTCCTTCCACCTTCTAATATGCAACATTTCCTCAGATGGAGTAAAATTCTTCCTCATGTACATTTTCTAGTTTCCAACAAGTCAAATACACTTTTTATCAATACGTAAATCCAAAGAGAGAAATAACACATAGGGAATTTCCTTTAGAGAAGTATGTTAAAAGCTTAACTTAAATCCATGGAATAAACTACGCCTCTCCTTTACATGTGAACAGTACTTAAAAAGAAAATAGTTACTGAGGTTTGGCTTATGTCAAATAACAGCCAATCTCCAGTACAAGTAATAAGTTACAAAATAGTCCTTATAAATACTCTTGTAAAAGTTTACATATACTACATATCACTTTGTTTTATATCCTAAGAGTTGTGTCATTGTGTTCATTGAGAATTTAAACAAGTGACTTATTGCACCATATTAGCAATTTAATTTGATTCCAGTTTTAAATACTGATTATCAGCAAAAAAATATGGTTATGCTTTGTCTCTTACAATTAGAGATGGTGGTGGGGAGAGAGAGAGAAAAAAAGAAGAGAAAAAGAGAATATATCTTAAAATATTTTTTTTTCTATCTTTCAACACATTCCAAATTCTTATGATACTACAAATGATTAGGACAGTATAGTTTTGCATGAAGCTGTTGGTTTATAGTAATTTGGCCTGACCATATGCACTCTCAGGAAAGTATTTGGGTAAGGGCAACAATACTGCTATCTGTGAATCAAGATTTTTGTGATACTGTGAAGCCAAAACAACAAACTACAATAAAGTAACACACTGTACCCAATGCTGATATAAGGCTGCAACCATTATCCTTAATGCCTATCAAACTAGTTTCTAAAATCACACATCCTGTTCTACAGGATTTCCTTTATAAAAAGTAGGTGTTATAAATTATCATGACTTTTATGCAAATATGGCTTTTAATGTTTGTTCTAAAGTAATTTAAATAACTCTTTCACTTGTAGTTGTATATTTAGTATAAAATTTAGTTGTATATTTAGTAATTTCATAATACAAAGGTAAATGTCTGCCCCATCAATTTCAAATGATAAACTACTAAATGAAATTAAGCTAAATTCAGAATATATCCAATAACACAAGACCTTATACATAGGAAGTCTATCAAAGCACAAATTAAAGCAAAGTATATTTCTTTATTACAGACATGTGACCTGTGTTACAGAAATCAGTTTTATACTTGGAAAAAAAACACCTTGACACATAATTATCACTACTGAAACTGGTATTCATCATTTCTTATATGTTGACACATACAAGAAACATACAAATGACCATTAATAACTATTCAAATGTTTTTTACAGTAACGATTACAGCTTACCATATCAGTGTTGACTTCTTTGCCTAATAAAATTAAGAAATCTTAAAAGACAAAAATATTGAAAGTAACTATAATTACAATAACTTGTTAATGGATTCATCATATAAAAAGGTATAAACTATGACATCAAAAACATAAAATGTAGAGGTGAAGAAGTAAAAGCATAGTGTTTTTGTATGCAATGAAAGTTATCAGCTTAAAATAGACTATTATAAATATAACATGTTTCATGTAAGCCTCATTGTAACCACAAAGCAAAAACCTACAATAGATACCAAAAAGATAAAAAACAAATCAAAGCAAACCTCTGCAGAAAATGAACAAATCACAAAGGAAGATAGCAAGAGCTACAGAAAGAAACAAAGCATCTACAAAACAGCCAGAAAACAATTATGATAAACAATAAGTCTTTATCAATAATTACCTTGAATGTAAATAAATTAGATTATCCAATCAAAAGATAGTGACTGAATTTTTTGTTAAAACAAGACCCAACAATAAGCTGCCTACAAGAGACTTGCTCTAGCTTTGAGAACACACAGACTGAAAGAAAAGGGATTAAAATATATATATATATTACATGCAAATGGTAACCAAAAGAAAGTAGTGTGACTATTCTACTATCAGACAAAATAGACTTGAAATTAAAAAATTGTAAAAAGAAACAAGATAATTAATATAATGAAAAAGGGGTCAATTCATCAAGAGACTATAACAACTGTAAATATATATGCACCCAACATTGGAGCACATAAATATATAAAGCAACTATTAATAGATCTAAAGGGCGAGATAGACAGCAATACAGTAATGGTGAGAGACTTCAATACCCCACTTGTAAGAATAGATAGGTCATCCAGACAGAAAATGAATAAGGAAACACTGGACTTGGACTATACTGTAGACCAAGTGGACCTAAGGGACATACATAGAACATTCCATCTAACAGTAACACAATACACATTATTCCAAAGTACACAAGGAATATTCTTTAGGACAGAGCATATGTTAGACCACAACACAAGTTTTATCAAATTGAAGGAGACTGAAAATCATATCAAATATATTTACCAACCAAAATGGTATGAAACTAGAAATCAATAACAGGACAAATATTTTTAAATTCCCAAATATGTGAACATTAAACTACATGCTCCTGAATAACCAATGAGTCAAAGAAATCAAAAGGAAATCAGAAAGTATCTTAAGATAAATCAAAATGAAAACACACATCAAAACTTATTTGATGCAGCAAAAGTAGTCTTAAGAAGTAAGTATATAGGGCTGAGCACAGTGGCTCATGCCTGTTATCCCAGCACTTTGGGAGGCCAAGGTGGGCAGATCACTTGAGGCCAGGAGTTCAAGACCAGCCTGGCCAAAGTGATAAAACCCCATCTCTACTAAAAATACAAAAAGAATTAGCCAGGTGTGGTGGCACACATCTGTAATCCTACCTACCTGGGAGGCTGAGGCAAGAGAATCACTTGAATCTGGGAGGCAGAGATTGCAGTTAGCCAAGATCATGCCACTGCACTGCACTCCAGCCTGAGCGACAGAGTGAAACTCTGTCAAAAAAAAAAAAAAGTATATAGTAATAAACATCTACATGAAGAAAACAGAAAAATCTCAAATAAATAACCTAACTTTACACCTTAAGGTACTAGAAGAGGAAAAACAAAGCCTAAAGTTAGTAGGAGGAAGGAAATGATAAAGATTAGAGCAGAAGTAAATGAAATGGAGGCTGGAAAGACAATGGAAAAGATAATCAAAACTAAGAAGAGGTTTTTTTTTTGACAAAATAAGCAAAATTGGCAAACCTTTAGCTACACTCAGAAAAAAGAAAAACTCAAATAAAATCAGAAACTAAAGAGGAGAAATTACATCTGATACCACAGAAATACAAAGGATCCTAAGATAATACTATGAACAATTGTATGCCAATAAATTGGATAACCCAGAAGTAATGGGTAAATTCCCAGAGAATAATTGTGATGTATTAAAGTTTTAGGTTTTATATATATTTGTTCAATATAATGAAAATTTTAAATTAAAACTATCTACAATTCTACTACTCAGAGAAAATCATTATTGTTCAACAATTAATTACTGAGTGCCTACTACATGCCCTGCTCTGTTAAGGTTTCTGGGAATTCAACAATAACTAAAAAAAGTTCTCGTCATGAAGTTTAGTTTCTAGTGAGTAGAGACAAACCATTAAAAGTACACTAGGTCAGTGCTAAAAATAAAAATAATGTAGATTATATAGCATAGAATGATGCTTTTTTAAACAGAATGATAAATATTACAGCATTTATAGATTTTTCTGATAAGATGATATTCAAACAGAAACTTCAAGTAAGTGAGTCAACAAATACTGCAGGTATCTTGAGAAAGAGCATTCCAGAAGGAATAGCAACAGGAAAAGAAAAGAACATGCTTGAAACTTTGAAGGAACAGCCAAGGAGCCAGTGTGGCTAGAGAAATGAAACATGGGATCAGAGGTACAGGATTAAAATCAGAGAGAAAATAAAAGTTGGGGAGTGGGAGGCATAGATATGTAAGACTTTGTAGGCAATGGCAAGGACTATGGATTTCACTGTGACAAAGTCACTGGAAGGTCTGTGCAGAGCAATGACTTAAAATGATTTCTGTAGTTCAAGGATTGGTCTGGCTGCTGTGTGAAGAATGGACTGGAAGGAAGCAAAAGTGGAATTAAGGGGTCAGTTAGGAAGCTATTTTAACAATCTAGGTGAGAGATGAGGGCAACTCTTTAGACTTTTATGTAATTCCTTCCAGTCTTTTTGCCTGTGCATTTGAGCATGTGTATAATTAACATCATAAGGATAAAAAATGTGTATAGCTTAGTACCTTGCTATCTTCACATGAAATTGAAATTTCTCATGTAATTTAAAATTCTCATAAAAGGTAGCACTTATGCATGAGGCAAACTTTTTTCTTGGTTTCTGTTATGCTTGTAAATTTATTCAAGTCTTTTATGATACATAGAAACTTTAAACCAAAAAGTTAGACATATTACAACAACTGAAATGTTCAAAAATAAGGGAATATTTAAATAAATAGTTTTATATCTACATGCTGGAATAATATGCAGCTAGTTAAAATAATACAGTTATTTTTAAAACATGGGGTAATGCTTATACAATGGAATACAAAAAGAATAAGATGGTATACACACAGTCATATTCTTTTTGAGTGTAAATTCTAGAGAGTGTAAATTTTAGAGTGTAAACTGAGTGTAAATTCTAGAGAGAAATTCTCAAGCTTTCTTTTGCCCAAACAGGTAAATCTGAAAGCTTCCTACTTTCTGGAAGAAAGAATGTAACTGTTCCCAGTTATGTAAAATATGTCAAAAAGACTAGAAGAAAATATCTAAAAATACTATTTCCACGGGGTGAGATTATAGCTATTTTCATTTTCTCCTTTTATATTCTGTATTCTTCAAATGTTCTACAGTGAACTGGAATTAAAGTTATAATTTAAAAAAATTTGGAATTGTAAAAGTTAAGGAACTTGCAGAATTGAGATATAGGCTCAAATGCCTGACATGTCACTAACCAGCCCTTTCTTAGGCTTATTTCTCTATTAAATATCAATTTCCTCCCTTCTAAAAGAAGGATAATTGTCCTCACATAATGACTTAAGATCAGAAGTAGGAGGGTATTCAGCATAGTTCCTCTCATATTAAATGCTTGATAAATCTGTTTAAACAAATGTGAAAATCTGACAGTCTAAGAATTCATATTTTAAGTAAAATGCAAGTCTACCATGAATACCCAATTCAAAAGGATATGAAAACTGTGCTATTCACTCTTTCATCCTGTTCACTCTTGTCTGCAATCCAATTCAAATTAGAGGAAAATGTACCATTCTAAAATTAATGTAAAAGGCAAACCAAATTGCTACCTTCCCTTCCTTGTAGTATCTTCTTGCCTAAAGACTTCCCAAACATGGAAAGAAAATTTCAAGTTGTACTGTAAAAGTCATCTTCCTAAAACTGAGTGTAAATTCTAGAAATTCTCAAGCTTTCTTTTGCCCAAACAGGTAAATCTGAAAGCAGAAACTCTACAAACCAGAAGACAGTGGGGGCCAATATTCAATGTTCTTAAAGAAAACAATTTTCAACCCAGAATTTCATATCCAGCCAAACTAAGTTTCATAAGTGAAGGAGAAACAAAATCCTTTACAGACAAGCAAATGCTTAGAGATTTTGTCATCACCAGGTGTGCTCTACAAGAGATCCTGAAGGAAGCACTAAACATGGAAAAGAACAACCGGTACCAGCCATTGCAAAAACATGCCAAAATGTAAAGACCATCGATGCTAGGAAGAAACTGCATCAACTAACGAGCAAAATAACCAGCTAATATCATACTGACAGGATCAAGTTCACACACAACAATATTAACCTTAAATGTAAATGGACTAAATGGTCCAATTAAAAGATACAGACTGGCAAATTGGATAAACAGTCAAGACCCATCAGTTTGCTGTATTCGGGAGACCCATCTCACATGCAGAGACACATACAGGCTCAAAATAAAGGGACGGAGGAAGATCTACCAAGAAAATGGGAAAATAAAAAATGCAGGGGTTGCAATACTAGTCTCTGATAAAACAGACTTTAAACCATCAAAGATCAAAAAAGACAAAGAAGGCCATTATATAATGGTAAAGGGATCAATTCAACAAGAAGAGCTAACTATCCCAAATATATATGCACCCAATATAGGAGCACTCAGATTCATAAAGCAAGTCCTTAGAGACTTGCAAAGAGACTTAGACTCCCATACAATAATAATGGGAGACTTTAACACCCCACTGTCAACATTAGACATATCAACAAGACAGAAAGTTAACAAGGATATCCAGGAATTGAACTCCACTCTGCACCAAGTGGACCTAATAGACATCTACAGAACTCTCCACTACCAAAATCAACAGAGTATACATTCTTCTCAGCACCACATCGCACTTATTCCAAAACTGACCACATAGTTGGAAGTAAAGCATTTCTCAGCAAATGTACAAGAACAGAAATTATAACAACCTGTCTCTCAGACCACAGTGCAATCAACTAGAACTCAGGACTAAGAAACTCAATCAAAACCACTCAACTACATGGAAACTGAACAACTTGCTCCTGAATGACTACTCGGTACATAATGAAATGAAGGCAGAAATAAAGATGTTCTTTGAAACCAATAAGAACAAAGATACAACATACCAGAATCTCTGGGACACATTTAAAGCAGTGTGTGGAGGGAAATTTATAGCACTAAATGCCCACAAGAGAAAGCAGGAAAGATCTAAAATTGACACCCTAACATCACAATTAAAAGAACTAGAGAAGCAAGAGCAAACACATTCAAAAGCTAGCAGAAGGCAAGAAATAACTAAGATCAGAGCAGAACTGAAGGAGATAGAGTCACAAAAAACCCTCCAAAAATCTATGAATCCAGGAGCTGGTTTTTTGGAAAAGATCAACAAAATTGATAGACCACTAGCAAGACTAATGAACAAGAAAAGAGAGAAGAATCAAATAGATGCAATAAAAAATGATAAAGGACATATCACCACCGACCCCACAAAAATACAAACTACCATCAGAGAGTACTATAAACACCTCTGCGCAAATAAACTAGAAAACCTAGAAGAAATAGATAAATTCCTGGACACATACACTCTCCTAAGACTAAACCAGAAAGAAGTTGAATCCCTGAAGAGACCAATAGCAGGCTCTGAAATTGAGGCAATAATTAATAGCCTACCAACCAAAAAATTCCAGGACCAGACGGATTCACAGCCGAATTCTACCAGAGGTACAAGGAGGAGTTGGCACCATTCCTTCTGAAACTATTCCAATCAATAGAAAAAGAGGGAATCCTCCCTTACTCATTTTATGAGGCCAGTATCATCCTGATACCAAAGCCTGGCAGAGATACAACAAAAAAAGAGAATTTTAGACCAATATCCCTGAGGAACATCGATGCAAAAATCCTCAATAAAATACTGGCAAACCGAATCCAGCAGCATATCAAAAAGCTTATCCACCATGATCAAGTGGGCTTCATCCCTGGGATGCACGGCTGGTTCAACATTTGCAAATCAATAAATGTAATCCAGCATATAAACAGAAGCAAAGACAAAAACCACATGATTATCTCAATAGATGCAGAAAAGGCCTTTGACAAAATTCAACAGCCCTTCATGCTAAAAACTCTCAATAAAATTGATATTGATGGAACATATCTCAAAATAATAAGAGCTATTTATGACAAACCCACAGCCAATATCATACTGAATGGGCAAAAACTGGAAGCATTCCCTTTGAAATCTGGCCCAAGACAGGGATGCCCTCTCTCACCACTCCTATTCAACACAGTGTTGGAAGTTCTGGCTAGGGCAATCAGGCAAGAGAAAGAAATCAAGGGTATTCAATTAGGAAAAGAAGAAGTCAAATTGTCTCTGTTTGCAGATGACATGATTGTATATTCAGAAAACCCCATTGTCTCAGCCCAAAATCTCCTTAAGATTATAAGCAACTTCAGCAAAGTCTCAGGATACAAAATCAATGTGCAAAAATCACAAGTATTCTTATACACCAGTAACAGACAAACAGAGAGCCAAATCATGAATGAAATCCCATTCACAATAGCTTCAAAGAGAATAAAATACCTAGGAATCCAACTTACAAGGGATGTGAAGACCTCTTCAAGGAGAAATACAAACCACTGCTCAATGAAATAAGAGGACACAAACAAATGGAAGAACACTCCATGCTCATGGATAGGAAGAATCAATATTGTGAAAGTGGCCATATTGCCCAAGGTAATTGATAGATTCAATGCCATCCCCATTAAGCTACCAACAGCTTTCTTCACAGAATTGGAAAGAACTGTTGTAGAGTTCATATGGAACCAAAAAAGAGCCCGCATTGCCAAGACAATCCTAAGCCAAAAGAACAAAGCTGGAGGAATCACACTACCTGACTTCAAACTATACTACAAGGCTACAGTAACCAAAACAGCATAGTACTGGTACCAAAACAGAGATATAGACCAATGGAACAGAACAGAGCCCTCAGAAATAATACCACACATCTACAGCCATCTGATCTTTGACAAACCTGACAAAAACAAGAAATGGGGAAAGGATTCCCTATTTAATAAATGGTGCTGGGAAAACTGGCTAGCCTTAAGTAGAAAGCTGAAACTGGATCCTTTCCTTACTCCTTATATGAAAATTAATTCAAGATGGATTAGAGACTTAAATGTTAGACCTGAAACCATAAAAACCCTAGAAGAAAACGTAGGTAATACCTAGAAGAAAACGTAGGTCATAGGCATAGGCAAGGACTTCATGTCTAAAACACCAAAAACAACGGCAACAAAAGCAAAATCGACAAATGGGATCTAATTAAACTAAAGAGCTTCTGCACAGCAAAAGAAACTAACATCAGAGTGAACAGGCAACCTACAGAATGGGAGAACATTTTTGCAATCTACTCATCTGACAAAAGGGCTAATATCCAGAACCTACAAAGAACTCAAACAAATTTACAAGAAAAAAAAAACATAAAAAGTGGACAAAAGATATGAACAGACACTTCTCAAAAGAAGACATTCACATAGCCAACAGACACATGAAAGAATGCTCATCATCATTCCCCATCAGAGAAATGCAAATCAAGACCACAATGAGATACCATCTCATACCAGTTAGAATGGCAATCATTAAAAAGTCAGGAAACAACAGGTGCTGGAGAGGATGTGGAGAAACAGGAACACTTTTACACTGTTGGTGGGGCTGTAAACTAGTTCAACCATCGTGGAAGACAGTGTGGCAATTCCTCAAGGATCTAGAACTAGAAATACCATTTAACCCAGCCATCCAATTACTAGGTATATACCCAAAGCATTATAAATCATGCTGCTATAAAGACACAAGCACACGTATGGTTATTGCGGCACTATTCACAATAGCAAAGACTTGGAATCAACCCAAATGTCCATCAGTGACAGACTGGATTAAGAAAATGTGGCACGCTGGGCCAGAGCCTGCCAGGGACAGGAACCAGATGACGGCCCAGGCCAGATCCCACCCGGCAGCAGCGGAAGCACGCCGAGCTGGCTGGCAGTGCAGTCCCGGCGGTCGCGGGCAGCTCACCCGGAAGGCCGCGCGGGGTCGGGGCGTGGATCCTTACCCTGGCGCCCAGCACGCCAGCCCCGGCGTTCGCTGGGGAGGATTTTCCTTGCTGCTGCTTAACTTGGAGGAGTACTACTCCGAACAGCATAGAGCCAATCACATTTTGCACAAGGGCAGTCACCATGAAAGGAAAATCTGAGGCTCCTTAAAAATATGTTCAAAATCAGCGATTTTTGAACCACATGCAATATCCCAGCCCATCATCAAGATTCCTTTGAGAGACTGTATAAAAACAGGAAAGCATAGAGATAATGGAGCCAACAGACACTTCACAAAGGCGAAATCTGTGAGTATTTCACTCATTTTCAGTCAGGTATATTTCATTAAAGAACATAATGTTTTCGCACCATATAAAATAGAAAGGGGCAAAATGGAGTATGTTTTTGAATTGGATGTTCCCGAGAAAGTGGAAGATGTTGTGGAGACGTTGCTTCAGCTTCACAGAGCATCCTGCCTTGACAAATTGGGTGACCAAACCGCCATGATAACAGCTATTTTGCAGTCTCGTTTGGCTAGAACATCATTTGACCAAAACAGGTTCCAAAACATTTCTGAAAAGCTGCACATGGAATACAAAGCAGAAATAGTGACGCCTCTGGTGACTAATGCTGGATACGTGTACATCACGGACACAAACCTCTATTTTCAGCCTCTCAATGGCTACCCGAAACCTGTGGTCCAAATAACACTCCAAGATGTCCGCCGCATCTACAAAAGGAGGCATGGCCTCATGCCTCTGGGCTTGGAAGTATTTTGCACAGAAGACAATCTGTGTTCCGACATCTACCTAAAGTTCTATGAACCTCAAGATAGAGATGATCTCTATTTTTACATTGCCACATACCTATAGCACCATGTGGCGGAGCACACTGCTGAGAGCTACATGCTGCAGTGGCAGCGTGGACTCTTTTCCAACTATCAGTACCTCGTTCATCTCAACAACCTGGCCGACCGCAGCTGCAACGACCTCTCCCAGTACCCTGTGTTTCCATGGATAATACATAATTATTCCAGCTCAGAACTAGATTTGTCAAATCCAGGAAACTTCCGGGATCTTAGTAAGCCAGTGGGGGCCCTAAATAAGGAACGGCTGGAGAGGCTACTGACACGCTACCAGGAAATGCCTGAACCAAAGTTCAAGTATGGGAGTCACTACTCTTCCCTGGGTTATGTACTTTTTTATCTTGTTAGGATTGCACCAGAGTATATGCTGTGCCTACAGAATGGAAGATTTGATAATGCAGATAGAATGTTCAACAGTATTGCAGAAACTTGGAAAAACAGTCTGGATGGTGCAACGGATTTTAAAGAGTTAATTCCAGAATTCTATGGTGATGATGTGAGCTTTCTAGTCAATAGCCTGAAGTTGGATTTGGGAAAGAGACAAGGAGGACAGATGGTTGACGATGTGGAGCTTCCCCCTTGGGCCTCCAGTCCCAAGGACTTTCTCCAAAAGAGCAAAGATGCATTGGAAAGCAATTATGTGTCTGAACACCTTCACGAGTGGATTGATCTAATATTTGGCTACAAACAAAAAGGGAGTGGTGCAGTTGGGGCCCATAATGTATTTCATCCCCTGACCTATGAAGGAGGTGTAGACTTGAACAGCATCCAGGATCCTGATGAGAAGGTAGCCATGCTTACGCAAATCTTGGAATTTGGGCAAACACCAAAACAACTATTTGTGACACCACATCCTCGAAGGATCACCCCAAAATTTAAAAGTTTGTCCCAGACCTCCAGTTATAACGCTTCTATGGCAGATTCCCCAGTCTCTCCAGGTGAAGAGTCTTTTGAAGACCTGACCGAAGAAAGCAAAACACTGGCCTGGAATAACATCACCAAACTGCAGTTACATGAGCACTATAAAATCCACAAAGAAGCAGTTACTGGAATCACAGTCTCTCGCAATGGATCCTCAGTCTTCACAACATCCCAAGACTCCACTTTGAAGATGTTTTCTAAAGAATCGAAAATGCTACAAAGAAGCATATCATTTTCAAATATGGCTTCATCGTCTTGTTTACTTTTACCAGGAGATGCCACTGTCATAACTTCTTCATGGGATAATAATGTCTATTTTTATTCCATAGCATTTGGAAGACGCCAGGACACATTAATGGGACATGATGATGCTGTTGGTAAGATCTGTTGGCATGACAACAGGCTATATTCTGCATCGTGGGACTCTACAGTGAAGGTGTGGTCTGGTGTTCCTGCGGAGATGCCAGGCACCAAAAGACACCACTTTGACTTGCTAGCTGAGCTGGAACATGATGTCAGTGTAGAGACAATCAGTTTAAATCCTGCAAGCACACTGTTAGTTTCCGGCACCAAAGAAGGCACAGTGAGTATTTGGGACCTCAAAACGGCCACCTTAATGCACCAGATTCCATGCCATTCAGGGATTGTATGTGACACTGCTTTTAGCCCAGATAGCCGCCATGTCCTCAGCACAGGAGCAGATGGCTGTCTTAATGTCACTGATGTACAGACAGGAATGCTCATCTCCTCCATCATGACGTCAGATGAGCCCCAGAGGTGCCTTGTCTGGGATGGAAATTCCATTTTATCTGGAAGGCAGTCTGGTGAACTGCTTGTTTGGAACCTCCTTGGAGCAAAAATCAGTGAGAGAACACAGGGCCACACATGTGCTGTGACATGTATATGGATGAATGAACAGTGTAGCAGTATCATATCACAGGAGGGGAAGACAGACAAATTATTTCTGGAAATTGCAGTATTAACTGCCTTTTCCTCTCCTGAATATTAAGTTTTAATGCATTTTTAAACCAAACTTTTAAACGGACTGGTGAATGTGCAATGCTAGAAGTTTTACCACATGGAAAATTTGTGGTTTTAAACTTTCTAAATCATGGTGACTTCGTTGAAAGCCATTAGTTGCCATTCTCTTAAGGCAGATAAAATGTGGCAGTGCTAGGGAAAACATGTTACATTGTAAGGCAGATGATCATCCCTGTATGATGATTGTCAGAAGACAGGACTGGGTAGCAGAGAACAGCTAAGAGATAAATTGGGCTAGGGAAACTTGTCAGAAAGCACTGAACAATTAAGAATTTTCCAACAAAATGTGCAGTATTCTCTGCTACTTCTGAATCTGTTTTGTCTTCCTAATCTATCACAATTGCTACCCATTGGGTTTTGGGTGTATGTTTTCATAGAGCGGTTACTTTCTAAAATGCTGTACCCAGATTCTAAGAACCTGGAGAAGTTTTAGCAGTTCTTATAACAGTAAGTTTACTGTGTATAGGAATGGTTTGTATTTCATTATAGCTATTCAACTTTTCTACATTAAAAATATTTTTCTCTTAAAAAAAAAAAAAGAAAGACAATGTGGCACATACACACCATGGAATACTATGCAGCCATAAAAAAGGATGAATTCGTGTCCTTTGTAGGGACATGGATGCAGCTGGAAACCATTCTCAGAAAACTATCGCAAAAACAGAAAACCAAACACCGCATGTTCTCACTCATAGGTGGGAACTGAACAATGAGAACACTTGGACACGGGAAGGGGAACATCACACACCAGGGCCTATTGTGGGGCGGGGGAGGGGGGAAGGATAGCATTAGGAGAGATACCTAATGTAAATAACGAGTTAATGGGTGCAGCACACCAACATGGCACATGTATACATACGTAAGAAACCTGCACATTGTACACATGTACCCTAGAACTTAAAGCATAATAATAATAATAATAATAATAATAATAATAAAAAGAGAATCTAAAACTACCTTCACTGCTACAGATTTTTCCCATGACTGTGAGATTCAGACTTCAATGTGTGTGGCAGGTAAGGAAATTATGAACATCAAGCTTGTCCCAACTACACACTTCTAGTTACATCCTTTGTTCAGTCAGCTGTTGAATACGAGGTAAACTGCCTCATGTTCATATCTTTACAATAAAATAATAAAGCTCAAAATAGTTCTCTAAGCAGCTTCATACAAATGGAAACATAGGACATTGTACATTTGCAGCTAAAGCATCAGCTTCTTAGGAAATACAACTGTAGCTGTCTCTATGGTCCGAAGACTAAAAATTCCAGATATTTTAGAAAAATTAAATTATGAAATAATTGTATTACACATGTCTTACCTTTATCAAAGACTTTAACAAGTTTTCTTTTAGGTAAAAACTTCAGTAATAAATTTATTTATTTGTAAATCTTATTGAATATAGAATTTTAGAATCAAAGGGCCTATTTAATCCCATGCTTCTCTGTTGGATAGAAAAGTGAAGAGATACATAAATATATATTCTCTTAGTGCAATAAATGAAAATAACTATATAGAACTTTGACATATATAATCTTGTTTCATTCCAAATATTCTTGTCAGATGATAACTGGTATTTTTGTCTTCATTTCTTAAGTGAGAAACTAAAGGTCAAAGGAGAGCAATGACTTCCTTAAGGTCACTAAGTGACAAGGGCAGAGTTGGAACCCGGTTCTTTCACTTTAGAGCCAGTATTTTTTGTAATACATAAAAGTATCTCTTTTGTACCATATTTTCTCTCAAGATAGGCTGTGTAAACACAAGGATTAAAGACTGATGTTCATTAACATCAATAACTGCACAAAAATTTGGGAAACAATTGCTTTTCAAATATCTTTCCCAAAAAGTGACTTTAAAAAACAGATTTTTGTCCTCAAAATGATAATGACGATTCCCTAGAAAATCGTTTTTGCGTTTCACATTAAGAAATCCAGTAAGGTACCCTTTTCCCATTCTTAAATATATTTAGAGACAAAAAGAAACATATAATTTGCCTGTATGACAAAGTATAATTGGCATCATAATTCTGTAAGAACCTGTGTATAATGCTGTCGTGGTGGGAAGACAACTAAAGCAAGAGTAAAGGGATTTTACAAGGGCCTAAACTTGGGTTAATCACTTAAGCACTGTGTTTCATCTGCAAAACAGTATTGACCTATAGGATTGCTGTGAGGATTACATAAAAATGTATGTGATGGCAATTTGTAAGGCATCAAGCACTACATAAATATAAGGCAACATAATTATTGATTTGCTCATTCTATTTCCTGATGTAGATACTAACTGCTACTCATCATATGTAACTAAACTTATTTCAAGTTATACAAACATTATTAAAAGTTGTTCATAAATCAAAGAAAGTAAATTTTGAATAATCTTTTAAACAATCACTCTCGTTTAAAACTTGCAAATTCAAATTTTTACATACAAAAAATGACTATAAAATGCTAAGTTTACTTTCTACAAGTTATACACATAATCAGCAGTAACATGGATGCAGTTGGAGGCCATAATCCTAAATGAATTAGGGCAGGAACAGAAAACCAAATACCACATGTTCTCACTTATAAGTGGGAGCTAAACATTGAGCACACATGGACATAAATTTGGGAACAGCAGACACTGTGGACTACTAGATCAAGGGAAGCAGTGGGGGAACATGGGTTGGAAAACTACTTAATTGGGTACCATATTGTCTACCTGGGTGATGTTATCCATACCCCAAACCTCAGTATCATACAATAGTGCCATGTAACAAACTTGCACATATACCCCCTGTATCTAAAATAAAAGTCAGAATTTAAATAAATAAATAAAGCACATATTTACAGGCAATGTATCATCCCATTTTCCCAAAATGGAATGCTCTAACAGTTTGAATTCACTTAATGTTTACATATGAATGGCATTCAAATATTTACTGAATCTAATGGTGATAACAATGTTCATTGATTCTACAAAAACTAAATATAATAAATAAGGTATACTTAAACTACAGTGAAAAAAATTTAATCCTCAAGATCTTGCCTTGTTCTAAGAATCATCATTATGAATATAAATTACTGTCCAGTATTTTAAAAATAATTGTTATCTAAACTTAGTGGTTAGAAATTTAATTTACAGATTAGGTTTAATATAAGTTAAATACATGGCAATCATTATTTTTCATATTCTTTATATTATTTTGGTTTTTCAACCTGTAATTTGCTACCATAATTAAAATTAACCTAATAACATATTCAGCATTTAAAGTTTTCATACCTCTTAAGAAAAATTATTCAGAAGAATGTGTAGTTATATAAAGCATATAGCTATCTTGCCCATATTTTACTCTCTGATTTTCCATTTATAAATAATTTCTTGATAGCCTGCAATTCAAATTTTTCCTATAGGGAAAATACTTAAAAAACCCCTATTTTAAGATATCCTCTAATATCTATCCTGTTAATCCAAATTATTTCCCTCTTTCTACATCTCCCACTGGCCAGTTTTTTTTTTCTCTATAGTTTATCTCATCATCTCTTTAAGAGATTATTAATGAAGACTTACTTTATTTAATGCACTTTAACAGTGAAAGGGGAGGAAAATATATGCCACCAAGCTGTACAGTGAAACCGATAACCTTCCTTATTTCTACTCTTTCCTATTGGCTAAATTCAAGCAAAAAAAATTAAATCATGAAAAAAAAGAGCACCTATTTGAACAGTGAAGTATACATTTTTTACTTATAGTTCTAAATATGGCTTGACCAAAAAGGAATAATTTCTGAGACCTAATATAGATGGTATTTATATCCTATACATGTTTAACAGCATATTAGCACTCATGTAATACTTTTAATACTGACAGTACATACCAGTTGACATACTGAATCCAAAGCATTAAGGAAAAAATAAGAAAGGAAAAACTCTATGAGAAATTTCTAATTATGCAACTTAGAAAATATTCCAAAATGATGCATTTAAATTTTTACAAACATCTTTTACATTAAAAAAGTAGAAATTACCAAGAAGTTCATGGAGGTTTTCTGAATTCATATGTAATTATGACAAACTTCTTGATTCTCATATTAATCCTCTCAAAATGCAAAAAATAAATATTTCTAAGTTTAAGAAACTATAACACTGGAAACAAAAAATAAAGAAGAGACTATGCCTAGCAATAATTCTCAGGAAGGAAAAAACAGGATAATTAAGAACAAGATTTAGCATCTCATCAGATAACTATATACCTTGTGGAGAATACTAAATAAAGATACATAAAATTTTAATAGATGAAGATGAATACAATCTCCTAGGCTTCACAGAAACATAAAGATGAAAATTTTGCCCTATGAGATATTAAAATTTATTACATAGCAATAATTATAAAAAGTATGGTTCTAATAGAATAGACTCATCAATGTTAATAATAAAAATAAATAACAGTAATAACTCTCATTCATTGAGCATTTACCCTGGGCTAATCATTGTACTAATTGTTGATATATGTGTTTTATTCATATTTACATTTTAATGACTCATGCATAGTACTTATAATAAATTTATGAGTTTATTATATCCATTTGTCAGGTGAGGAAAGAAAAATGCAAACATACAGTAATTTAGTCAAGCGAATATAGCTAACAGTGGATATACCTGAGTGTACATAATAATTTAGTATAAGATAAAGGTAGCATTTCAAGTAAATGTGAACTATTTATTAAGTTTGAGGGACAACTGGCTAACATTTTTGGGGAAAAAAGGTAGATACCCATGTTACTTCTTGTACCAAATTAATTTCCATATGAATTTTAAAGATTTATGTCAAAATGCAGCCAGGCATGGTGACTCATACCTGTAATCTCAGCACTTCGGGAGGCAGAGGCAGGCAGATCTCTTGAGGCCAGGAGTTTGAGACCAGCCTGGGCAACATAATGAAACTAAAAATACAAAAATTAGCCAGGTGTGGTGGCATCTGCCTGTAGTCCCAGCTACTCGGAAGGCTGAGGCAGAATAGCTTAAACCCAGAGGCAGAGGTTGCAGTGAGCCAATATTGCACCACTGCATTCCAGCCTGGGCAACAGAGTGAGACTCCATCTCAGAAAGAAAAAAAAAAAAAGAAGAAGAACACATAAATATCTACTTATGTAATTTTAAATTGTGATTATTCTCTTTAGGAAGGACACCAAGAGCAAAAATCATTTTAAAAAAAAAAAAAAAAAAAAACCCTCTAATATATCTGATGACATAAAAATCCCAAAACATCTACATGGCAAAATATACCAACATCAAGTTAAATGCACATACTAAATTAGTAATTTTTTTTTTCAGAATATAGAGTAGAGTCCTAATAAGAGAAGAGGGGTCAGGCTGACAGGAGCAGGGGAAAGCAAAAAGAGAAAGCAGATAAGCTGTAAGTCTGCCTTTCCTCATGGTCCAGGACAAAGCCCTCCTGTGCAAATAACTCACAATCGTCCTGCAGCTGACTTATCACC
Source organism: Theropithecus gelada (assembly GCF_003255815.1). NCBI lineage: Eukaryota > Metazoa > Chordata > Mammalia > Primates > Cercopithecidae > Theropithecus > Theropithecus gelada. The sequence continues at coordinate 66,413,030 of NC_037680.1, read as the reverse complement.
AGACCATTGGCTGATAGAAAAATCAAGTTAGCTCACTGCAACCTTGGTGTTATCAGTAGCCTAAATAGACTTCTCCAGCACAAAGCACAAGTATCATCCTATAAAATCCCCAGCAAGCCTTTGTCTCCTTGCAGTCAGCTCGTCTTGCCCATTTGCCCATTGCTTCCTTGCAACGTATGTTCATACTTTCTCTAATAAACCTGCCTTTCTTTACCTGGAACTGTCTTGGTAAATTCTTTTTACTGCCCACATGACATTGGCCCCTGAGAGTTGATACCCGCAACATATGCGACAAAGTTTTACCCAATATAGTAGTTCTTACAAATAGTAAAATACTGACACTCTAAACAGAAAAAAAAAGAAATTGGTGAAGACAGAGCACAGCATTCACAAGGAAAATATAATTACTAATTAACATACTAAAATACTTTCATATTCATGAGTAATCAAAGAAATGCATATTAAAATAATACTGAGATATTTTATTTGGATATTTTATTTGCTTGCTGAGCAAAGATAGCTTGTGTTCGCAAAGGTGCAAGAAAATCTCCACTGACCGTTAAGAACTATCATTTTTGGGGGGAATACATGTGGTAATATGCAAAACATCTTCTTGAAAAAGCCACATTCTTTTTTTTTTAACCTTTAGGCTCTGTTGGACTTAAAAAAAAGTCTCATTCTTTGGTCTAAAAATTTCACATTTGTGAATTTATCCCACAGAAACAAACAAATAGGCATCCATTTTTGAAAAATGCATTTCATTATAAACAATTGTTTATAATTAAAAATACTGGAAACAAACTAAATTGCAACAATTCAATACTGTTTTAAGTTGTTAGCAAATTCATATAATGAAATAATATGCTGCAAGCAAAATGGTGATTCTAGTCTATATTAATGACATGAAAATATATGACTATACTTACTGTTCATGCTTGTTGACAAACCAGAAAAGCAATATGCAGACCAGCATGTTTAACACTACTATAATTTCCATGAATACTATATATGTGTACAGAAAAAAATATTTTTTAAAGGATAGAAATTGTATCTAGGTAGGGATTTAGATTTGTTTTTCTTTGTTTAAAATTTTCTACCTTTTCTAAAATAAATAGCAACATTTTTGCAATTCACAAATTAATCTAAAAAACTAAATGGAAGGTAAAAAGTAGAGAAAGAAATATAATACTTTTAGAATAACAGAATAAAAAAGAAAAGACAGGATAATAGCCAAAGGGGTAATCTATGAGGAAAAAAAAAAGGCAGACAGTAGTCTCATAGACAACAGAGATGAAAAATGGCAACAGCCAAATGAAGGAAAAAACACACATGTATGTATGTACATTCATACACTGTTTGGGCCATAGGAAAAAAAATCAAAATTATTACAGAAACAAGTTTGAATCCATTGTCAAAGATCCTCAAGGAGACCATGCAGCAAGAAAGAGTGGAGGCTGAACAACCATTTATTATCCCATTTCTGACAAAATGGTTACCAATTATCTCAATGAAAATAATAACAGAGTGGCTTAGGAAACATAAGAGTTAATATATTCCAAGAAATCTATATAAAAGAGAGGAAATCACATAAAGGTAATATAAAACAGAATTACTAAAGCTAGCTGATTCATTTGAAAATACTTTGCAAACTGCTAAGAGTCACAGCAGTGATATTATCACTAAGCTATAAAAACTGTTACTGAGGTTAGCCCAGAACAATAACTAGCTTATAAAACACAAAGAAGAGGGTGCTCAATCTGTTTAGGGAAATCAAGAAAGAATTCTCAATAAGTAATATTAATTCTGAGTCTTGTAAGATAAACAGAAGTTTGCTGGGTAGCTCTAGAACTGACATGGTGTAGAGGAGGGATTAGGTAGGTGGAAATTGGAGATGTATATTCTAAAGCAAGGAATGTATAGAAGCAGGAAAGAACAAGGTTTATTTTAGATAAGTTCAAGCAACTTAGCATGTTGAAGTTCATGTAGAAGATAAAGTATTTGGAAGTGAGGCTGAAAATGTGTATGGAGGTCAGACTATAAAGTGTTTGATATATCATACTAAGAAGTTTGACTATAACAAGGAATACAAGAGTGATTTGATTAGATTTGCATTTGAGAAAGGTTCTTTTGTTGCAATATGGGATATGGACGAGACCTGGGTAGTACTAGAAGAGACTGGTTCGAGGACTTTTAAAATGACTGAGGCCAGAAATGATTAGAGCTTGAATGAGGGCAGTCGCAGTACAGATTGAGAAGAAGAAAGAGACTCAAAACCTTTTAAGTAGAACTGATGAGATAATCAGGGAGATGTTAAAATGGTTCCCATGTTCCCAACTTGAGAGCTTGGGTGGACTCTATAATGGTTATTATGTGTATATAGATGCATGTGAACTAAAAGCATATATACATGTGCTGAAAGAAGATATGAGTAGAGAGGCATGTGGGCACACTGGAAAAAAAAATGAATAAGGCAATATACAAAATGCAGTACAAATAATGTATGGATGAGAGAAAAGATGAAAGTAGGTGGGAAATTATGTTTGTGGGGATGCTTTAAAAAAATCGAAGTCTTTATTTTCATTTGAAATCACCAATAAGCTGTACTTAAAATTCAGGCAATGCCTAGCTCTCTAAATGAGTTTACATAAAGGGCTTAGAACGGTGTCTAGTAAATGGTAAGTTTTCAATGGATATTAGCTATTATGTTATTACCCTGAATCATCCAAAAGCTTTAGTTCCTATTCTCTCACATTTCTTTTTTTTGAAACAGTGTCTTGTTCTGTAGCCTGGGCTGGCATAATCACAGTTCTCTGCAGCCTCGACCGCTCAGAGCTCAAGCCAAGTGATCTTCTACCTCAGCCTTCTGCGTACACATATGTGCTATCATGTGAGGCTAATTTTTATATTTTCTGTAGAGATGGGGTTTTCACAATGTTGCTCTGGCTAGTCTCAAACTCCTAGGCTTGAGCGATCCACTCTCAGCCTCCCAAAGTGCTGAGACTATAAGTGTGAGCCACTGAGGCTGGTTCTACTCTCACTTTTCTATTTCATTCAATTATAAGTTCTAGAGAGGATTTAGTAAAATGTCTGGGGTACACATAACTTCTAAATTATTCAACACTGCTACCCATTCAGAGCATTTTGCTGAAATAAAGATGAGTTGCTTATTCAAAACAAAGAGAAGTTGGAATATGATCTTTCATTAATTTGTCCCAAGAAATATATAAAACTTAACCACCCTAAGTAGATATTACAGTGATAGTTTTTCAGATCTACTTTAGAAAGATATTTTACGCCATTGAAAGCTGATGCAAACTATTTCCAAACTAGATTTATAAGAGAAGAATCTAAGAAGAAAGGATAGAGAAATTCAGTAAATTACCAGAGTTGCTTAAAATGGGTCTCCAAAATGTTCTTATTATTGTCTTTGAAGAGCTGTAAAAAATCAGAACAAAAATAGTCATATTCTAAAGCAAACTTTATAGAATACATAATATTTTAACTATAGTTAAAAAGGGGCTCTCTTTCATTAGCTTAATAGAAAGTTAACTGTAATTTACAGTATCAAATTATTGTCAATATCTAATAATTAAGATGGTACCTAATTCTAAAACACTGTCATGATGAATAGCTTACCAAAAATTGTATATAACAAGTTATACTTAGGTGCACAGAGACAGACTCTGTGTTTTAAAAATGATTTGCTTTTTAATTGTAAAATTCCTTTAAGAAATAGATAAAAAGAGAAAAGAAATGCAAAGTAATATTTGTTGAGTATCTACCATATCCTAAGCATTGCACTAGTTGCTTCATATTTTCTCTCAGTCTTTACAAACTCTTCAGAGTAAACATTATCCCCATGCAACACAGAGGAAGTACATTCATTGAAAAGTTAACAGTCTACAGTAACACAGCTAGTAATGAATAGAGCTGGAATTCAGTTCTGAAGCTATCCTACCTCAAAGTCCACAGTCTTACATCATATTGTATTATTGATTCTGAAATTCAGGACATATAAGTCTTATATTTGAATAAAAGTTAAAATTAAAAATATTAAATATATTTCACTGACATATGTGCTTCTTTTGAACTACCACTTATAGTTTCTGTTTCTTTATCCTTTGGGGAAAGAAAAATGTAATGTGAGGACCCATCTTACATGCATATGAAAGTAGGTAATTTTCTCCAAATAGCAAAAATATATCCCTATATTGCCTAAAATTCAATTAATTTGAGCTGATTCAGGGTAATTAATTCCTCTTAAGATCCAAATATTCCAGTCATTCATATTATAGTTTTCTCCCTTTATGACAGAACACATCTTTATATCATTTGCATTGATACAAACCATTTCTACCTGATTCCTGTTCCTTTAATATTTAGCCAAGATCAACTAAATTCAGAAAAGGGGAGGTAATTTGGTAGTTGGGAAGGAACAAATAAGAGATACTCTGGAAATATTTAGGCCCATAGGGAATGCAGGAAAAAGTACAGAGACAAGAATAAGTACAAGGAACCTAGAAAGCCATGACACAAGATAATAAAATGTACATTTTCCCTAGGCAAATATAGGAATATTTGCTGTTATGAAAATCAAGATAAAATTAAATTTAAACCATCTTTTTGTCTATGTACGGCATAAACTCAACATTCTTGTTAAGTTCCATCTTTGTCATCCTCCAAAGTCACTAACACATTTTACCGGCAAGTATCAGAACCAGAAAACTGAAAAAATATATATGCTTTAAAATTTTACTAAGTTTGAATTTAAGTTTAGAAACAATATATTTGTATATCTCAAGAAAGTAAAATTCTTCAAGTTCTTCTAAAGAAACTTTTATTAATATACTGAAAGAACACAATGAACGTAAGATGACTAAAAACATACATAAATGAAATTTTAGCAGTATGATTTTTCTTCTTTTTCTTTTTTTTTGAGACAGGGTCTCACTTTGTTGCCCAGGCTGGAGTGCAGTGGCACGATCTTGGCTCACTGCAACCTCTGCCTCCTCGGTTCAAACGATTCTTATGCCTCAGCCTTTGGAGTAGCTGGGACTACAGGCATGCACCACCATGACTGGTAATAGCACTATGATTTTCTAAACTGATCTCCCATCTCTCTTCTTATTCATTCTGATTCATCTTAAACATGCTTTTAAATTAATAATCCTTATGTATAGTTCTGATTGTGTTATCTTCCTATTCAAAAAAATTTAGTTGCTCTTTCCAATGTTGAAAACCTTTAGCCTAATATTGAAGTCCCCTCAAGATTTGGTCCCAAATAAAACATTAATCCTATTTCCCATGATGTTTCTCCTTTGGAGAGCATGGGGAGTATGACCAGTATTGGCACATTAATATCTGCAGAGTTGGAACTGGAGAAAAAGAGAGCTAAATAAAATGTTTTATTCAAATATACAAATATTAATAAGACTGCCCTCTGGGTTAGGCTCCAGTAGTACTAGAAGAGACTAGTTCGATTATCGCTAGGCGATCAAGATAAATAGAAGTGAAGCAATATAAGAAAAATCATAATACTTACTGACTTTAATATAAGCACTGAACGAATGGTCAACACAAGTGCTAGGGTATAGGAGTTACTTCAGTGTTAAAAATAAAAATAGGAGATTTTGGCCAGCTGGAATATCCAGGCATTAGGATTACAAACTAGTGCAGAACCTTATAAAACGCAAGTGGAGGAGAAAATGGTCGAAGAAATTTTGTGGTGATCTTCCTTTCTACTCCCTTTCTTCTTCTCTAATCAGACTGTTTTCTTCCACTTTCTCCTTCCTTTGCTCTTTCATTTGAATGTTTTCTTTTATGTTAATGGTTGTGATCTCATTTTATTTCTTCATTAATTGTAACCAATTGCATGTCCTTTTTGTAAATAGTGTTCAAGTCACTTTTTTATTTCAGTCTTTTTTTCTTTCATTACTGTTGTTCTTTCAATTGACTAGAATTCAGCACTGAGAAGTTTTAAATATTTAATAATATTATTTAATATACAAAATTCTACATTTGATTCTAAATATTCTAAATTCTAATTGGTACTTTTTAGTTAAGAAGGTTTTTAAGTATGGCCTTTAAATTTTAAAAATATAAATCACAAACATGAATCTTTCCTGATATTTGAAATAAGATATTATGAGAGGCATTTTAAGACACCAAAAACTTTCACATTAAGAAAATGAGACTATTTCAAGCATAAGAAATAATATATTGTTTATATAACATAATGATATTCATTTTTCTATACTTTAACATTTAATATTATATAATCCAATAATGTAACAAATAATGCTATATAATACTATATAAGAGGAAAACTAAAAGTCGAAACAGAATTATGTAAATAAAATGTAATTGTCTGATATGATCATGAGAAGAGAGAGACAAGATGAGGTGATCCGAAAAGAAACAAGTCAGTCTAAAATTGATTAGGTAGTTTCAAGCATTATTGAAACTCAGTGAGTTCAGTGAGCTTTAGTTCTTGTTTCTAACTCAATCATAAATAAGATTTTATTTGAGGATGCCCAAAAGATGTGGATGCCAATTCTACCTGTGGAAGATATAGATAAAATAGAAAAACAACTTCAGATATCCATTCTATCACAAAGGGGCATATCATCAGGGAGATTAAACTGAATGTTACTTCATAAATGTGTTACAAAGAAAATTATTTTAATCTACCCTTAAGCTGCAAAGTACATTTCTCTTTCAAAGATTCTGTGTATTAAGTATCTGACAGTAGAAGTATTCATTCTGTTCTTCTAAGATATGAATGTCACACTACTTTTTATTTTTAAAAGCAGCATCTAAAGAGATTCTTGGTCTATTACCTAATGTACAAAGGATATAAATTTGACAAACACATTTTCTGAGATAATTGTTTTTATTGAACCCAGATTCTTCCACCAGTGTCCATCCGTAAAATGTGACCTTCCCTAATGGTACTATAATTTATGCAGATAGATGCAAATTGAGTCAACTGTAATGCCTATGATGTCTTGAAAATTTATATATACAGTCATCTCTTGGTATGCCCAGGGGATTAGTTCCAGTACCAATCCACATACAGATGCTAAAGTCCCTTATAATAAAATGGCAGAATATTTGCATATAACATATGCATATACCCCTATACAGTTTAAATCATTCCTAGATTACTTATAATGGCTAATACAATGTATACTATGTAGTTTTTATATTTAATTTTTTATTTGTATTTTTTATTGTTGTATTGTTACTTTTTACTGCCTTTTTTCCCCCAAATGTTTTGATTTGCAGTTAGTTGAACTTACAAATGCAGAACCCATGTTTAGAGAGGGCCAGCTGTACATATAAAAGCAAGCACAAGGATGGCTGGCAAGATGGACGAACAGGAACAGCTCCAGTCTGCAGCTCCTAGCAAGATCAACACAGAAGGCAGGTGATTTCTGCATTTCCAACTGAGGTACCGACTCATTTCATTGGGACTGGTTAGAAAGTGGGTGCAGCCTATGGAGGGCGAGCCAAAGCAGGGTGGGGCATTGCCTCACCCGGGAAGCACAAGGGGTCAGGGGACTCCCTCCCCTAGCCAAAGGAAGCCTTGAGGGATTATGCTGTGAGGAACAGTGCACTCTGGCCCAGATACTATGCTTTTCCCATGGTCTTCACAAACTGCAGATCAGAAGATTCCCTCGTGTGCCTACGTCACCAGGGCCCTGGGTTTCATGCACAAAACTGGGTGGCTGTTTGGGTAGACACCGAGCTAGCTGCAGTTTTTTTTTTTTTTTTTTCGTATCCCCAGTGGTACCTGGAATGCCAATGAGACAGAACCGTTCACTCCCCTGGAAAGGGGGCTGAAGCCAGGGAGCCAAGTGGTCTAACTCAGTGGATCCCAGCCCCACAGAGACCAGCAAGCTAAGATCCACTGGTTCGAAATTCTGGCTGCCAGCACAGCAGTCTGAAGTCGACCTGGGACACCTGAACTCGGTGCTGGGAGGGGTGACCACCATTACTGGGACTTGAGTAGGCAATTTTCCTCTCACAGTGTAAACAAAGCCACCAGGAAGTTCGAACTGGGCAGAGCCCACCGCAACTCAGCAAAGCCACTGTAGCCAGATTGCCTCTCTAGATTCTTCCTCTCTGGGCAGGGCATCTCTGAAAGAAAGGCAGCAGCCTCAGTCAGGGGCTTAGAGACATAACTCCCATCTCCCTGGAAGAAGGGGTGGCTCTGGGTGCAGCTTCAGCAGACTTAAAAAACATTCCTGCCTACCAGCTCTGAAGAAAGCAGCAGATCTCCCAGCACAGCACTCGAGCTCTGCTAATGGACAGACTGCCTCCTCAAGTGGGTCTCTGACCCCTGTGCCTCCTGACTAATAGATACCTCCCAGCAGGGGTCAACAGACACGTCATACAGGAGAGTTCTGGCTGCAACTGGCAGGTGCCCCTCTGAGACAAAGCTTCCAGAGGAAGGAACAGGCAGAAATTTTTGCTGTTCTGCAATTTTTGCTGTTCTGCAGCCTCTGCTGGTGATACCCATGCAAACAGGGTCTGGAGTGGACCTCCAGCAAATTCCAGCGGACCTGCAGCAGAGGGGCCTGACTGTTAGAAGGAAAACTAACAAACAGAAAGGAATAGCATTAACATCAACAAAAAGGATGTCCACACAGAAACCCCACCCGAAAGTCACCAACATCAAAGACCAAAGGTAGATAAATCTATGAAGATGAGAAAAACCCAGCCCCCTTTGGCTGAAAATTCCAAAAACCAAAACAACTCTTCTCCTGCAAAGGATCACAACTCCCTGCAAGCAAGGGAACAAAACTGGACGGAGAATGAGTTTGACAAATTGACAGAAGTAGGTTTCAGAAGGTGGGTAATAATCAACTCCTCTGAGCTAAAGGAGCATGTTCTAATGCAATGCACAGAAGCTAAGAACCTTGAAAAAAGGTTAGAGGAATTTCTAACTAGAAATATCAGTTTAGAGAAGAACATAAAGGACCTCTTCAAGGAGAACTACAAACCACTGCTCAAGGAAATAAGAGAGGACACAAACAAATGGAAAAACATTCCATGCTCATGGATAGGAAGAATCAATATCATGAAAATGGCCATACTGCCCAAAGAAATTTATAGATTCAATGCTATCCCCATCAAGCTACCACTGAGTTTCTTCACAGAATTGGAAAAAAATACTTTAAAGTTCATATGGAACCAAAAAAGAGCCTGCATTGCCAAGACAATCCCAAGCCAAAAGAACAAAGCTGGAGGCATCACACTACCTGACTTCAAACTATGCTACAAAGCTACAGTAACCAAAACAGCATGGTACTGTTACCAAAACAGAGATATAGACCAATGGAACAGAACAGAGCCCTCAGCATCTCTTTCTCCACACAGCCTATTTATCTGGCTAGTTTGTACTTTTTATACAATGGCAGACTCAGGGTAGACTGACTTCTCACAAGGTGACTAGCTTCCCCATAGATACCATTTCAAGATAGCCAGGAAGGCTGCAAGATTTCTATGACTTAGTCTTGGAAGTTGCATAGCATTACACCTGTTATAATCTAATGGGCAAAGTAATCATAAACTAACCCAGATTCAAGGGAGTGGAGGGACAGATCCCACCTCTTCACAAGGGGTATGCCTGTGTGTACAATAAAGAAATGATGGCGGATCCAGCTACCTCATAACATTTTTGAGATATATAAATCTGATTTTCTAAATAAAGAATGATGTCCCAAGAGAAAACATAAACCTGACTTCCCAAAGAGAATAGAGAGCCATAAGCAGATTCATTAATCTGATTATTTTATTTTCAGTACATATCTGCATTAAAAATCTATCTGTATTCTATTTCAGGAATCTAGTGCATCAGGATTATGTGCACTCTTGTTAATCCAAGTGTAATCTCTGAACCAGCAGCATCAGCATCACCAGGGAACTTTCCAGGAATGCAGAATATCAGACTCTACCCCAGACCTACTTAATCAGAGAAGCCCAGAGAGATTTATATGCATATTAAAGTTGGAGTATACTCATATACTAGCATAAACAGAGTATCCTCAAACTCATAATAAAGAAACCTAAAAAACATGAAGTACTGTCCTGTCAACTTTAGGGACGGAGGATCAGACATTTTATTTTGTTTTTAAAGGGGGAATACAGCTAAAACTGAATTGCTTCAGTAGTCTTTGACAATTTAAAAGCTGAATGTGTATGTGTGGCTGGGAATCTTGTTTTCATCTGGGATCAAGAATTATTACTATGTATATGAGGAAGCATTTCTTCTACAACAGCTATTGACCAAGAAAACTAAGGAGAAAAGACCAAAAAAGAGTGCAAATAACTTCAAAATGGATAACAAGTATCATACATATTTAGTAATGTACATGTAAAAATGTAGATTGTTTTTGCTATTGTTATTAGTGAATTACTTAAAATATATTTTTGACAGTACAGCATCACTGTCTTGCAAGTTAAGCTGCTATAATTTACCAGTGTCTCGAGGTAAAATTAAAGCCAGTTTAAAAACAAAAATGCCTTTTTAAAGAAATAACATGAAAACATACCATTTTTTCCCATAAATATGTTCAATCCATTCACAATTTCTTGCCTATTTCTTAATTCATCTTGCATTTCTATCATCTAAATTACAAAACATAACTAAAATACCTATAAGAAAGTTCTTAAATATCAAATAAGTTCAAAATTAAAGATCATTTTAAATTACCAGTCATTACTTTGTCTTATTAAGCATCTGGGTGTAAACGTTAACTAGAAAATTATATTTGAATATTTAAGTTCTTTATAAATTCAAAAAATATTTAATTTAAGGAACAACTAGAAACTTTTAAGTTGGTTTCCAAGAGGGTGCTGCAGACCCATATAGATTAACAATACTACATAAACTCACCAAAACATTTATATTATATTGCTCTTATTTTGTTTCCTCTAGAGGGCAAGGAATGTCTTCTCTCTATATTCTCTGTTCAGTAGTACTGAGTGCCGTAATGATAAATATCACTGAATAAACTAAGAAATGTAGCTATAACTAAAGGAGATAGAGATGAAGGAGTTTGTTATAGTGATTTTGTGTCCAACTAAAGCAAAGTGGAGGAAGTCTATCCCTACTGGCTTTAGTTTAAAAGATTTTATGAAAAAGTGAGCTAGTTCAGAGGTATTTAAATGTTTAATAGTAGACATAAGTAATGGAAAATAGGTTGTTCCAAATCCTGACATTCAAAAAAAAAAAAAAAAAATCAGGACAAAACAAAATAACAGAACATTAGAAATGGTTGTGTACTTGGAGATCAAGTTCAGCATCTTAATTTCAGAGATGAAGAAATGGATGTCTATAACAGCATAGTCAGGTTGAGATCTTCTAAGCCCTGGTGTGTTTTTTGTCTGGTAGATTTTAGTAAAAGTCAGTAAGAAATACAGGCTTATAGAAATTGACTTGAGATTGATTGTTAGGGGAACTTTGATACATGAGATAGAGTAGTGGTTCTCCAAGTGTGGCTCCTCGACAAGTAGTATTAGCATCATCTGGAAACTTACTAGAAGTGAAAATTTTCAATCCCACCCCAGACCATCAAGATTAGGAACTGTGGGCATAGCATCTAACACTCAGTGCTTAATAAGCTCTCCAGGTGATTCTGATGTCTGCTCAAAGTTGATAACCACTGGGACAGAATTTTTAATAGCTAGAGAAAATATCTCTACATTAACTTGCAGTGTTTTAAGGAGGAATAAAAATTGTGACCAAAAATCAAGTAAGCAGAGAAAACCTCTGAGAGCAGTTGTGAGAGTCCAATAGTGTGTTGCTAGTGTGGGAAAAAAAAAAACCAAATGAACCTTGGGACCCCCAAAATAAGCAAAGGAAAAAGTCAAGCTGAGAATTATAATACATCAGACAAACCTGCCTCCCATTTTATTCCTAAATAAGACAGCTACAAAGAGTTTTAAAAGTTATGTATCTCCCTCATATTTTGCCCACAAGAAAATTCCTTGTGAGCCTCAAGATCTTTACCCTGAAACAGTTCTGCTGAATTTCACCCTGGCAATGGAAACTGAAAGCTTATCCTCACAGGTTTCAGACAGAAAGTCATCCTTCTGCTCACCTGAGACAAATGCCTGATTGCTTCCTCTGCCCTACTGTTTATATAAAAATGGAGATTCACTGAGCCAGATTAAATTGTGTATTCAATGAAAGGCTGATCAAGGACTCAAAAGACTGCAACCTTTGTCTCTTGTCTACCTATGACCTGGAGGCCCCTTGCTTCAAGTTGTCCTGCCTTTCTGGACTGAACCAATGTACATCTTACGCATATTGATTGATGTCTCCTGTCTCCCTAAAATGTATGAAAGCAAGCTGTACCCTCACCACTTTTGGGCACATGTCGTAAGGACCTTCTGAGGCTGTGTCACAAGTGTGTCGTTAACCTAGGCAAAATAAACTTTCTAAATTGATTGAGATACGTTCTCAGATACTTTTGGGTTCATACTAGTTATTACTGGAAACAGTGAAGAAGGCTTTAAAAATAAAACTGATCAAGTTTAGGTGAGATTAAATGAAAGCTCTAGAATAAAGTTGTGAACTCCAAAAATCTGAGACAGGTCTCAGTTAATTTAAAAAGAATGTCACTTTCTGACAGGCCCAAGAGCCCCAAGTTTTTGTTGGAACCTCAAAGAGGAATTCACCCAGCTCATAGGTATTTGATGGTACAAATCCATGGCTGGGCTTGGCTTTAAAAAAATTTTATCTGAGATTCCTTCTATGAAACAAAGTTCCATCAAAGCCAATTTAAAAGCCTACGTAAAAACAAATAATTATTCTTGCTGCACTGTATACAAATAATCAGAACAAGTATAATAAAGCAAACTCAGTTCTACCATGATTTGTCTTTAATAAAAATGGGAAACTGGAGAAAAATTATGTTTCAAAAACTACAGTACGCCTGTTGTTAGATTCTAGTCTTGCCTAATGTTTTTCAACTTTTATTATTTTCTACAGTTTGGACAGATTTTTCTATTTTGCAGGCTACAAGACTACAAAATAATGTTTTCAATTTTTTTCCTTCTTTCTCCCCATTTTTCCTAATTTGCAGTCACTGCAAACTAAGCTGTGCTTTCATAAAGCCCTGCAAAGTGAAGCTAGACAACTTAAACTTCAGAAGAAAATAACAGCAACCTACTTACAAACATAAGCCACTTTCATACCTGCCTACAGATGTATGGACTTCAGAGTAATGTGGCCTATATAGATTTTCCAGGATTGTTCTTTTGTTTATTGTTTTTCTGCCTTCCTCCCCTTATTTTATCTTCATAGGACATGAGACTTCACAAACCTGCTAAAAATGAGCTTTCCTAATAACTCAGGATCTACTCATCTAGGAATAAACCATCCTAGCCATGAGAGATCACAGGAAACCTGAGACCAGAAACTAGTTTTCTTCTAAAATGTTTTCTCCAAAAGATTTTAAAAATGAAAGGGGGGAAATGTGAAAGGAAAATAAATCTTGGGGCCTGCAAATCACTAAACTAAAGGGAAAAGTCAAGGTGGGAACTGCTTAGAAACAACCTGCCTCCCATTCTAGTCAGGCACCCCTCTGCTTACAGAGATAAATGCATATCCGATTGCCTCCTTTGGAGAACCCTTTGGAGATGCCAATCAGGTATGCATTTATTTCAGTGAGCACAGGGGTGACTGAACAGAATGGGAGGCAGGTTGGTCCTAAGCACTTCCCAACTTGACTTCTCCCTTTAGCTTAGTGATTTAGGGGCCCCAAGATTTATTTTCGTTTCACAAGGTTAACAGTTAACTCTGGATTATCTATGCTTGTAAAGGGAGAAAGCAGGTGACAATCTCAAGTCATTTTTTATTTGGCTTTGCAGTAGAATTTGATTTTTTTTCAGGACTTATCTTTGTTTATGGTAATACAAACATTTAAAGTGGAACTAGTAGAGCACTAGATTAGCTGTGTGTGCTCACGTATGTCATGTCATCACTTTGGGCTTCTACTTTCTCATCTGTAAAATTAGTTGGCTCACCTCAAGATTATTTTTAGCCACTATAAATCCATGAACATTGGCTTGCCCGAAATGCTTCACTCCAAGAACAAGTCTAGTCATTTAAATATCTTAGTATCATTATTGGTATCTTAATTGGCCTGGTAACTTTGGTTAAGTTAGTGATCAACATTTGGGGTCCCCAAATGTGTTATTTCCTTTGCATTAATTAGGTACTGTAAAGAGTGTGAAACAAAAATAAAAACTTGGGACCCAATTCACTATGCCAAACAGAAAAAATTAAGCTGAAAGCTGAGTCATCCAAGAAACTGCCCTTCCTTTGTTCCTAAGCAGACGGCTACAGATAAAACGTTAAACATCTCCACAGGTAGCTACTCTATGTTCACCTTATCTTATGTAAAATGTGAATTTACTGAGCGTCAGACAATACACTGACTATTCCTTTACCTGCTCCTTTTCTTTTGCAACATGTGGATTCAGTAATGTGACCATATCCTCCCTCCTTCCCCTCCAGCCTACCTTTCCGCATTAAATACTGAAGCTCTCAAAATCATCTTTGGAAAAGGCACACAGACCTGTCTCCCGGGTATGTCCTTAATTTTGACAAAATAAACTTCTAAATTTATTGAGACCTATCTCAGATGTTTTTTGGTTTACAAGAGTTAAATCTATGTTTGGTTTTCAGTGCAGACCCAAGCCCAAGTTTATTTAGTGGCTTCTGCTCCCTCCTGCCCTAAAAAAACCACACACACACACACACACCAAAAAATGCTGGAAGCTTGCAAACATAAGAACATGAGATGAAAATAAAACAGTAAAGAATTTGGAGAGGAAAAAATGGCTCTATTTACACTTTTAGTTGAGAAATGCGGGCTGTGCTGGGTTGGGCTGCAATTCCTACAACCTGAGCCACAAAATCTGGATAAAATCACAGAGAATCACGTAGCCAATGAAAGTAACAAAAATCCGTTCATCTGAATACAGGTCTAACATTTTTCGGTAGGTTAAATATCTAAAACCTCCCAGGCCTGGCCAGACCTAAGATGGCTACCTTCCCAGCAAAATGTCCATCCAAGAGGGGCCTGCAGGTCTGACTTCCATAAGGCTTTGGGTCAGCCCTGTGGCTACAGCCAAGGCTGGGATCCTAAGCAACATACTTGGGTCTAAAGAGCATTTTAGAATTCGTACCTTAAGAGTCCTTCTCCCAGGCCAAGGGCTCTGGCAACCCAGCCTAAAGAGGCAAATGGATAACTTGGGGTCAGGCTTTCCTTTTCCTTCGGATCTCCTCGCCTCGCCCTTAATTTCGGGTAAGCCTCCCACGCCCCAGCGGGCGTTACCTCCATTCTGGGAGCCAGGGTTTCCCTGTCGCCGCTCCCAGCTCCAGCATTTGGTCCGCGGGTGGTGCTGGGGCTGTTGCAAGGATTTGTGGATGGGAGCGCAGCGGGAGACTGCCGGGCTTCTGCGTGGTTGCTGGGCTTCCACGGATTGGTCCGTGGGGCGACACTAGACCCTCACCTGAAGCCCATTTCTGTTCTGCAAAAAGCTGATTCACGCCAGTCTGCTACTCCAGTCACCGTTAGGAAAAAGTTGCTGGCCAGGTGCAGTGGGTAATACCAACACTTTGGGAGGCTGAGGCGGGTCAATCGCTTGAGGTCAGGACCTCCAGACCAGCCTGGCCAACATGATGAAATCCTGTCTCCACTAAAAATACAAAATTTAGCTGGACGTGGTGGCAGACGCCTGTAATTCCAGCTACTTGGGGGGGGGGCTGAGGCAGGAGAATCGTCTGAACCTGGGAGGCGCCCCACTGCACTCTAGCTTGGGCGACAAAGCGAGACTGGTCTCAAAAAAAAAGTTGCAGCCTGAAGTTGATTTACTCCAGCATTCGTTAAAGTGGTGTCAGGGAGTGTTTTCTACTCTGTTAACTACCTACGCTTAGTTGACCAAATAACTCTTTAGGGCCCATTTTTCATGGCAGGCAGTATAATAGTGGTTAAGAACAGGAGCTCTGGCATTAGAATCTCAACAGTAACCACAAGTTTAATTTAGTTGTGAACATTAAATGAGATCATCCAAGGTAAGTGCTTAGCCTGCCTAGCAAATAAGTGGTAAATACCTACTGCCATTCCTACCAACCTTTGACACAACTCATAACTGGTAAGAAAAAATGAGTTTCTTCATCTACAAGATAGTTGTAGGACCAATACAGACTATATTGGCTAAAAAATAAGTCTACAGTTTTACTTAGCGTGAGTGCAAATGATGCAAATTTCATCTTTGATAGCTTCTGTGAGCCTCTCTTCCCTCAGTTTACCCAGTTAATTTAAAAGAATTACTCCCAGAAAGCTCTCCCAGAGCAGGGCCCCACATTTATAAAAGGGGTAATGGAGAGTCAAGGGAAGCATTCTTTTGGTTCATGCAGAACAGGATGATGTTGGCAGATAAAAGGCAGAATCCAGGTTTCACAATTTGTACTTAACACAAGGATCTTGGGAATTTAAAGATGATCTTTGAGAGTTATGGGAGATGGTGTGAGTGTGGAGATACCGTATCCAGTATAACATATCTTACTTTATGCAACAAATATGTTCATTAAAAATCATGTTTCAACTTTTTGTAAAGGTATTTTGGTGCACTGTGGGACCTGGTTTTTGAAGGGGCATATGTACATTAATTTTCACCTAATGGCCCGGGGCGGTGGCTCATACCTGTAATCCCAGCACTTTGGGAGGCCGAGGTGGATGGATCACCTAAGGTCAGGAGTTCGAGACCAGCCTGGCCAACATGGTGAAACCCCATCTCTACTAAAAATACAAAAATCAGCCAGGTGTGGGGTAGGCAGCCGTAATCCAAGTTACTTGGGAGGCTGAGGCAGGAGAATCGCTTGAACCTGGGAGGTGGAGGTTGCAGTGAACCAAGATCGTGCCACCTCACTCCAGCCTGGGTGACAAGAGCAAGAGTCTCCAAAAAAAAAAAAAAAAAAATTCACCTCAGTTTTCTGTTAAAAATCTAGTTCTTCCCATGTTCTCTGATAAAAGTTGACCCCCAAATCCAATAATTACCATATAATGAGGAGATAGCAACATCTAATCTGTTACCCCCTAAATTGAGGTTAATGGAAGAATTTCTGGTTTTCTTCTTCCTCTGAATTTCATTTTCTCATTTTCTCCCACTGTGTCTCTCCATCACACTTTAAAAAATATTGACACTGTTTGTCAGATATGCTAGTATGTGTGATGTTTGATTTCTCCCTGCACAGAGAGGACCTAGTAAATAACCACCCAACAATACTACCTATTTTCCAATTTTGAGTCTATAACTCATAATTATGATGACGGCTGGTTCTTGAGAATAAAATGAATAGTCTACATTAGTTTATTTACATTATCTCCAATACATGGAACTTTTTTCAATATACAAACAAGTCAGTGAATCCTCATTTAAAAAATAACCATATGACACATAATACAAAGATAATTTAAAACTGGACTCATGCTGTTTTATGACAGAACCAATTTCAACGGTAACTAATCTTCTTAAACATTATTTAGTCATGTAGTTTCTGGAAGATAGGTTAAATGATGAAAAAATGGGCGACCATGAACACACCCTTTAATTTCATTTCCAAACTGGTGCTTCATTCTGTAGATAATGTCTTGGATGTCCTCTTTTGATAAGTACATGGGTAACTGTCTGGATAGACGCACTGCTTCTCCCTGTCCAAAGGGAAAGTCACACATTTTACCATGATATACCCTGAAGCAGAAAACATGTTATCCTGGCAAAAAGGATAACAGAATATTGATTATTTTCATCTTATTATGAATTCATTAACAAATATTTATTAAGTATCAACTACGTTGTCAGCTCTAGGGATGTAGTGGCGAACCAAAAACCAAGACCCTTGCTCTTGTGCAATTTACATTTTAGTGCAGAGAAACAGAAAACAGACAAAAGACAGAACATTTTAGTCAATAAATAATGCACAAAATTAAACTGGGCCACATGATAGAGTGATTGTAGAGCTGGAAAAAGATTACTTGGGGAGATAGCTTTAAGCTTGAATTTAAATAAGGAACGAGGCTGGGCGCGGTGGCTCAGGCCTGTAATCTCAACACTTTGGGAGACGAAGGCAGGAGAATTGCTTGCGGCCAGGAGTTCGAGACCAGCCTGGGCAACACTGAGACCCAGTCTCTACGAAAAAAAAAGCTGGGCATGGTGGGGCATGCTTGTAGTCCCAACTACATGGGAGACTGAGGCAGGAGGATCACTTGAGCCTGAAGGTCAAGACTGCAGTGAGCTGTGATCATGCCACTGCACTCCAGCTTTTGAGCAAGACCTTATCTCAAATAAACAAAAATAAATAAGAAACCTTAATGGAAAGATCATGGGGAAAGAAAAACATCTCAGGCAGACAGAAGAGAAACTGAATGTTCAATGTGGGTGCAACATAGTTGTTCAAAAGAGAGGAACAGGAAAAGGAAATTAGGCACTCTCTAGGACAGGGTGAGGAACTGGTGTTTTGATTTACACTTGGACAAATTCTACTGAGCATTGTTGAGTCACAAAACTGTCCTGGCTGGATTCAATACAAATGTTTACTCTTACGAGCCCTCAATGACACCTGGAAATCTTATTCCTGTTTATTTAACCTTCTCTTATAGTACCTACAGCTCTTATTTTCAGATCTTTGTTACTGTACTAAAATTACCAACGCCTTCCCACAACCCCTCCACTCTCAGCAGGTAACTTCTACTCTTTCGCCACATATATCAACATGACTTCTCTCAAGTTCACCTAAAATTTCATAGGTTCTAATGATTAAGAAAAAAGTTTTTAAAAGTTTACATAAAAATTATTTTCATTTTTCTCCTTTTCCATTTTCTGCTCTTGATTCAGACAGCTTCTTCTTTCTAAACCTTATATTCATATCCTATCTTCTCTCTTGCCTTTTTGGGAACATTTCCTCTGCAAATTTTTTTTTTTTTTTTGGAGACAGAGTCTTGCTCTGTTGCCCAGGCTGGAGTGCAGTGTGTATCCTCAGCTCACTGCAACTTCCACTTCCCAGTTTCAAGCAATTCTCCTGCCTCACTCAGCCTCCTGAGTAGCTGGGATTACAGGTGCGCACCACCACGCCTGGCTAATTTTTGTATTTTTGGTAGAGATGGGGTTTCACCATGTTGGCCAGGCTAGTCTCAAACTCCTGACTTCAGGTGATTCACCCACCTCAGCCTCCCAAAGTGCTGGGATTACAGGCATGAGCCAGTGCACCTGGCCTCCTCTGCAATCTTTTATTGTCAGTCTTCCACCAATTCAACACAAACATGCTGAACGTACTCTTTCCTTCCTTTCACTATTCACTAATATGACTTGCTGCCTACTTTTCCACTACTACACTCTTTAACCACTGGCAAATGTCGTCTATTCCTGCTACAGCAGACCCTTGAACAACACTGGTTTTTAACTGTGGGGTTAAAACAACACTGGTTTTTAACTGGGGGTCCACTTATACATGGATTTTTTTCCAACCCCAACTGTGATAGAAAATACAGTATCATGGGATGCGAAATCCATATATACGGAGGGCCAACTTTTCATATATGTGGGTTCTGGAGGGCTGACTGCGGGAGTTAAGCATGCTTGGATTTTAGTATCCACAGGCGGTACTGGAATCAATCCACTGAGTATACAGAAGGGCAATTGTACTTTGCCATTACGATTCTCTTCAAGGTTACTACTGTCATCTAGCAGCCATATCTGATATATCTTCTAGCAATTATTACCCTATACAGAATGTGATACTACTTAAGATGAAAATTCCTTCCTTGCTTGACTTTTACATCCACGCCTCTCTTGGTTCTTCTTTCACTTTCCTATCTTCTTCTCTGATTCATCTTATTGACCATAAATAGAAGCATCCTTGTGGTTTAAGTTCTCTCCTTTTTTTTTCTAGGCCATTTTTCTTAACACTTATACCACTATTACCTTAACATACTGAAAGGTAAACTATTAGCAAAAAAATATTTAAAACCAGTCCCAATTACTTTTTTTCTGTTATTTCTGAAATCTTATTTCTCCCCACATTGTTCTTCCGACCCACAACTCCCTCAACCTTTAAGTTCATACTAACTCTTTCACAAGAAAATATTCCCTTGAAGTCTCTAGAAACTATCAATGTTAAGCTACCTGCACAATACGCTGGGACTTTCCACATAACAAAGCTCCTAAAGGATTCACAGAACATTACTGAATATGTTCTTCAGAAGGAGTAACAAGCAGACTTTCCTGTTAAGGAAGTCTGACCTTCAGAATACAGCAGGCACACTACCAACTGTAAACAAAAATGGCTCACTTTCAAAAAGGGAGAAAAACTTCATTAGAGTTCAGGTTTTTAAAAAAATAATACTAGCCAATCTTGTAGGATATCTAGAACAAGATATATAGACGGAAACACTATTGTTTTCTTTCTACTATCTTATACTTGGACATTTTAATGTTTATAACCTTCCTTAATCCTTTTATTTTTTTTAACCCACTGTTACATTTCTCTTTTGTGGTGAATACTGTCACAAAAATGAAAATTTCCACTTATTCAAAGATTCATATCTTTCACTTCCCTTCCCTTCTACTGCTCTTGATGAGATCAGGACTTAGAATTATATTATTATACTTTTTAGACAAGTATGTGATATAAAGGTAGAATTATTTTAAATCCCTTCTAAGAGGATTATTTATGAAATGTTTTTTAAAACAGAACTTCACTGCAGAATATCTCATTTATAAAGTCTTTCCTCAATACATACCCAAGAAAATGTTATGGTAAGAATCCATGATAGAGTTTATCACAGTCAGTCTATGATGTGAAACTTTTAATGGAGTGTTCTTTTTTATAATAGTGTTTTCCTTGCAATTACATAATAAAATTTACAGAAAATATTCTACTATTTGGAAATAATTTACTATTTTAAGAAATAAGTATCTTAAAGTCTGGCCAATCTATAATACCTCTATATATAGAATCAGCAGCAGTATCCAAGCTTTTTGGCACCAGGGACCGGTGTCGTGGAAGACAGTTTTTCCACAGTTGGCAGGTGGGGTTGGTTTCAGGAAATTGTTCCACAAGAAGTGCACAACCTAGATCCCTCGCATGCACAGTTCACAATAGGGTTTGTGCTTCCAT
Organism: Theropithecus gelada; assembly: GCF_003255815.1. Lineage (NCBI taxonomy): Eukaryota > Metazoa > Chordata > Mammalia > Primates > Cercopithecidae > Theropithecus > Theropithecus gelada. The sequence goes on along the minus strand of NC_037680.1, from coordinate 66,391,831 downwards.
GAGAATCTAATGCTGCCACTGATCTGACAGAAGGTGGAGCTCAGGTGGTGATGCCTGCTGGCAGGCTGCTCACCTCCTGCTGGGTGGCCTGGTTCCTAATTGGTTTGGCCCAGGATTTGGGACCCCTGTATACACTAACATATATATAAAATAATGCATACCTCTAAATAACTTATCACTTTGCGAGGTCTACATTCATAAACTTCCTTTGCATTTTTGTTTAATATAGCATTAAGAATTTCTTTTAAATCTGCTACTCCATAGAATGGGAGACAATTAGCCATTCCTTCTATTTCCAAGTAATTTTCAGTAATTGAAACTCCTGAAAGAAAACACATACACACACACACACATAGTTAAGTTTATATTCCAGAATATGTCCATTAAAAACAAAAATTGCTGCTAAAACATTTAGTGAACCCTCAATTAGAATTTAATATAGTCAGACAAAATTTTGTTCCTTAGTTGGAGAACAAACAGTAATTTCCCATAGGATCTCACATTAAGTCATAAGTGCTCATTGACACCACATGTGCTTTATATAATTTAATTTAATCCCAGTTATTGCTGTTCTGTTCCTTACATTTGTTTAGATCATTTCTTGCTTCGGAGAGAAAATGGAGTCCCATGATATTTATGAAAATAAAACTGGTTTAAGTGTTTTAACAACTGCTGCTCTTCAAATTCTACCCTACCATTTTAATATCTAAATGCCTGAATTATTTCTGTGATTTTAAGTTACAAATTATAAAAACAGTCACATAGTAATTTATGGAGATATTATTAATTAGAAGAAAATACTGTTTGTTCAAAATATTTTAATAGGACAAATAAAACTGACATGTTAAATGTTACTTAAATTACTCCTAATAATTAAAATAAAACTAAATGGCTGGGCACAGTGGCTCACACCTGCAATCCTAGCACTTTGGGAGGCCGAGGCAGGCAGGTCACGACATTAGGAGTTTGAGATCAGCCTGGCCAACATGGTAAGACCCCGTCTCTACCAAAAATACAAAAAAAAATTAGATGGGTGTGGTGGTACATGCCTGTGGTCCCAGCTACTAGGGAAGCTGAGATGGGAGGATCACTTGATCCTGGGAGGCAGAGGTTGCAGTCAGCTGAGATCGTGCCACTGCACTCCAGCCTGGGTGACAGAGTGAGAATCCATCTCAAAAAATAAAATAAAACTAAAAACTAGCTACAGGATTGGACGTATAACTGGGTACATAATCCATAACAGCACATATTTCAAGGCATCAGATTTGGCTTTAGAATGCATGTTTTTGGAAAATAGCAGAGATTTGTCTTCTTTGGCTGTATCTGTGTAACAGTGTTCTTTCATGAAGTTCACATAATGCTACCTGGAATTAAAAGAAAAGAGACAGTCCAATCTTGGATAAGTGGTAGCTATCAATGGATTAATTTTAAAAAAGAGATGTGATATAACTTGAAGTTTCAGATCCTGAGACTTCAATAATCCAATCCCTTACCTGTTCCCAATTACAGACTAGATCCTTGACCTGGTTGGCAGATGCAGTGCTGGTAGACTATAGAGACGGTATCCTAAACATTTTTCCCAGAGAATAATATATAATATTATATTATCAAGCATTAAGGGATGAGATACAGAGATCAATGAAGTGAGATGCTATGGTTTAGATGTGTGTCCCCTCCAAATCTCATGTCAAAATGTGACCTCTACTATTAAAGGTGGGCCTAGTGGGAGGGTCATGGGGCAGATCCATCATGGCTTGGTGCCATCCCCATGGTAATAAGTGAGGTCTCTGTGGTAGTTCACACAAGAGTTGGTTGTTTAAAAGAGCCTGGCATCTCTCTCTTGCTCCCTCTTTTGCCATGTGACATGCTGGCTCCTTGTTGCCTTCTGCCATGATTGTAAGCTTCCTGAGACCCTTACCAGAAGTAGATGCTAGCACTATGCTTCATGTACAGCTTGCAGAACCATGAGCCAAATAAACCTCATTTCTTTATACATTACCTAGTCTCAGGTATTCTTTTATAGCAACATAAATGAACTAACACAGAAAATCAGTACTGAGGAGTGGGGCACTGCTATAGATAACTGAAGATGTAGAAGTGGTTTTGGAGCTGGGTAAGAGCAGAGGTTGGAAGAGTTTGAAAGCTCAGAAGATGACAGGAAGATGAGGGAAAGTTTGGAACTTCTTAGAAACTGGTTAAATGGTTGTGACTAAAATGCTGATAGAAATATGGACAGTAAAAGGCTGACAAAGTCTCAGATGATATTGAGGAATTTATTGGAAACTGGAGTAAAGGTCACCCTTTTTATGTCCCCGCAAGGATTCTGGCTGCACTGTGTCCATGCCCTAGGGCAAGCTTGTCTAACCTGTGGTCTGTGGGCCATATGTGGCCCAGAACAGCTTTGAATGCGGCCCAACACAAATCTGTAAATTTTCTTAAAACATGGAGAGATTTTTGCAATTTTTTTTTTTAAGCTCAAGAGCTATTGTTAGTGTTAGTGTATTTTGTGTGTGGCCCAAGACAGTTCTTCCGGTGTGTCCCAAGGAAGCCAAAAGATTGGACACCTTTGCCCTTAGGATCTGTGGAAGTTTGAATTTAAGAGTGATAACCCAGGTCATCACTTTTTCATTTCGCTATCTAGCAAAGAAGTTTCTAAGCAGCAAATCGTTCAAGAAATGGCATGGCTATCATCAGATATGGGAGCAAAGAAATGACTTAAACTTGGAACTTATATGTAAAAAGAAAGCAGATGCTAGCACTATGCTTCATGTACAGCTTGCAGAACTATGAGCCAAATAAACTTCTTTATAAAGAAGGTTTGTGGTCATTTCTTTTAGTCTCAGGTCTACCTGAGTCTTACACAGTCTCAGGTATTCCTTTATAGAAACACAGACTAACAGTGGAAATGAAATGAGTTTGGGCAACAGGGGAAATGTAAATGGAACTCAAAACTGTGTGTGGTAGGCAAAAAGTAGTAGCAGAATATTCTAGTTCACATCTCTTTTAACTATTTATATAGATATGAAAATTGCCAAAAATATCAGTCTAAGTGATTTTTTTCACTATTGGTAGTTTTAAATCTTTTACAGTATGATTAGAATGAAAAGTCTAATACTAATTACATTTGCCCTGGAAAATTATACACATTTTACAGAATTCCTAGTGGAAATGGATAAAAGGTACTTGGCAACAAATAAGGAAATTGAGCAATATTTTAACTTCTGGGTTTGTAAAATTAAGACATGGAAAAGTTAGAGACATTGGAACTATGTAACAATAACCCTTGAAAAGTTTCCATAAAATACTGTGAAATGCTTACCAATTTTCAGGGAAAATACATCAAATGAGTAAGTGCTTTGACAAGTTTTCACTTCCTAAAATATGGAATTCTTATTGATGCAGGACAGAAAGCTATTCCCATTAGCATGCAAAGTACTTAGAGTCACATTGAGAATCTTGTCTCTCAAAGCCAGATGTATTCCTTCTCTTTCAAATACTTTTATCCTTATCCAAAGATGTACTGTGACTACAGGCAAACTGTTGATTCAAAGTTAGTAAAATGCAGCAATACTCTGACAAGACAGAACTGTTAAGAAAATAAAATCTAATTAAAAAAAATGAAAAAACAAAGAAATGAAAGAAAACATAAATATCTTTAACTTGTTCTGATATTGACAAGGGAAAAAATGCTTATGATAATCTAAGTAAAGTTAATTCCGATCAAATCAAGTCAGTTTGCAGCTGACTTAATCATTTCTGCATCTCTGATGCTATGAAAAGTATTAGGCATTCAATTAGATTTTAAAAATACTACCTACAAGCTAAGAGCTGAAAGCATCTGTCAGATACAAATTTACTAGGTAACTCAAAAAAAAAAAAAAAAAAAACATGCTCTTGGAATTGAGTGGGAGGTAAGAAAGGACAGTTATCCTTTAAACAACAACAACTTGCTGTTTAACATCTTTCTTTCTTTTTTTTTTTTTTAGATGGAGTCTCACTCTGTTGCGCAGTGGGGAGTGCAGTGGCACGATCTTGGCTCACTGCAACCTCTGCCTCCTCGGTTCAAGCGATTCTCCCACCTCAGCCTCCCAAGTAGCTGGGATCATAGGCACCCGCCATCATGCCCGACTAATTTTTGTATTTTGTAGTAGAGATAGGGTTTCGCCATGTTGGCCAGGCTGGTCTTGAACCCCTGACCTCAGTGATCCACCCGCCTTGGCCTCCCAAAGTGCTAGGATTACAGGCATGAGCCGCCGTGCCCGGCCTGTTTAATATCTTTCATGAAAAAAACCGGTACCTGCCACCAACACCACATAGTTAATTAGAAAAACATTAAGTTGAGAATAAAACACATACACCCCCACCCATCCCTTGCTTCAAGTAAATTCACTTCACATAAATTTTAAGATGCCAGGGACCCTGAGGAAGAAATATTTCTAGGAAGACTAAAAGAGATGACTGCAAGCCTGAGAAAGCGGGCTGAAGGATGGTAAGAAAAGAGAATACGTGAGCATCTCCCATTGCCATGTACCATGCTCACTGATTTGTTACCTTGGATAATGCTCACAAATACTTCATGGAGTAAATATCTAAATTTTGACAGGAAGGCAATATGATAAATGAGTTAAGAGCTAGGCTTTAAAGGCAGATTGCCTAGGTTCAAATTCTGGTTTTACCAATAACTGTGTACCCTTGAGCAAACTTAACTTCTGTGCCTCAATTTTTCCATCTGATATAAACTTACTGGGTAGCTCAAAAACAAACAAACAAACAAAAAAAAAAAAAACATGCTCTTGGAATTGAGTGGGAGGTAAGAAAGGACAGTTATCCTTTTTACATTATAATTATTAGTTGTTATCAATGAAGACACAGTTAGGCCAGGTCACTTTCCCCAAAACACATTCTTTTTAAATGGCAGTGCTGGGATTTGGACTAATAGAATTGAGGTAGGAGGTAAGAAGCTTAGGTTAGGTATCCTTAAAAATCACAAAAATCAAGTAAAATTAGTTTATGTTTGGGACACCAGAGTATTTTCTGTATATACCCAGCTCCATGCTTTTGTACATTGTTTTTACTTATTTTCATATCTCAGTAAAGCATTCCTTTAAAAATCTTCAAATGCTGTTTTGGGTGAATTCTGTTTTTCTATACTTTGAGTGTGACAAGTTTGGAGGCAGGAAGGGAGACAGTGGAGTCCTTCCTCATGGTTCCACTGTACCCCTTTGATACCAGATGAAGAAAAATTAACAGAAGGTAAGGCAGAAGGCAGTTGGGTATGGAAACTATAAAAGAACAGAGAAAGTGCCAGCCAGGAAAACTGAAGCCTCTAGCCAGATGGATTTTCTTTTTTTTTTTTTTTTTAAATCCACCCAATGAGTTTCCATACTGAGCAAAGAGGGTTATCAGTCTTTTAGCAAAGCCATGGAACTGAATCATCCATTCTCCAGATAGCACAACTGCTGATGTTGCACGTCTTAACTGGCAAAACAAGCAAATGCTTTTTAAAAAGCAAAGATGTCCATTTTTGTTAGGCAATTCCAATGCCCTACATGTTTTTGTTTCATTATCTAAAGGAGTATTTTAATAATTTAAACAAAGCAGGCAGTTTGAATATTTTGTCAAAGGATGACAAAAATTACAATAAAACTATCTGATTAGTTATGAAAATGCAAATGCAAAGCACTGGACTGAAAGAGATGCCACACTGGCTTGTTTCAGGCAGAGGTGATGTGTTGAAATAAATGTTTTAACATAGCTGACACTGGTGAGACAAAAATATACCACCATATCTGTAAATCATGAAACCCAAATGTAACTCTTGGAACAAGACTAATTTTTCCACACCAGAAAATAATAAAACACACTATCATACCTGGTATCAATTTTATCTTGAAACCATTCGCTGTAAGACGAGGATCAGACAGGTAAGTTGATCCACTGTATCTTTGGTCATCTGCTGTCATTTTACATAAAACGTCTAAATAATGAGATCCATTAAAAAGACTGAAAAAGAAATTATGGCCCTTTAACTTATTAAAAACACAAAATAAGAGGGTTTATGGGAAAAAGTTAATCCTAGGGCCCTTTGACAAGTGTTATCATCATTAACCAAAATATAAAGGTATAAGTAACTCTATGAGAAACCACTGTTTTACATTTGTTAATATTTTATAAAATACCTACTGCACACAGTATACGGAAAGGAGGAACAGAAAGAAGACAGTCTGTCTTCTAGAATGTTACAAATTGAATGTGAAAATCTAAAAATGGCTCTCTCTAAATATAACACAAATGAAAACTTTATAAATAATTTCATTTTATTCCTTCAAAACAGACACAATAATACACTGTCAAGTTAGGTGGTCCATCCTTGCCAAATTTTCAATTGCTATTCAAAGTTTCTTCTGTAACAAAAAGATAAACATGTATCTCTTTCTTCTAGGAACTAATAAATTAATCAATATAGAGTTTGGGAGAGCTTCCTTCAGTCTACTGCAGGTCTGGCATGTTTCCCAAAGGTGGTATATGAAATGATTCTGAGTGGTGTAAAAATTTGAGGAAGCCAAAGGTTATCTAGGGTACAAATCAACCGCACATACTGGTTTTAGGCTTGGTCGGGATGCGTTAGTCATTGCAAAAAGGTGTCTGTTGGGGTTGATATGAATAGTTACCATTTTGCCACTCCTTCAAAGAATATTTGAGTGCCCACCCTGTGGCAGATACTGTCCTAGGTATGCAAGGCACTGTTCTGTGTTCCAGTACACTGATGTCTTTGCTTATCAGCTCTGAATGGTTGAAGACCCCCAATGGCTGTGACAGCTGATATAATAGAGAAGAGAGCTTTGGCTATATATCACATGTACTCTGCTTCATCTAACCAATATCCTAAAAATCGATCTGAGAGACAGTAGGGATGGTGGTGATGGTGATGATTATGATACTGTATAGCAATTAATGGTGCACACTCCACAGTTAAACTGTCTAGACTGTAATCTTGGACATACAGCTTATTTACTGTCTATGTGAGCCTAGGTAAGTTATTTAACTATTACATTTCAGTTTCCTCAGCTATAAAATGTGGATGATATTATCTACCTCATAAAGTTGATGTGAAGATCATGAAAAAACTTTGTCAAGTTCCTATCATATAGTAAATGTTCAATAAATATTAGCCATCATTAAGATTATCATTATTAAGCCCTTACTTTATACTTTATAGATACCTAAATTATTCCATTCAGAGGTAAGTTACACAAATAGCATTAGAACTCTGGCAAGAAAACTAAGCCCAACCTACAATTACCCTGTCCACATTGTTGCATTGTGGGATAAATTAGTCCATGACTCAGTTTTGAAAAACTTACATCATTAACTGTGATGGGGATGCCACATTCCAAAAGAAGGAAGAAAAACTATTTTGAATTAATCTTTATTCCTGTTTATGCTCAATTAAGAAAGATTTTTTTTCAGGCCAATATGGTCCCAAAATAATAGTTTTTAATGTATTTGTTTTTTGAAGAACAGAACATCACATAGAAAAATATTTTTAAAAACCTATAATTTGAAAAAGCACAAAAATATTTTTGAAATTTAAATGAAGTTTACAAATGCCATTCAGAAAAGCTGTCAAGTCTAAAAATTCAGATGTACCCTAGTTCTTTTTTAGGGAAGATAAAAGCACCATTAGGTGTTTAAACTGTTTGAATGTAGCCTAAGGCACTATTTTCTAATTGTTCCTCTGACAGTTTCCTAAACCAATCTCAAGACAATACTATGAAAGATACTGGATTTTGGTTAATGTGGTTGCTGTTTCCTTATTTAAAAAGACAGACTTAACAGATGTTTTTCTGTGTTCTGTCCCTGTTTTTTTCTCCTCCAATGATGGCAGTGTCTTTAACAAGAGTTTCAACATATTTTATAAATGATTTCTGCTTTATTCTTGGAAGTTCTGAAACAGAGTTATCTAATGATGTGTCCTAGGGAACAAATTATATCTCTTTAAACTTCAGGTTTTTATTATTTTTGTCATGATTCTGTTTCACCCGTGTCTGACAGAAAAAGAAATATTAAGTTAAAAAAGGGAAATGTTAATAGGTTAGTCATTACTTATTTTTTAATCTTTAAATTTTTTTTGTCTTTCCAGACTTTGTCATCCAAGGTTATTTATTTTTAAAGAAAGCAATTTAATCATATAAACTAGGAAAAGGAAATACCCTATATTACAACCAATATAAAATTATTTCAGGCAAAAATCATCAATGAATGGCACCATTACATGGAAAGGTTGATGGGGAACTTTCCAGTGAAAGACAGGCTGTCATTAGCTGAACCTAATGATCATGCCTTTTGATGTGATGAAATATGAAGTACATAGCCAACCTATTAATTAGATTCATCAGAAAGTAGAATCTAAATCTATTCAGCCCTCCTGAGCTAACCCCCAATTAAACATGGGGGAGAGAAGCTGAACACCATAAGAAAGCAAATACAGACAACAGAACATTCCACTGAACAAATGACTCAGTATCTATAATAATAGAGTGATTTTTAAGATATATAAACAAGATAACCAAATGCAGTATATGGATCTTTAGATACAAATTAAATATAAATTTTTTAAAAACCTGGAACAAAAGGTATTTTGAGATAATGAGGAACAATTACAAGGAATTATTATTATTTAAGGTATGAAAAAGGTATTGTGGTTAGGTTAGAAAACAGCCATTTTTTGAGAGAGATATATTGAAAGATGTAGGAAGGGGAATTGTTCCAAACTACTTTGGCAAAGGAAAGAAAATGCACGTTTATATACTGTATAGAAAGGTAAAGCAAATGTGGCAAAGTCTTGGATAATTACTGATAAAGGTATGCATCGTATACTTCTATTTTATTATGTGTTTGAAAATGTTAAAACAATGAGTACATAATGGAATAAAGTCATGGCAATCTAACTTCAAAATTACCCTAGAGAAGTCACTAATGTACAAGAGAAATGAGCTTCATATTTATTAAATGTAGAAGTGAACTATCCAGAGTATTCTAATATTATTTATAAATAATTCCATTAAAGATTAGAAATCAAATACATATATATATTTTTTAAAATTTTTATTTATTAAAAAAAAAATTTTTTTTTTGAGACAGACTCTTGCTCTGTCACCCAGGCTGGAGTGCAGTGGCACTGTCTCAGCTCACTGCAACCTCCACCTCCCAGGTTCAAGCGATTCTCCTGCCTCCACCTCCCAAGTAGCTGGGACTACAGGTGCATGCCACCATACCCGGCTAATTATTGTATTTTTAGTAGAGACACGGTTTCACCATGTTGGCCAGGCTGGTCTCGAACTCCTGACCTCGTGATCCACCCACCTCGGCCTCCCAAAATGCTGGGATTACAGGCGTGAGCCACCGTGCCCGGCCTAGAAATCACATTTTTAAAAGATTAAAATAAATAAATAAATACCACTAATCCTTACTAGGAACTATTCTCAACTTTCTACCTTCAATTTCTAATCTAGTATGAACTATTATAATAAATATTTTTACATTTAAAAAAGATTGTATCATCATACCTCTCTGTTAACATAATTGGCTTTTCCAGTGGCTCTGCAGGAAGTTTATGATTCTCAAGAAGTCTTTTAAATAGCAGGGCTTCTTCTACTCTATATGGATTTAATAACATTACCTCTGTTTTGGATGTCATTAGCCATGCATCAGGAAACCTGAGATTGTGGATCAAGCAAGGTTCATCCTTCTCTTCTAAGTCAACTTTGTTTTGTTTCTCAAAATTTATTCTTAAGTTTTTCATAGAAAAGGGGATCTGTACCATTTTAATATTTTGACTCCTTTTTTCAATTTGGGACTGAAGGAGTTCATCAAGTTTTGGTTGATTAGATAATGAGGTTTTCAACTTGTGCTTCTGGGCCAAATTCCATGCACTGGTGGGTTTTATCTGTTTTCTGCCATCTTTTAATGATATTTGTGACTCCTGTTCAATGGCTCTCTTCATTTGACTATTGTATCGTTCCAAGTCTTTAGTAGCCTTCTCTTCATATCTAAGAACAGAAATAAAATAGAATTAATGAGATCATAATCAGAAATATATTAACCATCTGAATTTTATAAAACTAAAGAACTGGTATCCCGGGTATAGTAATGACAAAGGAACATGTATTAGACTAACTCCTGAATATAACGATGATAAACACTGAACAAAATATAAAAATCAGTTATTGGCCAGGCATGGTGATGGTTCATGCCTGTAATCCAGCACTTTGGGAGGCCGAGGCGGGCAGATCACCTGACGTCAGGAGTTTAAGATTAGCCTAGCCAAAATGGCGAAATATTGTCTCTACTAAAAACACAAATGTTAGCCAGGCATGTTGGTGTGCACCTGTAGTCCCAGCTACTTGGAAGGCTGAGGCATGAGAATCGCTTGAACCCAGGAGGCAGAAGTTGCAATGAACCGAGATCGTGCCACTGCATTCCAACCTGGGCGACAGAGCGAGACTGTCTCAAAAAAAAAAAAAAGACCAAAAAGAAAACAACAACAAACAAGTACACAAACAAACAAAAAACCTTCAATTATTTAAAGTAGGCACTGAAGAACAGCCAAAAGCAGGAAGAAATTAGAATGGATTCACTCCTTGGGGAGTGAAAAACGAGACAGAGTCCCACATTTATAGGACTTCTAACCAGAGGGCAGTCCTCAGTATTAAGGGGGACCAGGGTGGTCAGAACTCAATCAGAAAGTTGCACTCTTACTAGCCTGAGTCACCAGGACACAGAGCTATCTGCTTCCAGAACAACTGAAAATTGAGAAAGAAAATCCCAGAAAATTCCATGTGTGGGAACCCAAAGAAAAACAACCATTAGAAGGCTAAATGAGCTGAACAGAGATTTCAGCTGCTGCCCATTGCAGGGGAAACAACGTTTGGAATCTGAATTCCACAGTTTCATGGCCTGGTGAACACTTTGGGCTTTCAATTAAAACTGGAAGAGGGCCACATCTTAGGATAAAAAACCTATGTCCTAAACTAAGGAAGTTGCCCTGGGACCAAGAACAAAATTGAAACAGCTTCTCCCTAACAAAGTATAAAACAAAACCTCCATAAGCTCAAGGTGATCTGTTAGTAATTTAAATCCCTGGTAGAACAAAAATCAGCACTTTTCAGAAGAAGATAACAGAATCTAGAATTTTAAGCATACTACCCACAATGCCTGCTATACAATCAAAAGTTACCACTCTAACAAATAAAACAAGAAAACGTGAGTCATGGTCAAAAGAAAAAGTGGTCAGTAGAAGCCAACCTCAAGATGACCCAGATGTCAACATTACCAAAAAAACCACTTAAAAACAGGTTTAATAAATGTTTAAGGTATTAAAAGATTATCATGAGAGAACAGAAGGGGGAATCTCAACAGATTAGTGGAAATTATACAAAAAAATACAATGGAAATTCTAGACCTAAAAAATACAATAACAGAAATTAAATATTCACTGGGCAGGCTTAACAGCAGATAAAAAGATGGCAAAAGAAAGGGTCAGTAAAGTTGAAGACAGATCAATAGAAATGATAAAATGTGTTGTTTTCACAGAAAAGTGAAGACAACTGGAAAAGCACTGCAGTGACCTAAGGCAAAACAAACGATCTAATATATATGTCATGGGAGTCCCAGATAAACAACGGAAAACTGGGAAAGAAAATAAAATGTGAAGAAATTAGGGTTGATAATCAGCAAATTTGGAGAAATACAACTTACAGATGCAAGAAGGTCAGCAAACCTCCCAAGAGAATAAATGCAAAGAAATTCACAGGTAGGTATATTATATTCAACCGCTGAAAACCAAAGATTAAGATAAAATCCTGAAAATAGGAAAAAAACAGTACAAAGAGGAAACAGCAAAAATAATGGATATCATAAAGAGCAATGCAGAGGCAGATGACAGTGAAATTTTTTTTTTTTTTTTTGAGACAGAGTCTCCCTCCGTCCTCCAGGTTAGAGTGCAGTGGCACAATTTCAGCTCACTGTAACCTCTGCCTCCCAGGTTCTAAGCGATTCTCCTGCCTCAGCCTACAGAGTAGCTGGGATTAGAGGCGTACACAACCACCCCCAGCTAATTTTGTATTTTTAGTAGAGAGGGGGTTTCACCATGTTGGCCAGGCTGGTCTCAAACTTCTGACTTCAGGTGATCCACCTGCCTCCGCCTCCCAAAGTGCTGGGATTACAGGCATGAGCCACTGCGCCTGGTCAACAGTGAAATCTTTTAAGTAGCAAAAGAACCCAGAATCCGGCTATATCATTAAAAAAAAGTCCTTCAAAAATGAAGATGAAATAGACGTTTTCAGATTAAGATGAGAATTAGTTGCCAGTATATGTGCACAATTAAGGAGAGTGACACCAAATATAAGTGAAATTATACTTACAGGGTTTTTACATTTTATTAACTCCAAGTAGATTATGATAAGGATGCATAATGTAATCACCAAAGCAAAAACTAATGGAAACTCAATAAAGAAATTAAAATTAGATACTGAAATATATTCTTTTAACCCTAAAGGGCTCCCCTCCCCGCCAAAAAAGGAGGAACAAAAGAACAAAATGGAGATAGGACAAACAGAAAACAAACAGGAAAATGGCAGACCTAAACCCAACCATATCAATTATTACATTACATGGACTAAATATTGCAATTCAAAGGCACAGATTATCAAACTGAATTTAAAAAGTAACACCCAACTTTGTCTACAAGCGTTACATTTTAAATATAAAGATGGGGATAGTCTAAAAGACTGAAAAAAAAAGATACACCATGCAAATAGTAGGCATAAGAAGCCAGAGTGGCAGGCAACAGTATACACTCCTCCCTCAGTAACTGACAGAACTAGAGACCCTCCTCAAAAAAAAAAAAAAAAAAAAAAATCCTCAAAGCTGTACAAGATTTTAGCAATATTATCAACTACTTAATACTTAACTGACATTTTGGAACACTACCATCTAGCAACTGGAGAATCCTGATTCTTTTTAAGTGAACATGGAACATTTGTTGAGATAGAACATACACTGGGCCTTAATTCTCATTACTTTTCAAAAGATTGAAATCTAACTTAGCATTTTCTCTATCCATGAAACACTTAAATTAGAAATAAAATATCTGGAAAAGCCCCAAATATTTGGAAAGTAAACAACATAATTTTACTCATAATAGCCCCAAACTGGAAACAACCCAAATGTCCATCAACTGGAGACTGAATAAACATATTTTGGTATATTTATACAACTGAATATTACTCTTTGATTTTAAAAAAAAAAAAAAAGAAGAACTACACTGGCTGAGAGGTGGCATGAGGAACCATTCTGGGATGATGGAGATGTTCTCTATTTTGTCTGGGGTGATGTTTATGTGTGTGTAGACATGTATGAAAATACATTAAATTACACCGTTAACATCTCTGCAATTCACATTAGGTAAATTTTACCCAGTTTAAAAAAAAAAAAAAAAAAAATTTAAGAAAGCTTTGAGCCATAAGCAATCAGAATTTCTAAGAGAGGATGAATAAAGAAATGGATTAATTCCGGATCTGAAGAGTTCCTTATAAATCTGCTTTAACATCAACATAGAATAAACAATTCCCGAATAACACAAAAGAAAATTTATGTATATAATACTTCATTTAGTAACTGCTAGTGAAATTATAGTCACTACAATAACCACAAAACAGAAAGTATGTGATTAGCTAATTGTTAATATTTTTATTCTCATGTTAGTCATCAATGAAAAGATACATTTGGATAAACTAAACACACCCAAACCATCTAATTTAACTCAATTTCAAAGGTACAAGATAATGGACGTTTGAAAAATTATACTGGATAGATTCTAAGAACTCAAGAATAAAAAAAAAAATTACACTGGGTAGAAAGTTAAGAGATCTTTTTGTCAACAATGTAAGAAAAATGAAATTTCGGGGCCAAAGACCTAGCACAGCAGTTATGTCATCCCTTTTCTTAAAAAGTGATACCTGGATCCCACCCTCAGAGCTTCTAATTCTCTAGGCCTAGGTTGAGATTGGGCAGCTCTGTTTTTACAGAGCTCCACAGGTGATTCCATTACATACCCAGAATTGGAAACTACTGCTATTTGTTCAGCAAAGTGTGGTGATTAAGCACACAGACTCTGAAGACAGCCTGGCTTGGTTCTGCCACTTAGTAGTTCTGTAAACCTATGAAAATTATTTAATCTTTCTGTGTCTCATTATGCTCAACTGTAACATATGGATAATCTACATCTACTCAGTTTTGTTGTGAGAAATAAAATGAGTTAAAGTGTGCCAAGTACTTAGAATACTACTTAGCACAGAGTAAACGGTGATAAATGTTTTGCTGTCATTATTTTCTACCAAGAAACAAAAATCTCACAATGAAGGGGCGAGTAATGGTTGGAAATTAAGTAACTTTGCTAAAAGATTATTTTTTAAGAATGTTTTAAACTTGGGACTAGAGAATTAAGGTTATCTCTAGTCTCATGCTCTTAAAACACTAACTGAATTTTATTATATATATATATATAAAATAATCTCAAGGGAAAATATGGAATGTGAAGAAATAAAAATATTATTGAGAGAACAGTGCTGTTAAAAGTGAGATTTAAAAGACAAGAGATCACAGCATGGCATGTAATTTGTGCTCGGTACCTGTCTGCTGAATGAAGAAATGTTATCTGAATAAGATTATTCAAAAAAGACCTTGTTTCATTGTAAATTACATTAAAAAATGGCTCCTTTGGTTACTTACCATGCCATATTCACAATTTTAAAGTTATTATCTACTTAGAATCTGAGGTTCTGGAATAGCTATATAAAACACATGATTTTCAATAGTTTACTTTCAACAGGTCCTAGAAATAGTATTTTTAGCTCTTAGACATTCAAATTAAAGATTTTTCCTGTGCAGTGGTAAAATGAGTTGAAAACAAAGGTCACCATTTGTAATTAATTATAATGTGCAAATTTTCACATATGGTACTCATCTTTGGGAAATATAAAAAGTTGTGTCCAAAGGAATATTAAGTAAATGTTAAGTAAAAGCAGCTGCTACCATTGTACTTAATGTCAAGAAGGGATTTAGTAACTTGAATGGAAAATATTAATCCTGATTTGACCAGAAGTCAATTCAAATAATGTTCTCGTGACTAAACACTGCATTTAGTTAAAAAATTTATCATTTTCATAATCCCCTAATTGCAATATTTTTCTTAGTTTAAATAGCAATATATTCATAAATATTGCAAGTGAAAAGCTCAAGCTAACGTCAGCTGAGACCCCAGTGGTAGGGCACATGGCCCAAATCTGGATTTTAATCCACTAGAAGAAAGGTGAGGAAGGAAAAAAACAAACAAACAAAAACTCCAGAAAGGAAGAACTAAAACAATGGAAGTAACCCCCTGATTCCAAAATCTGTCCCAAGCTCTCACCGGAATTTTTTTTTTTTTTTTTTTTTTGAGACAGAGTCTCACTGTATCGCCCAGGCTGGAGTGCAGTGGCCAGATCTCGGCTCACTGCAAGCTCCCCCTCCCGGGTTTATGTCATTCTCCTGCCTCAGCCTCCCGAGTAGCTGGGACTACAGGCGCCCGCCACCTCGCCCGGCTAGATTTTTTGTATTTTTTAGTAGAGATGGGGTTTCACCATGTTAGCCAGGATGGTCTCCATCTCCTGACCTCGGGATCCGCCCGTTTCGGCCTCCCAAAGAAGAATTTTAATAACTGAACAATCCTGATCCTACTCCTTATTCAAACTCTTTGTTATAGCTTTGAGAATCTTCCATTATCCAGCCCCACCTTCCCCCAACTTTCTTTACACATACTCCCTCATATTCTGTTCCCGTCATAGAATCTTATCTCCTTAATAACACCATGTTCCTTCTAGCTCCTGGGCCTTCTCACATACTGTTCCTCCAATCTACACAATTCCCTAAAATCCTTCTAGTTAATTTCTATGCAAGGAAGCATTACCTGTCCCACAGACAATATTAAGTCCAACTGCCAAGTTTTTCCCTAACTCCTTATATTTAAAACATGTCTTAAAGCTCATCACATTCTTGTTTAACTGAATCTTCCTTACTAGCCTACACCATTCATGAGTTGGGAAAGTATGTTTTATTTGTGACTATCTAGAGTACATCAGGCCTTATACACAGAAAACCCTTAATATTTCCTAGTTGAAGGAAGGGAAGGGAAAGGAGGGACAGAGAGAAGAGAGGAAAAGGAAAAAAGGAAGAAAAAAAGAAGGAAGAAAAGAATGGACTGAAGGTCTACAGAAGAGGAGTCTACTCTCGTATCCCTTAATATATGTTAGAGAATTTAGTATCATGGAAAGAATGCCAAGATAAAGACAGGGAGAGAAGTGGTAGCTAGTACGATTCTTGGGTATTATATCATTTTTGCTCTACCTTCTCACTAATCATGATACTAGACTCAACTGATCATGGTCCCAGAACCCTGGCTCTGAAAGGTTCTAACACAGCACTCTGTGACATACAATAGAACTCTCATCCCAAGATACCTATATTTTCTTCATTGATTTCTTTTTCTTTTTTTTTTTTTTTTTTTTTTGAGATGGAGTCTCGCTCAGTCGCCCAGGTTGGGGTGCAGTGGCCGGATTTCAGCTCACTGCAAGCTCCGCCTCCCGGGTTCACGCTGTTCTCCTGCCTCAGCCTCCCGTGTAGCTGGGACTACAGGCGCCCACCACCGCGCCCGGCTAAGTTTTGTATTTTTAGTAGAGACGGAGTTTCACCGTGTTAGTCAGGATGGTCTCGATCTCCTGACCTCGTGATCCGTCCATCTCGGCCTCCCAGAGTGCTGGGATTACAGGCGTGAGCCACCGCGCCCGGCCTTCATTGATTTCTATTTCTGGCCTCCAAATTCAATTTAATCTTGACTCAGCAAATGAAAAATGTTCTTCTCAACAGAAAAATTCCCTTTCATAGATTAAAAACTGATCATATTGACATTGTGAGCAATCATTTACTATGTGTTAGTAATTATCCTGTATCATAACACACAATATATTATTTAATCCTCACAACAATCCATGAGAGACTGTCCACACTTTTTAATAAAAAGCTAACAAAGAACTGTGGTTAGAACCCAGGTGAAGCTTCAGAGGTCTTGACCATCAATGCCTCTTTTGTCTACTTTATGGCAATGTGAGAGAAAGTAAGCTTGATTCCAGAATATTACCTGGAATATTCTGGTAATTGATGGTAAATGGATTTTTAGATGAGGTCTATTAATCATAATCCTAGGAACCTGACACCTTGGGACCCGCAAGGAGAAACAATGCAGACATTCCCCAAAAGGCAACTGGAATGATACCTGCTGTTGTGAGGCTGCAAAGGAACAGTCAGCAAGGTAAGTTTCCATCATAAGCCTGTACACTGTCCCTATTTCCTTGAGAACTTGAAACAACTATGATTTTTTTCTATTCTCAGACAATTCTCAGTTCATTTCCCCGGGCAATGCAATTCAACTTTTGTGGACTTACTGTATTTAAAAGTTAAGTCCCCTCACCTTTAAGCTGCATAGTTGTGTCATTTAGGTAAAACTAAAGACAATCACAACTGTGTGAACCTTATTTGCATCATGATTCAAAACAAATCTTTAAAAATCTGACATTTATGAAACAATTATAAATTTGAACACTGAGTATTTGCTATGTTAAGGAATCTATACCTTTAAAAAGTTATGACAATTTTATTATGGTTATGTTTAAAATATGAGTATCTTTATCTCTTAGAGATACATACTGAGATGATACGCCTATGATTTGCTTCAGAATAATAAAGAAAGGGAAAGAAAGTGAATGGAAGTATGGATGAAACAGAACTAACAGGACTGACCATGAGATGATGGGTGGTGAAATGGGGTAATGGCTTTATACTTAAAAATGTCTACTTTTGTGGATATTTCCAAAATAACAAAATACAATAACCATTCCCACTTAAAAAAAAGTGACAAAAAAAGGCTGAAGAGAAAAGCTTTATGGGGGCTTTTCATTTTGGTATTAACAGTGGTCTTTATCATTTTAAATTGATACTGTTTTTATAAGGCTGAATAAGCTAAGGAAAGAATGAAAAAAAATTGGTCAAGTATCTAGGGAGTTTATCACCAAAAATAAACTCCAGATGACGGATTACCTTTAAAATTTTTCCCACACACTTGATATAATATTGAGATACTTAGATACCTGTATATGACTGGAGGTATAATTTTACTCTCATTTTCTGCTGGGTTAGATCACCAGAACGTAATATTTTGTGTTTATATTAAGTGTCCTAGTCAATTAAAAACATTCATCATATTATTTTGGAACATTTATTCAGATAATCTAATTTAAACATGGCAAGTACTATTTTAATCAAAGACAGATCAAATCACCTATTTACATAATAAAAATACCCACTATAGTTTATAAGTTATAATAAATAATACATCTTAGAAGCAAGCCTTAAGTTATACTAAATAGAAACAGTATGAATGAACAACACTAAATTGAATCGCCAATAATACAAAATTTTTTGTGTTGTGCTACATATTTTGGAGACCAGTTTAAGAAAGGGATTAGTTAAGATATTAAAAACACCAGTTATAACTGTTCCAATGCAAAAGCTTTTTAAAAAAGTTCTACAACAGAAAAGTCATTAAACATAAAACAAAACAAAGCAAAAGAACATAATGGTGGTTTGAAACTGAGAAGATGAATGGAAAACCTATAGCAAAAAACTTAGTAAATCAAAAAACAGTTGAGGCTTATATTAAAACAAACAAAGAAACAAACAAAACAAAATAAAACGAGCCCCGCCCCAACAAAAAACCTAAATTAGCAGGAAAAAAAGTGTTACCAAAAAAGGTACTTTATCCAAGCCAAAGGTGTTTTCCGATCTGCTTTTCCATAAATAAGAAGTGAAAAAAATTCTTTTTGAACAGTGAGTCATATAGAATGAAAATAGCTGAACATTCAAGTCACATGCAAGCTCTGGAAACTTACTTCAGTTTTTCGTCTTCACTCAACGTCTTCCACAGTTCTTCAATTTGTAGTGTTGCATCCTCTAAACTAGTCTTAGGATTTTCTATGAGAAACTGAGCACGATGATCTTGAACAAAAAGAGCACTTGCTGACATGGGTTTCTTGATTACTCGATTGCTAAGTAAATCATAAGCTGTAACTTTTCCAGATTTATTATCTATTACATTTGATTTTTTGTTACATGGATCTTCATTAAGATTCATTTGTTCAGGACTTGGATGATTATTATTACTTACTTTACATGGTAAACTTTTTTCAGGCACTAAAATTTTCACAGGTTCAATATTCTCTCCCACTGAATTTTTAAGTATATTTCCCCTGCTCCACTCATCTGCAGAAATTTCCAAAGAGTTTTCAAGACCTGCTTCTTCCTCATTTTCCCCACTCTCAGCTATATGGTCTTTATTGTCATTTTCTGACTGGGTGTGCTTAACGGAACCTACAAAACAAGTTTTACTATATTCCGTCTGAGTGTTCTCCCATGATAAATTACTCATTGAAATGTCTTGAAATGCATTCTTAGTGTTTTTATCAGTGCTAGAAATTTCACTACTACAATGACCATAACCAAAGTCACCAACACTTATCTGGTGATTTAAACAATCATCAGTGTTTTTTCCAGATTCATCATTATGTATATCATTTTGGAACGGAATGACTGAAGTATCAACATTTGAATAATTCTTTCCAGATGATTCCATTTTATTAAAAAGCACATCTGTTTCTGCTGTTTTACTAAGAACGATGTCAGCTGCGGAAACATCTGTTTCATTATTTTCATAAGAATTTGTACTAGGTAATGGTCCATAACAAGTCGTCATCAGATTTTCAAGAGCAATTAAAACAGATTCCTAAAAATACAAATTAACAAATGTTAGGGGAAATTATGAAAAAATAGACAAGATTTTAAATAATAAAAAAGAAAAATATAAACAAATCTTTTAAATATGAAAACAGGAATATATGTTTATAAATAGCGTAACAAAAAATTATCTGAAAAGAGTTACCTTATTTTGTAATAATACTTGACTTTTATCTGGTGTTAAATTTACATCAACATCAGCTGTAGGAACGTCGATTTTCAGAAAGAAAATAGGATACAAACGAGTAGATTCCTTTAGGCATTTCAGATTGTAATGATGTCGGATTAACTAGAAATACATGTAATAAATAAAAGAAAAAATAATATGTAAATAAAGAAAATATCACCAAACTTAAAGTACAATAAAAACAAGCAAATTCAACTGAGAAATTGAGTAGATGCAACTGCTTATTAGGAAAAGCATTATCATAGCTGGGCACAGTGGCTCATGCCTGTGATCCCAGTACTTTAGGAAGCCAAGGCAGGGGGATCACTTGAGGTCAGGAGTTCAAGACCTGCTTGGTCAACGTGGTGAAACCCCATCTCTTCTAAAAAGTAGAAAAATTAGCAGGGCATAGTGGCAGGAACCTGTAATCCCAGATACTTGGGAGGATGAGGCAGGAGAATCGCTTGAACCTGGGAGATAGAGGTTGCAGTGAGCCGAGATCATGCTACTGCACTCTAGCATGGGCAAAAGAGCAAGGCTGCATCTCAAAAAAACAAACAAACAAACAAACCAAAAAAAGTGAAAAGCATTATCTAAGTAGTAATACTCCTTTGGAGGCCTTGAACCTAAATGAAGCACAAACATTCATAACAAGTACAAACATGCAATGAAACCGGCTTAATAATTAAAAATCACAATGTCATGTAAGTTCTGAAGGCTTAGGGTTCAAATCAAAACTCTGGTGTGGTGGCTCTGGCTTGTAATCCCAGCACTTTGGGAGGCCGAGGCAGGCAGATCACTTGAGTACAGGAGCTCGAGATCAGCCTGGCCAAATGGTGAAACCCCATCTCAACTAAGACTACAAAAAAAATTAGCTGGGCATGGTGGCAGGTGCCTGTAATACCAGCTACTTGGGAGGCTGAGGCAGGAAAATTGTTCAAACCCAGGAGGCGGAGGTTGCAGTGAGTCAAGACCACGCCACATGCCACTGCAATCCAGCCTGGAGAGCAAAACTCTGTCTCAGGAAAAAAAAAAAAAAAAAAAAAAAGCAAAAAAACTACTAACTCTCCAACTCTTAATTTCCTGGCTATGTGGCCTAAGAGAAACATTGAACATTTGTTTCCTCACTATAAATGGGGATGATAATGCAGTCCAGAATTGCTGTGAAGAATAAGAGAGACATCATATATCTTTTTATCATGCATAATGCTTAATAAATAATACTGTATTTCTTTTTCTTTGTTTTAGGGCAAATTCTTGGAAGTAGTCCTTGTTACAATGTGACAAATTTTCAATTCAAATAATTTTTTTTTTCTAAAGCATATTACCTTTAAGATATCTTTTTGATGTACTGGTCGACTGTTTATGAAGATGAAACTTCTTTCTGGTGTTGAAAGACTAGTGAAAGAGTGGTCTGCATCACACTTTGGAAGAAATCCACTGAGATAAATCTATATAATAATTATAGAATATGCAATGTCAACAATGTAGTTCCATGGGTCTAGCTATACACACTTTGAGAGGTATAAAAAAAAATTAAAAAACAGATTTTCATCTTAAGGTCTAAAAAGCCATATACTTCCTGATAACCACGTCTCAAGTATTAACATTAAATAAAATAGTAAAGCATGCTACACTGGTGCTGTCTGCCTTTTTTGCAATTCTATGGAAAAATTGGCATTTATAAAATCTTCAAGAATGGTTATACTTTCAGATATTTAACTGTCATGGGACGTACAGCATTCACTCTCTACTCAACCTTTTTCTGTCTTTTAAAAGTTTCCTCACATTGTGACTTTTCTCTGGCTGTTGGTCCTTTTCTCTTTAACCATCTTTTCCTATAAAGAAGTTGCTGTTTCTATCTTCATTCTTAGTATGCTATATAAAGCCAATCTTACTGGGTTTTCATTTCTGAGTTAAAAAAAAAAAATCTTGGCCGGGCGCGGTGGCTCAAGCCTGTAATCCCAGCACTTTGGGAGGCCGAGACGGGTGGATCACGAGGTCAGGAGATCGAGACCATCCTGGCTAACACGGTGAAACCCCGTTTCTACTAAAAAATACAAAAAACTAGCCGGGCGAGGTGGCGGGCGCCTGTAGTCCCAGCTACTCGGGAGGCTGAGGCAGGAGAATGGCGGGAACCCGGGAGGCGGAGCTTGCAGTGAGCTGAGATCCGGCCACAGCACTCCAGCCTGGGCGACAGAGCAAGACTCCGTCTCAAAAAAAAAAAAAAAAATCTTTTACTCTGTATTAACTTCCTCAGAGCTAAATACTGATTGTACTGTTGTACTTTAGCTTCATTTTTGTTTAGAAAACTCTTTCTATAAAAATTTTACTGGTTATTTATATGCTATCTTTCTCTACTTTACAAATGTATAAAGAGGAAAGAGAAAAGGATACTAGAAAAGAATACCAGAGAGAAGAGAAAGACATTGAAGGGATAGGAAGCAGAGAATATGCTCCCACTTTTATCTTTAGTTAACGAACACAGCTAAAGACAACATACTATACTGTTAAGGATATAAGACAGAGCCAGATTGACAAGGTTTGAATCCCAGTTCTACCACTAGCTACGTGATTTTTGTTAAATTATTTAAAATATATGCTTAAAATCTCTTATCAGCAAAAACTAGAACTAGATGTGTTATTAATCTGTCAAGGAACACTAATAGTAAAATTTTAGCTTAGGTTGAGAAAAACAAGCAAGTCACTGGCGGTACTACTTTTAGTTAAGCAGGAACCGTGGGGCTCCTTATTAACATAGCCTGTAAGCTGCCACCTATGTCTATGACTATCCCTGTCCTTGGAAATAAGTGTTTAAGGAGATGCATTACCAGTTTTAGAACACTAAGTGCATTATTGTCACAATGCCAAATTGTGCCAATTTGAAAAAATAAATTAATCTGTATAATCCATTATAAAATGATACTACTGAATTAACTGCAAAACTTCACAGCATTTAAAAATGGTTGTATAATTTATCAGGTAACATGAGACCCTTCTTAAAGCACCTGCTGGGCATCAGGGAGAGCCTGTTTAAGCCTCTGAAAGACTTACTGGGTTTGTGACTTTAAAAAAAGTCTGCCCTGAAGGGATAAGAATAAAGAATAAAATGAAGAAGAAATATGTAATATTGCTATTGATTTCCTTTCACACCATCGTGGTTGGCCACTGAATAATTACTATTCTAGATCTTGAGCTTTAAAAATGGTTTAGGATAATCTTAAGAACAAACTATGTTTAAGTTACATGGCAAAGTAAAATAAAACAGTAAAGTCTTATAAAATGCTGTAAAAAGTGAAAATCAGGCCAGTTCATGGAAAAATAACTTGAGACACCAAATCAGTGCAACAAAATTAAAAATTAGGTAAGACTTTACAAAATTCTGTACCCAAGTGTATTACTCAATTTCCTAAAAAGCGAAACAAAAATTGAAGGCAAAATACAACTACCTCTCTTCCTTAATTGCTTCTCAACTATAGGCCACCCCTCTCTTCCCTTCATCTCTAATCCCCTATAAGCAGGCTTCTACTTCAATAACCAACTCCAAGGGACACTACGCAGCCCTTATCTTATTTGACTCCCTGCAGCCCGACACCCTCACAATTCTCTCATCTGGGAAGGGTCTCACTGAATGAATCTGTTTCAACCTTCTTTTGGTCCTTCTGCTTCCTCTCTGATGCCTCCTCTTCATTCTGGTTTGCTGGTTTCTCCCCTTTTCCTTACCTTGTATAAATGATGATGGTACCCAAATTCCATTATCAGGCCCCTTTTTCCTGCTCTCTAGTTACTCTTCCTAATTTCATTCACATCTACTCAACAACTACCCATACACCAGTGATGCCAAGACACAGATGTATGCAACTTCTATTTCTTTCACTCCCCAGTGCTTACCATCTTCAACTGGCTGTCACAAAAATATTCTCAATGTCACCACATTCAAAACTTGGTAAAATATTTCATCCTACTTCTATCCTGCTAGCTCCTCCTGTACTCCTTTACTATGATAAGGGGCTGTGCCAGCTACCCAGTCTGTCAAACCCATTTCCTCTTCTTAACCCCGATTATACTGATGTAACCCCGGCTGGTCTCCTAACACTAATTCTTCTCCTCTTTCAGTAAATCTCCACAACACCATGAAGTTACATTTTTACAGTAGTAATTTAAGTACTTTTGGTCAGGACAGTGAAACAAGTTCATGTGAGACCCCCTTCTCTCCCATTCCAACTGCAAATATATAACAGTGATAAAAAAAAATACAAATTTTCAAAAGGCCACCCACATAAAAGTAGTTAAAGATGTTATGATTGCAAAACATTAAACAGGGAGTGACGGCTAAAGTCAAATGTCCTATGTGGTCTAGGATCAGAAACAAGATGTGTCAGCTGGAAATTCAATTCTGGTACGGAAATAAGGACTGAAAACACCCCATTCAAGACAGGGGACTGAAATCAGTCTTTCCATTTAAAAAAGGGGGCTCATATAGCACCTCTTCTCCAAAAAAAAAAAAAAAAAACCACACAAAAAAGTTTAAAAATTCTGTGGCCACTGTCTGGAGCTGCTTGCCAGAGTCACAAGAAAGAACAGAGACAACTCCAAACCAAGAACAAGGCTAAGCCAAACTGGCTAAGAAAAGGGGCCTGTAAAATCTTGGCAGGATGAGGCATGAATTACTAATATGATACCTGCTATTGAATTGGGACTGGCAAGTGAACTATCTGCCAAACTATGGGAAGGAAGTGGAAGTTGGGGAAAGCAACAACAAAGCAACAAAAACAATAAACCGGCATTCAAGATGATTTTGAAATTAAATTTTCAAAGCATATAAAACATCAGAGAATTAGATAATTTTGTCTCAAGAAAGTAGAAATGATAGAGTAATATGAAAAGGACTTTGAAATTATTAGTATATGTAACATGCTTTTAAAAAAAGAAAAGTAGCATCCACTTAAAACAAAGTAAAGAAATTAGAATTGGTAGCTAGAAATCAAGTTTAGAAGAGAAGAATATGAAAACAAATAAATTGTAAATCCTAGAAACAAAATATATAGTTTTGGGAATTAAAATCAGGCAGCGATGAGGAATTTATTCAGAACTTAGCATAAAGTAATGCAGAGATGGAAATGTCAAAGAGAAGACAGATGTCAAAAAGGTAACTTCAGGAGCTCCATCAAGCCCACAAAGTCACGATGGGAAATGCCTCACAAAAGCCACCAGAGCAGCGTCCCTGTTGAGATCACCACCAATAATTAGTTCTTCCCATGTGGGGTCACTGTAGATGGGGGCGGGGGGAAGTACCCTCACATTATGGGAAGAGATATATAAAGATTCTCTACATCCAAGGTTCCCAATGGCCAATGGCACTGTCATTCCAGACTAGTCAAGAGGCCTTGGTGGCCAAGTTGCACATCTTAAAGGTATATAATGGGGACAGAAGTGAGGTGAGTGAGGACAATCACTAACTAGCAGTGGAAAACAACTTAAGATTGCTTTTGGCCAGGGATGGAGAAAGGGCTCAAAGAAATTGTGATATAGGACCAGTATCCTTCAACCATACGAGCCCAGAAACAATGGAGTGATGATGGGTAGCTGGTGGCAACATAAATACAATACTTTAGACACACAGTGCAACAAGAGAAGAGGGATTTGGTTAGATGATCACTCTCACCAGAGAGACACTCAAGTTTATCATTCTGGCAGCCTGTGGAACTGGAACACTAACACATGCTTACCTAATTCCTTCAATCCACCATGCAAAAATAACCACACAGAGGTGCAGCAAAAATTAACATTATCTATGAAGGATTACTAGGAGTCTTTATGCAATTCTATCTGTGCTTGCCCACTGAAAATAAAAATTCAATGGGCAAGCACAGATCTGGCAACACATCTCAAAACAGATGGGAGGAAAAGATTTCCAAGTATAGGACTGATTCATGTGATAGTCCCATTCACTCATGAAATCATAGCTGACCAAAGTCAAGATCAGTGCTTTTTACACTTGAATGAGCACCTGGGGACCTTGTTAAAATGCAAATTCTGATTCAGTAGATCTGGGATGAAGCCTAGGATTTTTTATTTTCAGTAAGCTTCCAGGTGATGCCAACACTGCTAGTCTTCAGACTAAATTATAATAGCTAGAATATCCAGGGCATGATGGTAAAGGTATCAAGTCTAGATCTCCTGCCATAAGCTGCCTGGATTACCACTGTAGGCAACAAAGTACCATGAAGCTACAAGGAATCCAGCAGAATTTAGACAGTAACCTTGCCATCCCAAGTCAGCAACCGTAACCAGTTTGAAGTAGCACTGGAGTGTGTCAAAACTAGAAAACAACTCTTTAGGGAGCTCTGAAAAATAGGACCCATGTCACATCATGGCCAACACTGTAGCTGGCCACAAAGGTTGGACTGAATTGTTCCCCAGCAAAGAAAATCCCAAGAATTACCTGAGTACAAGCTTCCATCCAAGATTTTAATAAAATGATAAGCAATAATTAAGAACTCAATACTACAAAGAGAATGGGAAGGGACCTAGCAGCAGAAGAGGTTTCAACAAATTATGAAAAAAAAAAAATGGAAGAGAAGAAAAGAAGCCAACTGCTTAGCACAACTCCAGAAACAGAATTAGGACCTTGATTACTCAACACTAACGTGGAACCTGACAGTCAATAAGCCCAGCCACAAACACCATGTTCCCAATCAGATTTCTTATTCCTGGGGAAAGACAGGAGAATTAGAGGACTGGAGGAAAAAGACCTGACAGGTAAAACAAAACTGACCTCCTAATAAACAGAAATTATTAAAGGAACAAATAATTTAAAAACAAAAATAATTATCTTTAGAGAGACCCAAGTTTTGTATCCATAAAACAGTAAGTATGAAAAAGCAATAAAAAATACTCTTGGAAATTAAACATAACTTTTAAAATAAAAAAAAAACATTCAATAGAAGCTTGAAAAAACAGATTTCTCAAAACTCCATGGAAAAAATTAAAGATGGGAAACCTGAGAAAATTAACAGGAGGTCTTAATGACAATAGGGAGTTTCATAAAAAAAAACAGAAATTATCAAAGTGATAATGGATGGAAGTACATAACCTGGGGCTGAGAAAGAAATGAGCCTTCAGATTCAAAAGATCCACATCAAGTGCTCAGCACAATAAACAAATAATAAAAGACACACAGACACATCCTTGTAAGGATGAAGGACAGATCCTAACAACTTTCAAATAGAAGAAAACGTACCATCTAGAAAAAAAGAAATGGGCACTTTGGGGGGGCCAAGGCGGGCGGATTCTGAGGTCAGGAGTTCAAGACCAGCCTGATCACCACGGTGAAACCCCATCTCTACTAAAAATACAAAAATTAGTTGGGTGTGGTGGTGCTCACCTGCAATCCTAGCTACTCAGGAGACTGAGGCAGGACAATCACTTGAACCTGGGAGGCGGGGGTTGCAGTGAGCCGAGACTGCGCCACTGCACTACAGCCTGGGTGACAGAGCAAGAGTCTGTCTCGAGAAATACAAAACAAAAAAAAAAGAAGTGGAATGCATTGTCTCCCGTTAGCAAAAATGGATAGTAAAAAAATACTCAAGATTTCAAAAATTAATTTCAATCGACAAGTCTATGTCTGCCAGACTATCAACAAGAGAAAGTGCAAGATGAAATCATTCTCAGGCATGAAAATTTTTAGTTATTTTTAAAATGTGTTTGTTTTGAGACAGGATCTCTTTCTGGCCGAGGCTGGAGTGCAGTGGCAAGATCTTGGCTCACTGGAACCTCTGCCTCCCAGGTTCAAGCGATTCTCCTGCCTCAGCCTCCCAAGTAGCTGGGATTACATGCGCCTGCCACCATACCTGGCTAATTTTTGTATTTTTAGTAGAGATGGGGTTTTGCCATGTTTTGGCCAGGGTGGTCTCAAACTCCTGACTTCAGGTGATCCACCCGCCTTGGCTTCCCAAACTGCTGGGATTACAGGTGTGAGTCATCACACCTGGCCAATTTTTGTATTTTCTTTTTTTAGAGACAGGGTCTTACTATGTTGCCCAGGCTGGCCTAGAGCTTTTGGCCTCAACTGCCTTAGCCTCCCAAAGTATTGGGAGAGGTGTGACCCACCACGCCCAGCCACAGACATGAAAAATTACCTCTCGTGTCCCCTCTTTCTGTGGAAGTTACTTAAAGATATGCCTCAGAAAAATGAGTATGGGGCCAGACCCAGTGGCTCACACCTGTAATCCTAGCACTTTGGGAGGCTGGGGTGGGTGGATCACTTGAGGTCAGGAGTTTGAGACCAGCCTGGCCAACATGGTAAGACCCTACCTCTATTACAAATACAAAACTTAGCCGGGTATTGTGGCTGTAGTCCCAGCTACTCAGGAGGCTGAGGCAGGAGAATCCTTTGAACCTCGGAGGCGGAAGTTGCAGTATGCAAAGATTGCACCACTGCACTTCAGCCTGGGTGACAAAGCGAGACTTCATCTCAAAAAGAAAAAAAAAAAAAGAAAAATGAGTATGAGTGCCAAGAAAGAGGAAGGCATGACATACCAATAATGGAACCAACCATCATTCCTATTAAAAGAAATCTGAAGATGAGAGTTGTGCAGAAGGCCTAAGATATGATCCAAGTAAGAAATAAGTGGGGTCTAAGAACAATGACTTCAAAAACATGTAATGAAATGGATTACCAACTACAGCTAGGATGACTAAAAGAGTTGGATTTTATTGCTAACATGATGAAGAAAACTTTTTCATTAAAAAAAACTTTTGAAAATCCCAGAAAAAGCAAAAAACTATGTAAGATAGTCTATTTATAAAGCAAAGAAAAACATGATAAATTTTGAGCAACTTATGGGAGTACAAGAACAGAGATTCCATTTAATCAGGGCTCTAGGAATATTATCATTTATACGGCATAAGAGATATAACCCTGGATCTTTTTTTTTTTTTTTTTTTTTGAGGCGGAGTCTCACTCTGTCGCCCAGGCTTGAGTGCTGTGGCGCCAGCTCAGCTCACTGCAAGCTCCGCCTCCCGGGTTCATGCCATTCTCCTGCCTCAGCCTCCTGAGTAGCTGGGACTACAGGCGCCTGCCGCCACACCCGGCTAATTTTTTTGTATTCTTAGTAGAGACAGGGTTTCACCATGTTAGCCAGGATGGTCTCGATCTCCTGACCTCGTGATCCGCCCGCCGAGGTAAAATGCAGTCCTACTACAATACTGGGCTTTTAACGAAGATTGTTTTATAGTCTATACAAGTTTTCAACTTTTAGAATCAATCTTCAGACAAAAGATAGAACACTTTAAAAATGGCTACATAAGAAAATACGAGACTGCGAGTGGTGGCTCACGCATATAATCCCAGCACTTTGGGTGGTCCTTGTAGGCAGATCACCTGAGGTCAGGGAATCAAGACCAGCCTGGGCAACATAGTGAAACGCTGTCTCCACTAAAAATACAAAAATTAGCTGGGTGTGGTGGCATACCCCTGTAATTCTAACTACTAGGGAGGCTAAGGCATGAGAATCACTTGAACCCAGGAGATGGAGGCTGCAGTGGGCTGAGATCCCACCACTGCACTCCAGCCTGGGTGACAGAATGAGAGTCTGTCTCAAAAAAAAAAAAAGAAAAAGAAAAAAATTACACATATATGTAAATACATATTATATATAATTAAACTTGATAATATAAAACTATTGCTGATACGATTCAAAGAGGAAGGAGTAAGAAGATAAGTTTGAGTTAAGAACGTCATCCAGTATTAGGGAGTAAAAAAGTACTGTCTAAACTGATAGATCAAGAAAAAGTTTAAGCACATATGTGGAATGGGAAAGGGGGAGAAAAACGGTTCTTTTTTTGAGACGGAATCTCACTCTGTCACCCAGGCTGGAGTGCAATGGCACAATCTCGGCTCACTGCAACCTCTGCCTCCTGGGTTCAAGTGATTATCCTGCCTTAGCCTCCCGAGTAGCTGGGATTACAGGCATGTGCCACCACACAGGGCTAATTTTTGTATTTTTATTAGAGACAGGGTCTCACCATGTTGGCCAGGCTGGTCTTGAAGTCCTGACCTCAGGTGATCCGACCCCCTGGACTTCCAAAGTGCTGGAATTACAGGCGTGAGTCACTATGCCTAGTCAACTATTTTTCTTTTATAGTAGAAAGTAAACAGAAAAGATTCTAAATTGAACATAATTTTTTTGAAAATCATTGTAAGCAACAAACAGAAGATAAAAAGGGAAGCAGGGCTGGGGAAAGAGGTTTAACATAAGCTCTGTATTGTCTCTTTTACCTCACACACATATTTGATTAAAATGTTAAAAGACTAACCTCTTTCTACTGTAACTGCTCCAAAGGGAAATATGTGAACAGCTTCGTAAGTCAATCAGAATTATCAGAGAACATTTTTGCAGTATACCTGAGATTCTTCACAGTGGTACTGAAAGGATTCCATATTGTTCATAACAGCAGTCCCCAGAACTGACATGAGAGCCATCTTGTGATCTGATACTCTGGTTTTCTGCCAAATAACTGCCTAGGGACAAAAATGATACAGATAACTTTTAATACAATTTAGATTTACTGAATTCAAGAAGTCAGTATTTTATTCCTATATTTGGCATTCATCCTCAGCTTAAAATTTCAGTATCACTTAGAAGAGATTCATGAGCTGTGAGGTCTGACAAAAGAAACTCTGGTTCTGAATTTTAGAAGCTGTATATGTTGCAGTGTACAATCTATTTAACTTCCCTTTACCTTGGTTTTGTCCTCTTTACAAGATTTCTCAGAGTTGTTGGAAGATAAAAAATCTATATGTAGACAAGCACATATGCCTGTGCCTGGCATAAAATGGTTTCATTAAATAATGATTATCTCTCCACCTCTAATCCTCACATTCAAAATATAGACTTTCGTGTATATTTAAAAACAAATTGCTGCTTCAAATAAGGTATTACTATTTTACTGAGGATGATCGGCTATGTTACAGGATTTGTATAAACAGTCAACAGGTATAAAAATTTTGGAAAAACCACTCTTAATTAAATCACAATTTAAAATTACCTTTGTACCTTTTAAATAGAGAATTCGCAAAATGTTAACTGAATCTCATAAACATAAAAGCTGAATCATGAGGTTGGATTTTTTCACTGCGAGTATGTTGGAGATGAGAGAGAAACAATAGGTTGGTTGCAGTGACTCACACCTGTAATCCCAGCACTTTGGGAGGCTGAGGTGGGCGGATCACTTGAGGTCAGGAGTTCGAGACCAGCCTGGCCAATATGGTGAAACCCTGTCTCCACTAAAAATACAAAAAAGCATCTGGACGTGGTGGCATGCCCCTATAATCCCAGCTACGTGGGAGGCTGAGGCAGGACAATCATTTGAACTGGGGAGGCAGAGGTTGCAGAGAGGCGAGATCACGCCACTGCACTCCAGCCTGGGTGACAGAGCGCAACTCTGTCTTAAAAAATAAAATAAGAATATATATATATACACACACACACACACACATATATACATAATACTTCATATCTGAAAAATATGAGCCCTTTTAAATTATCAGGCCCAGAGAGGCATTAAAATGAAAGTAATTTCCCCCTTGAGCTAAGTATTTATTGAAAACTGCTTGCTATTGCCACAAGTAGCCACTGACCTAACAATGCCACACACCAGACACCATAACCCATACCCTATAGCTCAACGATGTACAGCTACTAATAAAAATTCCTAACAAACAACTCTATCAACTCACTCCTTGTTTCCCTTTTTGCTTTTAAAAACCCGCTTATAACAAAAGCCTAATGGAGCACACCCCAAGATAATTTGGAAGTGTGTCTGAGGCAGCTGTCTTCAATGCTGGTCCAAATAAACTCTCTATATTAATTCTGCTTCTGCTTCTTCCTTTTAGGTCAACATGGGGTAGATTTTAAGAGAATCACAGTCCAGAGAGACTAGACCAAGGTTTGGCTTTGAAGTACATAATCGGATTTGACATACTGCAATTTCTTCAGTTAAACAAGGTCCAGTTACAGTCAAATCCCATCACCAGTACAGGCAGAATTCAATAAATTCACTTAGCAATTCCTAAGTCTGGAGGAAACTGTGCAAAGGGCTTGGGAGAAAACATCAATATCAACATTAAAGGGGCAGGCAGAGGAAGAAGAGGAACCTAAAACGAGTGGTCACAGAGGCAGAAAGAGCAGCAGCAAAGTGTGGTACACAGAATAAGAATGTTTTTGAAGAAAGTAGTCATCATGTTTCCAATGTTGAGTGAGTATGGTAGGAACAGACATGGTTGGCTAAATGGCAATCAAGAGTGTGAGAGCAGTTCTAGAGAAGTAAATGGAACCAATTTGGATAGTGACTATGGGAAGGATATGAAAAAAAAAAGAACTTTTCTGAAACAAGTGTTTCAGAAAGTCTGGCTGGGAAATGCAAGCAGACAGGGAAATAACTGGAGGCAGGAATAGGACACATTTGACCAGGAAACTGAAGGTGAAGAATGGGTACACTAGCAAGTAGGTTTGGAGACTCAGTGGCTAGAGGCTGAGAAAGTTCCCCTTTGTTCTAAAATGCAGAAAGGAGGTCTTTTGTTGAAAGCAAAATGACAGTGATTTAAATATTTGAAGATTATGGAGGAGGTATAAAATAGCAGAATTGTATTACTCAGTTTCATTAGCTTGGTTCACTGAAAAAAGGTTTCAGAGGCAGGTAGATCACTTGAGGTCAGGAGTTCAAGACCAGCTGGCCAGCATGGTGAAACCCCATCTCTACTAAAAATAAAAAAATTAGCCAGACGTGGTGGCGGGCACCCATAATCCCAGCTCCTCAGGAGGCTAAGGCAGGAGAATCACTTGAACCGAGGAGGCGGAAGTTGCAGTGAGCTGAGATCGTACTACTGCACTCCAACGTGGGCAACAGAAAAAAAAAAAAGTGATCGTATTCCTCCAACTCAGAGACTCTCAACTTTTACGAATGACATGCAGAACTGAAAGTTCACATTCAAAAAATATTCCGATAGGTGACCTGAGGACTATGTGTAATTAATTCCTAGTATACTAGCTATCATGCTACAGCTTTCTCTTCCTCTTGCAAAAGTTCAGTGGAATGCAAGTCAGTGAAAGTGCCATTGACGGGATTATTCCCTTACGTTATTTGTTTGTTTGTTTTTTAAAATAAACCATTTGCAAACTTTGGTACTTTACTAGTATTAATACTCCGTGGCTGAGAATTATCGGGCTGTGTTAACAGAACCACCACTCTGGTAGGAGGAAAACAGAAAATAGGGACAGACTAAAGGATACAAAATGGGCTTGATGACTGACTCTATGTGGAGAGGGAATAAAAAGAGAAGAATCATGAATGCCTCCCAGATTTCCGACCTGGGAAACTGGAATGGTGATAGTAACACTCAACAAGATAAGAAACTCACAAGAGCAGGATTGGTGGCAGGAGATGATGAGTTCAGCTTGTTCAGTGTTGATTGTTGAGTCTCTGGTACCAAGAACAGTACCAGACACCTAGCAAAGCCCACTAAATACTTACTTGTTAAAGGAATGAGCAAATAAACACATTTTTTTTCCTAGGAAAAAGTAACCCCAGTAGAGTTGAAAACTAGCTCTTTGTTTTTAAAGATAAGGCTGCTAGTTGTCACATCACCATACCTGTTAAAATTACACTTTTTGTC
The DNA here is from genome assembly GCF_003255815.1 of Theropithecus gelada. Taxonomy (NCBI): domain Eukaryota; kingdom Metazoa; phylum Chordata; class Mammalia; order Primates; family Cercopithecidae; genus Theropithecus; species Theropithecus gelada. The sequence continues at coordinate 66,358,043 of NC_037680.1, read as the reverse complement.
TACTACTTGACTTAAGGAAATCCAAACCAATCTTTCCTTTTCTTTCTTTTTAACATAACAGTTTAAGGTATAATTCATACACTCTACAATTCACCCACTTTAAATTTACAATTCAATGGTTTTTGGATTATTTACAGAGCTGTGCAACCAACAGCATGATTTAATCTTTGAACAATTTTATCAGTCCAAAAAGAAATCCTATATCCATCATCAGTGACTCCTATCCCTTTGCAATCACTAATCTAGCTTCTCTCTCTATAAAATTTGCCCACTTAGGATATTTCATATAAATGGAATCATACAATATATGGGCTTTGACTGGCTTCTTTCACTTAGCATAACCTTTTCAAGTTTATTTATATCAGTACTTCACTCCTTTTAAATGGCTGAATAATATTCCATTGTAAATAATACATTTGAATTATCCTTTCATGAGCTGATGGGCGTTTGAGTTGTTTCTACTTTTTGGCTTTTATAACTGATGCTGCCATAAACATGCATGTTCATGTTTTTGTGTTGGCATATGTTTTCATTTCTCTTGGGTATAGACCTATGAGTGGAACTGCTGGGTCACATGGTAGCTCCTTGTTTTTTGAAGAACTGCCAGACTGTAATCCTTGCGTGCACACGCACTCTAGAAAGGCAAACTATTGGCTTCTGCTATTATGGCTCTAGTTTTAAGCCAGCCAACAGCTAATAATTTAAGGAACAACGTTCAAAATAAAAGGAAGTAGATAAGGTTCTGAATAATCTGCAATTATAGGAAATGAAATGTCCCCTGCTTCATACTTTCCACATCAGAAGTTTCTTATGACAAAGAATAGCTGAACCATAAAAACTTATTCACAAGGTCAGGGTGGGAGGATAACTTGAGGTCCGGAGTTCAACACCAGCCTGGGCAACATAGTGTGACCCTGTTTCTATAAAAATTTAAAAATTAGCTGGGCATGGTGGCACACACCTGTAGTCCCAGCTACTCAGGAGGCTGAGGTGGGAGTGGCTCACCCTGCACTCCAGCTTGGGTGACGGAGTGAGACCCCCCCCCCCAAAAATGAAAAACAAAAAAACCTTATTCACAAAAAGTGTACCTCTTTAAAGGAATGCTAACTCTCTGATATTGACACTTTTAAAATAAAGCATTCAAGGAAATATTTCAAAAAAACAATGTTTTAAAATTCCTGCACTGAATATAGCTAAAAAGCCTGCGGTATTACTAACATAAACATCATCTTGTTTATTTTAGTTTATATTAGAGTGATGCCTTAGATACAGATATAAATCTTAGCTGCTGATTAATGCAAGGATGCTATTTCACTGCCTGACCTGCTGAATAGTTAGTATACAGAACCACAGAAAGATCACTTCAGAAATGAGTCCTAGAAAAACCTGTGAAACATGAGAACTATGCAATGTGATTTTACTTTAAAGTAAACACGCTAGGAGTCTGGGAGCATTATTTCACACTAGGCAATTATTGCATCAGATCAAGGGGGCTAATTTAAGAGCATTTTCTAAACTAGTTACACTTGGGCTGGTAATAAATGATAGTGGTCTGCCAACAAATAAAATCTTCTCATTGGGCAACTAAGATTCATTTTTCAAAACAGGATCCACCATTAAAAAATGAAACTATAAAATGTGATGAATAAAAACTGGGAATACTGGGAATCCAGAATACAGTTTTCAGTTTGCTTTCTCTACCGTATCATCAATTCTATGTTATTTTCAAAAACAGAAATTTTCTTTTCACTTCCCGAAGGTTTTTGTAAATCTTGCCCTTAGGCCGAAAGCTTAACATGTGCTAAAAATACACACAAACCTCCATATGTTTTCTATCTAGGTCACACAAAGTTGGAGCACCTGGATGTGCCAACTAAGAATCTGACTCTAGTCAGTATGATGACAGTGCAGAAACACCTCAATCAAAAATATATTATTACAAGCACACCATCTTAGGTTTGAAGTTAGACAAATATATCTTGCCCCTAATTCCTACCTCATTGACATACGCTACTTGAAGAAAATGAAGTTAGATGAGAATATTCAATATTTAATTAGTAAACCTCAATTGTTTGTAAAGGCAATTTGTGATAAAGAGAAATGTAGGCTGCACACAGATGATGCATAATTAAGTGAATAGTACAATGCTAAAACTGCTTGAGCAAAGTCAACTCCTTCTAAATAAAGAGGATACATTATTGGCCTAGACTGCAACCAAAATTCTTGCAAATTGTAGGCATAGATGTACTAAACTCCCGTTTGGATTTTTTTTTTTTTTTCCACCAAACAAGAAGCAGCACCAATGAATTTTGTTGTTGTTTTATTTGGTTTGCTTTTTTTTTTTCCGAGACAGGGTCTTATTCTGTCACCCAGGCTAGAGTACAGCGGTGTGATCATAGTTGACAGCAGCCTCAGCCTCCTGGACTCAAGGATTCTCCTGCCTCAGCCTCCCGAGTAGCTGGGACTACAGGTGCACACCACCACGCCCAGCTAATTTTTTTGTATGTTTTGAAGAGACAGGGTTTCACCATGTTGCTTAGGCTTGTCTTGAACTCCTGGGCTCAAGCAATCCTCCCACCTTGGGCTCCCAAAGTGCTGAGATTACAGGTGTGAGCCACCATACCCAGCCAAATTTCTTAAGTACCATAAGTTTACTTCTAAGATCTTACAAGTTACTATAACTAGATCTATATCTATCACTATTTACTCCTGTGTATGTACTTGCACTGACTCTGACTCCAAAAAGGACAGAGGCACAAACACAATATTAAAAAGGTTATCTTTTTCCCACATTGGCAACACAGGAACAATATGAGCTATAGCATCTTACCACTAAGACACTGCTAAATGTTTTGAATTCAGTATAAAATTATAGATTATTCCATCACAATATCAATACCATTGTTAAAAGAACAAACCACATTTTACTGACATAATAAACATTAATATGAATTGATTGTTGCTAAATAGCCTCAAACTTTCAAAAATGATTCTGTCTTGGTAAAATTTATGCAGTACAATTGAGTTATAAAATCTCTTACTTTTACTCTTATTTTATATTCTTTTTTGAAAGAGAACATGCATAATTATTTTTCCTGAAGGTTGCAAAGAAATTAACAGACATTTTATCTACAGAAGGGGCAGTTTATAGGAGCTAGGCAGATGAAAGATGAAGATAAGAATAATTTTTTCATTCTACCTTTTCATACATTTTTGGGTTTTCAACCATGTAAAGGTAGGATCTTTTAAAAAATTAAATAATAAGCTGGGCATGTTGGCTCAGGCCTGTAATCCCAGCACTTTAGGAGGCTGAGGCAGGAGTTCAAGACCAGCCTGGGCAACACAGTGAGACCATGTGTCTACAAAAAATAAAAAAATTAGCCAGGTACGGTGGCATGCACCTGTGTTCCTTGCTACTCAGAAGGCTGAGGTAAGAGGATCACTTAAGCCCAGGAATTCCAGGCTGAAGTGAGCTATGATCATGCCTCTGCACTTAAGCCTGGGCAACAGAGCAAGACCCTGTCTCTAAAAATAAAATGGAGTAAAACATTAAATAAAAATGTAAAGGCATAAAGTTAATCTTTGCATAACTTTCAAAAGGGATATTCTTGAGACTCATTTCTTTGCAGTCTTTAAAAACAAGAAAGATTATTTCCAACTGGTAATCAAATCTTATTTACATCAGAAATATTTTTCTTGCCTAGATCCTCTTCTCCATTCCTTGTGTAACTTCCCAGACAATGGAATCAGTTTCCACATTCTTAACAATGATGAAACATAAATTAGTCCATCCTCCAACTGCCATGAGAATTATCTTATTTTGTTAGTCTCCTACTGAAATGTCTCATTTAGTTCCCTTTTGGTCACTTCAACAAGAAGTACACATTCCCATGTAAGCTACACAAGGTCCTTCAGAATCTGGCTCCAAGCAACCCTTCTAGCCTCATCTCATTTCTTAGACCAGCTTTCTCTGACCTCTGATGACTCCCTGACATTGCATATGCTGTTCTCCCTGCTTTGAATACCTCTGCCTGCGTAGTCTTTCCGAAGAACCAGGCTTAAGGCCACTTCCTCTAATAATCCTTTTTGAATCTAATCAGATTTTAACAATATTCACATTAATAACAACAGCAATTAACCTTTACTGAGTACTTATGGAGCAGGCACTGTGCTGTGAATGCTTTTTTTCATTTAAAAACCTTACTCTGGGCCGGGTGCGGTGGCTCAAGCCTGTAATCCCAGCACTTTGGGAGGCCGAGACGGGCGGATCACGAGGTCAGGAGATCGAGACCATCCTGGCTAACACGGTGAAACCCTGTCTCTACTAAAAAATACAAAAAACTAGCCGGGCGAGGTGGCGGGCGCCTGTAGTCCCAGCTACTCAGGAGGCTGAGGCAGGAGAATGGCGGGAACCCGGGAGGCGGAGCTTGCAGTGAGCTGAGACCTGGCCACAGCACTCCAGCCTGGGTGACAGAGCAAGACTCCGTCTCAAAAAAAAAAAAAATTAAAAAAATTAAAAAAATAAAAAATAAAAATAAAAACCTTACTCTGTAAGGTAAGTACTATTATTCCACTTTAAAGAGACAAAGAAATTGAAGCCTAGACACGTAATGTAAACCAGTTAGTGGCAATATGTAAGGTCAGAACTTGAAACTATTCTCCAGAGTCTATTTTATTGATATGTAGTTAAGTAAGTTCTTCCTAAGGATGAAAGGAAGATTGTGGTGGTCTCTGAAAGTTCTATAATTTTTTTCCTCAAAAGTAAAAATCTTGAAGATCTGACGCCCTTTCTACAACAAATAAAGGAAAAAAGATTAATTAGAAATTATTCTCATCCATCAAGACAAGTCTCTCACATAATGCTGCTACATGTATGGTTTCTTCCAGCAGGGAAGTGGGAGCAGGGGTTCCGATTTTAAAAAGAATCATATCATTACAACATTTAAAGCCTAATGAAAAAGCATCAGTTGATATATATGAAATATTTAATTACCCAAATGAAAATAAATTTACCTTTTTTTTTTTTTTTTGAGATGGAGTCTCACTCTGTCGCCAGGCTGGAGTGCAATGGTGTGATCTCGGCTCACTGCAATCTCTGCCTCCCAGGTTCAAGCGATTCTCCTGCCTCAGCCCCCCGAGTAGCTGGGACTACAGGTGTGTGCCACCATGCCCACTTAATTTTTGTATTATTAGTAGAGACAGGGTTTCACCATGTTGGCCAGGATGGTCTCGATCTCTTGACCTCATGATCTACCTGCCTTGGCCTCCCAAAGTGCTGGGATTACAGGTGTAAGCCACTGTGCCAGGCCATAAATTTACTTCTTATATTAACTATATTTAACTAATTAAAAGCAAATTTGTTTCTTATACTAGCTGGCTCAAGCTTTAACTTAAATATAGGTCACTGCAACTACGAGAAAAGGTCAACACTATTCTATGAGAAGCAAATCAACAGTAAGTTTACTCAGATTTCACATAGAAAAGGAAGAAGAAAACGAAGCTAATGTGTGTTTTTAGACATTGGAGATGAATTTTAAAACCGTACTTTTTAGAATTCTCTTGGCCCACTTACTACATTAAAATGTGTAACATTCTTTCTGTTTTTAAGAACAAAGCTGGCAGAGGGAGATGGCTGGTCTTGACACTAGTAATAATATTCAGGAGCTGTTCAATACAGTAGTATCCATTTTTTGTATTTTATTATTTAAAACACATAAAATGTTTTAGGACTAGGAGACTACTATTTAAGTAACAAATATTTCAATAACTGGCCTTCTAAAGTTCACTACCTACCTTTCAAACAGCACTAAAGTTAGGTAAATATGACAATATTTGAAGTTCTCTTCTCTGCCTCTGTACTATCTGTACTTCTTAATACTGTTTAAAGAAAACCCAACCAGGTGTGGTGGCTCACGCCGTCAGAAGATCAAGACCATCCTGGCTAATACGGTGAAACCCTGTCTCTACTAAAAATATAAAAAATTAGCTGGGCGTGGTGGCACGCGCCTGTAGTCCCAGCTACTCGTGAGGCTGAAGCAGGAGAATCACTTGAACCCGGGAGGTGGAGGCTGCAGTGAGCTGAGACTGTGCCACTGCACTCCAGCCTGGGCGACAGAGCAAGACTCCATCTCAATTAAAAAAAAAAAAAAGAAAACCCTTCAGGTCAGCCTTGCTGATCAGTTCCTCAGTCTTTGAATCCTGAGGCAATTGCTCATTTCTAACATTTCACTTTATGCAAAAGGTTACTTACAAATCAAGCTGCTATTGCTTTGTAACAACATAGTAGTATTTGATTTCAGCCTTTACTCTCTATTTTCATTTAATAGGACACCTTATAGATTACATTCTGGTTTTCATTCAAAATGAAGCCCTCCCAATCATCTCTTCTGCATTACAACTCCATCCTCTACATGATTTTTAAGTCGTTCTCCTTCATATTAAGACCAAACGCACAGACGCTGAGCTTATAACACTCCCATCAGCTGGCTCCCTGGTACCTATCCAATGTTATTTCCCTTCCTATACACCCTATTTTGTTCAGGCAAAGATCTCAACAGTGTGGTTCTTTATTCTACTTCTGGGTCTTTTCCCCCTCCAAAACAAGCAACAAGTTTTAAGAGTAACAAATAACATCCATTGGGAGGCCGAGGTGGGAGGATCATTTGCGGTCAGGAGTTCGAGACCAGCCTGGTCAACGTGGTGAAACTCCATCTCTACTAAAAATACTAAAATTAGCCGGAAATTCCTTGAACCTGGGAGATGGAGGTTGCAGTGAGTTGAGATGGTGCCACTGCACTCCAGCCTGGGCAACAGAGCAAGATTCTGTCTTAAACAAATTTTTTTTTAATTTAAAAAATAAATAATATCCAGCCTAGAGTTGATTAGTTTTTCTCTCTCAATTGACCAGTTAACAACTCTCTACTGGTGCAGTAACAATTTCACTTTAAAAGTTTTGTTTCTATAAGCTTCTTTTGGGAGTAAAATCAAAATTATGTCAGTGTAATTCAGGAAGGAAATACATTATAGGAGCAACTCAGATGTGTGCATTTAGGGTTTGAAAAAGGATGTAGTATTATCATTTCCTTAGGCACATAAGCTAAATAAATCAGTTATCTTCAAACCTTTTCTGGTCCTTTTCTACTCACAGCTAGTCCCATTGATTCTTCCCCATAATAGCTATAAAGGGAAACAGACACTTTTGTGCTTTTCACACCTAATGTGTTTGTCTGCATTCAGGCCCTTAGAGCATACAATTTATAGCAGCTTCCTAAATGTTTATGGTCTCCCTAGCTCCTCCCCGTAGAGTACTGCCAAACTGACTCTCAAAGGTAGCAGCATCATCTTGATCATGTCAATTCCCTACTTAAAAGCTTTTAATGGCTTCCAGTTTTCTAAGTTTAAATTATCTTGCTGGATTTATCTTCCTCTATTCTCTCATATTAAATACCAACTCAATTAAACAAACTTCTTTACTGCCTCTAAATGTGCTCTCCTGCCTATGTATTTTATGTTTCAACTATTTCTCTCCTTAGAATAATCTCGACCATTTTATCCACATAACCAAATTCTGCTGTAACAAAATTTTCCTATAACCCACCCGGGGGGTCCTAAATGAAATCTCATTCAGAGGTTGTTCCTACTCCACTGAATGAATAACACCCACCTACCAACTGGCCAGGCTCACCCCTCCCTTTTTGGTGACTTTCTAGAAGTCTCCCAACCAATAGGAGTGGGAAGTGTCTAGAGTATGAGAGCTAATACTTGCTGTTTTGCTCTCTCTCTGTCCAGTTGTTACCTTTAATCTACACTGATATCATCTGCTTCTAGATCACAGGTGGTTTAAGGTCTACCCTTACAGTCCAGTCGGGCTGGTGCCACTAGCATAATGGAGTGCATAATGGAGTGCTCCTGTTCTCAGCCCTTGATCCTGTTGTCAGCCCTCATTCATCTGATATGTTTTTTGAGCACCTACTTGAGGCACTACTGTAAGCACTAGGGATGTGACAGTGAAAAAAGAGCCAAAGTCCTTCCCTTCAAGGAAATCATATTCTAGAGGAGGAGAGAAAAATAAATCAAGATAAATAAAATATATAGCATACTGGATGCTGATAAGTTTAAGAAAAATAAAGCAGGAAAGTAGGGGGCGGAAGGACAGGGGAAATGGTTGCAATTTTAGGAGGGCTAAAGAAAGCCTCACGGAGAAAGTTTAAGTGACAACCTAAAGGATGAGGATTGAACCAGTTACTTGAGGAAAAATGTTCTAGGCAAAGAAACTACAAATGTGACAGTCCTGAGCTGGAAGTATGACTCACAGGTTCCAGAAACAACGGAAGCAAAATGAGCAAAAGGAAAAAGATTAATGAAATCAGAGGTAATGGGGGCATCGGATCTACAGAGGTCAGCAAACTACAGCCCACGGCCTTTCTGTTTTTGTAAATACAGTATCATCGTCTATGGCTACATTCACATTAGAACAGAGCTGAATAGCTGTAACAGAAACTATATGGCCCTAAAAACCCTAACATATTTACCATCTGACTCTATACCGAAAAAAATTTATTGACCCCGATAGAGAATTCATAGGCCGCTTATAAAGGCTTTGATTTTACTCTGAATGAGATGGGAACTAATTAAACACAAGTTATATGATCTGACTCACATTTTTATAGAAATACTGGCTGAAAATACACTGAAGAGGGTAAGAAGTAAGCAGGGAGAATCCATTAGGATACTATTACAAAAATCCAGGTGATAGATAATGGTGGCTTGGACCACAGTGGTAGTTACAGACATGGTGAAAAGTCGTTAGATTCTAGATATATTTTAAAGTTAGACCTATGGAATTTACTCTGGAATCAGATTACAGTGTGAGAGAATCAGTAGCAGAGAATAACCCTAAGGCTTCTGGTTTGCTAACTGGAAAAACAGGAATGACTGTCTGGCAGCATGAAGATTAGTGCTCATGAATTTACAGAGGCACTATTCAGCATGGGTATGTGTTTTCTTCCCCTACATACTGGGCTCTGGTACCAAAATGATGACGAGATGGATTTAATCAGGATTTGGTTAGTCAAGCAAGTACAATTAAGTGAGAAAGGACCAAGAGAACTGACAAAGTGCCCAAGAGAAGGATGACAATGATGGACCACAAAATTTAAGCAAGGTAAGGAGAGAACCAAGGACACCAGAGGACAAGAAACAATTAAAAAGCAGTAGGAACAATGGGTCACAGGTCCAACAGAGTCTAAGGGTTGTTGAACAGAGTAAGATGGAGAGGCATCAGGTAGTGATTAGAGAAGGAACACATTAACACTGAAATTATGGACTAAGTGTGGTTTTGGCAATGACAAGGTCTACGGTATATTTATGCTATGTTTATACACTTGCACATCTTATCTCCTCATTTACATCGTAAGCTCCTTCAGAGTGCAAGCCATCACTTAACCGTTCCAAAGCACCTACTCAATACTCTGAGCATAGTTGGTAGGAGGAAGCTACAGCAAGGGAGGATGAATGATGCATTAAAAATTAAGATATGTGAACTGTAGTTCATCCTCTACTATATTCAATGTTTAAGTCATTGGGCAATTCACTAAAACTCTTGGGGTCACACAAAGATAAAAAGTCAGGTGGACGGGATTAAAAACACTATTTGCTAAAAGATTTGAGGCAGGACAAAAAAGATTTTCAGTGGTCTTTTCAGACGTAAAGATCTAAGGATCCTTCTACATCCTCATTTTTTTTTTTTTTTCAGAGATGCATTTTGAGCTGCTTTCTTACAGTGAATCAAACTGTTTAACAATCAGTGAACTCTGTAATCAAGTGTTTAGAATATGCTTTTTAACCATGGTTTTGACCATTGCGACTTATGGCAGAGTTTATATACAAAGGTTGAAAAGCTAAGTTTGGGCATGTTTCTTCAGAGATGTATTGTGAGCTTATTTATTACAGTGAATTTAATGTTTACCAGTAAACCCTATAATCTAGTTTTTACATCTAAAGCATGATTTTTAACTATTTTAATTTTACCATTGTGACATTGTGAAGAGTTTACATATACAGGTTGAAAAGCTAAATCTGAGAATGTTTCTTCAGAGATACATTGTGAGAGATGCTTTATTACAGTGAAGTATTTACCAGTAAACTCTGCAACTGAGTGTTTAAAACATTTTTGATTTTAAATTTATAATTGACATACAATAATTACACATTTATGAGGTACAATGTGATGTTTTAATGCATGTATACATAGTACAATGATCGAATCAGGGCAATTACACTATCATTTTAAACATTTCTTATTTCTTCGTGATGACAACATTCGAAAGCTCTTCTAGATATCTTGAAATACACAATACATTGTTATTTGCTATAGTGTCCCTACGGTGTGACAGAATATAAGAATTTATTCTTCCTGGGCCGGACGCAGTAGCTCATGCCTGTAATCCCAGCACTTTGGGAGGCCAAGGTGGGCGGATCACGAGGTCAGGAGATCGAGACCATCCTGGCTAACATGGTGAAACCCCGTCTCCACTAAAAATACAAAAAATTAGCTAGGCGTGGTGGTGGGCACCTGTAGTCCCAGCTACTCAGGAGGCTGAGGCAGGAGAATGGTGTAAATCCAGGAGGCGGAGCTTGCAGTGAGCACAGATGGCGCCACTGCACTACAGCCTGAGCGACAGAGCAAGACTCCGTCTCAAAAAAAACCCAAAAAAACAAAAAAACAAACAAACACACACACATACACACACATACACACAAACAAACTTATTCTTCCTAAGTATAACTTTATCCCCATGGACCAACTCCTCTAGCTTTCCTCCTTCTCCTTCCCCTCCCCAGCTTCTGGTAACACCTATTCTGCTCTCTATTTCTATGAAATCAACTTTCTTAGACTCCACATATAAGTGAGTTCATGTGGTATTTGTCTCTTTGTGCCTGGCTCATTTCACTTAACATAATGTCCTCCAAGATCATCCATATTGCTGCAAATGACAGGATTTCATTCTGTTTTATGGCTAAATGGCATTCTATTGTATATATAATATATACACACGACATTTTCTTTATCCATTCATCATTTGATGGGCATTTAGGTTGAAAATTAGTATGTCAAAGAGATCTGAATAACCATGTTTATTGCAGAACTTTCTACCTTTTATTATTTTATGATTTCATATATGAACTCAGTAGAACTTCTAAGTAATAGAAATGTGAAATTCCAATTTTCTAAGAAAGAAATGAAGTGCTCAAGATACACATATGTGAAAATCAGAGTTTTAGAGTTAAAAAGGGCCTTAGAGATCATGTCATTGACTTTCACTGGCCTAATCTCAAAAAGCTACATTTGTGCAGGATTATCTGGATATTATTGTTTGGAAGAGAAATCTACAGTGTTGGAATAGAGAAATGTGTGTTAGGATTAACAATAAGTATATAAAATGTATTTGGTTAGAAGATCAGTAAAGGAACAATTATGTTCTCCTATTTGACTGTTAATAGCAACAAAATACATTAAATTGACAGCTCTCAGAGACTGTCCATCAAGTGTTTCCCCTCAACCGCCCCATCCATGCAGTCTTTATACGATTCCTTATTAGTTCTAAAGAAGATGTATCAGTGACTTAGCTCCCAGGAAGGGCAATGGACTAGAATTGTATATATGAATACAAGTGAAAATATACTCCCTAAATACATAAGAGGTCACCAGGGAATTCAAAAGAATGAATTTTATTAATAAATATTATGAATAAGGTATGAGAGGCCAGAGTGTTTAAAACTAGTGTTTCATACACTTACTATTTTGGCTTTAACACTACCTAATTAATTTAATATTCCATCCTGCACTATGCACTCAGTATTAAGGGGAATATAGATGAATTAGATGTAGCCCTCCCTCCCATAAGTCTGTCAAGTAGGAAAGAAAGAATGCAAATCACTGCCAGTGAAGCAAAATGACATAATAGGAATATGTGGAAAACACACTGGGAGCAGTTGAGGAATAATGTCCTATTGAGGAATAATGGAAGACTTCAGAGACTCCTAATACTGCTTACAAACATAAAACTACACTAAAATTTCACTTACATGTCTTTAATCTTTTCTATATTTCACAAAATTTAGGTGAAAAGTAAAAGAATCCTTAACAAAAGAAGAAAATGTGAAAACCATTTAATAAATTTAGTCATCAATTTGTCAGCAAAAAAAAAAAAACAAAAAAACCCAAACCAAACCATATTGATAATCAGCCCCAAGCTAATCTTAAAATATATCTGAAAAGATGTCCGCCTTCTTTAACTAAAAAAGAAACAAAAACAAAACACACCCAAACTTTCCAGATTGGCACTGGAATAATTTCTTCCTAAGGAAGGGGCATTTGAGCCACACTCCTGAATTGGAATCTCTTCCTGATTATACTGACTTCACATTCCTGGCTGGGACTGGGGGAGGGGAGCTGACCCTTAACATTGGTCCAAATGTGGCAAAAGACTTTTCCTTGATTCCCAGTAGCACAGGTAAAACAAACCTGGGACATTCAAGATGATCAAGTAAAAGATAGAGAAGGACAAAATGACAAAGGAGATATCATGAGTACAGTGGATATATATTATAGGGCATCACTTATTTATCTTCATCTTATAAACCAAATCTTCAGCCACCACTCACTACCAAATCTCCACAGCCAGTTTTTGGGGCTGTGTTCCTGGTTAAGGGCCTGCCTCTTCCCAGATTAACTGAATTCAGAGATATTCAACCCTTTGGAGCTGACATCATTCATTCTTCCAGACCTCAAAACAAACAAAGAAACAACAACAAGAACAACACAAACAACACAGAAAACCAACATCTCAATAAGCCTTAATGCTCATGTGATACAGAAGTGGGAATAGGAAGGAACACATTCTTTAATTCATGTCTCTCTTTCATAACAGTTAAAACCGTCTTATATCAATGACATCCAATTCAGCTTTTGCAATACCAGTGGGCCTCTAATTATCAAAACAAAATTCAATCAAAACAATTTTTACAACCACAAATATTATTTCTGGAAAAGCAAATATACACACAAATCAGCAATTATAACGTACATAGGAGAAGCCCTTATTTGAAATCACACATTTCACATTATGTTTTGAACTAGTGGTCTATGAAATTAAGCACTGTCATATGAAATAGCTAAGAATACTAAATTGGTTTCAGATACTATCATATTGAGAAAAACTGTTAATTTTGCAAAATAACTACTTTATAAATAAAAATATTTACAGTAGGACCTCACAGGGATTCAGTTATTACAACTAAAGCTGAAAACTGTAGTGTTCATCTAAGGAATGGCTCTAGCAATTCTCCAAATAATATCTACTTTAAATAAACTCACTGAATCCACTTGTAAATTATTTCCCTTTGGCTGTCTCATTATTCACTATGCTTTCAAGGAACATGGTGATGAAAGAAGAAAAATACCTCTCTCTAACATAACCATACTGGCAAGAACATCGACATTATCAGTATTCAAAGAATGTCTTGGCAGGTTAAACCTTCATAAAAAGAAGGAACACTATCCAATCCAAGTTATCAAAATAGCAATAGTACTTCTCGTATTATGTGCAATATGATTGTTTGTTTCTAATGCAGAAAAAAATAAAGACAACAATATCGCCAGGTTTAAATTTTAAGCAGACAAAGAAATTCTTTACAAAAAAGCACATAAAGAATGATGAAAGTAGGCATGTTTAAAAGAAAAAGGCTAAGAGCAAAATAGGACTCAATGTTCAAAGAGATTTATAGTAACACGCCATTGCTATTTTGGGAGGTTTAACAACATATTTTGACATTTTAAAGGTGCAACAGCACTATTAAGAAATATAAAAATTTAAAAAAATCTACTATGAGAAAAAAGCTTGAACATAAACAGCTTGCTCTAATTCACTCCATGATTTCTCTGTACAATAGCTAATACTTAATTTTACAAAAAGACTTTTGATGATTTTATATTACTTTCACAGTATAATACTCTCAACATACTCTCCAGGATTTGAACTGCATCTGAAATTACTGAAGGCTATAAAGGAACTTGTGTTTGCTAAATATAAGTTCTAATATAGTGTCCTCCAAAAATAATAAAATGTAGTACACTATAAATACTGTTTCCCAATTTCTTTTTTTGTTCTAACAGAAAACTACTCATCATATGAACAGGTTTAATGTAACATGGAATGCAAAAGATTAGAACCATTGAAATATTTTTCAACTTTAAAAAATAATTAAAATAAAATAAAAACAGGATAATGACTAGAGTAGTGCCATTATAATCACACTAAAAAGTAAAGCTTCCATCAACACTTTATGAATTTGACAAATATTTTTTAAGTATTGTATTTCACTCAATTTTGTGATATTCCATTTTTGAAAAACCTGTTAGTCAGAAGAGAGGCTTCAGATACCCATGAAAAGAAAAAAATAAAGGTAGAAACACATATGCTGAGGTTTGCTAATTCACTGTTAAAAAGTACCTTAGATGTCCCACTACAATTGCTCTTAGATGTTTTTAACAAATGAATAGTTATAATTCACAGATAAGACAAGTGGTACTTTTTATCTACATAGACCTATATAAACTTTTAGTAAAACATTTAAATTGTTTTACTTTTAATCTTGTCAAATAATTTTCATTTCTTCTACTTCTTTAAAAGACTGACCAGGTTATTTGCCTGTATTGGAATCAACGAATGTTGGACTACACTATGTTTAGTTATAATAACTAATTTATCCAGCCTGACTTAGTATGTGGGAAATGATACATCCCTAAGCGTACTGAGATGTTTCTCTGAAACAAAAAGATTTAATTTTATGCATGTGATAAGAAACAGCCTTATTCGATATATGCTTCTTTTTTTTTTCATGAGCAACACAGATAGCAGACATACAACTCCTTATTACCCATACTCTTGACTACCAAGAAATGAAGCGAAACTTTTGGGAAAATACAATGCGAGAAAAGATTCAAGTTAAAAATATATTCCTTTGGTTAAAAATCACTGCCTTAATTGAACAACGAGAACACTTGGACACATGTTGGGGAACATCACACACCAGGGGCTGTCGGGGGGGTAGGGGGAGGGGGGAGGGATAGCATTAGGAGATATTCCTAATGTAAAGGACAAGTTAATGGGTGCAGCACACCATTGTATACACCATGTATACATGGCACATGTATACATATGTAACAAACCTGCACGTTGTGCACATGTACCCTAGACCTTAAAGTATAATAATAAAAATAAAAAATAAAATAAAATCTAAGCAGAAAGCAAAAAAAAAAAAAAAAAAAAGAGAAAGAAAAAGAAAAAATCTGTGAGTTTTTTCAGTCAAATTTTAGGAGTAATGGGGTATTTGTTTTTAAAGATCCAAAGTTTTAAAGATGACTGCCTAGTTTTAGAGATCAAAACATGAATTATGTACAATGAAATAAAAAAGGAAAAAAAGACATGAAAAAAAATCATCCCCTTTATAATATTCATTTGTAACCTAAATTCACAGCATTTCCCATCAGCCCAAAGTAATCTTGTAAATGTCATTTTACTTGTAGTATTACAATGTTTTTTCAGTCCAGTATTTATGGAGGTCACTTGGCTGCAGCAACAAAATATTTTAACTCTAAGAAGAGTGGAGCCTTGTAGCATTAGCTCTTTTAACAATTTTCTTATAAGATTTTTACTTTAGAAACCGACACATGTAGTTTTCTTCAGATACAGTACATCCAAACTTTTTATAGAAACCAACATTTTGTGGTAGACATTCAAAGGTAATCTTGTAACAGTTCAGTTTCTTGCTTAGCAAAGTAAGGGTTGATAATAACAATTAGCCAAGCTGCTTTCCTCTGCATTCATCACTAACCACATCTACTCTTCCTCTCTTAGCACAGGAATGGATGAATTTATGTTCTATTATCAGAGTTGCTGTAGCAACAGTCTGTCCTAGAGTCACATCTTCTACAACTGTAACATAATCCCCAGATTTCATAAACTGTTCAGGGCTGACAACTCCAGTCTCTGTCAGCTGACCCAATACCTTAAAAAAACCCCTCTAAGTCAGCAGTACAAACAGGCCTCAAAACCAACCCTTCTCCAGGATGTATTTGGAAAATGGCTGGAGAAAATGTAGCTGTATTCTGACTCCGGTCCACTTCTTTGAGAAGACTTGGGTCAAACGTAAGAGTTTCATCAGGTTTCATCTTTCTAGTAAGGTCGGTAGAGGCCCCGCAGTTGATGCTCCTACCAAGGCGCACGGGACTCTCCCCGACCAGCGTGCACAACAATGGATCCGGATCCCGCTTCAGCGCATGCCCCACTTCCTCCTCCACTGCCACGCCACACTCAGCAACCGCGGCCCACATGTGGCCACGCCAACGCCTCCACCCTGCCTCTGCCCTCTCACGCAGGGCCACGAGCAGGCAGGTGGAGGTGGAGACCGAGGCGCCATCCGCCCCGTCCGGAGAGCTAGTGGCGGGGACCCTGCTTTTCAATTTCTAAAGAAAATACCTACATTGATAATCTTACGTTGGTTGGGAAAATGATATAAACCTCTCAAAAAAACTTAGAAGATACATATTTGACTGAAAATAACTCTCATGTCATTTCAAACATTTCTAATATATTCATTTTCATCACACACGAAATGATAATCTTATTTATTTATTTATTTATTTCGAGACAGAGTCTCTGTCGCCCAGGCTGGAGTGCAGTGGTGCAATCTCGGCTCACTGCAACCTATGCCTCCTAGGTTCAAGCGATTCTCCTGTCTTAGCCTCCTGAGTAGCTGCGATTACAGGCATCTGTCACCACATCCATCTAATTTTTGTACATTTAGTAGAGATGGGGTTTCACCATGTTGGCCAGGCTCGTCTCCAACTCCTGACCTCAAGTGATCCACCCGCCTCAGCCTCCCAAGGTGCTGGGATTACAGGTGTAAGCCACCAGACCCAGCCTTCACTTACTATATTTTCTAACTCAAAAGATTTCTACTCACTTTTCTTTTCTTTTTTCTTTTCTTTTCTTTTTTTTTTTTTTTTGAGACAGTCTCCCTCTGTAGCCCACGCTGGAGTGCAGTGGCACGATCTCAGCTCACTGCAACCTCCCCGCTTCCCGGGTTCAAGTGATTCTCCTGCCTCAGGCTCCTGAGTAGCTGGGACTAGAGGCGCGCACCACCACACCTGGCTAATTTTTGTATTTTTAGTAGAGACGGGGTTTTACTGTGTTAGCCAGGATGGTCTCGATCTCCTGACCTCGTGATCCACCCACCTTGGCCTCCCAAGGTGCTGGGATTATAGGTGTGAGCCACCGCGCTCAGCCCACTTTTCTTTTACAAATATGTAATTCCTATTTCTCTTTATATTTTACCTTTTTCTGTTTTTCCTTCCTAATTATTATGTTCCTTCTAATGTTGGTCTTTTATTAATTTGGGGACAAACTTTTTATTACTAAATATCCTCTGGATCCAGAGTCATAGAGTTATTTTTATTAGTAGGATGAGCCTCCATCCATCAACATCCTAAGGAATCATAGCATGGTGGCGCTGGAAGGGATCTCAAGGTATCATTTGGTTGAGCTCTATGCCAACAAGAATGGGTTGCTATTCTTATTTTATTTATTTTAAATGATCAAAGATTTTGATCAAAAACATTCTACCATGGCTTCAATAAAGAATCTTCCTGACAATAGGAAAACTGGATCAAAAAGGGTTCTGACCTAAGCACTATTACTGTAAAATATAAAAGAATTCCTTTAGTTGCTCTGAGCTTTAAGTTCCCCCATATAAACAGAGATAATGCCTTCTATCTCACAAAGTTATTGTAACTGTTCTGAAACCTGGGAAAAAAGTATATAAATGTAAAGTAGTATTAAAATAGGAAAAAGGACCAGGCATAGTAGCTCACACACCTGTAATCCCAGCACTTTGGAAAGCCAAGGAGGGTGTATTGCTTGAAAGCTCAGAAGTTTGAGACCAACCGGGGCAACATAGGGAGACCCTCCATATCTCTACAAAAAAAAAATTAAAAATGAGCCAGGCATGGTGGTACACATGTGTAGCCCCAGCTACTCAGGAGGCTGAGGTGGAAGGGATTGCTTGAGCCTGAGGCTGCAGTGAGCTGTGACCATGCCACTGCACTCCAGTCTGGGTGACAGAACGAGCCCCTCTCAATTAAAAAAAGAAAGAAAAAAAAGGAAGAGAACATAGTAGAGTGTAAGCACTCTGAAGGCATGTTAAGTTTCAAATCCCATCTCTATTTACTCAACAGTGAGCAAAGTATTCAACCTATCTGAATTCCATTCAGAGAACAACTGCAAAACTGATATAATCCCTACATCACTTGGTTGTTGCTGTGAGGATTACAGAAAATTAATACACCTAGCACAGGTCCTGGCATTGTGTAGGCCCTCAATAAATGTTAATTCCCTATTCCCCATCAGGTTTCCACATTGCTGTGTAGTTCGCTTTCCTGCAGGATACCCATGTGAAATTTCATCAGATAAACAGAATAATTAGAAAATATGCAAACCTTTCTTTCCTTTAAGATTCACAAGCAACAAAATGACTACCTTCTCTTACCAGCCCTGCTTTGAAAAATGGAAAGGAGCTGGAGTTTCCCTTAAACTCAAAAGCTTCTGCACAGCAAAAGAAATCATCAACAGAGTCAACGGACAGCCTGCAGAATAGGAGTAAATATTTGCAAACTATGTATCCAACAAAGATAACATCCAGAAGGTATAAGAAGCTCAAAAAACAAAAACACAAACAAATAATCCCATTAAAAAGTGGGCAAAGGACATGAATTGACATTCCTCAAAAGAAGACAAATGGCCAGCAAGCATATGAAAAAATGCTCAACATCACTAATCACTAGAAAAATGCAAATTTAGCCACAAAAATGAGATTATCATCTTGCCTTAGTCAGAATGGCTATGATTAAAAGACGAAAAATAACAGATGTTGGTGAGGATGCAGAGAAAAGGGAATCTTTACTCACTGCTGATGGGAATGTAAATTAGCATAACGTCTATGGAAAACAGTACAGAGATTTCTAAAAGAACTACAAATAGAACTACCATTTGACCAAGTAATCTCCCTACTGGGTATCTACCCAAAGGAAATCATTATACCAGAAGGACACCTGTACTTATATGTTTATCACAGCACTATTCACAATAGTAAAGATATAGAATCAACTTAAGTGCTATCAACATATAAATGGATACGGAAAATGTGTATGTATACACAGTGGAATACTATTCAATCATAAAAAAGAATGAAATCACATCTTTTGTAGCAACAAGGATGGAACTGGAAGTCATTATCTTAAGTGAAACTCAGAAAAAGACAAATACAGAAAAAAGACAAAAAACTGCATGTTTTCACTTATAAGTGGAAGCTAAACCACAAGTATGGACATAGTGTGTGGAATGATAGACAATGGAGACTCACAAGAGTGAGACAGGGAGGAGGGTGGATGATGACAAATTATTTAAAAGGTAAAATGTATGTTTCTCTAATGATGGATATACTAAAAGCTCTGACTTCACCACTACACAACATATCCATGTAACAAAATTATACTTGTATCCTCCCGACACACACACTCTTCCAAAGAATAAACAATGTAGAGGGTGAAAAATGTCACTAAATTGTGAAGTCTTTAAAGGAAAAGAACCAGTCTTACTCGTTTTCATATTTTCAGAATCTATCACAGCACCTGAAAAAAGGAAGCACTCAAGCCATTTCTTAGATGAAAAACATCTGCTGGTGGAATCCCTGATTTTAGAGATTAAGAAATGAAAGGTTCAATCAGATCATATACATATTAGGCAACCAATTATAGACACTCTTTATGTAATAAAGATAAAACTAGACAAATGTGGACTAGCATTTTGAAAAAAAGACTCTTCACATGTTGTCTTTGGGCTGCTGTAGTAAAATACCATAAACTAGGTAGCTTATAAGCAATATAAATTTATTTTTCACAATTTGGGAGGCTGAGAAGTCCAAGATCAAGGTACCAGATGACTTGGTGTCTAGTGAGGTCCCACTTTCTGGTTCATAGATGGTGTCTCTGACTATGTAGTGGCCTCCTCACATGGCAGAAGGAAGGCAGCCTTCTGAGGTCTCCTTTATTTTAAGGGCATGAATTTCACTCCTCAAAGGTCCCACTCCCTAACAACATCACACGGTGATTAGGTTTTCAACAAAATTTTGTGAGGGCACACATTTAGTCATAGCCCATATTTAACTGATTTAGAAAGTATACACTGTTCATTTATTTATATCATATACCCAGAAACTTATAAAAATAAAATAATGCTTACCTTGTTATGTACAAAAACAATCCTTAAGTCAGGTTTAAGGATACCATAGCTCATGAGGAGATCTTGGATCTTTTTTATTTCATCTTTACATTTTTTTGCAGTTGAGTAAAACTGCTTTCTTACAGGTAGATTCTTAAATAATCTTAAAGCAGTTACAGTTGTACCTGTTGACAGACAAGAGAAAAGCATATTTAGATTTGGAAGGAACATCACAGATCTTCAAATCCATATACAATTTGTAATTAACCCCTTCTATAACTCAAGGTCTTCTCCAATTCTAGAAACCCAAAGGCTCAACTTTGCAAACTACTCTGATTCCATGCTAGACTCTTCTATTTGTAACAAGACTGACCTATGAAGTATGACCTCCTCTATGTGGTCTAAACAAGCATAATCTTACTTCTATCACCAGATAGAAACACGGGCTTACAAGAATGCAGTATCATATGAAATCTGCTGGTGTGCAAACTACCTGGGAATGGTGCTTATTCTGGACTTTAAAATATAATCTACAGGAGATACAAGATTACACAGTTTATATAATAACCTTATGTCACTGGAAATTCTTACCTGAAATAATGTCTAATAACCAAGTTAAATTTACCTCATTTTCAACAACATTCAAAAACAGGATAATCTAACAAAAGAATTTTTTTAACTTATAGTTTAACTGGAAAGCTCAATAAAGGTGTAAAAATTATACTGCTGAACTATCAGATTAACCACTAGCTTTTACCCAAAAAAACACCACTGCCACATAAAATTAGGACTGAATATTTGTCATAACCATATACGATGGTATATATTTTTAAAACACTGAAGAATGAAACATTTAAAACATTAAAAAACTACTAGTCACCAGGTAATCTCAGAGTTATGAAATCAATCTCCCCATGTGATTCTTATGAATGTATAGTCAGAGTAGAGAATCATTACACTGAGGAGTAATGAAATAAATTTATACTGTAGTGCTTCTCAACCTTGGCAGCACTGACATTTGGCCAGGTAATTTGTTGTGGGGACTGTCCTGTGCATTATAGAATGTTTAGCAGCATCTCTGGCCTCTTACCCACTAGATGCCAGTAGCATCTAGTGACAATCAAGTATCTCCAGATACTGCCAAATGTTCCCTGAGAAACAAAGTTGCCCTGGTTGAGAACCACTGATTTAGTATTTAAAAACTATCATCTTTTTTCTTTTTAACTAAAATAGAATAAAAAGACAGAATAAATTAGAACAGAAAATACAGTGCATCACCTATAGTTAGGATAAATATTATGTCATGACATTTTTGTTTTGATTAGCTATGTGTGAACTGGGTTGCCATGTAAAATATATTTATTACCGTGAATCAGTCAAAAAGGCTAAAGTTGCTGCAAAAGGTCAATTTTTGTCCTACTGCTTATAACACAGGGCAAAAACACAAAGAAAATGGCAATCATAAGGAACATATAAGACTTTGAAACTGTAGTGTAAAATTTTATGTAGTTTTAAAGTTCCAAGAGGAGAAAATGAAATTACTAGTAGTTTTAAAGTTCCAAAAGGAGAAAAAGAAACAAATGGAGATATAATTAAATATATACTAGAAGAAAATTTTTGAGTTAAAGGCATGTCAATTTCAAGAGCTTACTTCATTATCAGGAGGAATATTTTAGGAAGAAAAAAGAAACTACATTCTACCGGAAATCCTAAATTTTGAGGACAAGAATTTTACAAACTTTGCCATACAGAAAGAACAAGTTTCTTACAAGAAAAGACTAACATCAAATTTCTCACCTATAACACTAGAAGACAAACAATTTACTAACTATTAAGAAGAAATTAAGAAATTGACAGCCAGTTAAGATAGGTATAGGGCAAAATGAAGATATTTTTGGACTTGCAAAGATCCAGAAGTGTATCACCCAAATGTATTTGATGAAAATAATACAAGATAAACTCTAATCAAATGACTATAATATCAAAATAGAGATTTCACCAGGTGTGGCAGGTTGCACCTATAATCTCAACTACTTGGGAACCTTAGGCAGTAGGATGGCTTGAGCCCAGGAAGTAGAGACCAGCCTGGGTAACACAGTGAGACCCCATCTTTAAAAATAAAAAATAAAAAATTAGCCTGGCACGTTAGTACATGTCTATAGTCCTAGTTACTTGGGAGGCTGTGAGAGGATCCCTTGAGCCCAGGGGTTCAAGGCTGCAGTGAGCTATGACTGTGCCACTGCACTCAGGCCTGGGTGACAGAATAAGACCCTGTTTCTAAGGGAGAAAAAAAGACATTTTATGACAACAAGATGAGAAAATAAATGTGGTGTGCAAAGCATCTTAAAAGTTTGACTGTAAACAGAAGATGCTAATGTGAGTGGGCTCTGCAACATAACTTAAAATGGGTAATCTGTAAACAAAGGAGGTTTAATTGACTCACAGTTCCACACGGCTGGGAGGCCTCAGGAAATTTACATTCGTGGCGGAAATTTACATTCGTGGCGGAAGGGGAAGCAGGCACCTTCTTCACAAGGTGGCATGAGAGAGTGTGAGTGCATGAAGGAGGAACTGTCAAACACAAAAACCACTGGATCTCCTGATAACTCACTATCATGAGAACATCATGGGAGAAAACGCCCTCATGATCCAATCACCACCTTCTCTAGACACATGGGGATTACAGGTCCCTCCCTCAATACATGGAGATTACAATTTGAGATGAGATTTGGGTGGGGACACAGAGCCAAACTATATCAGTAACACTGGTTAACCGGAGAAAAGGGGTGGGAATTAAGAGGTATAAAGCTTACATGGTCCCACACAACCTGGTCCATGGCTATGTTCTCTCCTACAAATGTCCTTCCTTCTGTTCCTACAGCACATCAGACTTGTTTCCACCTCAGACCCTTTGTACATGTTCTTCTGTCAACCTTTCCACAGCTAACTCTTTCAGATCTCAGCTTGAGTATCTTTTTTTTTTGTTTTGAGACGGAGTCTTGCTCTGTCTCCCAGGCTGAAGTGCAGTGGCACGATCTCAGCTCACTGCAAGCTCCGCCTCCCGGGTTCACGCCATTATCCTGCCTCAGCCCCAGGCACCCGCCACCATGCCCAGCTTACTTTTTGTATTTTTTTAGTAGAGATGGGGTTTCACCATGTTAGCCAGGATGGTCTCGATCTCCTGACCTCATGATCTGCCCACCTCAGCCTCCCAAAGTGCTGAGATGACAGGCTTCAGCCACAGTGCCTGGCCCAGAGTATCATATCTTTTGAAAATCCATCCCTAAATGCCCTATCCAAGGCTGCTGCTTCTACAATGGAACTATGTTTTCTTTCTTTTTAGAAAATGTCACTACTTGAAAAAACTTTTGTCTGCCTCGCCTCTTAGAATACAAGTATGAGAGCAAAGGACTACCATGTTTACCATTATATCCCTAGCACCTTGAACAATGACGAATAATCTGCAGGCATTTAACAAAAAAGTCTTAAATGAATACTTGAAGAAAGAAAATAAGAGAAAGTAATAAAGTTTGTATTTGTCTGAATTATTTATTTATGGAAGACACATAGTACTTGTAATTTTTGAAAGGAAATTTACCATAAGAAAAAAATAAAACAAGATGGGGGAAAAAAATTTTGTGGAAAAATACTAAAGGAAGTGCAACATTCCTATTTTGCTCACAGTTGATGTTTTTCTGCTTTTTTCTTGATCTGGTGCCTCATCAGCATGTAACATTACTAATGATTTTTTTTTTTGGCGGGGGTCTTCCTCTATTTTTATATACAGCATTTCCTTGGCTTAACTGTATACATCACCTCCAAAAGCAGGATTAAATTCCTTGGAACACCATCGTATTTCTCACTAGTAACACTTTGGTGCTACTATTCTTTGGCTTAGGAAAGTAAAAAGGTCACTGACAAATTTTGGAGCAGAAGCTGATGGAGATCAAGAAGTGCATGCATTTAGCAGTCAGGTATGCATTCTGCCTCTACTGCTAAATGGAAAATACACACACACCAGAATCCATACCAGATCCTATTCACAGACACCTCACTTCATTCTTTGTTCCCCTAGATGTTTCCTCCATTCCCGTGTCTTCAACTACTACCTATATGCCAATGATTCTTTTCATGGAAGTTGTAAGCAGCACCATACTCTTATGAATCTCTAAAAAAGAAAAAAAACACTTCCAATTAAACTATGATACACTGCCTTAACAATAGTCCTGTGTAACACATGAAATAGTCACATAAGCCTCTCATTGCTTTGAAATTTCTTTACTCCCATGAATATGGCAATTTCTTCTGGTGCCATCAATCTCAATGCTTTGCATATGACAGCAATCCTTTGGCACTTAATGCAGCTTCATTTAGTTGTAACTATTTCCCTTTTTAAGTCTCATAAAGCATTTCTTGCAATAAAATATGAAGTTGTTTATTCCTCCAATCAACACACGAATTATCAATATTGCACAAAATTCAATTGATACAACAATAAGAACATCCAACACTGCTGCCTTTCCAAAAAGGAGTTTGGGAGGCCATTAATTATAAGTCACAATCTGTTTTCAGGGACGTCAAGTGTGACAAAATGCACATCTTAGAATTGGTTAACTAAGACACATATCTGAGACCTACACGACTCTTTTAAGTTTTATAGACAGATGCTCACTCATTATCTCCACCTGGCTATCCTCAAGGTGTATGAAATCAACTACACTCACGCTGGAACTCATTATCTTCTTCCTTGGGTTTGATACTACACCTAACCTTCCTTTCTCATATAACACCAACATCCAATTGTTTCCAAAGGTAGATACTACAGATAGAATTGATTCTTCCCTCTACTTTTTACTGCAATATTGCATAAGTCTTATAGGTCTATCTATTCTATCCTAGAAGTCTCTCTCCAATTTATGTCAAGTCCTTTCCCTCCCCTCAAACCCTAGTAGTTGAAGACAGTATCTTAAAGTAAGACAAAATTTATAGTAGAAAATACCAGTTAATCTTGTAAATAACAGAATATTAACCCTAGCAGTTAATTTTGTAAATAACATGATATCAATCCTCTGCCTAAAATAAATTCCAATGGCTCATAATGGTAAGGTACAAACTACGTGATATGATATAAAAGGCCCTTCATAATCTAACACCTACACTACCATTTTCTAAGCTAAACCTCCTGCTTCTACTACTCCAAAATCCTCGCACTGAATTCTGCCATGTCATTCTTAGTACTCCATTTTACATGCTTTATTGACTTTTTAGCTATATAACTTTGTATTGCTTTTAGTGGTTACTCTAGAAAGTATAACATATATTCTTAAATTATCAGTCTACCTTGATTACCGTGAAATAAATTACATTTCACAATGTAACAACTTTATAATAGTGTACCTCATTTACTCTTAACTTTTGTAAAGTTTTTGTCATGCATTTTACTTTTCTGTGTGATAAACTCCACAATATACTGGTTTTGTTTTTGTAAAATGAATTTTTTAAATACTCTGTCTTTCCATTTTTTCCACACATTTTCTAGTGCTTTTCTTTCCTTCTTGCAGATTCAGGCTGCCATGTAGAATCATTTTCCTTCAGCTTAAAAATCCTGTTAGTATTTCTTCTAGTGCATCATGGGAGATTCTCTGTTTTATTTGTATGAAATTGCCTTCACTTTGTACTCATTCTTTAAAGGGTATTTTTACTGGTTACAGAAGTCTAAATCAAATTTTGTTTTTTGTTTTGTTTTGTTTGAGACAGAGCCTTGTTCTATTACCCAGGCTGGAGTACAGTGGCATGGTCTCGGCTAATTGCAACCTCCTCCTCCTGGGTTCAAGCGATTCTCCTGCCTCAGCCTCCCAAGTAGCTGGGATTACAGGTATGTGCCACCATATCCAGCTAATTTTCATATTTTTAGTAGACACAGGGTTTCGCCATGTTGGCAAGGCTGGTCTTGAACTCCTGATCTCAGGTGATCCGCATGCCTCAGCCTCCCAAAGTGCTGGGATTACAGGCGTGAGGCACCACACCTGGCTGAAAAATTTAAATACTTAAAAGATGTCATTCCATTTTCTTTGGACTTCTATGTTTCTGATGGGAAGTCAGTTGTCATTATTTTTGTTGTTCCTCTGAATTCAATGTATTTTCTACTCTAGCTGCTTTTAGTATTTCATGAAAGCTGTAAATAGCACCACACTTTTATGAATCTCTAAAAAAGAAAAAACACTTTCAATTAAAGTATAATACACTGCCTTAACAACACTCCTGTCCAACACATTACTGGTTTTCAGTAATTCAATTATGATGTGGTTAGCTGTGGTTCTCTTTATTTTTATTCCACTTGGTTCTGTTCACTGTCTTTGGTATGCGGCTTTGTATCTTTTCAAAAATCTTGGCACATTCTCAGACACGTTCTTTTTTTAATCTTAATTTTGTTATTAGTTCTTTCGGTTGCTGTTGTTGAAGACAGGAGTCTCACTCTGTTGCCCAGGCTAGAGCGTATGGCACAATCTTGTCTCACTGCAACCTCTAATTCCTGGGTTCAAGAGATTCTCCTGCCTTAGCCACCTAAGTAGCCAGGATTACAGGCATGAGCCAAAACACAAAAAAATTGCGTAATTTTTGTATTTTTAGTAGAGACGGGGTTTAACCATTTTGGCCAGGCTGGTCTTAAACTCCTGACCTCAAGTGATCTGCCCACCTTGGCCTACCAAAGTGCTAGGAATACAGGTGTGAGCCACCGTGCCCGGCCCTCAGACTCTTTTTTTTTTTTTCTTTTTTTCAGATTTTGTTCTGCCCCATTCTCTCTCTTGAGATTCCAGTCACATGTATGTTAGACCATTTAATGTTGCCCCACAGGTCTCTGATGTTCTTTTCCCATTCTACTTCTGTGCTTCTGTTTGTATATCATTTTTATTGACCTGACTCCAATAAGTCCATCCAATTAATTCTTCAGACATGGTACTTTTTTGTTCTAGAATTTTCATTTATAGTTTCCATTTCTCTGCTGAAATTTGCTACCTACTTACCAATTTTGACCATTGTTTCTTCTAAATTCTTTAACATAAGTTTTTTTTTTAAGTTTTTGTCTGTTAATTCAAACATCTGGGTTATTGGTGAGTTTATTTACACTATTTTTTCTCTTGATTATGGATCCCATTTTCCTTTCCTCAAGTCTCTCAAAATTTTTATTTTTGCCAAACATTGTGTACAAAAGAACAATAGATACCAAAGAAGGAAATATTTTCTCCCAGAGAAAGTGCTTTGTTTCCTGGCAAGCAGGTAGAGTGAATAATATATCTCTTCAAAGATAAACTCTAGGAGTTTATCTGAGTTGAACCTTTTAGTTCCAGTTCAAATGTCTTTGGTTTCAAATGTCTTGAACATGGAATCAGGTCTCTCCTCTGGCTTTAAGATTCTTCTTTCTCTAGCTCAGTCCCAATTTCCTTCATCACTTTTTACTCAACAAAAGTCCTGCTGAGATTCAGTGTGAGGGTTGGACTAGCTCTGTTTGAGGATCCCATACTCTAATCTGTCATGTCAGCCCACAAGTGGATATTAAAAGTTCTGCAGGTTTCTCCTAGTACCATAAAAGATCCCTTATTTATAGAAGGCTTGCTCCTTTATCCACCTATGACTCAGTTAATGCTCCCACCGATGCAAATGGCCACCAGGCACTTATTTTCTAGGGAGACGTAGTCTCTCCCGTGAGCTTTGTCCATTTAAACTTTTCTGTGACACAGTTCTTCAATGAGTTTAAAGACTACAAATTTTTTAAATTATGGTTTTTTCCCCTCATTGCTATGCAGATAGCAATGGTCTCTTGAAAATCTGTATCCATTATTTTTCTCTTGCCGAAAGGTTACACTCCATGTCTTATCTATCATCTTCAAACTCCTACCATCTTCCAACTCAAACGTCATCTTTTCTGAAAAACTTGCTAACCTTTCTTTAGGAAGTCAGTGGTTTCATTTTGTCATTATTCACTCACCTGTGTTCCCCACTAGTCAGTAAGTTCCTAGATGACAAATATAATGGCATGCACTGTAGCTCTAGACAGAAGGAAGACAGAAATCACGAGGGCAAAATATAAATGTATATATGAAAGTAAAAAGAGATATCTGTTGATTTTTAAATATATGTTATGTATCTAAGATCACATTATACCTAATCTGTATATTGATAAATTATTGCTTCAGCACCTAAAAATATCCTCTGAAAGTAAAATGAGAACTATTATTATTACTATTTTGAGATGGAGTTTCACTCTTGTTGCCCAGACTGGAGTGCAATGGCACAATCTCAGCTCACTGCAACCCCTGCCTTCCGTGATTCTCCTGCCTCAGTGGGATTACAGGCGCCTGCCCCCACGCCTGGCTAATTTTTTGTATTTTTAGTAGAGACAGGGTTTCACCATGTTGGCCAGGCTGGTCTTGAACTCCTGCCCTCAAGATCTGCCAGCCTTGGCCTCCCAAAGTGCTGGGATTACAGGCGTGAGCCACTGTGCCCAGCCAATTGAGAACTATTAATGAGAATTATATGTCTGAATAAAACATACTTATGGAAAATCTTTTCTGATTCTAAATGAACCCTGCCTCCAAAAGCAAAAAACAAAAAAACAACAAAAAAAACCCAACAACAACAACAAAAAGAAATGTACTTCCTTGAAAGTACCAAGTAATATTGGCCAACAATAGGAAGGAGGCCTCATTACACTATCATGTTTTACAAGAAAATCATTCAGCTCTCTAACTTTAGCACATCCTACAAACACCAGAATTAAACTGCAGTCTTGTAATATGCTCCCTGTTATATTTTTACATGACCCTATGGTACGCCATTTATTATAATGGCAGCTATTTATATTCCTAATGTAAAGGTATGGTTAGTTGAATATATCAGAAAGTTTTCTTAAAATATTTAAGGAATAAAAGTTCCATTCTTAAGATGAAAAGATATTTTAATACATGCACAATCACACAGTAGGAGTTTACAAAGAACATGATGTTCTGAAACTCTAGTAACAGCAGCAAAATGATCAGAGCCCTTTAAATACTACTTTTGATATATAAGAAATTTCTACGGCAGAGTACTGAGAGATGTTAAAAGAATTTGACCAGGAAGGTAAACCAATTTGGAAAGCTTAATACTGATTATCTAGGGTAAAGGGAATATAGGTGATGACAGAAGATGACAGGACTAAAGCTAATAATTTACTCCATGTTCTTGGCACAATAATTTAAAAGATAGACTTATTTCTCTTTTTAGTTTAAAAAAACGCTTTAAAATGGAAGTGAACAGAAGGTAAGGGCAACTTAGGGTGACATACTGTTAAACACATAAATCATTTTAAATGGCTGAATTAATCCATAAAACAAATATACACCTAGAAAAACCAGAGCTGGAATTTCTAGTAAACTAGTTTTAAACACTGTAAAATATGTTTTTTAGGCTGGGCGTGGTGGCTCATGCCTATAATCCCAGCACTTTGCAAGGCTGAGGAAGGCAGATTTCTTGAGGTCAGGAGTTCAAGACCAGCCTGGTCAACATGGCAAAACCCTGTCTCTACTAAAAAAAATACAAAAATTTGCCAGGCATGGTGACACACACCTGTAATCCCAGCTACTTGGGAGGCCAAGGCACAAGAATTGTTTGAACCTGGGAGGTGGAGGCTGCACTGAGCCAAGATCACACCACTGCACTCTAGCCTGGGCGACAGAGTGAGACTCTGTCTCAAAATAATAATAATAATAAGCCCGGGCAACAGAGTGAGACTCTGTCTCAAAATAATAATAATAATAATAATAATAATAATAATAATAATAATAAAATGTTTTTTAAAGGGGTAACAAATTTTCCAATACCTAAATAAAATTTTGTTGTTAAGTTGTTCTTGTACCTACAATTATGCCACCCACAGGTATCATTATATCAGATGACATGAAGAGTAAATGCTAAGCAGGGATGTTCACCTCACAGGAGAAATTAGTCCAAGAACCCTACATGTACAGGTATAAATTAGGATGGTTGAACTGTAATTTTATCTTACGCAGAAAATATTTAAATGGAAGCTAAATGACAGCTGGTGAAATGTGAGTATGTGATTCAATCACTCAAAAACTATCAGCACTAAGTCAATATAAATATAAAAGGCTTTTGAAAGTGTTTGTAGATATATATAATATGTCCATCTAGGACAACTTAAAATTAAGACTTTGACTTTCTGCTGTTTTCCTAACCAATCAACTATAATTTGGTGAAAAAACTGAGTTATGAAAAGCAATTAGTAGTTTTGCAACTACTGATCTTCTAAGTATTTGTTCTTGTTTCTCGAGATAAAAGAAATATACTAAAGAAAGTAAAGTTCATTTGTTGACTACAGAAATTCCTTAATATGCATACCTGGTCTCACTTACTTAAGGTAGAAGACTGAGGTCAGCAGGAAAAGGAAAATCAACAGCAAAAGGGCAAAGATCAGATGGATTCCATATCTAAGGATTGTTATTTCATAGTTCCCATGGAGATGAATAAAGAAAAGCATGAGAAGTATGAGTGATGCAAAACCATTGGCCATCCAGATTAGACCAGTCACTACTAAGATAAAAATAAATTCTTTTAAGTTTTATAAGGCAACTAGATTACTTCAAAGTACTCTACTGGATAGCCACTCAAATATCTCCTAATGATTTCCTAATTTGAACGCGTAAGAACTGGGGTCAGAGTATTTCTAGAGAGGAGCCATATTTTAAAAATGCCTTTTCTCTGTCTTAACCTTTGATATATAGTAAAAGAATTATAATCTATTATTTTTAATTAAAACCTATATAATATTTGTATTATTCTACATCAAATAAAATAGCTGTTAGACTTGAGCTCATTTTCATTAACTGAATAAATGAGGAAAAAGTGTGTGTTGTCTTAGGAGTTTCTATTAACTATTTCCTTTATGTGGAACAAAAATATCAATTCCTAATGGGCAAAAGTAATCAGCAATTAAGCTAAGGATTTACAAAATAAGAGAACAAGTGAGGGAATCTGGTACCAGTATTAAAATATAAGAAATTTATATTTTATACATGAAATGAACACAGAAGTCTTTTGAAAAAAAAAATCCAATAATTTAACATTAAAACTGAAGAAAAAAAAAACACAGAAAATATACAGGATGTACTTTGATAAGTTACAATGAGGGAACACAAAATTAAACATGAATTTACAACACAAATTGGAGAAGGATAAACAAAACCCACAAGTCCCTTTTCAGATCTAATAATTATTTTGAACATGACTCTAAAGAGGTGACAGCTTTAATAGTCTCTTAATCATCCCATTACCAGAAATTACTAAAAAAAGATTAAAGGAAATATGTGAAACTGAAGCCTAAAGAGATCTTTTTTACCCTTGTAAGTAAATAGTTTTTAGAGAAATTTAAAAACTTATCAGCTGAACGTAGTGGCTCACATCTATAATCTCAGCACGCTGGGAGGCCAAGGCAGGTGGATCACTTGGGCTCAGGAGTTCGAGACCAGCCTGGGCAACACAGCAAAACCCTGTCTCTACTAAAAATACAAAAATTAGCCAGCTGTGGTAGTAAGTACCTGTAGTCCCAGCTACTCAAGAGGCTGAGGTGGGAGGGTCACTTGAGCCTGGGAGGCAGAGACTACAGTGAACCAAGATGACGCCACTGCAGTCCAGCCTGTGTGACAGAGTGAGACCCTGTCTCAGGAAAAATAAAATAAAATAAAAAATAAAAACATATCAATTAAAATGTAATAATATTACATAAAAGTATATAAAACCCCAACTGCATTACAAGTGGAAACAATAATACATGTATTTGCTTCAAAGTAATATAGAAAGGGAAGAAATGGGTGAGAGTATTACATGAAAGAACTTTAGCAATGAGTTGATAAATTATTGAAACTGAGTGATAAGTACAATAACTTCTTATGCATGTTTGAAGTTTTCCATAAATAAACATATTTAAAATTATCTAATCATATCTTGATGGTATGGTTTATTACCATTATTACCAAATCAATTATGTATTATATGTTTCAATAAAATATTAATCTTCTTCATATATGAAGATGACACTGGTGATTCAGCACTGGTAAAATAAATACTCTTAGTTTTTACAGAAGAGTAACTAGTCCATGGAAGTGTCCAGTCTCTCATACAGTTCCTTTTCAGAACAATGGTAAACATTTAAGAAATCGGTGGCTAGAATAAAGGATGAATGTTTACTTGGAAGTTAACTAGCCTTAATCAGGACCAAGCCCAAAGCAATACATTTGTATTCACGGAGTAACTTTTTCCTTTTTTAAAGAAACAATTAAGACAGAAAAGGTAAAGAATGTTTGTATACAAAGCTACTTTCTTACCTTGACCAAGATGTGAAGGTTTCTGAGAAAGTATGTGGCCACTGCCATCTAAAACATACTGGGTGCTAAAATTATCAGCAGCCGTCCTTGTTGTAATTAAAACCTGGGGGAAAAAAAATGTCTAATAAAACTAACACTTTAGATATTGCGATGGGTTCATTAATAAAGATTTGAAATGATTATTGCATAATATATTTACTCAATATTGTATTTTACCTAATAAACATTTGTGACCAGTTCTTTTGTAATATTCCTTAGAGTTACACCAATAAGCAACAGGTCAGCCTGTATTTTTTTACGTTGCAAATTACTGTTTTGAGTATTTCACTTTCATAAACACTTGTACACAAACAAGTATACCTGAAATGCCATTTGTTCTATGCATTATATGACTTATTGTCTATAAAAGCAAGTACTTCAACTGTATTAAGGGAACTTGTTTTTTAACAGACTATTTCCATAAATTTGTTGGTAAATGAATAGTTCTTCAGTAAAGTGATCATTCCCTCCCCCGTCTATATATGTGTGAAACTGCACTTCTGTATTTCAAGTTTATGGTCCAAAAAAAATTAAATTATATATATATTTACAGATATTTTTTCTTAAAACTGAGCTTTAAAGTCATTAAGCATAGATTTCTTATTAATTAAAAAATCTTTAAAACATGTAAGCGTAAGTCAAGAAGACATTTCATTCAGTATGAAAATATATCCTCAGATGTTAGTCATAGAAATACAGATTTTAAAGTGTCTGCCCTCTTTTGAGCTAGTTTCATCCTCAGCTTTCTATTTACTTACCCCATGAGGTAGGTATGAAAGTACAACAATAGTAAAATATGCTACTGTTCGGGAAAAAAAACAAAAAAAAACAGTGGGGAGTGGAGATGCTGGCAAGGAAAGCCTTGGCAAGAAGGTAGCCTCCTCACACGTCTGGTGAGCCAATGACGACCCAAAATTGGGAGTAATCGTTCTTGGCCATCTTTATATGAAGAGCTGAATATTCTAAAGTAAATCCATATAATTTAGACACCAGAATAATCCAACCCCATTGCTGGAATTCATCTGAATCCAGGTGGGTCTATATTTGATGGTTCTGTCACCCTGCCCTAACCAAGCAAATTTACTGTAGGGCCTACAGCTCTGTGGAACATGTTGGTACCATGCAGGGAATATCAGAGCAACAAAAAGAAACGGCTTCTCCAGCTCATAGTACCATCAGAGGACGTTAGATTCTCTCTGAAAATGAAGTCTATGAAACTCTTACTAGGGGCGCTATGTCAAGCTGCTATTACTGTGATACTATCCCCCCAAAAAAGCAGAACCTAAAACAGTTATGAGTTTCTGAGTACTCTTAAGGGATCTACTTCTTCCAAAATACATTCCATGGTTCAAAAGCAGTGTAATTTAGAGCACAGAAAGTACTCGAGATTTTCTTTTCTGGGCCTAATTATTCCATAATTATCCTTTTAAAGACAATTCTACATTTAACCAACTGCTTTTCCAAAATGCCAAGGTCAACTGAATTCTATTTCTCTTCTCCAAAGAACTAGTCACCTGACCTAAAGTTGGTGTCACTGAGCAAAGGTGGCCCTGGAACTCTGAGTTCCAGTACTAACCTTGCCAGTGGCTTCTAGATGGTCCTGAATAAATGATTACACAGATCATCTTTAAGGGAAGGGTGATGATAAGATGAAGATGATGCTAATACTTTATAAGGTTACATGAGATTTTGTTTTAACCACTTCAAAGTATCTTACAAGATATTAACTTGCTCATCCTTTAAACATATATACTCTAATCTAGGCAAAGAAACTGAAGTGCTAAGAAGCAAAATAGGACCTTAGTGCCCATAACGTAACATTTATGTTAAAAGTAAAAAAAAAAAAAAAACCGCTATTTTCCAACATTAAAATTTTGTCAAATTACAATTTGTAGAATACTATGAAAATTTATTTAGATAGGAAATGCTTTGCGATTCATGGTTAAAGACAGTAAGCATAAAGCAAACACATAAGTGTATCTCATAAATTTATGAAATCCAGTGTGTTTGTTCCACAGAGGAAGGAAAGGGAATTGTATTTCGAGAGTTCGTTTCATCACATGACCCTGTGTCTGGAGCAGGAAACTTCTTTTTGGACCGGGCACAGGTTCAGAATTCATTAGCTGTGCAGGCCCTAGCATGTGAGCCTGCAGTAACTCCACTATCAGGAGCATCTCTAACAGTACACATTACTGGTGATTCTTACTAGAGACATTGAGGAATGGTGGCAGAGAGTGAATCTACCGGTGTCAAGAGAAGAAATAAAGAAAACCAGTATTTTAAATGGAAAAGTTTTACAAGTCCTTAGAGAACCTTGGAGGCTATATTAGTTATCAGTTATTAAAAACTGACTCTCTGGTCCAGTTTACTGAGTTTCAAGAAATTGCAGTATATCATTGCAAAATTAAAATTACATAAAAGCATTTAAACTTTATGTTTAATAAAAAAAGAGTTTTTCTTCAATGTTTAGATAAAAAGTAAAGAAAAAACTTAGAATATATCCTGATAATTCTGGTAAAAATCCTCTTGACAAAACTTCATTTAAGGTAATTATGATAAAGTCTTTTGAGTTTTTGGGGGGCTAATTTTTAGATGAAAACTGACACAAAAACGAGTTGAAAACTCAGGGTCTTTATGATTCAGATGAAATACAGACTTTTGCCTGAATGGCTGAAATGTTTTCTGTGTGTGAGTATGCCTGCCTGCCTGTGCAAGTATTGTGCACTAATTAAAGTACTCTGACTGCAGAACTTGTTCTCAGATACCCACTATGGGGAGCCTAACAACAGGGAGATCTTGGCCCTGGCTTTTCTCCTTTCAACAGAGTTCCATCACCTGTGAAGAAGCTGCATTTAGGAAGCAAAATATTATAACTGCTTCAAAACTTCCCAGACATATTTTGACTAAAGCTCTTCCATCACAGCTATAAAAAATATAGGAGACAGCCCTACACTGTGGAAAAGGAGTCAGGAGTCCTTGGCTTAGAACCATCATAATGACACTAGGGGCTTCCCCTGGCCCTTTTATAGCATGTGGGCCCACAAATAAGTGAGTCCCAACTTCCATCTTCAAAACAGAATGACTCAGATTCTCATTCTGCTCCTCCAACCCCTGGAGACTTAACGTGATGTGATATAAAAACAAACCTACAGATCCTATATTATCTCATCACAAAATTATGTACAGTTGACCCTTCCACAAGTTTGAACTGTGCAGGTCCACTTAACACACAGATTTTCTGCCACCAGAGACAGCAAGACCAATCTCTCCTCCTCTACCCTTTCCTTAGCCTACTTAACATGAACACTTAATGAACAGCTGCCACTTAATGAATAGCAAACATATTTTCTCTTATAATTTTCTTAATAACATTATTTTCACCAGCTTACTTTATTGTAAGAATACAGTATATAATACATGTAACATACAAAATATGTTATCTTCCGGTCAACAGTAGGCCAGTCAACAGTAGTTAAGTTTTAAAGGAGTCAAAAGTTACATGTCAATTTTTGACTGCATGGCAAAGTGGTGGCAGAGGGGGAAGGGAGTGGTCTGCACCTCAACTGGGTGATGTTCAAGGGTCAACTGCATAATGAGTTTGACAAGGAGAGAGTAACATTCAGTACATTGTAATCATTTAAATGGTGGATGAATGAATCCATAAATATAAATGTTATGCAGAGGATGACATTTATTCTCCTGAGAGAAAAAAATGAACTAACACTACAGAATGAAGACATTTGGTGGGAATTAGAAGGAATTTACCTATGAATGGCTACTACATTTTAGAAGGGATTTCCCCAAAATGTAGAAAAGTATACATTGAACGCTGAGGGGAAATACTATTTGCAAAGGGGAATAAGCAAGTCTAATGATCTTATCCAGCTGCATCCTACTTTTCACATACAAGTCCAAGTAGAAATAACTTGCATGTGTATGTACACAATATTCAAGACATTATTTGAACCTCACTGGATAAATAAAAAAAAAAAAAATTATCAGAAAACTTAATCTGACTTTGGCCTCTGGCCAGGTCTCCTATTCAAACACTCAGGATTTAGAATTAGGCTTCTGACTCCTACTTCAGAATCTGCTCTTTAAGAAAAAAAATACATTTCTGTATTTCTAAAACCAGCCTCCATGTAAAATCCAGTTCAAAAATGTTGTTAGTTTCTTAAACATTTCTTTGATAACATATATAAACTACCTCCTAAAAAGAAAAATATTTTATGGTTTTTATTATGTGATAGAAATAATATATACAAATAATCTTTATAAAAATTTTTATGAGACGGTCAAGACAGGATTTTTACTATTTCAACTCAGTTACTGTGCTTAGTAATTAGTACTAGTAATTAAACACTGAAGATGACAAATTTCTCAAAAGTATTGCTCTACAAACAATACATTTCAAGAAGTTATGCTTGCCTTTACAATTTTAAAGAAAACCATTACCAGTAAATGTGTCAGTTGCTGATATACTCATCACAGATCATGCAAGCAGTAATTCCATTTTAAAATACCAATAGTTTACTCTGTCAATATAAAAAGAATGCCTGCAGGGCACAATGGCTCATGCCTATCAGCAATTTGGGTGGCTGAGGTAGGAAGATCGCTTGAGGCCAGGATTTTGAGCCCAGTCTGAACAACAGAGTGAGACCCTGTCTCTATGAAAAATTTTTAAAATTAGAAAACAAAACAAAACAAAAATAATGCTTTACTCCTTTGGACTGTTTAAGGTTGGAAGTTATTTTATAATTGACAAATTAGGAAAACTGATCATTCAAGTATATAAAGAACATAGAATTAGATGTATTTTAGATTTCTCCAGTCAATTCTGCTGAAAGTCTAAGTTAATTTTTCTTCTTAATAACATTTTAAAATAAACAGAAAGTAATGTCAACAACTAGAGTTATAGGTGATGGCTGTTTAATAGTGTGCCCAATTACGTATCAATCTACTGAGCCTAGGATGGTTTACAACCCTGTGACTTTAAAATTATATGCATCAATTAGTTTGGTAGATAAAATAACCAAATTACTAATTTTTATTGCATTCACTATAATTTTCATCTAAAACGTTTCAAAATAAGCCAGTCTTGAAAATATATTTTTTCTATATGTGAAACTTCAGTTCTTTGAGTGCTAAGGAATATTCATTAAGTTTAAAAAATGAACTCCTTTCTCCCAAAAAGCACCCATTAACTCTTACTTAAAATATTTATTTTTAAATGTAACTGACTTCAACGAACATCCTGTTTTTCTCAAATACTATTCACAGTCCTCCCATATAAGTTTCAACTCACCTACTCCTAACAACTTATCTATTGAACTTAGCAATGCAGGCCTGGGTATATTTGTAAATAATTTAATATTTAATATGGAGGTATTTTTAAACTTTATAAATACATTTCTAATCATGCTAGTAAAGAGGTAATATAACCTACCATGGAAAACTCACTACTGAAAGGCATGAAATTAGGACTGAATTCTGGGCTTTGCCTTGAACACACTATGTATCCCTGAATAGGTTACAAATTTCATATTTCACTGTGTACAATTCCTCTGAAATCAACTACCTAGCGCAGCACCCTGTGTGCAGTACACAATGAACATTACTTGAGTATGAGAGACAGTGTTTTGAAGTTGAGGTAAGAAGACTTGGCATTTGGCTTCAAAAGACCTCAGTTTCCTCATCAGTACTATGAAGAGACTGAAGCACAGAAGACCTACATTTGTAGGCTGGCTAATCCATGAAGCTCATTTTGAGATGTAGATTAGTGAGCGGGCAGTTTATTGGTGGGTTCTCTGGGATGATCGCCAGTGGGCACAGGGCAATGTTGTCCTGAACCGGGACCTTTATAACCCCTCAACCAGTCACTGGATTCATTGAATGCAGGTTGCCCTGCATGACTTGGGTAAGGCAGCTCACTTCAGCTGCAATAAGGGCAAGCTCCAGATGGAGACTCAGTGGTGAGTCACCAACACTCTTGGCAGCTGGGGGCTGACTGCTCAGTCCAGAAGTGGGGGATCTAGATAGTGTACTAGGGTCCCCTACTACTATAAAAGTTCCTTCCAGCTAGCTCTGTATTTCCTTTAGTTTTCAGGTACAATCAAACCTAAATTATCATCAAAAACTCTGTGCCAAAATAATACATACCGTAAGATTTCATTTATATCAAGTTCAAGAATATAAAGAACTAAGCTGTGCTGACAGAGGTCTGAACAGCAGTTACCTCTGAGGAGTACTGACTGGGAGTGGGTATGAGGGAACCTTCTGGGGTTCTGATAACGGTCTAAATCTTGATCAGGAGTATACATATGTAAAAATTCATTGTGTTGTTAGTGTAGGTGTGTGTGTAAATCATACACACACATATCTATATGTGGTTCTCCCAAAGACTTGTAAGAAAGGAAACTCCATAAAATACTGTTAATATTTTCTAATATAAATGCTTGGCATTGCAAACATTTTTAAAAAAAACTTTATAGTTTTCCACTATTGTGATACTTTGACAATTCTTTTGTAATTCTGATGAGCAAAATTATTTTATTTATACTCAAGGCCACTTGAGTGCCTCAAAATAAAACAAAGACAAAATGATAAACTTGCCTATCAAGTGGGTTTAAGTAATCAAATAAGGAAACAAGATAGAAAGTCACCAATGGACTAAAACATACAAAACTGCCATCTAAACTCAGAACTACAGTGAAGATTTGAATAAATCATACGGCTCATGTAAAACCTATTTCTAAAAACCAAGTATAGTGCTGCCACCTAGCAGGCAAAGCTAATTATGACCAATTTCAGCTCTGAAGGGTTACATATATCTTGCAGAAAATACAGAAATGCCAAATTATCTTTTTTGACAATAATCTACCAAATAAAGCGTAAAGCCTATCTGTCAAGTCTGAACAACAGTTAAAAAAAAATCAAATACTTATGCTCTAAAACAAAAAAAAAAATAACTTCTAAAGTAGTCACTGACAGCTAAAGCATACGAGCAGGTTCAGAGGTTCCCTGGTGCAAACCTCATGCAATTTTAAAAACAAACTCTTCGTACAAGATCCAGAGTTGTGGATTCCCATTTACAGTCTCGGGGAGAAAAATGAATAATGTCCAGTTGAACCCTCTAGTCACTCTTCCCCAAAATCTATTTGGAGGCTCTGTGAACTCTAAATAAAGCGAGTGCTGAGGAAAATAGAGAAATACGTAGTGTGCTAGATTTTGGACAGCGGTTTTAAGAGTACACGTAACAATTTCCCTTTAATGATGTCTAAACATCTGGATTCTAATAAGCAAGGGCCCCTAGTCCTCTATGCTCCAACAGCAAAATCTCCCACTTAAACTTCATCTCCTTTGCAATTTTTCTGGCCTACTTAAGACATGATGTTACAGCCAGAAAAGCCCAAAAGTAAAAAAACTGAACACAGATGTTCACCAATTTAACAACAGTGCTACTTAGGATTTTTTGACTTTACAGTGGCGCAGAAGTGATATGCATTCAGTAGAAAGCAGTGGACACGCTAGCAATGCTGAGGCAGTGAGCCACAGCTCCCAGTCAACCATGTGAAGATGAGGATAAACAACAGATCCTCTCCAGTGTCCTACGTTGCCAGATAATTTTGCCCAGCTGTAGGCCAATGTAAGTGTTCTGAGCATGTTTAAAGTAGGTAAGGCTAAGCTGTGATGCTCAGCAAGTTAAGCATGCTAAATGCATTTTCGATTTACAATATTTTCAACTTACAAAGGTTTAATCAGGAATGTAATCCCCTCATAAGTCAAGCAGCATCTGTACTGAGCTGGAATCATAGCCACAAAAAATGGAGAAAACCTACACTACCTTATGCCAGCACTTCAAAAACAGAAGGGCTGAGGGAAGACCACAATGAACCTAGAGAATATATCATTACTCCTGGGAAGACTGGACTACTGAACAGATGTCCAAAGACCAGAAGGAGAGACAGCAACAATAGCTCGTGTCTGTGTCACTTTTCCAGAACAACAGGTATGAAGTCCTATCATTTTACTGTACTGGAACATTCTTGCCTAAATAGGGTCTGCCAGCCTAAGCACAAATGAAGGATTTTTACACGGCTACTGGGCAAATTTCAATAGCTCAAGAGACCCTCACAATCACTCTGTCACCTGGCACATAGATATGTTACATAATAAGAGCCCAACACCCATAGGGTAATAGTACAGTACAAAAAAAGCAGTAGAGAGTCATGTAATCAAACACAACTGAGATAACAGAAATGAAGAGATCAAGATTCCAGATGGGTTTTGCCACAAACTAGTTATAAGATCGGGGCAGAGGCGGTGTAGTATAATTTGTACTATGCAATTGAGTGTGCCAAGCACTGAACTCAGGAGAACAGAGACACTGAGCACCTAACCCAGTCAGAAGGTTAAAGTTCTTAGATCCAATCTGCCCTTAACTAGGTAGGGTTTAGACCAAGTCAGTTCACATCTCTACGGCATAATCTCACTAACTGAGATTAGAGTGGTATTTCCAAAGTGTAGTCCACAGAACAAGCAAACAAAAATGATATGCTTTCTCAATAAAAGAATTTCATGGTCAAGCAGGTATAGGAAAAAGTACCTATATAAACCAACCTTAGAAATTTACAATGTGCTTGAACATAGTAAAGGCTCTGAGAAGTGCTATAGTTAAATATCCGTTTAATTTTCTTAATACAATTTACAATTTTTAAATGCAAAACACACTTTGCTGCTCCTCAAAAAATTAAACACAGAATTATGATATGACATAGCAAGTCTACTTCAGGGTATATACCCCAAAGAAGTAAAAGCAGGGACTCAAACAGATACTTGTACACCAATGTTCACAGAAACATTATTCACAATAGCCCAAAGGTGGGTGAAAGTAACCCGGGTGTCCACCGATGGAAGATCAGATAAACAAAATGTGGTATATACACACGATGGAATATTATTCAGCCTTAAAAAGGAAGGAAATTTTGATGCATGTTACAACACGGATGAACCCTGAAGACACTATAAGAGAAATAGGCCAGATACAAAAGAACAAATATTTTGAGTCCACTTAATTGTGATACCTAGCATAGTCTAATTTATAGAGACAGAAAGTCGAACAGTGAGTATTAGCGGACGGGGAAAAGGGCATCATTGTTTAATGGGTACAGAGTTTGAAATAATGAAAACGCTGGGGAGATGAATAATGGTGATAGATACATGACAATGTGACCATAGCTAATGCCACTGCCACTGAATTGTACACTTAAAAATAGTTAAAATGATAAATTTTATGTTATGTATATACATATATTTTTTGAGACAGAATCTCGCTCTGTCTTGCTCAGGTTGGAGTGCAGTGGCACGATCTCGGGTCACTGCAGCCTCTGTCTCCCGGGTTCAAGCAATTCTCCTGCCTCAGCCGGGACTACTACTACAGATGTGAGCCACCACACCCAGCTAATTTTGTATTTTTAGTAGAGATGGGGTTTCACCATGTGGGCCAGGCTAGTCTCAAACTCCTGACGTCAGGTGATCCATCTGCCTCGGCCTCACAAAGTGATGGGATTACAGGCATGAGCCACCTTGCCCGGCTTATGTTATGTATATTTTACCATAATAAAAATAATTAAAACCATACTTCACTAAATACCGGCTTAGTTTTAACTGTAATATTCAATGAATATGAAATCACTAAAATAACCAATATAATTACCTTACCTCAGCTACACAACAAATTGATCCCAAGGCTTCTCCACGAAAACCGTAAGTTGTCAAATTTTCAAGATCTTCATGACTATTTATTTTTGAGGTGTAGTACTTCATTGCCATTACAGGTGCATCAACAGCCTTGATACCCTCCCCGTTATCTCGCACCTCAATTTTATCAAATCCATAGTTCTCCTAAAAAATGTCAAAAAACACTTTCAGTATGTAAAAGTATTAAACTGTTATCACATTGAGAAAGAAACACAAGTGAAAGAATTTTGACATTTATTTACTTTTATGAAAGCATAGCACTATGGATATAAAACATTAAATTCTTTAGCTCTACTAATTTCTAGTTATTGTGCAATGGGCAACTCCCTTGTTTTCTCTGGACACAGATTCAACTGTTGAATAAGGAGGTTAGGCTGATTTTTAAGGTTTCTTTTCACTGTTTCATTATCATGGGTATTTACAGTATACAATAATTTATGTTTACACTTGACTGAAAAAATTCTTCTGAACTACATACACCTTTTGTATCTATGGCCCCCAAACAAAACAAAACAGAACAGAATTCCATCAGCAACAAAGTAACACATGTTCTAGTCAGGAAGAACCTAGCAAGTATCATTATTCAACCTGATTTTTATTTATTTATTTTTTTGTTTACTTATTTTGCTTTTCTATGGCAGGAATCAACCTGATTTTTAATACTTTCTCCCTTACTGTACACATAAAAATCTTTATGTTTACTACATTATAACTTTTTAAATCTTTTTCTGCAAACAGCCATCTAACAGGAAACTGCTGAGAAAACACATCTAATTTGGCAACTACAGTGAGTTTTAATCGAAAAAAAATCAAGACTTTTTTTAAGATACTTTGTCACTCAGGCGACATACAGTACAGTGGCATGAGCATACCTCACTGCAGCTTTGAATGCCTGGGCTCAAGTGACCCTCCCACCTCAGCCTCTTGAGGTGCTGGGACTACAGGTGCATGCCAGGGCCTAGCTACTTTTATTTTTATTTTTTGTACAGGTGGGGTCTCACTTTGTTGTCCAGGCTGATATCAAACTCCTGGCTCCAAGCAATCCTCCTGCCTCAGCTTCCCAAAGTGCTGGAATTACAGGTGTGAGCCATCATACCAGACAACGAAAATTTTTTCAAAATCTCAATTCATTGCTTAGTTTTATATTCTAATACTAAAAATATGCAAATATAACAAAAACAAAATTTAAATTCCCATAGTGATCATACTTTCTATGAACACCATATTCTAAATTTGGTAGCCAACTTCCATAATAAATAAGCCTGACTTTACTCCACAAAGTCTTACGTGTATGACCATAGATGCAAGTTATAAAGGGGGAAAAAAACTTTCTATAATTATACTGACTCTGGTATTTAAAATAATATCACATCTTTTTAATAACCTAAAATGATATAATACTGTATATGTCAGCAATTTTTAGGTAAATTAGATATACAAAACATAGGAGGGAGATGCGTAACATTTTGTTCCTCACACCTCTCTCAATCTAAAATTAAGTTTGGCTGAGTGCAGTGGCTCATGCAAGTAACTGCAGCACTTTGGGAGGCCGAGGCAGGCAGATCATTTGAGGTCAGGAGTTCAAGACCAGCCTGGTCAACATGGTGAAACCTTAGTCTCTACTAAAAATACAAAAAATTAGCTGGGCGTGGTGGCACACACCTGTAATCCTAGCTACTTGGGAGGCTGAGGCAGGAGAATCGCTTGAGACCGGGAGACAGAGGTTGCAGTGAGCTGAGATCACACCACTGCACTTCAGCCTGGGCAACAGAGTGAGACTATCTCAAAATAAATAAACAAATGAATAAAGTTAAGTTTACATTCTGGGAACAGTCTTTCTTCTTCATTTTAAAGAAAAACCGGGCCAAGTATGGTGACTCACGCCTGTACTCCAGCAATTTAGGAGGCTGAGATGGGCGGATCACTTGAGGTCAGCAGTTTGAGACCAGCCTGGGCAACATGGTCTCGAAACCCCATAATAAGAAGACAAAGATTTGTTTAAATGTTTAAAATTGTATCATCATGTTTAATTAATTAAGAAAACATATCTAGTCAGGATAGCTATTATAGCATAAAACCATAATGAAACAGGTCTTATTATGTAGAGCCACACATT
This sequence comes from Theropithecus gelada, assembly GCF_003255815.1. NCBI lineage: Eukaryota > Metazoa > Chordata > Mammalia > Primates > Cercopithecidae > Theropithecus > Theropithecus gelada. The sequence continues at coordinate 66,313,410 of NC_037680.1, read as the reverse complement.
TAAGGTGTGTATCTTAAAATTTTACAATGCAAATACTGGTAAATGTCAAGAGACTAAAATTTACAGGCAGATTAAAATATTTAACTTAGTTTATACAGGACTTCTGTTGGCTTTGTAACACTATTTTAAAAACCAGTTTTTCTTTCAGAAATGTTTAAGAAAAGGACGTTTGCCTGCCAAAGATTCTTAAGTGAAATCTGTCAAATAAAACTATTTCATCCTGTTTAATTATTATCAATTATACTCTAATCAGACTGAACTGACTACACGAAATGCCTAAGAAAAACAAACTGTCTTTCTTTGGGTTTAATATACTTTTTTTCTTGTTTATAAAGCTTAGAGTGTATTAAAAACAGAATATAGGTTTGATAGAGTAGAATGGTTCTCAAAGTGTGTTCCATAACCCACCAGCATCAGCATCAATTAGAAATTTACTAGAAATGCAAATTCTCAGGTCCCATCTAGACTATGAAGTTCTGTGAGTAAGGCCCAGTAACAGTTTTAACAAACATCCTAAGTTATTCTGATGTACCCAAACATCATGAGAACCACTGGCACAGAGAGAAGATCAAGAACGGGTTTTAGAGTCAGAAAGACCTGGATTCCAGTCTTAGCTCCACTACTTACTAATTATGAGACTTTGGGAAACTTCTCAGAACATTACCTGTAAAATGGGTATAGTATGGCTGGGCGCGGGTGGCTCATGCCTGTAATCCCAACACTTTGGGAGGCCAAGGTGGGCAGATCACCTGAGGTCAGGAGTTCGAGACCAACCTGGCCGACATGGTGAAACCCCGTCTCTACTAAAAATACAAAAATTAGCCAGGCATGGTAGCAGGCGCCTGTAATCCCAGCTATTTGGGAGGCTGGGGCAGGAGAATTGCTTGAACTGGGGAGGGGGATTGTAGTAAGCTGAGATCGCGCCACTGCACTCCAGCCTGGGCGAAAGAGCGAGACCCAGTTAAAATAAATAAATAAATAAATAAATAAATAAATAAATAAAATGGGTATAGTAGTTAAGTCACAATGTTTTATAAGAAGTGATTTATAAGAAAGGATTTTATTTTCACACAAATATACATACAAATAGTATGTCCATCTCATAGAATCTTATCTGGTAGATAAGAAAAGGTTAGGTCCCTTTCCTACAAATATATTTCTTTCTTTTTTTTTTTTTTTTTGAGACGGAGTCTCGCTCTGTCGCCCAGGCTGGAGTGCAGTGGCGTAATCTCGGCTCACTGCAAGCTCCGCCTCCCGGGTTTTTAGGCCATTCTCCTGCCTCAGCCTCCCGGGTAGTTGGGACTACAGGCGCCCGCCACCTCGCCCGGCTAGTTTTTTGTATTTTTTAGTAGAGACGGGGTTTCACCGGGTTAGCCAGGATGGTTTCGATCTCCTGACCTCATGATCTGCCCGTCTCGGCCTCCCAAAGTGCTGGGATTACAGGCTTGAGCCACCGCACCCGGCCCTACAAATATATTTCTATCAGCATTGTTTCTAGTTCTATACCACCAGAAACAGCATAAATATCTGATAATTAGGAGATTTTAAAAAATGTATTCTTATATTCAATCAGATTTATTTACCTTCCTAGTATGTACTAGGTACTAGCCAGGTATAGAGGACACAAAAATGAATAAAATAGACCATATATCTATGTGTTAGCAATTTAGAACAGGGGAACTAGTCATGGAAACTAATTGCAATAAATCATAATGAGTGATATAGGCCATATTTACTCAAATGATTTAATATACAGAACTTATATTTTAAAATGTGAAAAAAGTAACAAGAGAAATGGTTTGAAATTAGATTAGATGGAAAAAATAAAATGCAAAAGGAAATATTTAAAACAAAGAAACATGAATAACCAATATTTGTAGAAAATACAAAGAAACAACATGTTTTTTGTCTCAAAAACATGTCTCAAAAAAACAAAGAACATGTTTTCTTTTATATTTCCTTTAGCGTTACTATAATGTTAATTTAAATTAAAATTTATTTTTAAGGATTTACTCTTAAGACAAAGGGTCCAATGTCCTAAGAATAATTTACTGGTGTAAAGAAATAAAATAAAGGTAACAGTTTAAAGAGGAAACATCTGTCCAGCCCCTTTTCTTTGTCTTAAAGGTATCTGGGTTCTCAAGGATACTCACCAGTTTAACATCTATGCTTGTGGCACCAGCATCCAAGGAGTTTTCAATAAGCTCTTTTACAACACTGACAACCGAAGTGATGATCTGAGAACTTGAAAGGAGTCGAACTGTTGCCGCAGGCAACTGTTTCATTTTTGCTTTTAACAAAACAGCTAGAAGACAAAAATGCAACTTGTAAGAATTGTTAAACATTCCTGACCAACAGGACAGATGGCAATAATAATGACAGATGATAATAGATCATCTTCACTGACACTTACTGTATGCTAGGCTCAACTGTTAGCACATACAATATTAAGTGTTCTTCCTTCTTTTTTTTTTGAGATGGAATCTCACTGTCACCCAGGCTTGAGTGCAGTGCCATGATCTTGACTCACTGCAACCTCTGTCTCCCAGGTTCAGGCACCCCTGCCTCAGCCTCCAGAGTAGCTGGGATTACAGGTGCCCGCCACAACACCTGGCTAGTTTTTATATTTTTAGTAGAGACGGGGTTTTGCCATGTTGGCCAGGCTGGTCTCAAACTCCTAACCTCAAGTGATCCACCTGCCTTGGCCTCCCAAAGTATCGGGATTACAGGCATGAGCCACTGCGCCCAGCCATAAGTCTTCTTACTATTACCCTTTGAAAACAGGTGCCATTGGCCGGGCGCGGTGGCTCAAGCCTGTAATCCCAGCACTTTGGGAGGCCGAGACGGGCGGATCACGAGGTCAGGAGATCGAGACCATCCTGGCTAACACAGTGAAACCCCGTCTCTACTAAAAATACAAAAACTTAGCCGGGCGAGGTGGCGGGCGCCTGTAGTCTCAGCTACTCGGGAGGCTGAGGCAGGAGAATGGCGTAAACCCGGGAGGCGGAGCTTGCAGTGAGCTGAGATCCGGCCACTGCACTCCAGCCTGGGTGACAGAGCGAGACTCCGTCTCAAAAAAAAAAAAAAAAAAAAAAAAAGAAAACAGGTGCCATTATCACCTCAATTTTATAAAACTACTAAGGCACAAAGAAATTAGAAAACTTGTCCAAGGTCATCCAGTTATTAAGGGAGGCAGAGCTAAGGCAAGTCCTTCAACATTTTCTCTATTGATATGTAATATATGAATACATATAAATGCCTACAAATAAAAATGACCAAAAATGGGTTCAAAAAATCCACAATATTCTGCCACAAGCACCTAAAAAAAAAAGTCCACAGTAACATTAGAGGAAGAAATTGTTTTTTTTCTAATTTCTTCCAGGACTTTCGTGTGACTAATTATTATCATCAATTCTGACTTTTCTTGCAAACTCGAACCCTGTATTTCCAACTGCCTGCTGAAATAATCACTAGCTCAAACTCCAGGAATAATTAACCAATCCCTACCCTAAACCCATGACTTTCCTATAGGAATAATCCATTCACCCTGACTCAAATCGAATCAACTTGTAAATCCTCTCAATTCTTTTCTCAGTATTTCTCACATTTAGTTCCCAATATAATTTCCTAATTAGCCTCAATGACTCTTCACCTTTGGTCACCCAGTCTATACTGCCGTTAACTAAAATGATGATTACAATAAGAACAGCAACTACTACATTAAATATATAGTATGCTAAACATTGTGCTAAACACTTTACATATGGGATTGCATTTAAACCTCTAAACCCTAAAAAGTAGGTACTATGTATAAAAATTAGACTTATTATTATGGCCGTTTAAGAGGCTGAAAGCTGAGTAAGTAACTGGGCCCAAGAACTTCTCATTTGAGATTTTTATTTCAAATCTATTTCCTTAAATGTCTGTGCCAACTATATCTTGGTCCAAACTCATTACAGTGGATCACTGAAAGCTCACAAATATTGGAATCAAGACATGCATGTTCTAAAAAGATTTCTTAAAAACAAATGCTATGGTAATAACTGAATAATGAGAACAATTGTGCTATAATGAGTGTAATGTTGGCTGAGAATGACCAAGCGATAATACAACTTTGGGAAGTGGATGACAATCAGTTATGTGCCTTACCAACAGTCTCATTTAAACATCATTAGTCATCCATACATTCTGATGAGTTATAATGTCTTTTTCAATCACTGAGCTCCTTTAGAGTTAGGATTACTGTTAATCTGAACTAGTCTCATACCAGACATGTCAGATAACTATCCTCTATATTATTCTGCCTACATTATTTTAACCATGTGGCTCCTCAAAGCCAATATAAAGCTCAAATCTCTAAGCTGGCATTTGAGGTCCTTTATAGATCCAACCTGCAGATCCAAAATCTGTTGGTAACTGGAAATCCTTTGTTCAAACAAACAAAAAATCCAAAAATGTCCTATGGAAATTCCATCTGTAAAGCATGCAGGGAGAGGGGTGCTTTTTGCATCTTATTGCCTAATTACAGAAAACATTACAGGAATAAAAGCACAAGCTTGACAACATGCAACATACAATTCCTCTATAGAATCAAGATTTTATTGGACCAAAAAAATGTCCTATTTGGATACATTGGATTACATAAAATATATTAAAACTAACCTTTAAAAAAATCTGTTTAATGTGACTACTAGAAAATTTAAAATGACATATGTGGCTTATAGTTCCATTGAACGGTGCTGGATAGAGCAGTAGTTAAAATGGCAGGCTCTGAAATCACACTACTTTGGTTTTATCCCAGCTCTTACACTAACAGGTATATCACACTGAGGAAATTAAACTCTCTAAAATGCAATCACCTAATCTACAAAATGGATCTAATAATGATATAATGATTGTGGTGAGAAGTAAATAAGGTAGTATATATAAATAACGTATTACAGTGTTTGGCAAATAAATGCTAAAAACATCCCAGGGTACTGGGACTAAATTGAGCTCCTCTAAACCCCTAAATGAACAATCCCCCCACCTCTAACCCCTACCCCAAAGGGGCTCACACATTAGGCTTGGGTTCAAGAAGTCTTCGACCTTACCTAGGAAATCCCAAGGATCTAAGAAAAACACTGATCAACAAAACTTTAGGGTATAAACCTAGACTGACTCCTTCTGAGCAGTCTTAATCTCATCATCTTTGTCTCATTCCCTGCAATACCTCATCTACTACAATGACAAATCCAAAATCTTTTTTTTTTTCAAATCTCTATAATTTCATGCCAATATTCCTTATCCTTCTAGTTTACTAAGATCATGGCAATTCATAGCATGAATTCTATCACACTTTACCCCATCCTATTGTGTCCTCTGGTCTTAAGATGTCTGCATCTCTTTTCATACTCTTCTTCCATGTCATGTCATCTTTCTTCTCTTCTAATTGCTACAATTTGAATATTTGTGTCTCTCCCAAATTCATAAGCATATGATATCTGTATTATCTCCATTTTATAGATTAGCTGATTGAGTTTTTGAAGTTTAACTTTCTCAGTATTATATAGCTGTTAGTAAGAGCTAGGATAAAACCAAAGTAGTGTGATTTCAGAGCCAGCCATTTTAACCAGTACTCTATCCAGCACTGTTCAACAAAACTATAACCCATATATATCATTTAAAATTTTCTAGTAGTCACATTAAAAAAGATAAAAAAAAATGAAAAAGTGAAGTTTAATTATGTATTTAGATAATCTAATATATTCAAAATATCAAATATCACTTTATCCTACCATCAATGTAAATCAATGTAAAATATTATTAACTGTAAAGATTAAATTGTATAATTAAACCTACTATACCCCTGTCCTGAATTGCCAAACTTTTTTTTTCTCTGCTGTACAACTTTTGAATGTAGGATGCCAGGCAGAACAATCAAATGCTTCACTCATGGCAAGCCCTTCACTTCATGAATATTAATGAAGGACCACTAAATATAATTTACCAGCATCTTTCCTATGCTAACGCAAACGTTAGAAAAAATATCCTCCTTCTCTTTACATACATAATTTCAACTGGCTTCCATATTATCCTCCAGCTCACCTGTATCTCACACTTTTTTCTGAACTTTAGGGCCTTACTTCCAACTACCTTCTAAATACCATCATTTAGATGAGCTGAAGGCAACCTAAACATAACATGTCCCAAACTGATCAGAGAATCTTTCTCTAACTTTCTTTTTCTTTTTGAGACGGGGTTTCAGGTTCTGCGCTTGTTGCCCAGGCTGAAATGCAATGGGCAATCTCGGCTCACTACAGACTCCACCTCCCGGGTTCAAGCAATTCTCCTGCCTCAGCCTCCCGAGTAGCTGGGATTACAGGTGCCCACCACCACACCTGGCTAATTTTTTGTATTTTTAGTAGAGTCGAGGTTTCACCATGTTGGCCAGGCTGGTCTTGAACTCCTGACCTCAGGTGATCTGCCTGCCTCGGCCTCTCAAAGTGCTGGGATACAGGCATGAGCCACCAAGACAGAACTCTAATCAGCTTTCTTCCTGTATTTCTTGTTTGATAATAAAAATAATAGCCAACATAAGAATTTTATATATATTATTCTATTTAATCCTCAAAACAACTCTATGAATTCTATCAACCTTTATCACCAAATAGGATTTAAAGGCATGGTAACTTGCTCAAGATCACAAAACTATTAAGTGGCAGATGCACACCTTGGCACGTCTGACTACAAAGCCCATGCTCTTAAACACTTTCCATCCAGGCACATAAAGCAAAATTAGAAACCTTGAAGTCATCCTAGAAATTCTACTCACTCTCTACATTCTGCCACCCAGTCATCTCTCCCCTACTATCTAGATCTCACAGTTTCCCAAACTAGTCCTCTCCTCTTTGTACTGCCTCCATTCAGCCTCTCAAACTTTCTCTCCTGAACTATTGCAGTAACCACCTAATTGATATTTTGACTCGAATCTCAACCACTATAGGGTTCTTTCTGTATTTAAATTTCATCATGTTGCTGCCCCACTTAAAATTTTTATAAAGGTTTCCAACTGCCAACCAGGTTAAGTACAAACTTCTTAACAATTGGATTTTTGCCTACTCTCCCAGTCATCCCATCATTGCCCAAATGTGCTCTAGGGGGATGATACTGCACAACTTTTTTTTTTTTTTTTTTTTTTTTTTTGAGGCAGTCTCACTCTGTTGCCCAGGCTGGAGTGCAGCAATTTCGGCTCACTGCAACCTGCCTCCCAGGTTCAAGCGGTTCTCCTGTCCCAGCCCCACAAGTAGCTGGGATTACCTGAGCGCAGCACCATGCCCATCTAATTTTTGTATTTTTAGTAGAGACAGGGTTTCACCATGTTGGCCAGGCTGGTCTCGAACTCCTGACATCAGGTGATCCGCCCGCCTCGGCCTCCCAAAGTGCTGGGAATACAGGCGTGAGCCACCGTGCCCAACCAACTCATCTCTCTTAACATGGTGACACTCACTCCTTCCTCAGTTTACATGGTTCTCTCTCTCTCTCAGCTGACTTCTAATCATCCCTCCAGATTTAGTTCAGTATCAGCTCTTCAAGAAAGCCTTTCTTCACTGCTGCAGCCTCCTTTCCTTCACCTGTCAACAGAGTAGGTATTCCTTCCTCTGCAGTCCCCCTTTACCTCATTTCTAATTAACCTCATCACAAGTTATTCTATTAATATGTGTTTCTGTCTGTTCCTCCTGACTCAGAGTTCTTTGAGGACAGGGGTTTTATTTTATATTAATCACACATTCCTAGCATAGCCCCTGGAATATAGCACTCTATACCATATGTGTACCAAATGAATGCTTTTGAAAAAGTGGAATGGTTTATATCGGGCTTACAAATCACAGCAAAGAATGTCTGGGAATATCAGGATAGTCAGTCTTCCATATTTACTGAGAGGGAAAAGGAACACTTCTGAAGGAATGTTGATGACCCGGAAAGTCAGTTAAGGACAACAGGTCTGCCTGAAAAAAGAAGTAAAGATCAGAGAACTCACAGACTTTCATTAGAGAGAACACAAAGAAATCATTTATTTAAAGATCAGACTAAATCCAAAACAAGTTCACAAAGCCAACAGAAATTCAAGATACATAGACATACATAGCGAACATTCTCTTAAGTCAATTTCAAAATGTTGAAAGCTATTTAGGCAATAAAGATCACAAACTTTCCGCACTGCCAAGGTGAGGGAAATTACATTTCAAAGGCGATTCCAAAAAATCTAATCAAGACTTTCCTCAGGATCAGTTTTTGGTATCCACATTTCCTCAGTATGTGTAATACAGGTGCCTGTCTTGGGCGTACGGATAAACCCAGAAGGCCACGAGCAAACATCGTGATTAACTTTAAAGAGTTTAACTTGCACCCCTTGTATGATGCCACAGGATAAATACTATAAACCGCCAACCTCACAAGATGAGTTACAGTTGCCATGGGTTAAATTTGCTGCCTGGAAAACAAATTTTAAGTCCTGCACCCAGAAGGGTCTGGGAATGGGCCGCAACAAAGACCAAGCCAGAACACCCCGAGCCCAGATCAGCTCAGAGAACGCGCTCCACGTGTGCGCGCCTGCAAGCCCGGCTTCGCTTCCCGCCCGCGGGGAGCGCCCTTAGCTGCACTACAGCGTTCGCGCCCGGACCACGACGAGTAAAGGGGATGGGGGCCCTCAAGCCCTCGAGAATATAATAAATACCCGTTAGTCATACCACACTACCTTCCTGCTAGCGCAAGGCAGGCAATTACCATCCACCAGCGGCAAGCAGCCAGCGTCTCACCCGGAGCGCAGGCCCGACCCCGCACTCGCACCCAGCATGCGCGCGGCAGAGCGGGTACAAGGAGCGCGGCACTTAGTCCCGCCTCGCCCGGGGGGAACGTAAGATTGGCGCTGCTTGCAGCCAATCCGCTGTCTGTCTGTGAACGCTTCCGCAAGCTACGCAGCGCCCGGCCTGAGGGCGTGTATCCGCGGCCGTAGCAGCCCGGCTGGTCCTGCTGCGAGCCGGCGGCCGGGAGTGGGGCGGCGGGTAAGTGGGCAAGAACACGACGGAGGCTGTACAGTCTCCTTCGTCCGTAGGGAACTGCTGGCGGCCTAGGGTCGTCCTGAGAGGGAAAAGTGAGGTCCGGCTGCATCTGCGGCGCCCTGCGTGGCCGTGCGAGCCGTGGCCTCAGAGGCTCGTCCCCTACGCAAATCTTCGCTGTCTTGCCAGGGTCCTGACGTGACGTGCGGCTGCGAGAAGGAAGGGGCGGGTTGGGGGAGGTGCTGAGGTGGTAGCAGCGGCGGCCTTTGCTGCGTTTTCTCTGTCCCAGAGGGCTCAGGCAGGGGGAACTCCCTTGAGGGGCCGCTGCGGGTCGCCGTCTCCGGAGGCACCGGCGAGGGCAGAGCCGACGGCCTCTTCACGGTCTGTAAGGTCATTGTTTGCCAGTCGCGGGGCAGCGCGGCAAACCTGCTGGGGAAAGGTTTTCTGGTTGGAGTAGGATGAGTACCGCACCAGCTTTGCCTTCCAGCTGAGATGTAAATTTCAGGCCTCCATCCTGTGGAACGTGGGAAAACTATCTTGAGTGTTGGCATGTTCTAAGTAGTTTAAAATAATGTATGATAAATGATGTGTGTTTAGACGAAGGATTTACACATACAAATTGGAGACTCTCGCGGTCTTAGTGTAACTAACTTTTCGTCCCCTTAACCCTTGATGCCTGTTCTGTGCGTCTCTAGAGGGGAAGGAGCATTATACTCTGGAAGCACTTGCTGGATGGGGAAAAGAGAAGTTCCTCTCCGTATGCTAACTCCGTAATACAAGTGTTTGTGTATTTTTAAATCACAGCTGTTCCAAATGTAATCTAGCCTCGTTTTCCCCCTCCCTCGGATGATAGGTGTTCTTCAGGACAGTTTTATTTTAAGGAATTCTTAGACCCACGTAAACACCATCATTAAAAGAACTGATTACTATTATCAGTTCTTCCTTTGGAGTCCATCTTAAATGGAAAGGAGATGGGAAAAACTTTTTTAAAGAGAAGAAAGAAAACTGAAGTTTTTTAATTGACTAGAGAAATATTCAGAAGACTCCTTATTTTCACCTAGATGTATCACAAAATTGAGAAACGAACATTATCCCTTGACCATTTAGATTTTACACCACATTATGTCAACGGCATGTACCTTCCACATTCAGTATTCAGAAAGAAGTGATCTGAACTCTGACTAGTCTTTATGGATACAGTAAGTCAGATATAAGAGTCTGGCTACTTGACAGACTGGCTGGGTGAGTTCTGCTTTTTCTTTTTAATATAAATTTATTATGTTGGTAAATTTAGCTTTTGGCTTTTCACGTTGCTCTCATGATATAAGAAAATGTAGGTTATCTCTTTCAGTTTGAATTTTCCTATTTAGTAAAACAGCATGCTAGAAAACAAACTTTAGGAAAGGCATTTTAACTACTTTTTAAATTAGAACCATGATAATAAGTCTTGTCTTACCATAAAGTCAGATGTTGACGATTCTTCACTGCTGTCAGCAGCATCTCTACAAGTAGCATATTTTGGATGGTGTTTGTGTGCTACCTCAAGATAACTAGGAAAAAATAATCATCGTAACACATGTACCTTGTCATGTCAGAATTGGGGGTGTTTAGGTTGCCAGTTATATCAGTGTTGATTCATTTTATTACTTTCCTATAGAGCAAACATGAATGTTGGAGTTGCCCACAGTGAAGTGAATCCAAATACCCGTGTCATGAACAGCCGGGGTATGTGGCTAACATATGCATTGGGAGTTGGCTTGCTTCATATTGTCTTACTCAGCATTCCCTTCTTCAGTGTTCCTGTTGCTTGGACTTTAACAAATATTATACATAATCTGGTAAGAATTTCACATTATACTAAACACTTAAAAGTTTTAGGTTTAGTGGTTGCCAGAAATTAAGGGGCGGAAGGAATGGAGAGTTATTGCTTAATGGGTACAGAGTTTTTAGTTTTGCAAGATGAAGAGAGTTGTGGATGTCGATGGTAATGGTGATGATTGCACAACAATATGAATGTTTTTAATACCACTCAATTATACATTTAAAATCGCAGCACTTTGGGAGGCCAAGGCGGGTGGATCACAAGGTCAGGAGTTCAAGACCAGCCTTGCCAACATGGTGAAACCTTATCTCTACTAAAAACACAAAAATTAGCTGGGCGGGGCAGCACATGCCTGTAGTCCCGGCTACTCTGGAGGCTGAGGCAGGAGAATCCCTTGAACCTGGGAGGCAGAGGTTGCAGTGAGCCAAGATTATGTCACTGCACTCCAGCCTGGGTGACAAAGTGAGACTTTGTCTCAAAGGAAAAAAGCGTCTAAGATGGTAAACTTCATGACGTGTGTTTAAACACAGTTTTTAAAAAAGCTTAAGGTTTTGTGATATGTACAACTTAGTTTTTTTAACAGCTTTTTTTGAGATATAATTCACATGCAATAAAATCCACCCATTTAAAGTGTATAGTTTAGTGGTTTTTAGTATATAAGACTTAATTTTGAAGAATTCTAATCTGGGATAGAATTTTCTTTTTTCTTTCACACTTTATTTCAAAACTGGGCCTTTTTCTAAGTAAGACTTTTTTTTTCTCATTGTATAAAATCTAGAAAATAGATCATTTTAGTTTCAATCCTTGTTAACTTATCTATCTAAATTGTATAAGTATTCTTTACTGTTTCAGTATTTAAGTGTTGAACTTAATCATATCTTATGTGATTCAGGATCTTACGGTGCCTTAGCTGCTGCTTGTTGAGTATCACTCTCTTGTATTAGTTCTAACAGAGTAGCAAAGTTTTGACTGACTCTACTGACCATATAATGCAGCCCTGGAAATTGCCTTTTACAAAAACAAAAAATCCTGACAGCGACTTTTCTAGTTTTAATAGCCTATTAAAGTAACGTGAAAAGGAGGAAATAGTTACTTGAAAATTTTAATTGAATCCAGTTTAGCAGTACATTTGTTGAAAGATATTTTTTAAAATTAACTTAAAGCATTAAGACAGGAAAACAGGAGAAATTGATTTTTAAAAATTAACATTTATTTTGTCCAGGAGCGGTGGCTCACGCCTGTAATCCCAGTGCTTTGGGAGGCTGAGGCAGGCAGATCACTTGAGGTCAGGATTTCTAGACCAGCCTGGGCAACATGGTGAAACCTGAAACCCTGTCTCTACAAAAAATACAAAACCTTAGCCGGGCATGGTGGCAGCACATCTGTAGTCCTATCTACTCGGGAGGCTGAGATGGGAGAATCGGGAGGCTGAGGTGGGAGAATCGCTTGAGCCTGGGAGGCGGAGGTCACAGTGAGCCATGATTGTGCCACTGCACTCCAGCCTGGGTGACAGTGAGACCCTGTCTCAAATAATAACAATAATAATAATATTTATTTTCTATCTTCTGGAGTATATTTGAAGTTGACTGGAGGAGGACAAGAATGATGTGCTGGTAGACATGATAAATACGTGTCCATTTAGTCCATTTTATGTGATAGACTTTGTAAGGGCAAAAGATGTTTTCTTTTAAATAGTGACTTCTCTGAAATATTTTGCACTAATCATCTCCCTTTTGTTGAAACTTCCTTTGGCTTCCATAGGATCACTTTCACCGGCATGTATTTCTGACCTTCTCTTTCTTCTTATGGAGTCTTCTTTCTCTTTTCCTCTCTTAAATATTTCTATTCCCAAGGTTCTTTTCTTCATCTCTTCTTATGCTATGTATTCTACCTAGGTTACTTCATCTACCCATATTTTCAGTTTCTACCTGTAGAATAAGGATGCTCCTATTTATTTATATCACCAGATTACCTTGCACCGTAAACCAAACAAGTATAAATGGAACTTATCTTATTCCTGATTAGTCCCTTACCACCCACAATCTGCTCCTCTGACTTCACCACTAATCTTTTCTAAAGGCCAAGCCGGACAGCTAAATGTTAATGGTAAAGCAATTAATACACAGGTTGAGCATCCCTAATAGGAAACCCAAAATAGAAAATGTTCTAAAATTCGAAAATTTTTTAGCACCAACATGGTGCCACAAGCAGAAAATTCCATACCTGACCTGACAGGTTGCAATTAAAATGCAGCCAAAACTTTATTTCATGCACAAAATTATTAAAGATACCATACAAAATTATCTTTAGGCTGTGTGTATATGATGTATATGAAACATAAATGAATTTCATGTTTAGACTTGGGCCCTGTCCCCAAGATATCTTATTATGTATATGCCGATACTCCAAAATCCAAAACAATCCGAAATCTGAAACACTTCTGCTCCCGAGCATTTTGGATAAGAAATACTCAACCTGTAACGTATAGTCCAAACAGACTGTTTAGAGAGTAAAATGGAGCTCTGGTAATAACTACTACAAGAGAATAGGTATAATCAGAACCATCCAATGCAAACAACAATACAAAGTCACCTAAGTCTTAGGATAACTTCTTTTCCTTTATATTCCATATCCAGTTTGCTCAGAGCACTGCCTTCTACTGCTTTACTCTCAACTTGATCCCCATACCCTCATTTTTTCCACAAGTAAATTACTCGGATAAATCAAATGGTCTTCTTGATGCTTCTCTACCCTTCTGCATTCCAACTTGGCAGAGTGATGTTTTAAAAATGCGTGCTTGCTCAAGTCATACTCTTAAGTCATTCAGTGATTATCCATTGCAGTCATGGTAAAATCCAAGTTTCTTGTGTGACATATAAGACCAGTTGATAACAGTGCAGAAACAAGGAGACTTCACCTTATCTCAACCATCTCTAAATACAGGCTGTACACTAGCAATAAAATCATCTGCTCTCATTTTATTGCTTTGGCTTAAGCTATTCTACTATATTTTCTTTTCACCTGGACCAAGTACTCTTTTGTTTTTAAGAGACTGGCGTGATCATAGCTCCTCCCACCTTAGCTTCCCAAGAAATTTGAGGACTACACATGCCGCCATATCTGGCTAATTTGTTTTTATTTTAATAGTGATAGGGTCTCACTATGTTGCCCAGGCTGGTCTTGAACTCCTGGCCTCACACAATCCTTCTGCACCAGCCTCCAAAAGTGCTGGGATTACAGGCATGAGCCACCATGCCCAGCCATTTTGTTTTTTTTACAGAGACAGGGCCTCATTCTGTTACCCAGGCTGGAGTGCAGTGGCATGATCATAGTTCACTGCAGCCTCGAACTCCTGGTCTTAAGTGATCCTCCTGCCTCAGCCTCCCTCAGCTAGGACTATAGGTGTGTGCCACCATGCTCATCTGATTGACTGATTGAGATGGGGATCTTGCTATGTTACCCATCTTGTCTCAAACTTCTGGCCTCAAGTGATCCTCCTGTCTTAGCCTCCCAAAGCATGAGTGAGCCATGGCACTCAGGGCCTACTTTTATTTTTTTGAGATGGAGTATCTCTGTGTCATCCAGGCTGGAGTGCAGTGGCACAATCTTGGCTCACTGCAACCTGCACCTCCCAGGTTCAAGCAATTCTGCCTCAGCCTCCCGAATCGATGGGACTACAGGCATGCACCACTACACCCAGCTAATTTTTGTATTTTTAGTAGAGGTGGGGTTTCACCATGTTGGCTGGGCTGGACTTGAACTCCTGACCTCAGGTGATCCACCTGTCTTAGCCTTCCAAAATGCTGGGATTACAGGTGTGAGCTACCATGCCCAGCCCTCTCTAGTATTTTAATACCCCTCCCTCCTTCCTGCTCTCCTACAGCAAAACTGTCCCTCCAGAATCTACACAACTCCCATGCTGCATTCTTTTATCATGTGGTTGTCATTGTTTTATAATTAGCAGTTTATCTCTTTATGTTTTAATTTTTGTATCTCTAAAGACTTATTTAAATGTTTGCTGAATAAGTTAGTCTTTTTTTTTTTTTTTGAGACGGAGTCTCACTGTCACCCAGGCTGGGGAGCAGTGGCGTGATCTCAGCTCACTGCAACCTCCGCCTCCTGGGTTCAAGCAATTCTCCTGCCTCAGCCTCCTGAGTAGCTAGGATTACAGGTGTGCACCACCACGCCTGGCTAATTTTTGTATTTTTAATAGAGACGTTGTTTCACTATGTTGGTCAGGCTGGTCTCGAACTCCCAGGTGATCTGCCCGCCTTGGCCTCCCAAAGTACTGAACATGAGCCACCACACCTGGCCAAGTTAGTCTTTTCCATTCTCCAATGGCACATGTATTAAGTATATTTTAGAAGCCATCCCTGCACCACTACCACCCCCTAACCTTGTTTCAAATTGGTTGACCATGGACAAATGATTGGTAATTAACACTGTATAGAAAGCAAACCTCTGATTTATTTGTTATTAGTTCACCACACTAAAAACTTAATTAGCCATAGGAGTTGCAATTACATGACTCCAAATTTAAGTTTCCTTTGAAGATAGCCACAATAAACCAATTAAAAATCTGAAATATATATATTGAATGCCTTTAAAAATGAGAAAATGGACCTAATTGTTACACCCAGTTAGAAAAATAGTGTATTTGCCTTTCTGAAAGAAACCTACAGTGGTTGTTTTATTAAGTGCTACCTCATCCTTAGAGGGTATGCTTCACAAGATTCTTGGCCCAGCTTTAAAAATGAATGATTCATTTTGATTCAGTAGGTATTAGTAAGGACTAGCCATGAGCTACATACTTTTGTTCCCTAATTCTTTTAATGTAGGAATAATGATCACAAACATTTTTATATAAAAATAATTTAAAAAATAATACTGGGGCAGAAGATATATGGCCAGATAAAGATTTTATTATTTTTCACTGAAAAGATGTATAAAATAAACTGTTTCGATATTCTAAACACTAGTTAAGTCTATATAGTTTGAAGGAAATGAGAGGATGATTATTCTTTTAGATTCTAATATGTATGTGGTCTGGAACAGATGTTCTTAACTTTTTGGGGGTCCTATACCCCCTGAGAATTTGAAAACATACTTTCTGTTTTATAATTCACTTTAAAGCCCATATAAAAATGGTTTTGTAGTGCTTACAGAGTAAATACTCCTTGGCATAATGTCATCTTCCAATATTTCTAATGTTGGAAGTGTCCAGTGTCTAATGTCTTGCAGTGTCCCGTGCTTATTCCTAGTGTATTCAGGCTAATGGGAAAACAAACATCATTCAAACAACTCTAACACGATATACCGTACTGTAATCGTATTTTCAATAAAATTGTATACAACTACATAAACAGGAGATTAATTATTACTAATGAGGTAGGTTTTCCTAAGGAATTGTTATTTGAGCTGAACCTTTAAGAATGAGGTAATTAATGAGGTAGCATCAAGACTTTTGCCACAGCAACAACGAACCTTTCCCTCCCCTGCCATTTGCTGAGTATTCTGATTGTACCTTTGATAGCAATTTCTGCCCTACTTTCTAGCTGTTTATGCATATCTTTTTTTCCTTACCATCTCTTAGAGGATTAAATTTCTCCAAGGCTTGGGTACATCTCATTCAATTTCATATGTGCGTGTATGTCCTGTGTCTTGTACATATAAGCCACTTATTAAATATTTGGTGGGTTAAATCCAATTGAACATGAGTCCTTTCCTCCATAGCTTACGTGTTATTGCAGCTAAACGACTTCTGAATTGCCTAATGGAAAAACTAGGAAGTAGACTAAGCCTTGAAAGGAAGGGCTTGGTTAACTTGGTATCATATAAAATTTCAAATCCGTAATTTTTCTACATAATCATTAAAAGCTGAGGTAGGAAAAATGACATCACATTGTGGCGTCTAGAAGGAAAAATTTTGTGTCATGATAATATTTAGGCATTATCCTTTTACAGTGTCTCAAGCAGTGATCCTGAATGAAACACTACCTATCAGTCTAAATGGGTATCATAATCTCAAGGAAACCAGATCTACTGTATATTGGTTTTATTCTATCCTAACGATTAATAAAAATGTTATATGTTTCATATGATCTGACAGATCTGACAGAATGGCTTTTAGTAATGTTATTTGCTTTGAGTTTTAAAAACTGACTTCAGAAGAAACACTATTGAGGCACAATGGCGATTTAAAAAGGGAATTGAGTGGAACATTATACCTATTATATCAAACTATTTTTGTTGCTTTGGAAGAGAACTATTAAGGCAAAGGCAGTCATCATATTAAATATCTCAAAACTATTTTTCCCGATAGATTTTAATCATTTTATTGTTTTCTACCAGTTTGTATGTCTTCATCATTTTTTAAGTATCATCAAATTTACTAATATACCCTGAAGAAAAACCTCCTGTACATTGGGGAAAAAGTAATCCTATTTCCTAATAGGAAAAGTGTAGGAAAATCTGAATGTAAAGATATGAAGCTACACTGATACTTATTTTCAATTTAATGAAAAGAAATGCAAACAGGTTACTTTCAATTGGCCTTTTACAAATTCTCATTTAATAATAATTTATATACCCTAGAAAGTTCTATTTTATTATAATGAAACTGGCCACAGCCTTTCACTATTATCTGAAAGCGCAAAATGAACTCAGCTAAATCCCACACTCTCTCACAAACAGCTTGGAACCTTGTTAATGCTACTGACAAAGACTAATTTTGTATTTAATATTGTTCATTTCTACCCCCTTGCTTGTTTTCCAGGGGATGTATGTATTTTTGCATGCAGTGAAAGGAACACCTTTCGAAACTCCTGACCAGGGTAAAGCAAGGCTCCTAACTCATTGGGAACAACTGGACTATGGAGTACAGTTTACATCTTCACGGAAGTTTTTCACAATTTCTCCAATAATTTTGTAAGTGGCAGAAATGTTTAGGTATGAGGAAGATTGGATAAGAGGAAAATATCCTTTCATCAGATTGAATTGGAATTAGAAACAGCATTTTGTTGAAAACTTCTATCAATAAGTGGCACCTCGGATAGAATATAAATTATAGACAGAATTTTTAACAAGTTGATAATAAATTAGTTTTCACTTCAGTCAGTACATACGAAGACAATATTACATGCTAATCAGTGCACCTAGACATGTAGGATATACAGGTCAAATGTATTCCAGCTCCCATTCTTAGGTTTCATATAAGGACACAAAATACATAATCATATTCTATGTTGCACTGTCAGATTAATCTCCCTAAGCAATGATTTAGACAATCAGAAGAATTTCACTGGCCACCTAACCTATTAAGATATTCAGACTCCTTGGGAAAGAGTATGGTTTCGAAAAAAAGAGGTCAGGCTTTCATTACAGGACAGACCTGGGTGGAGTCCTATATATATCATTCAGCCAGCTTGGTTTGCTCATACATAAAATTCTAGCTAGTGATACCTAATTCAATACTAATGCTGTAAGAAATAAATGAGATAATATCTACCTGGATAGCATGTAACCTGTATCTGGTATCTAATTTCTTTCTCTTATCTGATGTTCTGCACCTTCCAGAAAATAGTTCTTACCCCATTTTCCCTTGATGTAAATATTTTATCCCCACCCAACTCCTACCTGGCCTTCTAAGCAGCATTTCTTGAATATTTCATGTGTAGTCCTATTTCTGTCTTTGTTCAAATCATATCTCCTACCTGAAATGCCGCTTCCTTTTTTCCCCAGCTTTATTGAGGTATAATTGACAAATAAAAAAATGTATATATGTTTTATTTTGTCTCTCCAAAGAATTTATAAGTGCATGGATTGCTTTGAATCCCACAGTAAGTACAGTGGCCTACACATAATAGAGGTATTGCTCATATATCTTAATACCCTGTACCATCTATCTTAAACATAATAATGTCCATGATAGTGTCAGCACAGCCTGGCGTAGCACAAAAGACTTCCTGGAGGTGGATGTTGGAAATCCTTATGCTAGAACTTAAGAGAGAATAGGCTTTAGATATTTAAGTAAGGGAAGACATCTTTCAAGTGAAAGGAATAAACTGATCATAAAATAATGGGGTCCTTTTTCCTTAATTTATAGCCCTTTGAGGAAATTTTGAACTGGTTTAGTCCCATATAAAATTAACCTCAAAGAAAAGTGTCAGTGAGGTCTAATAAAAATAAATGTAAGCTACGTGGGAAGCTGAGGCAGGAGATGGTTTGAGCCTAGGAGTTGGAGGCTGCAGTGAGCTCCAGTCACATGCTGTACTCCAGTTTGGGCAACAGAGTAAGACCCGATTTATTAAATAAATAAGTGAATGAATGCATGCATGCATGTAATAACAAAAATATTGGTTATTCAGATGGCCCTGAATTTGGATTTTGGCTCAACCCCTTTGAAGCTCTGTGACTTTTGGCCATTTTCTTCAAAGGCTCAGTTTTCTCATCTGTAAAACAGTGAAGATTGCATCATAATACATGTAAAACGCCTGACATATTCTGAAGTTTTAATCACAGCTATCACACAAAAGGTCAACTGAGATGTACCTGTGTACAGTGTCCATATTTCTCAAAATATATTTTTGACCAACAGGTATGATTTCAAATATTCTGATTAAATTGCTTACTTAACTGAAGAAATAGCATTAAAGCCATCTATATAGCATTAAGACTTTTCAAAGTGCTTTCACATTTTCTGACTTAAAAAAAAAAAAAAAAAAACATTTTCTTACTTAACTATTTGTCAGGTAGGTGTGACATGGAATGTTATTCCAGATTTTTTTTTTTTTTTTGAGACAGAGTCTCGCTCTGTTGCCCAGGCCAGAGTGCAGTGGCGTGACCTCGGCTTACTGCAACCTCCGCCTCCCAGGTTCAAGCGATTCTCTTGCCTCAGCCTCCCCAGTAGCTGGGACTACAGGTGTGTGCCACCATGCCCAGCTACTTTTTGTATTTTTAGTAGAGATGGGGTTTCACCGTGTTGACCAGGCTGATCTTGAACTCCTCACCTCAGGTGATCCGCCTGCCTCGGCCTCCCAAAGTGCTGGGATTACAGGCATGAGCCACCATATTCCAGATGTTTAGGTAAAGAAACAGACTCATATGCATTACCTTGTTGAAGATCTTGCACCTAGTTGGAGTTAAGAGCTCAGGTTTACACCCTAAACTACTATCTTGTAATACAGGTCTCTTTCCAATATAGCTGTTGGCAAATAAATGTTGTCACACTGATTCCCACCTGGGTTTTGCATACCATCAGAGGGTTGTCTAAGTTTTTGAAAGAGGCAAGTAATTTTCATATAATCTACACACAAAATTCGTTTAAAAGACAAAAAGGGGACATATGCTAGGTTATAGTCAAAAGAACCCATTATAAGATTTATTATTTCTAACCTATCCCAGATTATAGATTAAACCTGTAATGATGGTGGGAAATGAAATGAGTTTGCTAAATGCAAGTGATGTCCTATTTTGTTCAGTAAAGGAAGTATAAATTTAGTCTTCAAATATATGAAAGCGGGAAGAAAGAATTTCAGAATTGAATATGGTTTACACTCGAGAAAGAATTTTCTGACTAGTTTGCAAAATAGGTGGAAGATTGTAGGATTTCTCAATGTAGATGGTTCTAAAAATGTATAAAATTCTCTGACTGTGATTTTTTGTCATACTTGGAAGTAGCTTCTCTCTTCTAACCATATTACACAAGATATTTATTTTCCCTTATGAGAAACTAATGTCAGTAAAGACTATTAGAATACTTCCCCTGTGTACTGCAAAAATAAACACCTAAATAGAAACTAACTTCTTAGTTATGAACAAATAAGACATGATGTTTTATTCTTTATATCTTATCTGTATTATTCCGTTAGTAATCAGATGATGTGTCTGCACCTTGATATACCCGTAGGTAAAACTAAACATTCTGGACTTGGTGATTTATGGTTTTAAACGTGCTTTAGGCTTGGGGCTTGTTAAAACAAATTCTCAGTTGGATATCCAAAAACATACATGCATTTGATTATTAAAAAGCAGCTGGAAAGGTACAACAGTGTCTTTCAAGTTACCAGTTAAACTGGTTACAGAGCTGCTCAATCAACTACAGTATGAAAATGAGAACATCAAAAGGGCAACTAAATATTTATTTCCTTCAAAGATAGGAATTGTACTAATGAACTAAAACCCCATTTTTCGGAGCTTTGCAGTACAGGTTTTTAACCTGTGAGTCATAAAAATTTTTGAGAATAAGATGAATGCTTTGAATCCAGATCTCTCTCAGAAACATACATGAAAATACAGAACCACACCTGTAATTACAGAGGGCATATGAACCCTAGTTTGAAAGCCTTGCTTTAAAGGATGCAATGTGTTCTATTAAATGTATTTAATACAATTACAGAAATGGAAAATATGGACCTCCATTAAACAAATTTTTTAGTTCCTAATGAGATAAAACTTGGGGCCAAACTAAAATGGTTCCTCTTATTTTAGTGCTCAGAAATAGTTTTATTTTTAGGTATTTATGTTTTAATGGCCTTTTTTTTTCTACCTTTAAAATTGTTTAAGTTCTAAGTAATTTTATTTTTGGATGTTATATATATTCTTAACTTTTATCTCTACAGATATTTTCTGGCAAGTTTCTATACGAAGTATGATCCAACTCACTTCATCCTAAACACGGCTTCTCTCCTGAGTGTGCTAATTCCCAAAATGCCACAGCTACATGGTGTTCGGATCTTTGGAATTAATAAGTATTGAAATCTTTTGAAACTGAACAAAATTTTTTACAGCTGCTGAATTTCTTACAAGAAAGGAGTGATTATAAACTGCACTGTTTCTGTGATAATGTGAAATTAAGAAGTATTTACATTGGAGGGCCAATGGCTGGTCCTTCAAGTGCTGTTTTGAAGTGCAGATTTCCATTAAATGATGCCTCTGTTTAATACATCTGGTATATTTCTGAAGAGGGGCTTAATAAGCAGGCTGGGCAGGCCCAGCTTATAAGTTCAAGGGCATCACAGTGAGGGTGTAGTAGATAAATTCAAGGAAATAAGAGATTTGTAAAAAACTAGGACCAGCTTAACTTATAATGAATGGGCATTGTGTTAAGAAAAGAACATTTCCAATCATTCAGCCATGGTTAGTTAAAGCAGACTTACATGTAAACTGGAATCATCTCTATACAAGTTTATTAAAGATTATTTTTATTACTATACATATTTCTCTTGTTTTATGTAAGAGGATGTATATCCTTTTGTTTTATACAAGCCATTTCTCACTTATGAGGGTACTTTTTTGGTTTTGCTGGCTCAATATTGTGTATTGGTCAGTGAGGCCATTTTTACATTTATTACATTACAGAGTTCATGGAGGTTCACCTTTGTGACTGATTGGTGATAGAAAATAGCCAAGTATCTGACAAGCAGCCTCTGAGTCAGTGTTCTAATTTTGGAACAAAGCGGGTTTTACTGCTTTTCCAGACACAAGGCTGCTAAACCAATTAAGAAAATAATTTATTTCTTTCAAGCAACTAAAAAGTAATGGTAATTTAAAGGTGTCTGCTTATTTGGTTGAACAATTTAATTGGCAAAGTTTGTCATCATTTGAAAAAGGAAATATAAAAGGAACAACCATATAGCCAACCTGTGGCAGAAATGACGTCTCTAGCAATAGTACCAAAGTAAGTAATGGAGTCTTTTTTGGCAGGTCTGCAGTAAAAGGTAACATTTTCTTTTCTTAGTTCTCCTGCTCTCAACCCCCATATTTTGCCCATGAATAT
Source organism: Theropithecus gelada (assembly GCF_003255815.1). Classification (NCBI taxonomy): domain Eukaryota; kingdom Metazoa; phylum Chordata; class Mammalia; order Primates; family Cercopithecidae; genus Theropithecus; species Theropithecus gelada. The sequence goes on along the minus strand of NC_037680.1, from coordinate 66,290,774 downwards.
TTTGCCTTTGAATACGTGGGTTTGAGTATATATAGCCCAAAATGGTAACTGTCTCCAGAACAGCAACCATATTGAATTCTTGTGACTTAGGAAAGCTTCCTATAGTTGCTGACATTAATTGCAAGAAATAACTATATACTACTTTGAGAAGTAAACATGTCAAAAAAAAACCAAGTTCAGATATGGGACAAAATTTAAAAATTCAGTAACATTTATAAACATAATTGAATGAAAAGAGTTATAGACCAACTTAAACATCAATTCGTGTCAGTAAACTGACTTTGGGGGGTAATGATCATTGTTTTGTATTTCAAAAGTATTGAGTTTAGAAATCAGTTGTATGATACTACCTTTGTATGTCTGTCTTTTCCCATGTATTTTTAAATAACTGGTGATCCATAATTTAATAAAATTTTTCCTTGGTGTAAGATTATTTCAAAAGCTCTCCAAATTTAGTCATCAAAATTAAAGTGACATTTTTCAAGTTTATTTTTAAGCAACTGAATTTGTAAAATTAAAGTAACAAAAAACATTCATTTTTCTTTATTTTAAAGTTCATCTCAAAAGGCTTACATTTTTTTTAACATACTTCAGAGACAGAAGTCTCCCTCTTACACATGCTTTCTTCACTGCTTTCTCCTGTCAATGCTTTAAAAATATTTACTCGGTAGATATTTGAAGGGCCCACTCTGTTACAGGAATTATGTTAGGTACTGAGGATAGTGTGTAAACAAGACAAACCAACTCCCTTCCCTTTGATGGCTACATTGCAGTTTCAAACAAAATCTATAATGACTATTACTTGGAACAAAATAAATTGCCATGCCATAAATGCTCCTCAGTTCAAGTCAGGAGACATAATGGCAGTTTCTAAGGAGTCATGAGCTCAGAAATGCCACTAATTTTAGCATTCATTGGTGGATCTTTCTTGCAGCAATTATTACTGTGGAGTTCTAGTGATGATTTTCTGTTTATCTTATTGCTTCTATAATTATTTATTGGAATCTTTTATAAGGAAGATTTGTCTATTCTCCCTCATTTACTTATTTATTAAATCACTTATACTCTGGGCTCATGGATATTTCATTCTTTGGGTTATATAATCCATTATGATTTGTTGCTCAAATTGTCCTCCAGCTTTGACCATTAGGAGCGCTTACAAGTTGACTGCTGTGTCCCTTTGACCTGCCCCCATCCTTGTTCTAGGTTTATGGTACTACTGTCTATTGAATTATAAAGATCCTAAGGGGCATAATAATATCTCCTTGACTAACACCTATGTGAATTAGCTTATAGAGCTATATGAGGCTAAATTAGAGAAGCCCTTGGACACCATGTAATTCAACCCCCTGCCTTAACTTTTTTTTTTTTTTTTGAGATGGCTGGAGCCGGGTTTTTTTGATCTCCCAGGCTGGAGCACAGTGATGTGATCCCAGCTCACTGCAACCTCTGCCTCCCGTGTTCAAGCAATTCTCCTGCCTCAGCCTCCTGAGTAGCTGGGATAATGGGTGTGTGCCACCACGTCCAGCTAATTTTGTATTTTTAGTAGAGATGGGATTTCACTATGTTGGTCAGGCTGGTCTCAAACTCCTGACCTCAAGTGATCTGCTTGCTGGGCCCCCTACCTTAGCTTGAATCTTCATTAATTACCACCCTTCTGTTTAGTTCTGTTTTAATAATAATATTAATAAAAGAGGACTTATAAGACAGTATATTCTAGTTTTGTAATGGAATTTACAATTTGTTGTATATTGAGTCAAAAATCTAATCTTTACATAACTCTTCAACTATTTAAAGATAACTTTTAAATTTGTGTCAGCAGCATGGAATAAATATTACTAGAGCCTTCATCATTTTCGATATGATATGGTTTCAGATTTCTCCCACTATCCTGGTAATTCTGCTCTAAGTTCCAGTTTATTCCTTATTATATGGCACAAGAGTTAAATACAAGAGGTGATCAGATATGCTGTGAAAGAGTACCACTTCCCCTGTTCTGGATGCTTTTTTTTTTTTTAACACTGCTTAATACCACTTTAGTTTTTTATTTTGACAACTACATATCACTGATTCACTATGTCACTAAAATCTTAAATCTTCAATATATAGTGCTGTTAAATTATGATTACCCTTCACATATTAAATTGATTTATTAAACCAAACTCTTAAGACATTTTTCCTATAGAACTCCATCTTGTTAGATTTTAGTTTATTGATTCATCTTCTCTAGCTAAAGCTGAATCTTGATTTTCATGCAGTATATTTCTCCTGTGTCTTCTATATTATATATGTCATCAGTAAGTATCACCCAAAAATAGCCTTATGCTAGTCATGAAGAACACAAATGGAGCAACCCAGTGTCAACCAGTGCAATTTAATAGTCTTTCTAACAGGATAGAAAGAAAAGAGTAATTCCCAAAACAGTAACATAGATACTACATGTCGATGTGAGAAATGTGAACAAGTTCAGTACTAAAAAGACATGTCTAGGTAAAATACTAAAAGGAGGTTTGGAGTAGTGCAAGGCAGGGGAGGGGAAGGTAAGTAGAATAGCAGAGATAAACTCTCTATTATGTCAGAAAGAAAATAATGAGATGTATCACATTTTACTCCCTAATCTCAGTTCCAGGTAAAAATGATCCAGTGATTTAGCAAGTAGTTTGTTATGTTGGGTTTAAAATTTTTCATATAGCTACAAATGAACGCAAGAGAATTATAAACATCAAAGTCAGAATCCTGAATGTACCAAGTATATAGGACACAGGGCTTCAACTGTATTGGATGATTTTATCTCAAGTTGAATGTTGGCCTCACAGAAGTTGTTTATAGTATTTCCTTTTTTCAAAATCTGAAACATTTCATAATTAGAAAAACAGTAAAAAAAAAAATTTGAGTTTTCAGTGTAGTATTGTAATTTATTTCATTTCTTGACACATATTCAAGCCCTTGATAAACAATGGTTATAGAATGACATGTGTAGCTCTCAAGTTCTAACTAATGTTAAGTTTAGCAGATAAAGCAGTTTATCACTGTGTCCGTTCACTCGTACTGCATAAGTATGTGTTGATAAAATAATCTTAAATACAAGGATTTTAGTAAAGAAATAAGCTACTTCATTAACATTGTAAAATAAATAGATTTAAGATATAAAGTATGAAAGGAATTTTACAGTGTTTAAATTTTCTGACTTTCCAATTATGCAATTATAAATTTTTATTGACAATCTTATTTTGAAAACCCCCGAGTTTTCAAATATTCTGCATTTATGTTGACCACTTTACCAAGATGATAAAACGTAGTATTTTCCTCATTTTATAATTTTATAGTGGGAACAGAGAAGCCAGATGATTTATTAGTTATTGCTGGTAAAAATACAGAGATTCTTTGAAACATTTGTCTCTCCTAGAATTCTCATCAAACCATATGCTTCTAACACATTACTTAACAGTCATGGGGAGTATGTGGGAACGACAGAGACTCACCCTCTCCCTTCCCTGCCAAAACCACACGTAGACCCACACACTTAAAAAATAAGGAAATAAGATCATCTAGTATGGAGATTCCTCAAAAATTAAAATTATATCCAGCAGTTCCACTTCTGGGTATATACCAGAAGTGAAAGCAGGAACTTGGACAGATACTTGTCCATTTTTGTTCACAGCAGCATTATTCACAATAGCCAGAAGATGGAAGCAATCCAAGTGTCCATCAAGGGATGAATGGTTAAAAGAAATGTGACATACACACAATGGAATATTATCCAGCCTTAAAAAGGAGGAAAATTCTGATACATATTACATCCTGGATGAATCTTGAAGACATTATGACGTGAAATAAGTCACAAAATGACACATACTGTGTTATCTCACTTTTATGAATTCCTAGAGTAATCAAATTCAAAGACAAAGTGGAATGGTGGTTGCTAAGGGTTGGAAGGCAGAAGGAATGGGAGCTTATTGGTTTCTGGGTTTTTTTGTTTTGTTTTGTTTTGTTTTTTGAGATGGAGTCTCCCTCTGTTGCCCAGGCTGGAGTGCAGTGGCACAATCCCGGCTCACTGCAACCTCTGCTTCCCGGGTTCAAGTGAATCTCATGCCTCAGCCTCCCACTTATCTGGGATTACAGGCATTCATCACCACACCCAGCTAATTTTTGTATTTTTAGTAGAGACGGCCATCATGTTAGCCAGGCTGGTCTCGAACTCCTGACCCCAGGTAATCCGCTCACCTCAGCCTCCCAAAGTGCTGGGGTTACAGGAGCGAGCTACTGTGCCCAGCTGGGAGCTTACTGTTTAATGGGTACAGAATTTCAGTTTGGGAAGAAGAAAAGGTTCTGGAGCTAGATGGTAGTCATGGTTGCATAGCAATGTGAATGCACTTAGTTCCTTTGAACTTAAAAATGGTTAAAATGGTAAATTTTGTTATGTAAATCCTACCGCAATAAAGTTCACAAAAGTTAATTTGTAAAATAAGCATAATGGCTCAGCAAACAAAACCCAAAATATCTTCCAAAGACCTGATTGACAGTATTACCACTGATGAAAGAATGTTCCACATCAAGAGATACTGGTCAGCAAAGAAAATTTAAGAGGAGAAAGGATGGGCTGGCGCAGCGCGGTGGCTCATGCCTGTAATCCCGGCACTTTGGGAGGCCGAGGCGGGTGGATCACGAGGTCAAGAGATGGAGACCATCCTGGCCAACATGATGAAACCCCGTCTCTACTAAAAATACAAAAAGCTGGGCGTGGTGGCGCGCGCCTGTAGTCTCAGCTACTCGGGAGGCTGAGGTAGGAGAATCGCTTGAACCCGGGAGGCAGAGGTTGCAGTGAGCCGAGATCACGCTAGTGCAATCCAGCCTGGCAACAGAGCGAGACTTCGTCTCAAAAAAAAAAAAAAAAAAAACAGGAGAAAGGAAAATGGCAATGTATTTTTAGCACTAGCCAACTCAAAGAATGTAAGACACATATGTGACTCAAGTGGAAAGGGCTGCATCAGGCTTGAAATATTAGCCATTAAAAGCACCAAACTCATGTCTATTGTTTCCATTCCATATTTACCAAGCAATCTTCTGATTATAATGTGGATTTAGCCTTCATTGTAATTTGGTCAATAGAAGGAAGATAATGACCGGCAAACTCAACTATCCTAGCTCCTCCATAATTGCATTTCTCATAAACGAATACATTAGTATTAATGGCTTTTACACACCATTTTATTAGCAATTTGTGGTGGGTAACTCAGTACTCCCAAGTCCAGTCACTTCCAGACCTGATAAACCAATTTCAAGCCTATAAAATAATCAGATATTGAAACTTAAGTAATCATACTATGGGCCTGCCAGGCTGTGCATACATCTGTGGCAAGCAAACGTGGCTTTCCCCAAGTAATACCCCTCTCTGAATGCACTTTCCATTCACTTTTCCATAATTCTGTATTGCATTTTGTCTTCTGCCTATAGACTCAGATCCTTGAGAACAGACAATGGACCTTATCTGTATCCTTAATAACTAATAAAGTTCCTAGCACAAAGGAAATAACCCAATAAATCCGTAATAAATGAAAATAAAACCTAACCTAGTAGAACATAATTAGGAAATAAATATTGAAAATTAAGATTTGGGCCAGGCGCAGTGGCTCACGCCTGTAATTCCAGCACTTTGGGAAGCCGAGGCAGCTGCATCACAAGGTCAGGAGTTCGAAACCAGCCTAGCCAACATAGTGAAATGTCATCCCTACTAAAAATACAAAAATTAGCTGGGCATGGTGGCGGGCACCTGTAGTCCCAGCTACTCGGAAGGCTGAGGCAGGAGAATCGCTTGAACCCAAGAGGTGGAGGTTGCAGTGAGCTGAGATGACACCACTGCACTCCAGCCTAGTGACAGAGTGAGACTCCATCTAAAAAAAAAGAAAAAGAAGATTCTTCTGTGTATTAATATATAATATGTATTAATAATACAATTTTCCTCTGAAGGCTACAAATGGAAAGTTAGACACGCAGTATCTGAGACAAAATAAGCATATCTAGATACAGCTGGAACTCTTGATTTATGTTAAGCTTACATAGGCCATATTTGTTGAGAATGCCCATGAGTGGCATTCTAGCTGTATGTGCATAAAAGTACAGACAGGACTCAGCATACATGCCTTTCCCCCCAATAACCCTCTCCTATGTTACAATAAGAACATACAAAATGTACACCTTTGCTAAATACATGGGACTTGTATAAGTGCCACTTCACATATATTCGGTCAAGGGAAAGATAAAATTCCTTACTAATGTGCCCTAGAGTTATCCTGTTTCACATAATACAGCATTTGGACTCAACACTGGCCAAGAGTGCCTAGATGAGGAATCTACCAATGATAGCACACACAGGATCTTGCTTGTCTTGACAGCACAGAAGAGCATTGGGATATACCTGCTGAACATAATTGGAATTGTAAGAAAAATAATACCTGATGTGAAAGGTTTTATGTTCAAACTGGATTCCAGTGTATAACAGAAATAACCTCTGACCCCTCTAACAGTATGACTAATTTTTCTTAACCTTTAGGTTTTAATTTTTCTTTTTTTCCTTTTTTAGGCCAACAGTGCACCCTAGAGAAAATGTGAGTTATTTTCTCTTCTAGCAGTTAAGAAAACAGACTCCAGTGCCAGATGGCCTGACTTCTAATCCTAGCTTTGCTTTTCCTAGTTGTGTGACCTCCAAAGCACCCAAAATCTGTGGCCCAGTTGCCTGTAAAATGAGGACAGAAACTACTTCATGGGATTGTGAAAGAAATTAATCTACAACAGGTGCCTGATACATAGTGCCACTTGATCATTATTGTTATTGTTATACATAAATGAAATTTTTGAAAAACACAAATTCCAACTAAAAAACCTCAACCATATTCTGGCAATTATTTACTTATTTATCTGTATCTACCTCTAGACTGTACTCTGGCTTCCCAACATGTTGTTATGGGATTTACTCATCTTTTATACCCAGAGCTTCACAACGTGCAAAGTGCAGATATATATGCCAACCCTGTACAACAGTGGATTCTAAGGTCCTTGCTTACTAAAATCTTAAATACCAGCGTGGGAGAAGACTGGCTCTTGAACTAAATCTGTTCAAACAATGTTCAAAACAAAGTTCACAAACCAATAAAAGAAAAAAAAAAGAAAAAGCAGGTGCAAGACTCTGAAAACATACCATGCTGAATTTCGTGTACATAGTAAGCAAGGACAATAAAATGCATTATGAAAATAGGGTTTTTTAAGGCAACTGAATATTTACCACAGCCATTTTTTTTTTTTTTTTTTTTTGAGACAGAGTCTCCCTCTGTAGATCAGGCTAGAGTGCAGTGGCGCGATCTCGGCTTACTGCTACCTCCGCCTCCCGGGTCCCAGTTCAAGCAGTTCTCCTGCCTCAGTCTGCCGAGTTTTGTTTTGTTTTGTTTTGTTTTAATTGTAAAAATAAGCCAGTCCCTTTCTTCCTAGTGAAGTGGGAGAAACGGTTTACACTGTCCGACCAGAAACACTTCCGTTCTCTGGGACTCCTGCTAGGGGGCGCCGCTAGATTCCATCCTATTTCTCCGATACAAGTATCAGGTACCTCACCCCTACCTTTAGATTTGGTGATAATTCCCTTAAAAATAGAATGACGAATAATCTACCCCATCCTTTTCTCACAGTAGCAACCAAATTCCAGCCAAGGGCAAAAAAAAAAAAAATTACTTTTTAATGTAGCTTAGTGTTTGGAACTTGATGATGTGTTGTCAGGCAAACCTGTATTCGGTCTCCGCTGGATCAGTCACTGGCTGTGTAATTTTACAGAACTCTCATCACCTGCAAATCTGGGGGGAAATGCGGGCGCGCACAGAGAGCGTTTCTGGCAAAGACGGCCTTTAAGCTTTTCTTCACTAAGCGTGCGGCTCTCCAGTGAAACAGCAGCTAGCTCTGGAAGGGACCCTGCACGGTGTCGATGACATCACTTCCGGGCGCCAGGTTCGGGTTTTCTCCTGCAGCAGTAAGGCCAGTCGACAGTCTTTACTAGGGAAAGGAGACAAGTGCTGGCTACTACCGCCCAAGAGGAAGGTGGGTGAAATTGCTCACTCTTCACCCCACTGACGCTTTTGCGCATCTGGAAAAGCGGTTCCAGTTTGCGCCCTTCGCCGCCTTAGAGCCTACCGGAGACCAGCGCTACCCAAGTCACGTGGGTTCACACTGCAGCTTTCTTGGCCCGAAAGGGTAGTGCTTCGCACAATCCTCCCTGTCCAGATTTTGTTAATGCAAATCTAATTCCTCCACGTTGTGTCTGTCTGGGCTGCACTTGCCGCAACTGCCCTCTGCAAATAGGTCGCTCATCTCTAATCCCTGGGATGCCCTGTGTCCCTTTAGTGTGGTGGAGAAAGAACCTGCTTTAACACCCAGAAAGTTTTATAACGGATGATATGGGGGCATGAAATTAGGTACTTCGCAGTGTGAAAATACTAGTGTGCTTTAGTGATGGGCTGCTATTATTTTGGGGGAAAAGGATTTGGGAAGATCCTTGTTATGACAAAACCTATAGCAAAAAGTGGAGATTTAATTTCAAAGATTGTAATTAAGGATAAAATAGGTGTTAGGTTGCAGTTGGTAAGTGTGTGTGTATGTTAACTCTTGTTTTTGAACCAAATGATCCAGTTTTATTTTGAAAGGTGTTTTTAGGAAATAGAATACATTAACAGTATTTTTATCTGTTCCATCTGCCTTTGTTGTTTGATTCTTGTTAGAAAAATCCATATTTTGTCTTAATTTTAGCTGTCAGAAAATAAATAGCACTTTTCAGAGGACTCTATCGTACTGTATATTAGCTGTCGTACTGTATATTATCGTACTGTATATTAGCTGTCTTAATAATAAGTCTTTTGGTAGGAACAGCATGCAAGTAATAATAATACTAAAAAATTTTATATCTGACCCGTTTTCCCCCTTGGAGAATATTATATTCATTCATAATATTATTTATATTCACATGTTGCTATAGCCTTTACAAAATTTTGGTGAGTTTTTACAAACTGTCCTGTAATTCTATAAAACTATATATTGAAAAATAAGCTGGCTAATGTCAGATGCAAATAATAAGTTGTTTCTGTAATTGTGTTTCAGGAATTATCTATAGAGTAAGTATGCTAATCTTGAATAAGACAGCAGGAGTTTTTTTTAAACCATCAAAAAGGAAAGTTTATGAATTTTTAAGAAGTTTTAATTTTCATCCTGGAACACAATTTCTTCACAAAATAGTATTGGGAATTGAAACCAGTTGTGATGATACAGCAGCTGCTGTGGTGGATGAAACTGGAAATGTGTTGGGAGAAGCAATACATTCCCAAACTGAAGTTCATTTAAAGTAAGTAGACATTATCTTAGTCATTTCCACTTTTTTGGAAAAAGTAAAATCATTCTTTTGTATTTGTCATATATAAAAGTTTTCAGGAGCTGCTGTCTTATTCCTTTTTGCAAACACTTTTAATAACTGCTATTTAGAAAACCTCAAACACCTCATCTTGGCTTTTAAGGGTCTTCACAATAAGGTCCCAACCTTAACTAATCCTGTTGCCAAAAGATACTGAGCTCATTCCCAGCTTCAGTATTTATCGATGATTTTCCTTCAGTAATGCATTCCTTCTTTTCTCCACTTCTATGTTTCATGGTCTCAGCTGAAGTCCTAGGAAAACTGTGTTAGTCATTGAAAAAAAAAAATCCTGTTCATATTTATACATATAAGTTGTGTTAGTACTTAAATAAATAATAATACACTGTTGTATTAAAGCATAGAATGGTGCAAGGATTGTAAACTGAGATGTTTGTGGAGGGCCACCAGGCAGGTTACCTCAATAAATGGACAAGATAAAAAGTGGAAAATGTCTGGAGGAAGTCACCACTCAGCTCTAGCCAGTTGTCATGCGGGAATGCAGGACCTGTGTTATTAGATTATTATAGTTTTCAAGAGAAAATGGAAATCCACATTTTGTGTGTGTGTGTAAGACAGAGTCTCACTCTGTCACCAGGCTGGAGTGCAGTGGCATGATCTCAGCTCACTGCAACCTCCGGCTCCCGCGTTCAAGCGATTCCCATCTCAGCCTCCCAAGTAGCTGGGACTACCTGCGCGCATCACCACGCCCAGCTAATTTTTTGTATTTTAGTAGACACAGGGTTTCACCATGTTGGCCATGATGGTCTCGATCTCCTGACCTCGTGATCCACCTGCCTCAGCCTCCCAAAGTGTGGGGATTACAGGCGTGAGCCACTGCGCCTGGCCGGAAATCCAGACTTTTAATGTTGTATTTCCAGATTTTTAAAATTAGTAGCTAATTTAAAATATATTAAAATACTCTACAGATGAGTATGCCTTTAAGCTATCAATTGACAACATCTGAATAGTGAAAAAGCCTGGTATTTTGGAATGACAGTCCTGTATTTGAATCCTGAATTAAGCACTTAGTATTGGCTCTGTAACTGTAGGCAAGTTCCATATCCTCTCTGATTCTGTTTTCACATCAGTAAAATAGGAAAATTGGCTGGGCGCAGTGGCTCACGCCTGTAATCCCAGCACTTTGGGAGGCCAAGGCGGGCGATCACGAGGTCAGGAGATTGAGACCATCCTGGCTAACATGGTGAAGCCCCGTCTCTACTAAAAATACAAAAAAAAAATTAGTCGGGCGTGGTGGTAGGCGCCTGTAGTCCCAGCTACTCAGGAGGCTGAGGCAGGAGAATGGCATGAACCCGGGAGGCGGAGCTTGCAGTGAGCCGAGATCACACCACTGGACTTCAGCCTGGGTGACAGAGGGAGACTCCGTCTCAAAAAATAATAATAAGTAAATAAAATAACATCTGCCTTATAGAATTACGGGAGGGTGGCGTTAGAAATGATATATGTAAAGAGGCAGATTAAGCCTCAAACAATAACTATGTGAAAGGGACTGTGTTGGATATTAGTAAGGCACTGTGAAGTACTGCAAAGTCCTTGGTTTCAGGAAGCTTAACTCGATTATGGAGACATGATGTCTAGACCTACAAGGAGAATTAATAGTGCAAGGCAGCATAAGGTAAAACAAGTGGTGCAGACAGTAACTAGTATTACCGTGCCTTCACAGTCCTTTCAGTTTTTCCTGAGTGCACTGAACTTTTGAACATGTAAAAGTTAATGGCACAGAAAGGACTACCCTGACCACTTTATCTAAATTAGGTACTCCCATCCTGTTTATTCTGTATCATCATATCCTGCATGTTTTCTTTGTAATATTTTCACAATTTATACATTTGCTTGTGTATGTATAATCGCAGTAGAGTCTAAGTGCCATGGTGACAGGGGCCATGTCTATATTAATCACTATGCTATACCTAGTGCCCAACACAATGTTTGACACATCACAGGTGTTCAGTGGCCTTTTGTTAGGCCTTCAGTGAATAGAGATGGAAAGAATATTATAAACTGGCTGTGTTAGTTCATTCTTGCATTGCTATAAAGAAATACCTGAGACTGGGTAATTTATAAAGAAAAGAGGTTTAATTGGTTCACGTTTCCACAGGCTGTGTAGGAAACATGGCAGCATCTGCTTCTGGAGAGGCCCCAGGGAGCTTTTACTCATGAGGGAAGGCAAAGTGGGAGTAGGCATCTTACATGGCAGGAGCAGGACCAAAAGAGAGGGGTGAGGTACTACACACTTTTTTTTTTTTCTTTTGAGATGGAGTTTCACTCTTGTTGCCCAGGCCAGAGTGCAATGGTGTGATCTCGGCTCACCACAACCTCTGCCTCCTGGATTCAAGCGATTCTCCCCGCTCAGCCTCCGGGTAGCTGGGATTATAGGCATGCTCCACCATGACCGGCTAATTTTGTATTTTTAGTAGAGACGGGGTTTCTCTGTGTTGGTCAGGTTGGTCTCGAACTCCCGACCTCAAGTGATCCACCCGCCTAGGCCTCCCAAAGTCCTGGGATTACAGGCGTGAACCACCGCGCCTGGCCCACACTTTTAAACAACCAGATCTCATGAGAACTCATTGACTATGGTGACACAGTACCAAGGGGAAAATATGCCCCCATGATGTAGTTGCCTCCCACCAGGCCCCATCTCCAACACTGGGAATTACCATTCTACATGAGATTTGGGCAGGGACACAGATTCAAACCATATCACTAAGTGAGCATTGTCAGCAAAGGCAAAGAAGTGAGAAGTACTGGACATTCAGTTTAGCTAGACCATAGGTCACTTAAGGAGACTACCGGGCAAATAGGCTTCAGTGATACCATTCACCTGGCGCATCAGCATTTTTTGAATACCTATAGCTGCCAGGCAATACTTGGGGCATTGGGGGTGCAAATATAAATGAGACATATGACCCTTGCCTTTGAACAGCTCACCATATAAGTGGGTTAGAGTGTAGGCTTATATTCTGGTTCAGCCATTTACTACCTTTGATACTGTGCACAATTTTTTGTGCCTCAGTTTCCTTATCTGTTAAATGATAATAATTACCACTAATTCAAATTAGTGTTGTGAATATTAAGTGTGAATTCCTTTAAAGCTTTTGGGGCATTCTTGATGAATAGCAACGGCTGAATACAAGCTAGCTATTAGTAACAATAGTAGTTCTACTACTACTATCAGTAAAAGTGAAGAAGACAGTAAGCAGACCATTGTGAAACAGAATGGAAAGTGCAGTAATAGAGGATTACTTGACAGGAGGAGTCCCTTTTTCCAAGCCAGAAACCTGAAGGACATCCTTGACTTCTCCCTCACCATTCCACATCCAAATCAGTCATTCATAGTAAATCCATCTCCCAAATATTTTTTGCAACTTTCCTCTGCTTTCTCACTGATTGAGTTCAATCCTTTATTGTCTTTTGCATAGACTCTTGGCTATAGCTTCAAGCCTCGGTGGTTTCCCTGCCTCTTTATTAGCTTTGTTCCCTAATCCACACTCCATACTGTCTACAAATCATAGTAAGACAAAAATACATTGTTATTATTAATTATTTGAGAATAAAGCCATGTTCTTATTTGGCCCTAGTGTTTAGCGTAATCCCTGGAAGATAAAATACACAGAAAAGGCATAGAAAGGAAAGAAGGGAGGCAAGACAGAGAAGGAAGGAATGAGTGGCAGGGAGATAATTTAGATTTGATGCCTCCCAAATTCTACGAAACTAAAGGTTTTGAGTAGGGGAATAACAGGAGTAGCACTGTGCTTTAGAGTATTCTCTGGCAGCAATATAGGATGGACTTTAAGGATCAAAGGACGTAGTTAGGAAAGTACAATTAGAAGACTGTTGAATAAATAGACTGAGATGAGGGCTTTTGAGACTTGGCAGTGGGAGTGGTGATAAACTTAAATGGGGAGAGTGAAGGAGAGAAAGGAAGTAAAGATAAACTTTGAAACCCAAGGGTTATCTGATGCCACTAACAAAGATGAGGAATATAAGAGAAAAAGTAGCTTTGAAGAATTAAGGAAAATTATATTACAATGTGGATGTGTTGAAATCAGATCATTTCATTTATATCCCCCTCATTGCCTGAAACAATATTTTAATTACTCAGCAAATATTCATTGAATGCACTTACTGAGGATTTTCATTTCTACACATAGAACTAGTAGGTCTTGCAACATCAAATATTTGAAGATGATTTTTTTTGAAACTAGCAGGGCAATTTGCAGACTCTATTTTATTGCTCTAGTTCTCATATTGTAAATCAATCACATGGTAGCAAATTTGTTGCTAGCAAATTTGTCTCTTAGTTCTTTACACTTGACATCTGGAGTGGCTATCCACCATCCTACATGGACCAAAAATCCAAATTACCAACTCTGAGCACCAGATTCCCAAACTGTATTTCAGGATTGCAAGCCATCTGCTGTCCTGCTGTGACCTCAGTTGGAATGTGTTTTAAAATAAACTCATCTTCTTTATAAAACTGTCTTCATGTTTGTCTTTTAGAATTTATTTTCTCCCAGTCATTCCAGCTGAATAGCTGAACAAACTTTGATGCCTTAGTCCCCCGTCCCCTTATATTCAATTCAATTAGTTATTACAGTTCTTAAGGTTCTCTGTCCCTTTCTTTCCATTTCCACAATCACCCAGTTTAAGATATAATCATTTTACACAAATACTTTCACAGTAATCTCTCTTAAATTCTTCTGTCAGCAAGGAAATTAATTTTCCTTAAATACAATTTTTTCCTGTCCTTCCCATGCTCAAAACTTGTCTGGAATGCTTTGCAAGATTATTTTGGTGATTTCATTTGTCAACAAACAAATCCATGGGATTTTGTTGTGCATAAGTTGAAAAAGTCAGAAACATTATCCTCTTAATTACTGCTTACTGAGTTTTAACCATAGTGTGCTATGTTAGAAGGCACACAATTAGAAAATATTTGACTTAGCTATGTAATGATTAACTTGAAGACATGCCTTTAACTGTAATATATTATCAGTTTTCCTCATTTTTACAATCTTAAAACTACAAAAAGCTGTCTTTCTTTCAGAACAGGTGGGATTGTTCCTGCAGTAGCTCAACAGCTTCACAGAGACAATATTCAACGAATAGTACAAGAAGCTCTTTCTGCCAGTAGAATCTCACCAAGTGACCTCTCAGCAATTGCAACTACCATAAAACCAGGACTTGCTTTAAGCCTGGGAGTGGGCTTATCATTTAGCTTACAGCTGGTAGGACAGTTAAAAAAGCCATTCATTCCCATTCATCATATGGAGGCTCATGCACTTACTATTAGGTTGACCAATAAAGTAGAATTTCCTTTTTTAGTTCTTTTGATTTCTGGAGGTCACTGTCTGTTGGCATTAGTTCAAGGAGTTTCAGATTTTCTGCTTCTTGGAAAGTCTTTGGACATAGCACCAGGTGACATGCTTGACAAGGTAATTATTTAAGAATTAATTTCTCCATTCTTTTTTGTTACGTTGTCCATTTCAACTAAGTAGCAATCGATGTGCTACCACCATTCACCTAAATATTTCTGAATGATATCTTAATAAACTGAAAAAAATTCACAATGGTAAGAAAAAATACAAAGAGTAGTACACAATTGTATAATTCTTAGCCTTTCCTAATAAAATGTTAAGAGGTTCATATCTGTACATAAAAGCTGAAATAGTTTGCAGATACAGTTATGTATTTTGTCAAATAATATATGTGAAAGAACGTGCTTTGTAAACTAACATACTGCAAAAAAGGTAAAATAAGAGAACATATATAGATTAACATGACATTAAAGATGCAATGCACAGAATTAAATCACTATTGCTGACACCATAGACAGGTAGGGTTTTTTCCCCCCTGCCCTTTGTTTTAGAATACTACAGAGGCTACTGCCATATATATAAAAACACTGCTTTCCACAGTGAAATAATAGGAAGAAAGTATAGGACAAGTTCTTATTATTGACATTCATCATTAAGCAGTCATTGTCAACTTCAAGCCTATTTTCCAACCCCAATAGAAGAGCAAACGTAGATGGGGCAGTGATTGGCCTCTTATTGTTCGGATCATCATAAGGAGCAGAGTTGTCTGCTTACCTGAATATCAGCTGTAGTCTATATTTGCCAAAGTATAGCATGTTTTATTCATTCAGGGGGGTTTTGTTTTGTTAGTAATTTTCAATTCATTTCCTTTGCATCTTTTCGTTTCAAAGTATTTAATTTTATGACTCTAAAAAAATATAATTTTTTGATAGGTGGCAAGAAGACTTTCTTTAATAAAACATCCAGAGTGCTCCACCATGAGTGGTGGGAAAGCCATAGAACATTTGGCCAAACAAGGAAATCGATTTCATTTTGACATCAAACCTCCCTTGCATCATGCTAAAAACTGTGATTTTTCTTTTACTGGACTTCAACAAGTTACTAATAAAAGAATAATGAAAAAGGAAAAAGAGGAAGGTATATTTCTAATTAGTAAAGTTGAACAGATAAATGTTCCTGGATTGTGCCTAAAAATGCCTGCTCATTTCTGCAGGTATTGAGGAGGGGCAAGTCCTGTCTTCAGCTGCAGACATTGCTGCCACAGTACAGCACACAATGGCATGTCATATTGTGAAAAGAACACATCGGGCTATTCTGTTTTGTAAGCAGAGAGACTTGTTACCTCAAAATAATGCAGTACTGGTAAGTTTTATCTCATTTTAGAGTAATAGTTACACTTTGCAATATGTTACTTTTTTCCCAAGACCTTGACCTGGTGTTTAGGATGAATAGATCGTTATGCCCTATGCTAGCCCTGACAGTATGAAATTATGCAGGATAGAAAAGACTAACAGCCATTTCTTGTACTAGTTTGGCAGCTTCATGGGACATCTGTATAGCTTCTATGGCTCATAAGTCTAAGATCGCCTCCTCTTGTTGGATTTAAAAGAGGGCTTACAATAAAGAAAGTAAATGCAGTAACTGCTATCACTATTTTTAGAAAAATAGATGGATTTCCTTCATCCTTTGATGAAATTCCTTTGTTTGTTTGTTTTTTAATAAGCCAGTCAAATTTAGCAGTGGGAGGTGGTATACCAACTTTCGTGACACTAATGTTGATAAATCCACTATATTGTACCAGCTGAAATCCCTTTAATTGTGTTTAAAAGCCTTGAGACAAACATCCTGTTTAACTGTGGCTTAAACTTTATTCATTTAAAAATTATAAACTAAAGTGGGAAAATGTTTAAATGGTGGTAATTCATAGATGGAATTTTACTTGGATATCAAAGAATAATTTTTTCAGAGTTACGTAGTAAAATGCACAAAATATTTAATAAAAAAATTCAGAGTCTAAAATGGTGTTCTATGATTGTGATTATATTAAATAAATATTTAGATGAAAGGTTGGAAGAAAATATACAAAAATGCTAGTAATGTTTGTATGCTATTAGAATTGTTAGTAATTTTTTTCTTTCCAAATTTTTATTATATAGATATATCATTTGCCCATTACCAATCTCAAAATGGGATAGTTTATTATTGTATAATGCTGATATTTTCCCCAGGTTTAATTATTAGCAGCTTGGTTCCTATCCATATATGATAGTTATTTTGGTTTTCTCAATTCCTTCAGGTTGCATCTGGTGGTGTTGCAAGTAACTTCTATGTCCGCAGAGCTCTGGAAATTTTAACAAACGCAACACAGTGCACTTTGTTGTGTCCTCCTCCCAGACTGTGCACTGATAATGGCATTATGATTGCATGGTAGGCCACAGGATATATGTGCTTCACTCATAACTATGTAAATATTAATTGCCGTTTTATCATACTAAACCTTCTTCCTTCAGATCTTGGAGCTATTGATTTTATTTTAATGATTCTTATTTAGGAACGGTATTGAAAGACTACGTGCTGGCTTGGGCATTTTACATGACATAGAAGGCATCCGCTATGAACCAAAGTATGTGATATCATTCATGATCTTTATGCAAGTTACATTACTTAAGACAAAGCCTGGATTTTGCCTTTATATATGAGGTTTTCATTGACATTCTGGTGGTACTTGAAGGAAAGTTACATAAATTTCTTTTATGAACCTAGTTAAGGTTGATACCATATGAGAAATATTTTTGCTATAGTATCAAATTATAAAAATCTTGACAAGTTTAGGTGAGTTAGAAACAGGTCATGAATAAGGGTGATGAATTCCCTCCTTTGGAACTGGAATGTAAACTGTGTCCATGGCCTGGACTTTGGCAATGTCAGGTACATCTCAGAACCAGCAAGTGTGCTGGGAAATTTAAGGAAAACATGCAGAAAGCATTCAGGTGTGAGAGTGGGTTGTGATTATGCTTTCACACAGGCAGCTGAGAATTGGCCAAAAGATAGCTGTTTCCTGCAAGCCTTATTTCCTCTCCCAAATCAAAGTTCCAGTGAATAGCACAGCTTTTTCTTTTACTTTTTTTTTTTTTTTCTTTTAAAGAGTCTCACTCTGTCACCCAGGCTAGAGTGCAGTGGTGCATTCTCAGCTTACTGCAACCTCTGCTTCCCGCATTCAAGTGACTGTCATGCCTCAGCCTCCTGAGTAGCTGTGATTATAGGTTCACACAGCTGTGCCCAGCTAATTTTTTGTATTTTTAGTTTTTGGGTTTTGCCATGTTGGCCAGGCTGGTCTCAAACTCCAGGCCTCAAGTGATCCACCCACCTCAGCCTCCCAAAATGCTGGGATGAGAGGTGTGAGCCACCATTGCCTGGCTGGTTTTTCAAATTACTATCAAATTCTGTTATAAGTTAATTCTGGAATAGTAAAAGACAATTATTTTCATAATCTAACATAATTATATTTTGAACACTGTTTCATCTGATGTTTTAACTTGTCAGCACTGGCCAGGCACAGTGGCTCATGCCTGTAATCCCAGCACTTTGGGAGGCTGAGGCGGGCAGATCACCTGAAGTTAGGAGTTCAAGACCAGCCTGGCCAACATGGTGAAACCCCATCTCTACTGAAAATACGAAAATTAGCCAGGTGTAGTGGCAGGCGCCTGTAATCGCAGCTACTCGGGAGGCTGAGGCAGGAGAATTGCTTGAATCCTCAAGGCGGAGGTTGCAGTAAGCCAAAGTCACGCCACTGCACTCCAGCCTGGGTGACAGAGCGAGACTCCATCTCAAAAAAAAAAAAAAAAGAAACACACACACACACAACTGTGAGCATTATATTCCGTAACTTGACAGTTGTGCTATACATGAATTACATGTATGCTGATCATGAATGAACTGAATTGAGTTAGTAGTACTGGAAGGCATCCCTTTGATACCTTGTCTCAGATAGAGTATATCCTCTGATTCAGTTGTGTCACCTTGTGGCAGTGTTGAGGCTGGAGATGATGGCTTTTTCCAGGTTGGGATTCAGTCAAAGCAAAGCCTTATCTTGGACAACATGGTAGAAAAGCAGAAATCTGAAGCAAAAATTAGTTACTGAGGAAGAACAGAAAAAGACAGCAGGAACTAAGACCTCTTTGGCTAGTAATGGCAAAGGATGGTAGAAAAGGGGCAAGGCAGCTTTTGAAACTTCAGAGAAGAACCTATAGAAACCTAGGACATTTCTAAAATGTGAATGGACACAGGTTTGACTTTAGCTGTATGGCAAAAATGTTTTTACCTTTTTAGCTTTGTAGAGAATTGTAAGACATTTTTCATTATTTTTATATTTCATTTTATGTTTTTAACTTATTTACAGTATTTGAGAGCAGTAAAACTGTTTCTTTCAAGAACATCTCAAAAGTTAGACTTCTTATTTTTTTTTTTTTGAGACGGAGTCTCGCTCTGCCGCCCAGGCTGGAGTGCAGTGGCCGGATCTCAGCTCACTGCAAGCTCTGCCTCCCGGGTTCCCGCCATTCTCCTGTCTCAGCCTCCCGAGTAGCTGGGACTACAGGCGCCCGCCACCTCACCCGGCTAGTTTTTTGTATTTTTTAGTAGAGACGGGGTTTCACCGTGTTAGCCAGGATGGTCTCGATCTCCTGACCTCGTGATCCGCCCGTCTCGGCCTCCCAAAGTGCTGGGATTACAGGCTTGAGCCACCGCGCCCGGCAAAAGTTAGACTTCTTATTGAGACTAGCTTTCATTATCCTGACTTGAGGTCCCGGTATATTTGTAAGTATTTAAGAATCATCACCACATATGAAGAATTAAACATTTGATATTTATATTGTCATAATTCTAAGCAAATAGTCTGCAGAACTAGTCATGGATCATGAAGCAAATAAATAATATGATTTGTCTGCTTATGATGTAGATGTCCTCTTGGAGTAGACATATCAAAAGAAGTTGGAGAAGCTGCCATAAAAGTACCACAATTAAAAATGGAGATATGATTTCTGCTGTTCAAACAGTCCCTAAAGGTAGCGTTAATGTTAAAATTAAGTTTTTATTATTTTGTGTATCAAATTGTAGAAGATATATAATATTAATTATTCATCAAGACTTTCTTATTTTCTTTTTATGTTTGATGTTTTACGTGCTCTTCTGAGATACTGTACTGTATTAAAGCCTTAAAGGGAACATAGTTGTTTTTTTTTTTTTTAATTATTAAAAACCAAAATAAAACATCTTTTGAGAAAGGAATGTATTGATGTTGGCAGGTAGAAAGAAAAACTTTAGAAGAAGCACAGTAATTTTGCTGAATTCTGGCCCTGTATCATCCAGGCCTAGGACTTTCCCCTACTTCCTCAAATCAGGATAGGAGAAGCTACTTTTTAACTCCTACTGAAACAAGAACCTGACTTTATAATGAGAGAGCAGTTTTGGTTTTTTTTTTAATCATTATTATTTTTTGGAGATAATCTCCCTCTGTCACCCAGGCTGGAGTGCAGTGGTGTGATCTCGGCTTACTGCATGCAACCTCTACTCTGGGTTCAAGTAATTCTCCTGCCTCAGCCTCCTGAGTAGCTGGGACTACAGGAGCCCACCACCACGCCTGGCTAATTTTTTGTATTTTCAGTAGAGATAGGGTTTCACCATGTTGCCCAAGGTGGTCTTGAACTCCTGAGCTCAGGCAATCCGCCTGCCTCTGCCTCCCAAAGTGCTGGGATTACACATGTGCATGAGAAAGCAATTTTAGATCAAAGTCATGTCAAAGCAGACATTTCCAAATCAAGACAAAAGCTGAGTTTCTCTAACATAATATATTATTAATTTTAAGAGTTCATGATTAGGTATCCTCTCTGGAGTAAACGATGTCTATGCATTTTTAAAAATTCATATAATTTGAGGTTTTACAATTTTGACATGTAAGTAATCCCTCAAGTATGTATTGTACGCTTTAGTTGTCCATATACTTTCACATGAGTTATTTGAGAAATTGTATATAATCAGATGGAAATAAATGAGGGAGTTTTTTTGGATAATTTTTTTTAATCCAAATTTTGTACTGCAAATATCTTAAGATTATCACTGTTTTTCTGTCTTGATTAAAGTAACTAAGTGTACAATTCTTTGAATATAACCCTCTATATCTGGAGACCTTTCTCATACATAATTTTTTATTTTTATTTTTCTAGGCAGCATCTTGCTATGTTGCCCAGGCTGGACTAGAACTCCTAGGCTCGTGTAATCCTCCAACTTCAGCCTCCAGGGCCTGACTTCTCACACATCCTTTAAAAAAAAAACAAAAACCGTGGAGTAATAAAAATAATCTTTTTTTTTTTTTGAGACAGAGTCTCACTTTGTTGTCCAGGCTGGAATGCAATGACTCGATCTTGGCTCACTGCAACCTCCGTCTGCCAAGTTCAAGCAATTCTCCTGCCTCAGCCTCCCGAGTAGCTGGGACTACAGGCAAGCACCACCATGCCCAGCTCATTTTTTGTATTTGTAGTAGAGATGGAGTTTCACCATGCTGGCCAGGCTGGTCTCGAACTCCTGACCACGTGATCCACCCGCCTCGGCCTCCCAAAGTGCTGGGATTACAGGCGTGAGCCACCATGCCTGGCCAATAAAAATAATCTTTATGGGGGGGATTTATAGGAGAAGTATACATTTTAGGAGTGGTAGGATGGTCTGGCTAGGCCAAGATACTCAGGAAATATCTGGAATTGAATGCAAAGGAACTCTGATAACCGGAAAATAGTCCTAAAATATAGTCTTGAGCCTACCTGAAACCAGTTTCAGAGCTCAAAAGTTGCTCTCTAAAGGCTTTTTAAAATATCTACAGAAGCTTAATATTTCCATTGTTATGAATTCTTATCCTTAATGGTGCTGGATAACACAATTTATTACTTGAATATGTATCCCTTTTTAGTATAAAATAGACCATTTCCCTCCACATTTCCTATATTTTAGTCAATCCACCAGAAAGTTGTGACTCAGCACCATTAAGATAATTTAGAATTAAATATGGAGATTAAAGACGTCTCTTATTTTTCAGTGGTTAAGAACACAGGCTTTGCATGATAGCTCATCCTAGTGCTTTGGGAGGCCAAGGGAGGAGGATCACTTGAGGCCAGGAATTTGGGACCAGCCTGGGCAACACAACAGAGACCTCAGCCTCCTGAGTAGCTAGGGCTACAGGTCTGTACCACCACACTCAGCATAACAGAGACCGAGGACCTGTAGCCCTAACCACTCAGGAGGCTGAGGTGGGATGATTGCTTTGAACCTAGGAGTTATAGGCTACAGTGAGCTATGATTGCACTGTTGCCCTCCAGCCTGGGTAATAGAGCAAGACTCTGTCTCAAACAGACAAACAAATAAATAATCATTCATTCACCCAGTCACTCACTCACTGACTTTGGACTCTGGCACATAGAAAGCCCTAAGTACATAATCAGGGAAAATAGCTGCTAATTAATATATACTTTCAATGCTTACTGCAGCCCAGGTAGAGAATGGATTACAGCAAGACCCTCAGACTGTATGAAAGCAATTCAGCAAGTGGATGGAGAAAAGGGGAGCTTTAAAGTAAACAGTGAAGCCAGGCGCAGTGGCTCACACCTGTAATCCCAGCACTTTGGGAGGCCAAGGCAGGCAGATCGCCTGATGTCAGGAGTTCAAGACCAGCCTGGCCAACATGGTGAAACCTCATCTCTACTAAAAATACAAAAATTAGCCAGGCGTGGTGGCAGGCACCTGTAATCCCAGCTACTCAAGAGGCTGAGGCAGAATTGCCTGAACCCAGGAGGCGGAGTGAGCTGAGATCTTGCCACTGCACTCCAGCCTGGGTGACAGAGCAAGATTCCATCTCAAAAAAATAAATAAGTAAAATAAAGTACACGGTGAAGCCAGATGTTTGTATCATATTTGTCTGCAGCTGTAAAATAGGAGAAGCAGACATTGCTATTTGAGCAAAGACATCATATGGTTCTAAGCCACAAAGACTATTACCTTTTCCAGTTGCAAACCAAAGATACTCTATAAATAGGAAGAATGAGCAACACTGTTAGCTACAAAAGCCATACTTATGTACTTGATGGGCAATGATTTCGGATTTTATTTTTAAATAAAACTTTTTTTCCCTTGTAAAAAATTTTTATTTTCTTTTTTAATTTTTCTTTTCTGCGTCATCCACTGACTCTCAGACCCTTTTTTTTTTTTTTTTGAGACAGGGTCTCACTCTCAGACCTCGGCTGGTAGCAAGAGATCTGCAGTAGCAAGATCACAACTCACTGCAACCCTGACTTCCTGAACTCAAGCAATCCTCCTGCCTTGGCCTCTTGAATAGCTGGGACTACAGGTGTGCATATCCATGCCCAGCCAACTTTATTTCTATTTTTTGTAGAGACAGGCTCTTGCCATGTTGCCCGAACTGGTCCTGAACTGCTGAGTTCAAGTGATCCTCCCACCTTGGCCTCCAGAAGTGCTGGGATTACAGGTGTGAGCCACCATGCCTAGCCAAAATATTTCTTAAGTATACATTTTGGGTCTTAGAAGACTTATATATTTGTAATATTTATTACTAAATATCTCACAGTATTATAATAAATGGTACCATGTGAGCTACTTTGAATCAGGCCTCTTGCACACCAATTTAAAAATGTTAACTCTTGATATATACACTAGTTATACCACTCATGTCAGTCGATAAATTTTAAGGTTTAAGTGCAGGCCTTCTTTTACAGAAATCCTCCTTATTATTTGAAACCATAACTCTGACCTGATATTAAATTCCCGTAGACATGCTAAGGGAAAGTCTGTTTAGTATTGAGATCAAGAACTTCCATTCAAAAAGATTATTCAGTTACATTATTTGCATATTACCATTATTAAAAATAAAAAAAATTTTAAAAGATGGCTCAGGAATCCTTTCATGCTAAAATGTTTTATTAGCCTTCTGCTGGCTCTGGGTTGGCTTTCTGGACATGTTTCCCAAGTTGGTTCAAACACACTATTCTTGGTCTTGATACATTTGTGATATCTGATGTAATTGTAGATGAAAAAGAAAAAATATTATGGGAATCCTTGGACTTTTTTGTTGCTTTGAAGAGTCCCATGAAGTTAGTTACAGGAGGTAATAAAGTCAAAGAATCTCTTGGTTGAATTTTAGGTTTTAATTTTCTTCGGTGATCCTTCCCTAAAAATTAGCCATAATTAAATGTCTCTCCTGAGAGCCCTAGGTATAGTCTCATTACTTCTAGTTCTATGTAGTTCTATTTTCTTTACATAACTAACACATACTAAAAGAACAGATCAGTAGCTTGCTAGCTTGTTTTGTTAAGTTAGCACCAATAAAAGAACAAATACTACTTTAAACATAATTATGTAAAATAAAGAATATTTTAGCACCAAAAGAAAGTGTAAAAGGCATTATCTCAAAATGATGGACTTGACATTGAATGAAATTAATTTTACCAGAAACGTGTTACCTTGTCCTTATTTTTTCTTATGTTACCACAAACCTGTGAAAACTTCATCAGCTCATGACTGATAAACAGATTGTTGTTTAGAAACCATTGTTAAAGTGAAGAAAGAGTGAACTGATTTTATTCTTTTGTGTAAATTACTCTTACATTCAAGAAGCTATATAAAAAATGGATGCTCTTCTACTCATGATATTCTATATATATTTCTATATCGCCTCCCCACATACCTAGCTTCCCTCATATACTTGCTGAATACATGAAATTGTTTCCTCTCCTTTTACTGTCGTTTTAAATTCTCTCCCTTTCTGTTTATGACTCTAGCAAACTGATCTTGACTTCTGAATGTTTCTATCCTTGATTTTCGTAATAGGACAACATATCAAGTAAGACTGATTTTGGTCCTACATGAAAAGGCACTAAGCATGTATGTGAAATTAATAAGTAATTTATATTCCCTATTACATATCTAATAGGAAGGGATAAATAATATGAAATCTGGACTCTGATCTCTGCAGATCTAATCCATTCAAGTGTAATGTACCAACTATGTACAAAACTATATAGAGTATCAATGGAAAAAATGTCGTCTCTGCCCCGAGAATTCAGATAGGTAAGTTGTATATAAAACAGCAATAGCAGGATCATAATTTAAGTCATATTTACAGGTTGTTTAAATAATGACTTATTTCTATGCGTGGTTTGAGAAAAGCAAAATAAGACAGGACTCACTTTCAAGTGATACTGGTAGGGAAGGCCTTACAGAAAATGATTAACATGGACTTATAATTAGGAAGATATTTTAGGTAGACGTAATTACAAAAGAAAAGTATGCAGGTAAACTTTTTGGGGTGGGTACCTTCTACTTTTTTTTTTTTTTTTTGAGATGGAGTCTCACTCTGTCACCCAGGTCAGAGTGTAGTGGTTCGATCTCAGCTGACTGCAGCGTCTGCCTCCCAGGTTCAAGTGATTCTCCTGCCTCAACCTCCCAAGTAGCTGGGATTACAGGCATGCACCACCATGCCTGGCTAATTTTTACTATTATTATTATTATTATTATTATTTTTAGTAGAGATGGGGTTTCACCATATTGGCTAGGCTGATCTTGAACTCCTGACCTCAAGTGATCTACCTGCCTCGGCCTCCCAAAGTGCTGGGATTACAGGCATGAGCCACTGTGCTCAGCCTACATTTTGAATTTTTAGAGATGGAATACAGAATTATAAAGTGTCTAGGCTAGAAGGTACTTCATAGATTAAAAAAAAAAAAAAAATCAATTACCTTTTTTAAAGATAGGAATTATGGATGGTCCTCCATTCTTCTCCAGACTAAAAGGAAAACATTTTTGTCATTATTAAAATAAATGAAGACGTAATGCACCCAGAAAAAATATATGAAGAAATATATGAAGACTTACGGTACCAGGTTTAATGCCTGATGGCCTAACTCATACATGTTCCTCCACTAACTCTGCATGTTACCTGTAAGTATTTTATATTCAGTCACTCATTTACTCACTTATTTACTCCAAACATTTGGAACATTAAATCTTCTTGAAGTGATGAGGGAAAGTGTTACAGAAGAAGAGACACTTCAGCTGGGTTTTGAAGAAGATAGGTCTGAGAAAGGGGTATATTTTTCTAATTCCCACAAAGTCATCACATGGGCTAGCCGTGGGAGTGACTGTGTAAAATACTACTTACATTATTTAATTCCTCGAACCAATGAAAATTATTTAGAATGATCAATTACAACAGTTATAATTTAGGTTCGCTGGCTTATCATAAAATTAAGTCACCCATTTTAGACTTTCAGCTTTTCAAAGAATTAAAGTGGCTCCAAAGGTGTACTCATCATTCTCTGTACTTAAAATTGATGTAGAATCTATGTTTGTACATGGATCCTATTCGGATGCATTATTGGATCCTATTCTCTTCCATTATCATAGAGTTAACATATCTTGTGTAGTTCTATTTCCTATGTATGAATATCACTACTTGGAAAGGAGACTTGTAATTCAGCTACATTTGCAGAAGAGGAAACATACCCATAGTAAAGAGATTCTCCTCTCCTCCCCTTTTGTGGGGACTTAAGTTCATGATGAAACCACAACATGAGATGAAATCCTCTGAATAAATTCCTGGCAAACTTCACTGTAACTCTAACCACTAAGTCTAAATTTAGCCCTGTTTCCACCCTGGGAATTTGGCCTAGCTTTGGATCTGGTCCAGAAGACCCATTTGATGCTAAGGTCGGGGTGGTGATCTTGTCTTAGAACTCTCAATGTATCCCTAGTCTGCTAAAAAAATGACTTCTTGAATCAGATGTTGTGGTAACCAGTCTCCCCAAAACTTTCTAAAATGTGAATAATCTTGGCCAGAGAGGATCTCCAAGATCTAGGTGTATTCTTGTCTGCACCCACAACTCTGGTGCTGAGTTGGAATTAAAACAGGTTTTGGCAATGGTCATTTAGAATGAAGTTTATCATCTGCTATACAGGAGATATGTTCATATCAAGAATAGTTCCTCTTGTTGGATCTTACTAAACCTCATTAAAGTCTCCTCTCAATGATTTCACTATTGCAACTTCTAACATAGGACCATACCTTAAGGAAGGAAGTCCCACCAGTGTTTGTTGCATTTGAAATTCCTTTAAAAATGCTGGGTTAATACTTGCATCTCTGCTGATATTCTTTTTTATGCGAATGAACTGATTAGGTTTATTCCTGCATTCTTTGAATAGGATGCGGAAAGCATTTGCATTGTATGTTAAGTAGCCCAGAGCACAGGAACAAGCTGCGCGAACCTAAATGAAGAAACAATTCTTTCTTAACCAGTGGGCTTTGTTCTTAAAATATCTTAGTGTTCTAATTAGCTACTTCATAGGAAAGTCTCTGTGAGGGAGGGAACAAGTGTAAGCAAATATGTATGCAAACAAGTGGCAATGTATAGCTGGAAGCTTAACTGCCATATTTTTACAGAGTTGTTCTCAATCTTCACTGCATTTTAGAACCACCTGGAGTGTTTAAAATAAATAAATAAATAAATAAATAAAGCCCACCAACTAAATCAGAATCCTTTCAGGGTAGAATCTGGGCGCGCGCGCGTGTGCGTGTGTGTGTCTGTGTGAGGTAATTCTAATGTGCCACCAAAGAAAGAATCTTTGAGTTTGAACTAAGGCAGTGGAGTGCAACCCTGACAATGCATTGGCATCACTCGTATATCTTTGACAATTATGCCTGGGTTCCATCCCTAGAAACTCTTATTTAATTATTTTGTTTACAGTTCTCAAAGGAGTAGGAGCAGACACTTTGGAGAATAGCTAAGTGGTACACATAGGAAAGCTGAACTCTTGGTAACAGAAATCTTAGAGAAAGCAACTCATTTATTTATTTATTTATTACTTATAAAAAAAATTTTTTTTTAAACATTCAGATGTTACAAAAGCAACTCACTTTTCCACTGGCATAAACAAAGAAAGAAGCACAAGTATCAGGCCACAGGACTCTAGAAAAAATAGTTCTTTGAAGAAAATACCCTCTGTCTATGACCCATAGGTTGGTCATATGATTAATTAAAGTATGCTCCTGGCCAGTTGTAGGGAGTATGATAGTAGCATAAAAAGTTTCATAGAATGAACATATTGGTCTTTATGTTGGCATCTGGTTGCTCTGTATGCTCATATGTCTTCTACATCTTGAACACTGGACCTGTAGTTCAGCTGCTGGGAACTTGTTTGAAATGCAAATTCTAGGGCCCACCTCAAATGTGTTGGCTCAGAAACTCTAGGAATGGGGCCAAGCAATATAATAGGCCCTCCAAGTGATTCTGATATACCCTAAAGGTGCAGTAAAACTGCTTTAGACCTTAGTGGAAGAGAGTAGGAGAACACTCAGAGGCAAGCCACTGCTGTGACCAGCATGGCCTCTTTTCACACACCCTTACTTCTAACCCTGCTTGACATATAAGGAAAACTATCCTATGGATTCCATTTTCATTCATTTCAAATCATAGAAATAACTTAAATCAGAGTCACCAGTTTTCGTTAGATACCTAGCAAAGATTTTAATTATAAATTTCTTTGTCATCAACGTACTTATAGATTGACTCTTAATTCCAGGATTAAGATGATCTATTTTGTAGGGTTTTGTTTTTGTTTTCTAAATCAGAAACTAATTTGAAAAGGTAGTTCTTTTTAAATCTTTAATTACAGTTGTTTTATACTGCTTTTGTGATTAAAATCCTAGTTTTAAGTCTTAGGGTTAAAACAAATATATATTTTTATAGGAATTAAAATTGTGGATGGCAGATATGTATGACTAATTAGTATTAGAAAAGTCATGTAACTTTGAGTTAGTAACAAGAACTATATTATGTATATAACACAGTCATGTAATTTTGAGTTAGTAATAAGAACTATATAACAATCAGCGGAAAAATTAGTCCACAGAAAGAGAGGTAAACTATATTTTTAGCATATTTAATTTTAGAATTAGTTTTTGCTTGTTTTTACCTCTTCTGTTCCTGAGTACAAATGATAGCAGAGCCGTTGGATTGTTCCTAATGTGGTAAATGCTTCTGGGATACCAGCTCTAGAATGAGCCAGGCTTGCTATTAAATTCCCTATAAATTAAACAAGAAAAATGCTTGTTATTTAACTGATATAAACATAATACTTTCATTAATTGCACATAGCACTGAAAAAGGTTTGTGTCACAAGACATCTCTGTCAATGAAGCAGCACTGAGAAAAAGCATGCATATGTAAATATAGAATAAACTCCCCAAAATTACACTTTGGTTTTCTGTCACAAATAGTATAAGTTAAATAGGCTTATGTAAGGGCGGAAAAATTTCAAAATTAGAAGTTTCCTTTCTCCCATATCTTCAGAATATATTTTGTTTTGAAGTTTTTAGGGTTTTAAAAATAACTATGAACATAATGATTTAATTATCATAAGAAAATTATCATAAGAAAAGTTACGGGCGTGGTGGCTCACGCCTGTAATCCCAGCCCTTTGGAAGGCTGAGGTGGGCAGATCACGTGAGTTCGGGAGTTCGAGACCAGCCTGACCAACATGGAGAAACCCCATCTCTACTAAAAATACAAAAATTAGCCGGGCGTGGTGGTACATGCCTGTAATCCCAGCTACTCGGGAGGCTGAGGCAGGAGAATCACTTGTACCTGGGAGGCAGAGGTTGCGGTGAGCAGAGATCATGCCATTGTACTCCAGCCTAGGCAACAAGAGTGAAACTCTGTCTCCAAAAAAAAAAAAAATTAATATGTCCTTTTTGCAGTTGAAATGGCTTTGAGTTAAGCCTTATTAATACTTTAAAATCAAGCAATGTATTGCATATTGAGGTTTAAAATCACTGAAGTTTTTACCATAAAAAAGAAATGTTTTCAGATTTAAAATAATAAAGTGTCCCAATAATTAAATGTGCAGCTAGCAACTGAATATTTTATTTATATTTGTTTGAAGATAAAAATGTATTTTCATATTTGTATGTGGAGTATGTGGATACTTTATTGAGATATGACGCGAGTTTTTGTTCTCCTTATATTTTTGTCTGGCCTCTATTATAAGCCAAGAAATTCCTTGTGTTTATTGCCTCAGAATGGGGAAAATTGGGTTGTATCTTCTAAAGCAAAAATTGTCTAAAGGTAAGCTCTATTTAAAGTTAAAAAGACCCTTTAAAGATGGGAAGTTAGAAATGGAAACACACAAAGGGAGCAGCTAAGAAAGAGAACTAAGGTTTATAGTTCTCAAAGGAGTAGGAGGAACTCTGAGTAGAGAATAGCTAAGTAGTATACATAGGAAAACTGAATTCTTGGTAACAGAAATCACAGTTTCCTAAAAACTTCTGCGCCTTTGGAGCCTCCTCTGGGAACCATGTCAACTTGACACCAAGCACATCAGCTATTTTACAGTATACCTGAGGCCTGAATATCAGGCTTTGCCTGAGATACCCTGGACATGCATATGACTGGTTGTGGAGTGCAGAGAAAGTCCATTAATTTCTGAGATTCATTTCTCCTCATCCTGGAGAAATTAATTTAATATTTGAAAGCTAATGTAATATGGCATTTATTTCCTATAAGAGTTTGTGGAGGCCAGGTGCGGTGGCTCGTACCTGTAATCCCAGCACTTTGGGAGGCCGAGGTGGGCGGATCATGAGGTCAAGAGATCAAGACCATGAAACCCATCTCTACTACAAATACAAAAATTAACTGGCCTTGGTGGTGCACGCTTGTAGTCCCAGCTACTTGGGAGGCTGAGGCAGGAGAATCGCTTGAATCTGGGAGGCAGAAGTTACAGTGAGCCAAGGTTGCACCACTGCACTCCAGCCTGGCAACAGAGCGAGACTCAGTCTCAAAAAAAAAAAAAAAAAAAAATTGTGGAGTGTAAACCCACTACAGTTGTTTTTCAGAGTCACAGAATTACTATAACATTGAATTAATAATGTTATTTAGATTAAAACATATTTAATAATTTCTTTAAACATTTTTTCTAGCTAGTTTCCATCAGAAAGTTTTCATTGCTTCATTTTTCCTTCCTTGCCATGCTAATAAACTTCATAAAAATAGAATCCTATGGCATCAAGTGAAGTTTCCTTTAGTGATCCATTTTAATTAAAAAACAAATACTTATTTGTTTATATTGGTAGTAGTCACTGCATATTACTCATTCTGACCCTGCCTTATGTTACTTTAAGAGTGATATAACAAGTCAATTAAATATTACTGATCACCTATTTGTGATTTGTTGGGTTAGGTCTGCCGTAGACGCAGTTACACAATAGCATTAAATGTGTTGAGAATGCTATGGGACCATCTTGCTTTGCTTTGTTGCACAGCGATGTAAAGAACTTCTCAGTATTAGCAAAATGTGCACAACTGGACAAAAGGAAACCAGAGGTATATCTGTGTAAATCTGCCACCACTATTATAAATCAGTTTTTTTATTTTGCTGTTGGTAGTTCATAGTTGAATTCACATTTATATCCTGGAAAAAAAGTTAAAGGTTTGAAAAAGTAATTAGGAAAGCAAAAAGTCTGTGTTCAGAGTTACTCAGCTTCTATTTGGGGTACAGAGTAGACATCCATTGTTTCGTGTAGACTTGCTGTGGAGTTCCATGTAGATAAACGTAAGTTCATTCTTTAAACTTGTGGCAGATATCAGGTGTATTATTTTATTATTATTCAGAGTACCATAAACTGTTTTCGAAAATAGTTTTATGTGGCCAAAATTAACTTCTAGTCATTTCTTACCTGTCAAGACAATAGTAGAAGTCTGAACTGAATACAGACTATCAACTAAAATAGTAACACCTCTTGCAGACAAAGTAATATGGTCCACATCTCTAATGACTTTAGCCAATACAACAATCTGAAAACAGAAAAGAAGCAGAGAATCTTTAAACATTTTCTACTCAGCTTCTCTAATTACACGTTTGTAATTTTTTATGTTTTTTTATTCTTTTGATACTTCTTAGAAGGGTAAAGGGAGTGTTCAGAGGATTCAATAGAAGCAGCATGTGGTGGTGGGGAGAATTAAGAGTATTTGTCCCTGTCTGGTCATAGCAGTGATCATAGGAGGTACTATTATTTTTCCTACAATGTTTGCAACTTTTGCACTCTTTCAATATGGGTTCATAGAAAACACTTCTCTTAAAGGGCACAGGATAGAAAATGAAGAGAGAGAATAAAACTTCCCAGATACATACAGTTGTTACTAGGTTGAAGGATCAGTGTGATCAACTAAAGATTTGCAGTTAGAAAACCTGTCTTGGATGCTAACATGTTTTTCTACCTGTTTCCTTTTAATATGGGGGTGATGAAAATAGTACTACCTGATTGTCAACCTTACAGGCTTGTTATAAACATCAGATGAGGTATAAAGGCATCAGTAAGTGTCTTGTAACTTGTAAAATTCTATATTAATGAAGAAATCCTCAAGATAATGGAGTTTTTATGAGGTAGAAGGGGCTTATGTGCAAAATACTAAATTTTTACAAATAAGTAAACATTTTTCTGGGTCTCCAAATCATTGTAATTTTCAAGTTTTCACAAAATGACATATTTATTAATTTGAGGTGTTAATTAATCTCAATTTTATACCTGAAATGCTGCCATTGCCTTCTCAGTTTCAACTATTGATTCAAGAAAAGGTTCAAAAATAGATATGGTCATTATTCCACTTTCCAATATTAAGTATTGTTGAAAGCGATTATTGAAGGCAAAAAGTGTTAATGCATAGCCTGCTCTTAAGCAAATATCCTAAAAATAGGAGAAACATGCATTATAATGAACTTCATTTATCATGTTACTCAACATAATAGACTTTGAATTCTTGCTCATTAAAATATATTGCATTCTTATCACTGGGAGTAAAATACGACATTACTAGGGAAAAGAGATAACAGAGTTGCTCCAGAATGTTATAACTTTCAACATTTCAAAGCACAGTTGATAAATCAAAACTTCCCTTGTATAGCATGTTATCTATTGCATTCCGTACATTGTTGGGTATTCCATATCATCTTTTAAATTCATTTGTAAAATTCCATTGTACTATATTTTAAGGAAGAATAGGAGAAAAATAATGTATTCTGAAGAATCACATTTTAACATTCTGAGGCTAGGCAAACAGCAAAAGCTAGTTTCTTCTGTAGAATTAGTCTGCTTGCCAGAGATATATAAGTATGGTAGACCTTCCAGAAAGATTCAAAAGATAAAATCTTACTACTAAATCTTATTTTTAATATTAAAATAATTTAATATATTGTAATTTTATGTTATTTGAACAATGTAGGACACACAGAAATAACTCATTAATCTTAGTGAATTTTCTTTTCTTTCTTTTTTTTTTTTTTTTTTTTTGAGACAAAGTCTCCCTCTGTCACCCAGGCTAGAGTGCAGTGGCATGATCTTGGCTCACTGCAATTTCCACCTCCCAGGCTCAAGCAGTGCTCCCACTTCAGCCTTCCAGATAGCTAAGACCAAAGGTGTGTGCCACCACACCTGGCTAATTTTCTGTATTTTTTTATAGAGACAGGGTTTTGCTGTGTTGCCCAGTCTGGTATTGAACTCCTGAGCTCAAAGTGTCTGCTCGCCTTGGCCTCCCAAAGTGCTGGGATTACAGACATGAACCACCACACCCAGCCCTGAATTTTCTTCTGCCATTATTAATCATAATATTAAAATGCTGCATGTACACACTGAAATATTTATAGATAAAATTATATGATGCTTGAAATTTGCATCAAAAATAATTTAGTAGAAGTGAGTAGATGTATAGATGGAATAAGACTGGCCATGAGATGATGACTGCTGAAGCTAGGTGGGAACATTTAGGTTCATTATGCTACCCTGTCATTTTATATATATTTGAAATTTTCCGTAATAAAAATCACATACACAAAAAACCCAGTCACCTAGCAATAGGCAAAAAGAAAAGTATTAGGTACAGTCAGAGGCTTGAGAAACTAGGTCTCAGTCATAGTCAAAGGGTGGATTAACAGACAGCAGAATAGAACCTAGAGCCAAGTAGGAAAGAGTGGCAATGGGAAATGAACCAAAGGGGCATGCTTTGTGTATCGAGGTCAGATACAGTGAAGTGAGAGAAATATGCTAAGACTTGACCAATTTCCATTTCTTTTCCATGTAGGGTTCACTCCTGCAGTATCACTGTGGAAGTCTACAGTAAATAGTTTAGGTTATAAAGTGGCTATTAATGTTTCAAAATGGGTCCCATAGTTGCCAGCTAGTATCAGATACAGAACAAGAACCAAGTTGGCTATTCCCAGTTCAGAGGGCTAAAAACTAATCCTTGAGGAAAGATATATTTTTCCATACTTTTTTTCCCCAATGTCAACTGTCTTAAACTCTTTACCTCATACATATTTTCATTTACCTATCTACCAGGGTGGTTATACCCACTGGTTACTTATTTTCACTTTATACCCACTGATTTATGAATGGGAAAAGAGTACCTGTTCATTATGCTCACTAACATCTCTTCAAAAGTATATTCATAATTAATTAGCCCACATATTTGAGTCAGTTAAAAAGATAGAATAATAGTAACTACATTAATGTGACTAATTTTATGTGGCTTGTGAAAATCAATCTCAGTGGTCCATTTCATATATTATTCTAGTTTAGTAGCATGAAAATAGTTAAATTCTAATTTTAAAACAACACATAACCTATTGCATCTCCAGGTAGACAATATCAGTGTGGCTAGGAGTTACAAGAACCTGGGTTCCTGACTTAATTTTTATTGCATTCCTGTCATTATCCATAAGATAGCTATTCATTCAGTGACATATTTAGTTGCTGAACATCCCTCCTTCCCCTTTAACTTCTACAACACGTCTGTGTAATCTGAAGTCTCCCACTATAGGTTTAACAAAGGACCACAGTTGTTTAGTACTCTAAAGCCCTAAGAGCACTAATTGCCTCAGCAGGACAGGTAGTTTGAGGCAAAATATAGTACAAGAAACCCTAGAGGACTTTTAACTTGCCTTGGGATGATTGTTAGAATTAAAAATTTTAGCCAAGTCCAGATAAATCCTTTGGTTTATACTTAAACCTTCTAGTTCTCTAAGATTCCCTACCATTTATAGAACTGATGCACAATAATGTATCTATTATAAGCCAAATGCAAGGTCCAGAGAGTGAAGCAAGTGGTAACAAACTGGGAGGAAAGGCAGAATACTTGAGAGTGGAATGTGTAATAAAAGGGAGAAGAAGGGTGCACAGGAGGAGTAAGGTAATGGGAGTAAAATCTAGAAGGAACAGAGCAGAGGGGCAAAAGGTGGCTTAGAGAGTCAGTCATTCATTTAGTGTCCTCACCCTATTAGTTTCCATATATATATTCTTTTTTTTTGAGACGGAGTCTAGCTCTGTTGCCCAGGCTGGAGTGCAGTGGTGCAATCTCGGCTCACTGCAACCTCCACATCCCGGGTTCAAGTGATTCTCCTGCCTCAGCCTCCCAAGTAGCTGGGACTACAGGCATGTGCCACCACGCCTGTCTAATTTTTGTCTCTTTAGTAAAGATGGGATTTCACCACATTGGCAAGGCTGGTTTCGAACTCCTGATCTCAAGTGATCTGCCCACCTCAACCTCCCAAAATATTTCCCATATTTTTATAGCAGCACTTCTCTTTTTGTGTACCACAACAGAGTAAAATTTTATAATTAAAAAAAAAACATGAGTTCATTCCCACCTACCTCCTGACCCTCCTTGATCCCTCTAAAATCTTATGGAACTGAGAGAAACATCATTGGCAATTTTCTTCCTGGTTTTGAAATGCCCTGTAGAAAATAACTCTCATTTCATTAGGGTAGTGCTATTGAAAGTGTGGCCCGTGGACCAGTGACAGTCCACAAAATCATTAACAGTGGGATAACAAAACTGAGAATAAACATTGAAAAGAAACAAATCTTTATAGTTGACTACCAACTAATAAACGCAGAAGGAAGAAGGGAATTCTTTAAATTGCCCTTAGGCAAATGTTACATTTATTATTGTTGCATCAATGGATGCTAAGATTGGTGAGCAAAAGTATGATGCAAAACAAAATATTTGCATAATCTCAAAGTGTCTCACCTTAAGATACTTATTAACTACAAAAGGAAAAACAGTGAGTGAAGAAATATGGCAGACCCCATTTTAACCAAGTAATCAAAGTTAACATTACCCATAAGATACATCAACATTATATACCTCATGGTATGATGTACTGGGAAGGTGAGTAAAGAAGACCACATCACTTCTGTGAAATTCTTGCCAAAAGGTGTAACTTCAATTTAATTAGGGGAAAACATCACGGTCAAATTGAGGGATATTCTATAAAATAACTGGCCTGGATTCATCAAAAATGTCAAAATCATGAAAAACAAAGAGGGCTGAGCTTCACAAACTGGAGGCTAAAGAGACAAGACATTTACATGCAATGTGAGACCCTGGATTAGATTCTGGAACAAAAAGTGACACTGAAAAAAATAAAAATAATTTTTTAAATTAAAAAAATATAAAAACAAAACCAAAAAAAGGACATTGCCGAGAAAACTGGCAAATTTTAAATAAAGTCTGCAAATCAGATAATAGTATTGTATCAATGTTAATGTTCTAGTTGACAGCTGGGAAAACTAGATGAAGGATATACCAGAATACTGGTTTTACAAATTTTTGGAAAGTCTAAGATTATTTCAAAATTTTTAAAGTTAAAAAAATTATCCTTCCATAATAGATTGCTGGGAAAAAGCTATTTCTTCATCACGAATAGTTTGAGAAGCACCACTTTAGCGTATTGGATAAGTGAATGACTGAGGGCTGAAAGGGCATAAAATTATTTTAAAGGTTTGATTTGAGACATAAGAGATTTGTTTTTTGACTCATCACCAAACATTAAAATTACCGCATTTCAACGATGAAATGGGACAACTCAGAAAGATATGGAGCTGTATTATTACATCATTACAAACTAATGACCTACAAAGAGATCTTTTTACATGTCTTTTCTTAAATAATACATTGAATATTGGCATGAAGAAGACTTGATGATAATTTGAGGATGTGGCATAAAAACAATTTTTTTCAAAATGAGCCTCAATATTTTGTAAAGGTATTACCTTTTCTGTTGAGTGAAGAAGATAAAGGACATCAGCATACTCAAATCCTTCATTTTCGTGTAAGTCTTTCTGTAACACATCATTCCCTAGGACAATGCATGCCAAGGAAAATGCCACTTCAACCTAAATATGTGGTTTTCAAAAATTACTTTTCAATTATACTTTATGAAATTACATATTTCATTGTGCAGGCATTTATATAGAATACATTGTGGAAAGACACTATAAAATCTGCTAAAATATAATCCATTGATTCCAGTTCTTACTACTGAAAGAACTGCACTTACAACTCCCTCATAATTTTTAATAGCTGAGAAAATATCCTTTCTGTGTTCAGGGACCAACCACAGAGCTCCATTTGAGGGCACTGGAGAAGGGAACAAGGGCCAGCACAGCATGTAAGGAGGTATTATCCTAAGTGCATAGTTGTATCCCTTCCATATTAAAAAAAAGTTCTTTTAATTTTTTGACATGGATTAAAAAGCTATTTTGAACTGCTTGTTAACTATTGACCATTGACTTGTAAGGCTTTAATGCAGCACCTTTTTTGTTTTTTTTTGTTTTTGTTTTTTAGATGAAGTCTTTCTCTGTCACCCAGGCTGCAGTACAATGGCCTGATCTCAGCTCACTGCAACTTCCACCTCCTGGGTTCAAGCAATTCTCCTGCCCCAGCCTCCCGAGTAGCTGGGATTACAGGCACGCACCACCGCACCCAGCTGATCTTTTGTATCTTTAGTAGAGATAGGGCTTTACCATGTTGGCCAAGCTGGTCTCAAACTCCTGACCTCATGATCCGCCCACCTGATGGCCTAAAGTGCTGGGATTACAGGCATGAGCCAAAGCACCCAGCCTGCAGCACCTATTAATTTAAACAAAGCTTTGGGGAGTAGTCTAAGGAATAGTACTACTATTTTGTCCTCCTCTAGTTCTGGAACCATTTAATGTACATTCTGAAGCCCATTAGGAAGATGAACCTTGCATATTATTGGGACTCAGCAGATAAGTTTTTAAAGTGCTATACTGTGCATTTCTATGAAAAACATTATGAATTTGAAAAGTATGATTATTGAATTATTGTGAAATGTTTTGTCCATTATAAAATCTTTTGAGAAAAAGTATTGAAATGTGTTTATGTTCTATTTAAACAAGTTTCAAAACTCATTGAAAATATGTACCAAAATATAGATGGATACATTTTTTATGATAACACACACATTTGTTAAAAGAATGCACCAGATGTGGTGGTTCATGCCTGTAATCCCATCACTTTGGAGGCCAAGGTGGAGGATCTCTTGAGCCCAGGAGTTCAAGAACAGCCTGGGCAAAATGGTGAAATTCCATCTCCAACAAAAATACAAAAAATTAACCAGGCATGGTGGCACACTCCTTTAGTCACAGCTACTCAGGAGGCTGAGGTGGGAGGATCACTGTAGATTGGGAGGCCGAGGCTGCAGTGAGCCAAGATTGCACTACTGCACTCTAGCCTGACTGACAGTGAGAGACCCCATCTCAATTAAAAAAAAAAAAAAAAATTAAATAAACAAAGATTAAAAAAAGAAACAGCCTGGGTACAGTGGCTCACACCTGTAATCCCATCACTCTGGAGGCCAAGGTGGAGGATCTCTTGAGCCCAGGAGTTCGAGAACAGCCTGGGCAAAATGGTGAAACTTCGTCTCCAGCAAAAATACAAAAAATTAACCAGGCATGGTGGCACACTCCTTTAGTCACAGCTACTCAGGAGGCTGAGGTGGGAGGATCACTGTAGACTGGGAGGCCGAGGCTGCAGTGAGCCAAGATTGCACTACTGCACTCTAGCCTGACTGACAGTGAGAGACCCCATCTCAATTATAAATACATAAATAAATAAAGATTGAAAAAAGAAACAGCCTGGGTGCAGTGGCTCACACCTATAATCCCAGCACTTTGGGAGACCGAGGCGGGCAGATCACTTGAGGTCAGGAATTCAAGACCAGCCTGGCCAACATGGTGAAACCCCATCTCTACAAAAATACAAAAATTAGCCAAGTGTATGGTGCACACCTATAATCCCAGCTACTCAGGAGACTGAGGCAGGATAATCACTTGAACCTGGAAGGTTGCAGTGAGCCGAGATGGTGGCACTGTACTACAGCCTGGGCAACAGAGTGAGCTTCTGTCTCAAAAAAAAAAAAGAAAAGGAAAAGGAAAAGAAAAAAAAAGAAACAGTGCTATTTACTCAGATATTGTCCTCCTATGTTATTTCTATTTTCTCATCTCCAGTAGCATGCATACCAAATTTTGAAAATAAAATTTTTTTTGCTGTTATAATTTCTTGCCTGGCCATCTATAGATGTCCCAAATTTCTAAAGCCTGGGTAAAAGTATTTGAATAGATATAAATGTTATTTTATTAAAGGCATTTTGGTAGAAGTAAATGGAAGACTGAATGACTCTTCAACAACTCACAATAATTCTTTGTAATGTCCAGCCTTGAGAAAACTATTACCTCCAGCCAACAGAGGCTGCTTGGCAGAAGGCAGGGCTGGTTTGAAGTGTAGTACTGACAAGATTCACTAATATTTGAGAAATATTCCCATATAAGTCACACATTTCCATTATCCCCGCCCAGTTTTAGCAACTGATGTCTGGGGAGGTAGAAAAGAAGTTTTGTGAATACATAATCAAATATCTACGGAAAAAACTTACTTGAAGAGTAAAAACGTAAGATTTTCTTGTCATATTTGGAGAAACCCTATTTTAACAAAATTTACTAGTATCTTATGGTTTGAAGCAAGCTTTTTGTTTAAAACTTCTAGGATTTTGTTTATTTTTATTTTGGCTTATTTCTCCAAGAAAAATAGGATTTAGTTTAAAAGATAAAATATTTTTATGTTTATGAACTTGAATAAAGACACAAAATTTTCTTAAAATTATATTTCTGTTAATTTTTACCATATCAGAAAACAATGTAAACCTTTATATATACCTTAATGTTAGGAGAAGGGTGATTTCTTAGTAGTTGGATAAGTACTGGAAAGGCATTTTCATCTACAACAAACTGTTGACTGACAGGATTGCTTGTATGGGCTACACCTGTAAGAGTCCATGCCAATGAGGTAATTTTTTTTTCCATCTTATAAATGGTAAAGTCAAACATAGCTTGATATTTTTGGTTGACAAAGTGTTCTAAGGTAATACAGTTAGTAAATTACAAAAGGGTATGCTATATTGGCACTATTTTAATAGTCCTGAATTAATTTTTTAAAAGACAAAGTGAATAAACACGGAGAGCTTATTAGAATTGTGAATGGCTTCCTAAAAGTCACAAAACAAAGGAAATTAGAAATGTTATACTATCAAGGAATAATAATAGCTATCATTTATTGAAGAAATACTATGTGTGATGTACTTAAGTTCATAGTAATATTGTTTTCTATAAAAAGTTTACTTTTACAAAAATGACTAGAGTAAATCACCAAGTTAAAATTTCTAGGTTTCTTAAATTATACACGCTAACAAGATAATCTTACTATGTCTCTTTATAACATACTACTTTAAATTGCGGGTCTAATCTCACCAGAGAAACTCGACTCTCTCTCTCTCTCTCTCTCTCTCTCTTTTTTTCCCCACTCCTTGCAATTTCCTGTTGAGAAACTCATTTCTTTCTAGTGAACATGGACAAAGAATTTTAATTCTGTTCTTTTGCCAATATTAAATGTCACAATAAATACACAGTGGGTTTATATAAATGGGTTAACTCTAAATAAATGGGTTAAATATAAGATTGAGCCTCTCAGTGAACAATGAAGAGAAGTCACCGACCTATTGTATCTAGGGAAGCCTGAAGGAAAAAAGAACACCTTTGTCCCCACAAGCCCCCCCACCCCCACCACACACACACACACACACACACACACACAGCTGATGTGGACAGCTTTGAAATGAACTAATGAGAAGAAATTTGACAATGTGTGTGTGTATGTATATCAGGCAACCTTGCATATATGTTATCATTTACTAGAACTTTAGAAATAACTATGTCAGAGTCTCTGGCCAAAAAAAGAAACATCTTCTCTGGCTGATTATCTTGGAATTGTGAATGAGTTTCTGCAAGAAACTTTTGGCAAGCAAAGAGAAAAAAATGTGAGAATCAATTCCTATTATACTTCATTCAGCTGGACTAATTTTGAGGAAATTCAGTGATCTAGAAATAAAGATTTTTCCTCTTGTTTGCAAGAAGCAGTCTACAGTCAGCATCCTGCATTCATTAAGGTCAGCAAGAACCCAAATTTTAACTTTTGGTGGGTCACAACTGACAGTTCCACATTTTCTCAGGAATCCCAAAATGTCAATTCCTTTGCAATGAATTCTATGTTATATAAACAAATGATCATTACAGAGACATTCAAGAATGTGCCTCAGCATTAGAAACTCTTCTATATCTTCAAAAACATATAGTTCTTGAGATTCAAAAGAACTATTTTTCTCTTAAACTTAAAAAAGAGATTGCTTTCAGTCAAAATAGCCAAGGCTTATTGTCCTAATTTTCCTCTCTAGCCATTGTTCAAGAGCAAGACTGATAAAAAATTCTTAATTACACCACTTGTACTGACCAAGTTCTTACACAAATTTAAAAAGTTATAATAATCTTTTATACATTAAATACCATTTAGGGCTCAAACAGTGGGGATAGAGAGGAAGAGAGATTAGCTTCCATTTCTCTGCCCAATCTGTTCTTGTTCTTACAGATATTTAAGAAATTGAGAATAAGTTTACAAACCAATGCAAATGGATCCCACTGCTCTGATGACACTGAGAAGTGTGCCTTCAGCAATCGTACTAATTCTTAGTAAGCGAACCAATGGTGCAATTCCATTTCCTTCACATATTTGATTTTGATGCATCCTGCTGTCCTTACTTAGAGCTATGACAGCTTCACCTCCTGATAAAGAAAAGCAAGATACATGTATGATACTCCAGTGCCCTGTTCTACATTACGCAGAGGACACAGTGGCTCACACTTGTAATCCCAGCTACTTGGGAGGCTGAAGCAGGAGGATCACTTGAGCCCAGGGGTTTGAGGCTGCAGTGAGCTATAATTGTGCCACTGCACGCCAGGCTGTGCAACAGAGCAGGATCCTGTCTCTAAAAAATAAAAATAAGGAAAAATAACTTACCAACATACTGCATTTTAGCTGATGGTGACAAAAGCATATTAATTATAAAGCTGTATCCAATCTGTTCTGCCATATATTTTTGTTGTTTTAGTGTTTGTCCTGCCAAGGCCCAAAGTGCAACGGCTCCTTGTTCCTTAACATCTATTTGAAATGCCTATTTTAAAAAATATTTCATTAATTCAGTGAATATTTATTGAACACTTTAGGGATGTGTATTTTATAAAATGTTTATTCTAGAATTGGTTTAGTTTTTCTATTCACTTAACAATTCAAAATAGAATACATCATCTAAGAAAAATGACCAGGAATCATAAAATTCCTACCTTTAGGAGTTTTAAAAGATATTTAGTTAACGATTTTTCCAGAAATGCTTTCTGTATAAGAGGGTTGTGACTTGCAAGTGATTCCACAGCCATTGCACCTTTCATTTGGACACTAATTTGTTTCCCTTTAAAAAGAGCCACCAGAGGAGGAATCGCTCCCTCCATAGCTATAGCATCCTGAATTTCCTTATTGTCACGCCCAACCTCAGCAATTGCAGCAGAAGATACAGCCTTCAACACATCTTTAAATGAATTTAAGAACAAGTTAAATAAACCTTATGAAAAATAAGAATATCAAAGTGCAGCATATCATTAGTTTCCCATATTATAAAATCAAATTTGTAAAAAAGCTTAGAGAAAATAAAGAAAAGTAGAAATAAATAAAACTGGGTAGATTTACCATCTAAACACAATCAATCATTTGGCATAATCTCATGTACTATTTCTTACGAAGATAGATTTAGATAGTTATAGAAGTATTTGATATAGTTGTATTTTAAAACAATAACCTGCATTTTTACTTACAATTAAAACATTCCCTCTCCACCACCCTTTTTGAGACAAGGTTTGGCTCTATCATCCAGGCTGGAGGACAGTGGTGTGTGTGATCTCAGCTCACTACAACCTCCACCATCCTCCCACCTCAGCCTCCTGAGTAGCTGGGACTATAGGTGTGCACCACCATGCCCGGCTAATTTTTGTGTTTTTTTGTAGAGGAATTACTGGAATAACTCAGTACATTTCAGTAAACTGCTTATCAAAAATGATAACAGCATCTTAGCCTTCCATAATCAGAGTTCAAAAGTATCAATGTTACTGTGTTTGAGTATGGGTGTTATCACTAAAAATAAATACATCAACTTTGCTCAAATTTGATAGATAAAAATGCTGCCTCAACTTGTTTTGTACTTTTGGTATTGGTGAGTCTAAACATTTTCCTATATTTTAACAAGTTGCATTTTTTTAACATATAGAAAAGTTGTAAGAATAAATCAGAGAATTCCTGTATACCTTTACCTGGATTTATAAATTTTTAATATATTGCCATATTGGTTTTTCTATCCATTTATCTATATAATCTGCTTTTCTAAATTTGAGGGTATGTTATATGCATACATCATGGCGTTTTATCTCTTTAATATTCTAGTGTGTATTTACTAAAAACAAGCCTATCTTTTTATGTAACTACAAGGCAATTAGTAGATGCAATACTTTAATCATATTATGTTGACCGTCCTAGTAATGTCCTTTATCACATTTACTTTCTTCCAGTACAGGATCCAGACCAGGACCATGTATTGCACTTAGTTATGTCTCTTTAGCGTTCTATTATCTGGAACCTTTTCTCAGGGGTTTTTTTGGTCTCTTATGACATAGACATTTTTAATGAATATAGGCCATTTAGTTTAGAGAATTTTCCTCAATTTGGGTTTCTTTGATGTTTCCTCATGACTCAAGATACGCACCTCCATCCAGAATATTTTTAAAGTGACATTATGGCTTGGGTGCAGTGGTGCATGCCTGTAATCCCAGGTACACAGGAGGCTAAGGTGGGAGGACTGCTTGAACCCAGGGGTTCAAGATCAGCCCGGGCAACATAGCAACCTCATTTCAAAAAAAAGTGACATTATGTTTTAGGGATATCCTCTGTGGAGTTATATAATGTCCATCTATTCCTCGATGGTGATGTTAATTTTGATTATCCAGTTTCTCTACTATATAGTTGCTATTTTCCCTCTTGCAACTAATAAGGAGCAAAACACTTGTAAATATCAAAATTTGCCCCCAAGATTTAGCATCCATTTATAATTTTTGCCTGAACCAATCTTTACTATGCTGTTTGCAAAATACTAATTTTCCAAATCTACCACTCCTTCACATTTGTCAGTTGACATTCTGCTATAAGGAAGAGCCCTACCTTATTCTCTATTTATTTGCTTCCTTGTTTATCCAATTTTTATCAAGATGAGGGCACAGGCTCCTATTTTATTCAATGAGTTATAATCCATTAATTTAATTTAATTTAATTTATTTATTTTTGAGAAAAGGTCTCACTCTGTCACCCAGGCTGGAATTCAGTGACACAAACTCAGCTCACTGCAACCTCTGCCTCCCAGGCTCAAGC
This sequence comes from Theropithecus gelada, assembly GCF_003255815.1. Classification (NCBI taxonomy): domain Eukaryota; kingdom Metazoa; phylum Chordata; class Mammalia; order Primates; family Cercopithecidae; genus Theropithecus; species Theropithecus gelada. The sequence goes on along the minus strand of NC_037680.1, from coordinate 66,246,246 downwards.
AATCCTCCCACCTCAGCCTCCCAAGTAGCTGGGAATACAGGCGTGTGCCACCACACCCAGCTGATTTTTGCATTTTTAGTAGAGATGAGGTTTTGCCATGTTGCCCAGGCTGGTGTTGAACTCATGAGCTCAAGCTATCTGTCCGTCTTGGTCCCGCAAAGTGCTGGGATTATAGGCATGGGCCACTCTGCCTGGTGTATTTTCTTATTTATGTTGTTACTCAAATTGTCTAAGATTTGGCCAGTGGGAGCCCCTTCAGGTTGTCCTGGTGTCCTATAGATATGCCTCCTTTTTTTTTTTTTTAAAAAAAAAAGGATTTTATTACTTTGTCACCATATGATGATGTTCTTGACTCACCATATACCTTCTCTGCCCCTGCCCTGGAATCAACTATTTCTCCAAGAAGCTCTGGTTCCTTTTAATGAGGGATGATATTTAGAAACCAAGATTTGGGTGCTCGGTATGCTCACTGCTACTGGAATATCATTGCTTCTGGATCATATATATATATATGTATATGTATATATATGTGTGTGTGTGTATAAATCCACATATATAATATGTATACATATATATGTATATGTGTATACACACACACTGATACATACACACATACATTTCCGATTCCAATCCAACCCCAGAGGGTTCTTTATTGCTTTCCTACATTCTGCACATTTCTTTGCATAGTAAGAACCCAATAATATCAACACATTTATTCATTTCTTCAGTCCTACAGTACTTATCATGTGGGTTCAGAATTGTTCTACCCATATCACTGTGACATACAAGCTCACTAAAAAGAACTCAAAATCTGTGTGTAGTTTGTTTTGTGTTTACCCTTAGAAAGAGGGTATATAATGTACTGTGTTTAAAATTATTTGTATTCATTTTTTCTTTTTAAATCTAGTTATATAATTTGTTTATTTCTTTCAGTTTTCATTTCCCCCAGCCTTGTACATTTAATTTTTTGATTATGTAGAATATCAATATATTTCCAAAAGCAAAACTAGATAGAAAAGTGTTTGTGCATTCCTGTAGCTACCAATACCCTTTAGATGCTCTATAATCCAGCATTTGTTTTTTCATATACTATCAAGGTTAATTATCTCTCTATTAAGGCCTTATTGTTCATACCAACTTCTATACCCACTTTATATCAATTTATGTCAAACACATTAACTATTTTTATTGTTATGAGTATTTTCTTCATTTAATCATCTAATCATTTATTTAGTGCATATTTATTGAATAGCTATGTGCTAGACACTGTCCCAGGCACTAGGGAAACAATGGTGAACCAACAAAACAAGGTCCTTGACCTTGTGGAACAAAAGAAAAGACCAGAGTAAAGAATAAAGCAATAAGTTAAATATTACTTGATAGTCATATCAGAGAAAAAGGGAGTGACAGGAAGGTCACTTCCTCTTGAAGTAGGAAAGTAAAAAGGGCTTATAGGCCATGCTGGAAATGTGGACCATGTTCTAGGTGACAGTCACTGAGTAATTTAAAGAAGAAGATATGATCAACTTTACATTTTAATTAGATCACTCAAGTAACACTTGGAATGTTAACCCTGAAAGATTAATAACATTAAGAGAGTATAGGGGAAACCATTCTTTCCCTTACCCAATATTCCTGCATCAGTACAAAAAGTAGAAATTCCTCCACCCATGGCCAACTCAGAAATATTAAGAATAAAAGTTTACCCCTTACTCATTCTTCCCCATGAGAAGAATAGTGAGTTACATAATTTTTTTAGTTTGAAGAATGAGTCATTGCAAATGCATGGTTTAGGTTCTTTTTGGCACTTTTTGTTGTTTTCTCAAAGCAAGCTTTCCAACAATAAGGCTGAAGTTTGGATCTCTATTTGATTCCTGTCTATTTCTCATTTGGACCCAAATTCTGAAAGGAATGGAAGTATCTTTACTAAGCTATTCAGTAATCCAAAGTAGCTCTAAAGCTCAGGGAAGACGTCAGGGATGTGGATAAAGAACTGGGAAGAATAGATTGTAAACCTAGTAGAGTTCCTTTGGAGTGAATAAGAGTTAAAGAAGGGTATGCCGGGTGAAAGCAGCAGCATGACAAGAATGGAAGCTTAAGGAACTCCAACTTTAAGAGTTGGGTAAAGGAGGACTAATGGTGAAGGCAGACTTTATCTACAACTTTTGGGGTCATAATTCCAAAGTTTTCAGATTTTAGAATGTTAGGAGTATATAATACTACATATTGCATAACATCACAAAGGGTCTGGAGAAAATCAATTTCTGCAGAAATATGTGACTAATCATTTCAAGAAAAAAATGAGGTGATCTTTTAAGTTTTTCTCAGTTTGAAACTGAGAAAATTCTGTATGCTTTTGTTACATATTTGAGTTTCTGTGGCGGTGTCATAAGCTTTTGTTACTAACACAGAACAGGAAAGTTGGGTGCCATATGAAATCAGAAGCATTGTAGGAATGAAAGCATGTATACATGAATATATGTATATAAGAATGTGAATACAAGCAGCTAAATGGGTGAAGGAAAGGCCTAAAACAAACCAAATTTAGCAAGGGTAGGCTTGCTCTGGACATAGAGACTCAGACTAAGGAGATGTTAACAAATCCATCTTTTCAAGAAACTATATGTGAATCTACTTTGGGACCATTTTAATACATGAAATCTTAGAGTAGCTCACATGGTAAAGACGACACTGGAATTAATAATATGCCTTTTTGATCTCCTATACCTTAACAACCCAGCTAACATCCAAGAGGACTATTTGCTAAAGCACTAAAGTTATACAGGGGGGCTTACCTAAAAAGAAAAAAATAATTAAAATTTATTTTAAATTATCTTCGTTGGAGTGAGCAGATAATGTAGATTATGGTGTTGGAAAAAATACTTTTATTTCAATAATGTATTTCATACCATAGTTTTCTTTCATGAATGAACTCATTTGTTATTTATTTATTCAAATTGCTGCTACAATTTGTACTTTGTTACAGCATCTGGGATTGAGAAAAGGAAAACAGGAAGAGAAGATCTAGTCCCTATATTTAAATTTTAATTAGTTAGATAAAACACAAACAAAAAAAGAGATAAAGAATGACTATAAATGAGTAAAAATTATAGATTTAAAATATACATAAAAGCTGACCCTCTTTAATGTTATTCTTTTATCCCTTTTTTTTTTTTTTGAGATGGAGTCTCACTCTGTTGCCCAGGCTGGAGTGCAGTGGTACAATCTCAGCTCACTGCAACCTCCGCCTCCTGAATTCAAGCAATTCTCCTGCCTCAGCCTCCCGAGTAGCTGGGATTACAGGCGTGTACCACCATGCCCAGCTAATTTTTGTATTTTAGTAGAGATGGGGTTTCACCATATTGGCCAGGCTGGTCTCGAACTCCTGACCTCAGTGATCTGCCTCAGCCTCCCAAAGTGCTGGGATCATAGGTGTGAGCCACCGCACCTGACCTCTAATGCTATTCTTAAAGGATAAAGTAGAGCATAGTAAGCGATGGAAGAACACTTGAACAGAGAGATCATAAGGAATTTGTTATGAAAGGAGAGGGCTTTCAAATGATGTCACCACGCGATACAAGTTATTAGAAGATGACACTTGCTTAAATTTGAAGTTTTAAAGTAAAGGAAAGATCACTTCTACATTCCCCTTATTCTTAAATCTTAACTTACATTTAACCAATATATTTATTTTGTATTTATTCCTGGTTAACTGGAAGAGGAAGCCAAATGATATACTGAGCAGGAAGAAAAAGGGCAAGTTCTTCTCAATTTTCTCTTCCCCCAAATTTGGGGAAAACCATATATTTGGAGCTTACACTGTTACATGTGCTGACTGGAATGAGATTATTCTTACAGAACCCAGGAGACCATTTGCAGTAGCTGCAGAAACTGCCTCATGGCTTTTGATGTTCTTGGTACTGAGATGCACTTTAGGAACTGATAATTGGCCTAATGCTTCCCGATAACCTTGAATTTTGACATCAAATATCTAACAAATCTGAAACCCTTGTTGTCACTTGCAAAATAGCTACCCATGATCAATATGTGTACTATTCACCCAAGGTAGCAAATACTCTCCTAGTCATATTGTATGTATTTTTAAAATCATCCATGCCAGTATTTCCATTGTAAACATGTCTAATTAAACTTGTTAAAAGAATATGCCTCTGACAGTCAATTATTTTTATAAGCCCAGCAGTTTAAATTTAACTGTTTTCTGCCAGGCATGGTGGTTCACACCTGTAATCCCAGCACTTTGGGGGGCTGAGTCAGGCAGATCACAAGGTCAGGAGTTTGAGACCAGCCTGGCCAACTGGTGAAACCCTGTCTCTACTAAAAATACAAAAATTAGCCGGGCGTGGTGATGCATGCCTGTAATCCCAGCTACTCAGGAGGCTGAGACAGAAGAATTGCTTGAACCCGGGAGGCAGATGTTGCAGTGAGCTGAGATCACTGCACTCCAGCCTAGGCAACAGAGCAAGACTCCATCTTGAGAAAAATAAAATAAAATAAAATAAAATTAATTTAACTGTTATCTACATAGTTTAGCAGTTAGGAAAAAAAAATTGTGTTTTAGATATTAAGGTTATATTACACATGTTTAGATCTATTCAAAGACAGATTCAAGACATCTATTCATATAGGACAAGTCAAACCCCATGTTTGCTTCACTTAATATATCTGGTCATTATAAAATAATACAGAGATAGAAGCTCACCTGAATCAGAACTCAGAAATCTGATAAGATACGGGAGGCCTTTATGTTCTCTGACAGCTCTTTGGTTGTTTTCATTTCCTATACATAATACTCGTATGCAGTTCATTACATTTACTAGCACATTTTCTATGTTTAAGTTCAATAGATTTATCAGACTTGGGATTCCATTCTAAAAATAAACAAAAAATATTACATTTGAATTAGTTTAAGATAAATGTAATCTTTATTTAGAAATACAAGTTGGCTGGACGTGGTGGCTCACACCTGTAATCTCAGCACTTTGGGAGGCCGAGGCAGGCGGATCACGAGGTCAAGAGATCAAGACCATCCTGGCCAACATGGTGAAACCCAGTCTCTACTAAAAATACAAAAATTAGCCGGGCGTGGTGGTGCATGCCTGTAGTTCCAGCTACTTGAGAGGCTGAGGCAGGAGAATTGCTTGAACCTGGGAGGCGGAGGTTGCAGTGAGCCAAGATTGCACTATTACACCCTAGCCTAGTGACAGAGAATACTGTCTCAAAAAAAAAAAAAAAAAAAAAAGAAAGAAAGAAAGAAAGAAAGAAAAAGAAACACAAGTTTGTAATCTTTCTTGCTGTAAATAACTATTTAGGAGAGAATGAGTGCCACAAACAAATGTGTCTACTGGTAAGATACATTATGTGACAGTTAATACAGCTATCTAAGTGAAGTAATTAAGATTAATTGAATATATTGCCCCATTAGGAAATATTTGCCATTGTAGACACTGCACTGGTAATTGGTAAACAGCAAGAAGCAATCGACATATAGTAACTTAAGAAAATACTCCCTCTTCTACTTCTGGACTGTACTCAAATGCCAACTTCTCAGTGGAGCATTTTTCATCAGGCACGCCCTCTCGCTCCCTCCTCCCTGCTGTATTCTTCCCTGAGAAGAATCATCCATGCCAGTATTTCTGGGAGTTTTGTCATTGAATAGCAAAGTGGGTTTCTATTTTTGTAACTTCTATATGAGGGAGTTATTGTCAGTCAAAAATAATGGTCTATGAAAAAAACTTACATATTTGGCAATAACATCCTTGTTTTCACATTGAGCAATATCATATAAAATGACAGCACAGCGAGAGTGTACTTCAGGCTCATCACAAACCAGTAGGTTGATTAGAGATGGAATGCCTCCCGCTTCTACCAAAGCACGCACTGCTCTTTTGTGGGTTGAGATATTACTCAGTAACCCAACAGTTTTGCACTGCAGTTTTATTTTGGAACTTTTTAATAGATTGATTAAGGCAGGAATGGTGCCTGTAATGAAAAGAGCAAAAAAATAAAAAAGCTTGAATTATTGGTAACCATTTTAGTCAATATATCATGGCAATATTTAAATAATATTTATGGGCATTATAATATAAATAATTATGAAATAATCATATAAAATATTTATAAAATTATCATTTGAAACTATATGAAGAAACCTTCCATCTTGTCTTTGGTATGGGCAGCTCTCATTGTTCATACATTTGATTTTCACAGAGCGTGATCATGCATTTTATGTTAGTAACCTTAAGCCACCATTGAAACACTGAATTCTGGCTTAAGATTATTGATAAATAAATTCTTTGTGCTACCACATGGTACAGTTCAGTTTTGGTTATTGCATCAACTTTGTATGGCACTGCTTATGCAATTATTTGAGCATTTTATTACATTTTATCCTTATTTTATACCAGCATGTGAAAAACAAAAAGTGCTGAATCTAGTAAAATGCAACATTAGTCTCATTAATTACAATTGGCTCAAAGATAGAAATCATTGGGCATGGTGAAAATAGAAAATCTGGCTTCAGTTTGATGCCTGTTATACTTACATCAATTCAATGATAAGCAGAAAGCACCTTATAGGACACACACAAAATGACAGAAAATATAATAGATATAATAAAGACCATATTTATTTAGCTACCTGAAATGAAACATCCCTCGTCACTTCTTTAAGTCTATAGTTCACCTTTTGGATATAGAGCTTTTTGTACAGATTTTCAGGAACATATTAGGGGACTATCTGTGATAAATCAAATTTTAATTTATTCATTTAATATTTATGGAGCATCTCGCGTGCGTTCAATAACCACATTACGGTAGTGGCTACCATATTGGACATTTTCAAATAGAACATTTTCTTTGTGTGTGTGTGTGTGTAGATAGACAGATAGATAGATAGACAGATAGATAGATAGATAGACAGACAGACAGATAGATAGATGGAGATATAGATAGACATAAAGACAAAGACAGGGTCTTACTATGTTGCCCAAACTGGTCTCAAACTCCTGGGCTCAAGCTATCCTCCTGCCTTGGCATCCCAAAGTGCTGGGATTACAGGCACGGGCCACCATGCCCAGCCGAACATTTTCAACATTTCAGAAAGCTATTCTGGACAGCGCTATTCTCAAAACAATCCTATGGGGTAGAGCCATTTTTTTTATTATTATTATACTTTAAGTTCTAGGATACATGTGCACAACGTGCAGGCTTGTTACATAGGTACACATGTGCTATGTTTGTTTGCTGCACCCATTAACTCCTCATGTATGTTAGGTATTTCCCCTAATGCTGTCCCTCCCCCTGACTCCCAACCCTCGACAGGCCCTGGTGTGTGATGTTTCCCACCCTGTGTCCAACTGTTCTCATTGTTCAATTCCCACCTATGAGTGAGAACATGCGGTGTTTGGTTTCCTGTCCTTGTGATAGTTTGCTCAGAATGATGGTTTCCAGTTTCATCCATGTCCCTGCAAAGGACATGAACTCATCCTTTTTTATGGCTGCATAGTATTCCATGGTTTATATGTGCCACATTTTCTTAATCCAGTCTATCACTGATGGACATTTGGGTTGATTCCAAGTCTTTGCTACTGTGAAGAGTGCTGCCATAAACATACGTGTGCATGTGTCTTTATAGTACCATGATTTATAATGCTTTGGGTATATACCCAGTAATGGAATTGCTGGGTCAAATGGTATTTCTAGTTCTAGATCCTTGAGGAAACGCCACACTGTATTCCACAACGGTTGAACTAGTTTACACTTCAACCAATAGTGTAAAAGCGTTACTATTTCTCCACATCCTCTCCAGCATCTGTTGTGTCCTGACTTTTTAATGATTGCCATTCTAACAGATGTGAGATGGTATCTCATTGTGGTTTTGATTTGCATTTCTCTGACGACCAGTGTTGATGAGCATTTTTTCATGTGTCTGTTGGCTGCATAAATATCTTCTTTGAGAAGTGTCTGTTCATATCCTTTGCCCACTTTTTGATGGGGTTTTTTTTTTTTTTTTTCCTTACAAATTTGTTTACGTTCTCTGTAGATTCTGGATATTAGCCCTTTGTCAGATGGGTAGATTGCAAAAATTTTCTCCCATTCTGTAGGTTGCCTGTTCAATCTGATGGTAGTTTCTTTTGCTGTGCAGAAGTTCTTTAGTTTAATTAGATCCCATTTGTCTATTCTGGCTTTTGTTGCCATTGCTTTTAGTGTGTTAGTCATGAAGTCCTTGTCCATGCCTATGTCCTGAATGGCATTGCCTAGGTTTTCATCAAGGATTTTTATGGTTTTAGGTCTAACATTTAAGTCTTTAATCCATCTTGAATTAATTTTTGTATAAGGTGTAAGGAAGGGATCCAGTTTCAGGTTTCTACATATGGCTAGCCAGTTTTCCCAGCACCATTTATTAAATAGGGAATCCTTTCCCCATTTCCTGTTTTTGTCAGGTTTGTCAAAGATCAGATGGTTGTAGATGTGTGGTGATATTTCTGAGGCCTCCGTTCTGTTCCATTGGTCTATACCTCTGTTTTGGTAACAGTATCCTGCTGTTTTGGTTACTGTAGCTTTGTAGTATAGTTTGAAGTCAGGTAGTGTGATGCCTCCAGCTTTGTTCTTTTTGCTTAGGATTGTCTTGGCAATGCAGGCTCTTTTTCGGTTCCATATGAACTTTAAAGTCGTTTTTTTCCAATTCTGTGAAGAAAGTCATCGGTAGCTTGATGGGGATGGCATTGAATCTATAAATTACCTTGGGCAATAATGGCCATTTTCACAATATTTCAGGAAATCATGGATTTCCTATCCATGAGCATGGAATGTTCTTCCATTTGTTTTTGTCCTCTTTTATTTCATTGATCAGTGGTTTGAAGTTCTCCTTAAAGAGGTCCTTCACATCCCTTGTAAATTGGTTTCCTAGGTATTTTATTCTCTTTGTAGCAATTGTGAATGGGAGTTCACTCATGATTTGGCTCTCTGTCTGTTATTGATGTGCAGGAATGCTTGTGATTTTTGCACATTGATTTTGTATCCTGAGACTTTGCTAAAGTTGATTATCAGCTTAAGGAGATTTTGGGCTGAGATAATGGGGTTTTCTAAATCTACAGTCATGTCATCTGCAAACAGGGACAATTCGACTTCCTCTTTTCCTAATTGAATATCCTTTATTTGTTTCTCTTGCCTGATTGCCCTGGCCAGAACGAAGTCAACACTATGTTGAATAGGAGTGGTGAGAGGGGGCATTCCTGTCTTGTGCCAGTTTTCAATGGGAATGCTTCCAGTTTTTGCCAATTCAGTATGATATTGGTTGTGGGTTTGTCATAAATAGCTCTTATTATTTTGAGATACATTTCATCAATACCTAGTTTATTGAGAGTTTTTAGCATGAAGGGCTGTTGAATTTTGTCAAAGGCCTTTTCTGCATCTATTGACATAATCACGTAGTTTTTGTCATTGGTTCTGTTTATGTGATGGATTACATTTATTGATATATAGATGTTGAACCAGCCTTACATCCCAGGGATGAAGCTGACTTGATCATGGTGGATAAGCTTTTTGATGTGCTGCTGGACTCGGTTTGCCAGTATTTTACTGAGGATTTTCGCATCGATGTTCATCAGGGATAGTGATCTAAAATTATCTTTTTTTGTTGTGTCTCTGCCAGGCTTTGGTATCAGGATGATGCTGGCTTCATAAAATGAGTTAGGGAGGATTCTCTCTTTTTCTGTTGATTGGAATAGTTTCAAAGGAATGGTACCAGCTCCTCTTTGTATCTCTGGTAGAATTCAGCTATGAATCCGTCTGGTCCTTGACTTTTTTTGGTTGGTAGGCTATTAATTATTCCCTCAATTTCAGAGCCTGTTATTGGTCTATTCAGAGATTCAACTTATTTCTGGTTTAGTCTTGGGAGGGTGTATGTGTCCAGGAATTTATCCATTTCTTCTAGATTTTCTAGTTTATTTGTGTAGAGGTGTTTATAGTATTCTCTGATGGTAGTCTGTATTTCTGTGGGGTTGGTGGTGATATCCCCTTTATCATTTTTTATTGCGTCTATGTGATTCTTCTCTCTTTTCTTCTTTACTAGTCTTGCTAGCGGTCTATCAGATTTGTTGATCTTTTCAACAAACAAGTTCCTTGGATTCACTGAATTTTTGAAGGGTTGTTGGTGTCTATCTCCTTCAGTTTTGCTCTGATCTTCGTTATTTCTTGCCTTGTGCTAGCTTTTGAATTTATTTGCTCTTGCTCCTCTAGTTCTTTTAATTGTGATGTTAGGTGTCGATTTTAGATCGTTCCTGCTTTCTCTCTTTTTTTTTTTTTTTTTGAGATGGAGTCTGGCTCTGTAGCCCAGGCTGGAGTGCAGTGGTGCGATCTCGGCTCACTGCAAGCACCACCTCTGGGGTTCACGCCATTGTCCTGTCTCAGCCTCCCAAGTAGCTGGGATTACAGGTGCCCACCACCAAGTCTGGGTAATTTTTTTTTGTATTTTTAGTAGAGATGGGGTTTCACCATGCTAGCCAGGATGGTTGCAATCTGCCCACCTCAGCCTCCCAAAGTGCTGGAATTACAGGCGTGAGCCACCGCGCCCGACCAATTCCTGCTTTCTCTTGTGGGCATTTAGTGCTATAAATTTCCCTCTACACATTGCTTTAAATCTGTCCCAGAGATTCTGGTACATTGTGTCTTTGTTCTCATTGGTTTCAAAGAACATCTTTATTTCTGCCTTCATTTTGTTATTTACCCAGTAGTCACTCAGGAGCAGGTTGGTCAGTTTCCATGTAGTTGTGCGGTTTTGAGTGAGTTTCTTAATCCTGAGTTCTAGTTTAATTGCACTGTGGTCTGAGAGACAGTTTGTTGTGATTTCTGTTCTTTTACATTTGCTAAGGAGTGCTTTACTTCCAACTATGTGGTCAATTTTGGAACAGGTGCAGTGTGGTGCTGAGAAGAATGTATATTCTGTTGCTTTGGGATGGAGAGTTCTGTACATGTCTATTAGGTCCACTTGGTGCAGAGCTGAGTTCAAGTCCTCAATATCCTTGTTAACCTTCTGTCTCGTTGATCTGTCTAATATTGACGGTGTGGTGTTAAATTCTCCCATTATTTATTGTGTGGGAATCTAAGTCTCTCTGTAGGCCTCTAAGGACTTGTTTTATGAATCTGGTTGCTCCTGTATACGGGTGCATATATATTTAGAATAGTTAGCTCTTCTTGTTGAATTGATCCCTTTACCATTATGTAATGGCCTTCTTTGTCTCTTTTGATCTTTGTTGGTTTAAAGTCTGTTTTATCAGAGACTAGAATTGCAACCCCTGCTTTATTTTGCTTTCCATTTGCTTGGTAGATCTTCCTCCATCCCTTTATTTTGAGCCTATGTGTGTCTCTGCACATGAGATGGGTCTCCTGAGTACAGCACATGGATGGATCTTGACTCTTTATCCAATTTGCCAGTCTTTGTCTTTTAATTGGGGCATTTAGCCCATTTACATTTAAAGTTAATATTGTTATGTGTGAATTTTATCCTGTCATTATGATGTTAGCTGGTTATTTTGCCTGTTAGTTGATGCAGTTTCCTCCTAGCATCAATGGTCTTCACAATTTGGCATGTTTTTGCATTGGCTGGTACTGGGCGTTCCTTTCCATGTTTAGTACTTCCTTCAGGAGCTCTTGTAAGGCAGGCCTGGTGGTGACAAAATCTCTCAGCATTTGCTTGTCTGTAAAGGATTTTATTCCTCCTTCACTTATGAAGCTTAGTTTGGCTGGATATGAAATTCTGGGTTGAAAATTCTTTTCTTTAAGAATGTTCAGTATTGGCCCCCACTTTCTTCTGGCTTGTAGAGTTTCTGCTGAAAGATCCGCTGTTAGTCTGATGGTCTTCCCTTTCTGGGTAACCTGACCTTTCTGTGTAGCTGCCCTTAACATTTTTTCCTTCATTTCAACCTTGGTGAATCTGACAATTATGTGTCTTGGGGTTGGTCTTTTCGAGGAGTATCTTTGTGGTGTTCTCTGTATTTCCTGAATTGAATGTTGGCCTTCCTTGCTAAGTTGGGGAAGTTCTCCTGGATAATATCCTGAAGAGTGTTTTCCAACTTGGTTCCATTCTCCTCTTCACTTTCAGGTACACCAATCAGACGTAGATTTGGTCTTTTCACATAGTCCCATATTTCTTGGAGACTTTGTTTGTTTCTTTTCACTCTTTTTTCTTTAAACTTCTCTTCTTGCTTTATTTCATTAATTTGATCTTCAGTCACTGATGCCCTTTTTTCCACTTGATCGAATCAGTTATTGAAGCTTGTGCATGTGTCATGTATTTCTCGTGCCATGGTTTTCAGCTCCATCAGGTCATTTAAGGTCTTCTCTACACTGTTTATTCTAGTTAGCCATTCATTTAATCTTTTTTCAAGATTTTTACCTTCCCTGCGATGGGTTTGAACCTCCTCCTTTAGCTCAGAGAAGTTTGTTATTACTGACATTCTGAAGCCTACTTCTGTCAACTGATCAAAGTCATTCTCTGTCCAGCTCTGTTCCGTTGCTGGTGAGGATCTGTAATCATTTGCAGGAGAAGAGGTACTCTGGTTTTTAGAATTTTAAGCTTTTCTGTTCTGGTTTCTCCCCATCTTTGTGGTTTTATCTACCTTTGGTCTTTGATGTTGGTGACCTATAGATGGGGTTTTGGTGTAGATGTCCTTTTTGTTGATGTTGATGCTATTCCTTTCTGTTTGTTAGTTTTCCTTCTAACAGTCAGGTCCCTCAGCTGCAGGTCTGTTGGAGTTTGCTGGAGGTCCACTCCAGACCCTGTTTGCCTGGATATCACCGGCAGTGGCTGCAGAACAGCAAAAACTGCAGAACAGCAAACATTGCTGCCTGATCATTCCTCTGGAAGCTTCGTCCCTGAGGGGCACCCGCCTGTATGAGGTGTCAGTCGGCCCCTACTGGGAGGTGTCTCTCAGTTAGGCTACAAGGGGGTCAGGGACCCACTTGAGGTGGCAATCTGTCCATTCTCAGAGCTCAAACACCATTCTGGGAGAACCACTGCTCTCTTCAGAGCTGTCAGACAGGGACGTTTAAGTCTGCAGAAGTTTCTGCTGCCTTTTGTTTAGCTATGCCCTGCCCCCAGAGGTGGGGTCTACAGAGGCAGCAGGCCTTGGTGAGCTGCAGTGGGCTCTACCCAGTTTGAGCTTCCCGGCTGCTTTGTTTACCTACTAAAGCCTCAGCAATGGCGGATGCCCCTCCCCCTGCCAGACTGCTGCCTTGCAGGTCCATCTCAGACTGCTGCGCTAGCAGTGAGCAAGGCTCCGTGGGTGTGGGACCTGCCAACCCAGGCGTGGGATATAATCTCCTGGTGTGCTGCTTGCTAAGATCGTTGGAAAAGCACAGTATTTGGGCGCGAGTGCCCCATTTTTTCAGGTACAGTCTGTCACAGCTTCCCTTGGCTAGGAAAGGGAAATCCCCCAACCCCTTGTGCTTCCCGGGTAAGGCGATGTCTGCCCAGCTTCGGCTCGCCCTCCATGGGTGGCACCCACTGTCCAACCAGTCCCAGTGGAATGAACCAGGTACTTCAGTTGGAAATGCAGAAATCACCTGTCTTCTGTGCCAGTCACGCTGGGAGCTACAGACCGGAGCTGTTCCTATTTGGCCATCTTGGAATGGACCCCAGTAGAGCCATTTTATTAGTGAGTAAACTAAACTAAGAGAGGTTAAGCAATTATCTTAAGTTTTAAATGCAGAGCTAGTTACACACCAGACCTGACACTAAATCTGCTATTTTTAATTTCAAAAGTAAATTGTGCAAAGTATAGAATAGGAATAATTTCTAAATGAAAGTAAATATAAAAGTAGTGTGGTAAAGTAATTTAAAAGTTAAATTAATACTTAACATCAGTTTTTAATTTTTTGAGCTTTTAGACAAATAGAATTGATATAGTTTTTTGATCCTGTGCAGCTTCCATGTGGAAAATAAAATATATGGCTGACAGGTAAATGAAGTGATCTTAGCAAAAGAAACCTAAAATCTACTAAAATTTTTCCTTTACAATCAAAAATATATTTAAAAATGACTGATGAATAAAATATAGCTCTACATAAAATAGCATTAAAAAAAGATAGTTAATAGAGTTTGCATCACCTGCATCCAAAATACATCTCCAGTATTGATCATTTGCTAAGCAAATTACTTCCAAGGACATGACAGCCATCATCCTTCGTTTATAGCTTTCAGACTGTAACATTTCTGTTTAAAGTGTTCAACAGAAAAACACAGCTGTAATTTATACAAGAGGCAATGAAATGCTTGATTCTGTTTTTTGTACCAGCTAAGTAAAACCAAGGGTTGAGGTCACCACTATTACCACCAACTGCATGCATTAAATTCCCCTCTGTGCACAGCTCCCTGTGAAGTAGTGACAAATTCCATCAGCCCATGATCTTTGAGGTTTATAGTCTATATAATTAAGTGAAAAAATCCTGAAATTTCTTTTCTTCACATGGGGTCTCAGTTTGTTGCCCAGGCTGGAGTGCAATGGCATGATCACAGCTCACTGCAGCATGAATCTCCCTGGGCTCAGGTGATCTACCATCTCAGCCTCCCTAGTAGCTGAGACTACAGGCGTGCATCACCACACCCAGCTAATTTTTGTATTTTTTGCAGAGACGGCATTTTGCCATGTGGCCCAGGCTGGTCTCAAACTCTTGGGTTCAAGCAATCCACTTGCCTTGGCCTCCCAAAGTGCTAGGATTACAGGCATGAGCTACTATGCCTGGTGGAAATTTTTAATCTTTGGTCTGAGTGACTTAGATGGGGTGGTCACATACTTCAAATTCCCTTGGAAAATAATACATCTCTCTTGGCTAAAATTAGTTGTTAAATAAAATTTGAATGTGGGTTTTCAAGAATAGCAAAGTAATCCACAGTATTGTCAATAAAAATTTAATATCCATTAAATTAGGTATGAGGCTTTATACATTTCCTGAGTATAAAAAAGATACTTTAAATAAAATCTTGGATGAACTTGTACTACAGACAGAAGATATTACAAATATACATGTCTATTGTGCTAGGAAAAAACACACAATCTTTTCCTCATATCTTTAGCCAGCTACTCTATTACCAAATCTGTCCTAAATCTAGCTTGGCTCTACCATTCCATGGCATTCTCTTTTAAAATTCAGCTTCTACTCCAAGAACTCATCCTGAGACCTCTAATAAACTGATTTTTCTTTTACACATAGTGGAAATGGGTAGTGTGAGGAGGGAGAGCTATTGCAGGGCCCAAGGCAAAACAGCAGTGGTCAGATGCTCACTGTTATTTGTTCTGTTTGTGTCATTGTCAGGACTTCCCCCACAATGGCTGTAGGAAGCAGCAGCCCTGGTGAATTTTTATGTGCTTTTAGGCCATTCCTGTTAGGGGGCAGAGCTTCCTACTATTAAGGTAGGTTTTTACAATCATTTAGTCTAGTAAAAGTAACAGGATGATCCTCTCACTTCCTCCTAACAAGACTACGAAATGATACAAATACACACAAATAAGCATTGAAAACACTTTCCAATATCTCTTGGGGCTCATATCCAGTATTTGGGATATGTTCCCAGTACCTAGTAAATTCCAGCGTCAGGTATTGAGCCAGACTTCTTGAATCAGTAGAATGGGGTTAAAAATCTTAAAAACATATTTTATCCTATCCTAAAATGAGTTGTTGGAAAAAAATCAGTTCTCATTCTCCAATTCATTTCTCTTATTTGGCTTTAGTTTTTTATTTTTATCAAAGTGATGCATGTGCATGATTCAGAGTTAAATGTTACTAAATGGCCTATAACAAAACTTAGTGGTTCCTGGCCCCACCCTCCCAACTTTTCTGTGTTCATCACTCCATATACAATCGGTTTAGACTCTTCCCTATAACCCTCTATGATTTATAAATCTCCTTATTTCTACATATTTATACACATTGCTGTGTTTTGCTACATTGATTTAGACTTCATTGACTTCATGTTATGAAAAATAGGAAATTACCTCTTTCAACATTGCTCTTTCCTCTTCCCTTTCTCCATATTTATAGCTTTTAGATAAATCAATGTTAAGTGTTTACATGATGTCTACACAATTATTATTCACAGCTGAACACTTTAATGTACTATGGTTGTGTCTCCTTTTTTTTTAAACAGGTAATAATTTCCTTATTTTATTTATTTATTTAATTTATTTATTTATTTTGAGACAAAGTCTCACTCTATCACTAGGATGGACTGTAGTGGCACAGTCTCAGTTCGCTGCAACCTTTGCCTCCCAGGTTCAAGTGATTCTCCTGCCTCAGCCTCCCGAGGAGCTAGGACTACAGGCACGTGCCACCACACCCAGCTAATTTTTGTATTTTTAGCAGAGACAGGTTTTCACCATGTTGGCCAGGATGGTCTCCATCTCTTGACCTCGTGATCCACCTGCCTCGGCCTAATAATTTCCTTATTTTACAATAGTGCCCCCCTTATCTGCAGAGGATACATTCCAAAACCCCCAGTGGATGCCTGAAACTGAGGATAGTACTGAACCCTGTATATACTATGTTTTTTCCCAGACAGATGCTTCTCAACTTATGATGTAGTTATGTCCTGATAAACCCATTGTAAGTTGAAAATATTATAAATTGAAAAGCATTTATAAACCTAATCTGCCAAACAGCATAGTTTAGCCTAGCTTAACTTAAATGTGCTTGGAATACTTAAATTAGCCTACAACTTGGCAAAATGATCTAACACAAAGCCCATTTTATAATAGAGTGTTTAATAACTCATGTAATTCATTGAATACTGTACTAAAAGTGAAAAACAGAATGGTTGTATAAGGACTGCAAGTACAATTTCTTCTGAATGTGTATCACTTTTGCACAATTATAAAGTCAAAAACCGTAAGTCAAACCAGACTGTCTGAACATACACATCTATAATAAAGTATGTAGGCATAGTAATAGCTTAACAATAACTAACAATAGATTACAACAATATACAATAACAGAAGTTATGTGAATGTGCTCTATCCCTCTCTCTCAAAATATCTTATTGTCCTATACTGCAGGTAACCGAAACCATAGAAAGAAAAGCTGCTGAGAAGGGGAGACTGCTGTATTTCATCTGTTTAGTTTTCCTTGTACCTACTGATAATTCCTCCCATCTTTTTCCTCTAGACTGGATGCACAGTTCCATTCTGGAACTTCCCCTTGCTGTCTTCCTTGAAATTCCCTATGCTTTACGCTTGGGTAAGGTTCCCAGTTTCCCGGGTCCCTCTCCTTTCTATTTCTTAGGGAGAATTCTAGCCTTGGCATCTTTAGGTCTTTCCTAGTTAGGCTCTGAGGAGAGCACTCCTAATGGGCACTGCCAGTTCTCAAGCTTTTTGAGGATTTATGGTGTGAGTCCAAGAGGTTCTCAGCTTTCCCACTGTTGGCTTGGAATGATTTTCTCTGGCTGGCTAAGTCCTAAGTCTTGCTTTTCTGTTTCCATCTTCCAATATTTTATTGCTGTTGCATCCTTTCTTGTTTTCCCTTGAATGCTTGTCTGCTGCTGGTGGCATTATTAGTATTGCTTAATCTCCATGTACTTTTAGGGGGGTCTTGAAAGGGAGTAAAATTAGATATGTCCATATAATTGACCTAGTGACCCCTACCCTTATTTTGGCTAGACTGAATGCAAATTTGAAAAAAAAAAAACAAAGAACGAAAACAAAATCTCCAACAGAATTTTTCACAAAACATTCGTCAAAATATAACAAAAGATTTTGCCAAATTTGTCTCTAAAATTAGGAAGCAAGGAATAAGTTGGAGGGAATATTTTTCACTTAAAATTTCCTCTTTCCTTTTTTTTTTTTTTTTATGAAGAAAATGTTCGAACTTCTGGAGAAAGTTGGAAAATAAAAATAAATATAATTGTGTAAAATATAGTCTGTTTGGGTCACAGATCTTTGATTTTAACTTGGAAACAAAACTACATTTGCATACACAAAAATGCAGCTCTTTATTATTTGTATTTTTATTTCTGGTCTTAATAAAATGTTTATTTCATGATTTTTAAATATTTAAAATATAATGCACGTATTATTTTGTTTTCTCTCAGAGTATCAATAATTAAACTGAATAATAATCAGAACATGTATTTATAAAGAGATTATACTCTATACTCACCTACCAAAGTTTTCCACACTGGGAGTTCGGGAATATTTAATTTTATTATATATTTGAGAACCTCTGTATGAAAGGTTAACACTGATAAATGGATTATATTATTTCCTTTAGTATCTGTTTTTCTCCAGTTAGCACCGATAGAAAACAGGTACTGAATAGTGTCCAGTGCTCCTGAAGTGGCAGCAAGTAACAGTGGAGTGCACTGATTTCTAAAAATTAAGAAACGTAACAATTAAACACACATAGAGTGTCAAATTTACTTTTTGTAAAACTATTCAAGCTGCAATTGGAGGCAGTCTGACTTACACCACCACCTTTTGTTCTTAGGAATTCTCATCTTCTGTATTCTACATGTGAATTGATTTGCCTCCCTTGCCATGCCATCCTTACTATGGCTCCCTACCCACCCAACTTAATTATCATGCCTTATAATTTGTTTGGAGGATGATAATGCACAAAGTTCTTACAATACACTGTCCTATTTAAGCCTCACAACTACTCCGTAAGTGAAGGAAAAAGCAAGGCAAATATCATCAGCCCATTTTACAAATGATGTAACTGAGGCTCAGGAATTAATTACACCCATTGCTTCATGTCCAGTTTTCAAATCCCAGCTTCCTCATTGTGGCAGAAACTAACAGTTTTGCTCAAAAACCCCATTATCTGATTTTTAGATAGTGAAAATACTTTGTTTGGCTATCCAGTGCAATATTACATTTCCCAGATGCTGCTGCTTCTTTTTTGTTGTTGTTGAGATAGAGTCTCACTATGTTGCCCAGGCTGTAGTGCAGTGGTGTGACATCAGCTCACTGCAGCCTCTGCCTCTCTGGTTCAAGTGATTCTCATGCCTCACCCTCCAGAGTAGCTAGGATTACAGGCATGGACCACCATACCCGTTTAATTTTTGTATTTTTAGTAGAGACGGGGTTTTGCCCAGACTGGACTCAAACTCCTGACCTCAAGTGACCTGCCTGCCTTGGCCTCCCAAAGTGCTGGAATTACAGGCATGAGCCACCGCACCTGGCCTCTTCTTTCTTCTCATGGCCAGACATGATGGTGAAAGCAGGAGTTGCCATCTGAGGGACACCAGCTTCCTCTGGTGGCTTCCACATGTTCAGAGCAACAAGAGGAAGCTGATGTCTCTTATACTGTCAAGCTGTTATACTAGCCCTAAACCACTGAATAATAGTGGAAAGGTTACTCGAAGACCTAGAAAAACCTGAATGAACCTATGCCTAAATCAGGCTCAGAGATCCAAAGTAATGACCTGGTCTTTAGATTTCTAGCCAAGAATGTACCTTTAGGAGAAGTTACACCTTTACCCTAAATGCTGATCCGCAGCTAAACTGTAAAACAAAAGAGTGTTGGGATTTTTTAATTTCAAAGTTATTTTATTCTTTTTAATGTATTTCTCTTCCAGATATCACTAAATATTTCTCCTGTAATCCAAAGCCTGTCCCCTTTGATCCGAAGTCCTAGGGCTGCCTCCTGGTTGTGTAGGATCCAGTTTAGAGCAACTCTCTCCTCCCTAGTCTCAGGCTTCTTCCAGGGCACTAAGCAAAGCATTTAACATGAAAAATTAATCTGCGGAACCATATTACTGGAATAAGGTTAGGAAAAACTCCCCAGGGATTAGTCTTTATTCTTCCAGAAAACATGCATAGGTTAATAGAAGCTCTTGTCTTTAGAAATTCTAATGATAAATGGTAGAAGGAGACAGTGAGTAGAAAGGACAGCAAAGTAAGCCTCACATACCTTTCAAATCACCCATGCCTATCGCCTTTTAATGGCAGTGTGTGCGGCAAACCATGAAAAGCAGAAATTTATATTCTATTTAATTTTCTTTCTTCTTGTTTTTTTATTATTGCCTAGACATCAACCTCAACCTGATATAAATGCTTAATGACTTACTCAGCTGTTGCCTCAGCTTCTAGCAAACTAGGATCCTTCCTACAGAGAGCAATAATGATGCAAACGTTGTCATAGAAAGCGGCAAAGTGAATTGGCATCCAGCCTCTTTTTTCAGAAAGCGTGTAATCAGCTTTGGAACACAGTAGACAGACTGTTGTTTCTAATGAGCAAGCCTGTGCGGCAAGGTGTAGAGGTGTTGGACCTAGAATGGATGGACAATTACTTCAGTGATCAGAGCACTAACATTCCTAAAAAAAAAACCTAAATGCCTTATTGATATCTATCCACAGAGCTTAGTATTGTATGGTATAAAATCTCCAAAGTAAGTACTAAAAAAACATTTAGACAACCCTATATTCCTTTAACTCGGGATTAAAAATCCCGACCGCTAAAAATCCATACTTAGAAACAAAAAACAAAAAACAAAAATTTTTTAAAATCTGTATTTCTTTATAAGCAAAGAAGAATGAGTAACATTTAAAATATTAAATATTTGAATAAAATAAAATGTTAAATATTTGAAAATTTAAGTAAATGTGTAAAATAGTCTTATGGTAAATTATTTCTTGTTTATTTTCTATTTTACTCATGTTTTTTAGTTGAAGATAAGATCCTTTGAAATTCATATATATATATGTTCACAAAGGCCTCTATGTCACTAAATCCAATGGGCATTTTTCTTTTATTTTTTTCCAGTGCACATAGATATTTATTATTTGGGTAGATTCCCAAAAATGGGCTGGGTGCGGTGGCTCTTGCCTGTAATCCCAGCACTTTGGAAAGCTGAGGCGGGTGGATCACCTGAGGTCAGGAGTTTGAGACCAGCCTGGCCAACATGGTGAAACCGGGGTCTACTAAAAATACAAAAAAAAAAATTTAACTGGGCATGGTGGCGCATGCCTCTAGTCCTAGTTACTTGGAAGGCTGAGGCAGGAGAATCGCTTGAGCCTGGGAGGCAGAGGTTGTAGTGAGCAGAGATCATGCCATTGCACTCCAGCCTAGGCAACAGAGCGAGACTCCATCTCAAAAAAAAAAAAAAGAAAAAAAAAATCCCAAAAATGGGAGTTGCTGGGTTAAACTGTATAATCATCAACAGTATCATTATTACTGGTAATAGATATTACCAAATTATTCTCCCAAAGCATAATAGCAATTCATACCTTTACCATGTGATATGGTTTGGCTCTGTGTCCCCACCCAAATCTCATCTCAAATTGTAATCCCCACATGTCAAAGGAGAGAGGTAACTGGATCATGAGGGCAGTTCCCCCACGCTGTTCTCATGATAGTGAATGAATTCTCACTAGAGTCCAACTGTCATTTTTCATTTCTCATCTTACTTATTTCTCAATAGTATTTTACACCATTGACCACTTCTTCCTATTTAAAATAATTTCTTCTCTTGGCTTTTGTGATATCACACTCCCAATTTTTGTTCAGTTTTACTGGTTACTCCTTGGCAGTCTCCTTTGGAACCTTCTCATTGTCCTACTATCCAAATGAACTTTAAGGCTCAATCTTGGGCCGTTTTCTTTTCTTAGTGGCTTTGCTTACCATATACAACTTGATGACTCCAAGGATTATGTCTCTAGATCTGATTTCTTCTGATTTGCAGATCTATATCTTTGACATCTCGTAAAGCATCTTCACACATCCCCTCAAACTTAATATATTCAAAATTGAACTACTATCCTTCCCTCCAAACCTGGTTCTCTTTTATTGCTTCCTAAATCAGTGAGAGATATGATGATCCAGCCAGTTGTACAGACCACAAACCTGGAAGACTCTTTGGCACCTCCCTCTTATTTCCTTCTCCATAACCAGCCCATCACCAAGTCTAAAAATCTCTAGAACCCATCTCTACCACCACTACCATCCTAATCCAAGCCATAATCATCTCCCAACTGCTATCCCCATCTTGTTTTGCCCTTATCCAACCCAGTTTTTCAAAATATAAATCTGATCTTTTCATCTCCTTGTTCAATGGCTTCTCAAGGCCATCTGATTATGAGGAACAGTGACAGGATCCACTGGCTCCAACTTAACTTGAAGCACCAGCTACAACTACCTTCTTCACCTACCTCCCAGTAAAACCATGCATACCTTGTTCTCCTCATTCTGGCTTTCTTGTAGCTCCCCAAATGTAGCATAATCACACGCCGCAGGTTACCCAGGAAAGTACTGGTCAAGTACTTCTCCCCCTATACCTTACCATTACATTATTAAAGGCCTATTTACTATAGTTTCTTTTACCTAGTACATCAAGTTCAGCTATCAAGAAAAATTTAGAAGGCATATTAAAAAAGCAAAAAAAAAACATAGTTTAAATAATTATGTGCTAGCATAATTATTAATAGTGCCCTTTCACTTTCAAGTCTCCCTGATATGGATGATGAATTATCTGGTCACCCTGGACTATTCCTGTTCTCTGACACCTTCCTTCTCCCAAACAATTCCTCCCTTACCAGGATCTAGCTAACTCCTAATCATTTCTCAGTTTAAAAGATATTTCCTCAGTGAAGCACTGTTTTCATTAAATCTCTGCCATCAGAAACATCCAGTGTCCTGCCTTCATAGTTGGAGGTTGATATTATAGCCTTGATAGTCTATAAAATTTGATCCAAATCTATTTATTTAAAATTATTGTTTAGTCTTCCAGTTTCTGGTCCAGGATTTAAGGAGCTTAGAAGTCACCACTTCATCCTAACAACAAGTAAAAAGCTGAACCAACCCTAAATAAATCAACAGCCCTTAAGTTTGTCAGATAAGGGAGGTAATGGGCAAACTGATACCCTCAAAATTGGAGAGACAAGTGGATTCAGAGAGTCATAACTTAGTAGAGCAGAAACTCACAAGCAGAAACTTTCTAAGGAATCATTACTGGAATAAGAAAACCTTAACATTAATTCACAATTGCTAGAAGCTCCGTGTGGACAAGTATGAGAGTTAAAAACTCTAGAAGGATCCATCATAGTGGGGCCCCATGCTTTCATGTGTTTTACCTCTAGGAGTTTTATCAGGTCCTTACGGTGAATATTGAAGAAAAATCCCCTCATACTTCTAGCCGGGGGAGGGAGAAAAGGAACCATTTTGAAATATTCCAAGGCATTGTGTTCTTAACAAGACCTGCTCTCAAGAGAAACTACTTTACCAGAGCCTAACCTATTGGGCTTTTATCAGACCCTAACCTGCTGGGGTTTTATCAGAACCTAACCTACCTAGGGAAGGGAAATGCCCAACTCCAGTCACCTCTAACCATCCTGACTGGCCTAAGGGACAGGGGGAGAGGACTGAGAAGCACTGGTGAAGTTCAAAGTATAGGGACGCAGGCTCACCAAGAGACTGAGACATAATCATAAGATGATAGAATGCTTCTCCCACTATACCTTACCATTACATTATTAAAGGCCTATGTACTATAGTTTCTTTTACCTAGTATATCAAGAAAAATTTAGAAGGCATATTAAAAAAGCAAAAACCGTAGTTTAAAGAGACAGAGCAAGCATCAGAACCAGACATGGCAGGGATGTTGGAATGATCAGACAGGGAATTTAAAACAACTATGATTAATATGCTAAGGGTTCTAACGGATAAAGTAGCCTGCAAGAACAGATGGGCAATGTAAACAGAGAGATGGAAGTCCTAAGAAAGAACCAAAATGACATGCTACAGATAAAAAACACTGTAAAAGAAATGAAGAATGCCATCAATGGGCTTATAAAGAGATTAGACACAGCTGAGGAAGGAATCTCTAATCTCGAAGATGTATCAGTAGAAACCTTCAGGCCAAGGCACAGTGGCTCACTCCTGTAATCCCAGCACTTTGGGAAACCAAGGCGGGAGGATTGCTTGAGCCCAAGAGTCTGAAACCAGCCTGGGCAACATAGTGAGACCTCATCTCTATAAAAAATAAACAAAATTAGGCTAGGCACGGTGGCTCACGCCTGTAATCCCAGCACTTTGGGAGGCCAAGACGGGCGGATCACGAGGTCAGGAGATCCAGACCATCCTGGCTAACACAGTGAAACCCCGTCTCTACTAAAAAATACAAAAAACTAGCCGGGCGAGGTGGCAGGCGCCTGTAGTCCCAGCTACTCGGGAGGCTGAGGCAGGAGAATGGCGTGAACCCGGGAGGCAGAGCTTGCAGTGAGCTAAGATCCCGCCACTGCACTCCAGCCTGGGTGACAGAGCCAGACTCCGTCTCAAATAAATAAATAAATAAATAAATAAATAAATAAATAAATAAACAAAATTAGCCAGGCATGGTGGCATGGGCCTGTAGTCCCAGTTACTTGGGAGGCTGAGGTGAGGGTCACTTGAGCACGGGAGGTAGAGGCTGGAGTAAGCCAAGATCATGCCACCGTACTCCAGCCTGGGCAACAAATACCCTGTCTCAAAAATAAAAATAAATTAAAAAGTCTAGGGGGAAAAAAAGAACAGAAAGAGAAGAAAGAGAGAAAGGAAAAGAAGAAATATTTAAAACAATAATGATTGAGAATTTTTCCATATTAATGTGACATATCAAACCACAGATTCAGGAAGCTCAGAGAACACCAAGCCAAATGAATGTCAAAACAAACAAAAAACTACACCAAGGCATATCATTTTCAAATTACAGAAAAACAAAGATAAAGAAAATAATCCTATTTACTGCAGCACTATTCACAATAGCCAAGATTTGGAAGCAACCTAAGTGTCCATCAACAGATGAGTGGATAGAGAAAATTTATCCATTCATGTAGATACACAATGGAGTAGTATTCAGCCATGAAAAATGAGATCCTGTCATTTGCAACAACATGGATGGAATTGGAGGTCATTATGTTAAGTGAAATAAGTCAGGCACATAAAGACAAACTTTGCCTGTTCTCATTTATTTGTGGGAGCTAAAAATTAAAGCAATTGAACTGATGGAGATACAGAGTAGAATGATGGTTACCAGAGGCTGGGAAGGGTAGTGGGGGGAAGTGGGGATAGTTAATGGGTACAAAAGAGAAAGAATAGATAAGACCTAGTATCTGCTAGCACAATAGGGTGACTATAGTAAAAAAAATTAATTGTATATTTTAAAATAACTAAAAGAGTATAATTGGATTATATGTAACATAAAGGATAAATGATTGAGGTGATGGATACTCTACTCTGATGTAATTATTATGCATTGCATGCCTGTATCAAAAAATCTCATATACTCCAAGTATATATGCCTACTAAGTACACACAGAAATTAAAAATTATTTTAAAAAGAAAACAATTCAGAGTAACACACATTACTAATAGAGAAGCAAAATAAGAATTATACCCAAGTTCTCCTCAGAAACTATGCAAGCAGGAAGTGAGTGGAGGAAAAAATAAAGTGTTGAGATAATGGAACCACTAATCTAGAATTCTGTAACCTGTAAGATTATCCTTCAAAAATGGATGAGGAATAAAGACTTTCTCAAACAAAAACTGAGGGAATTTACCACCAGTAGACCTGCCTTGCAAGGCATGTTAAAAGAAGTTGTCCAAAGAGAAGAAAAATGATATAGGTCAGAAACTTACATATACATAAAGGAAGGAAGAGCATCAGAGAATAAAAAAAAATGAAGGTCAAGTAAAATGTTCTCTTTGTCTTAATTGAGCTAACAGATAACAGTTTGTTCAAAATAACATTATCATGCCCAGTACAGTGGCTCACGCCTGTAATCCCAGCACTTTGGGAGGCCGAGGTGGGTGGATCACTTGAGGTCAGGAGTTCAAGACCAGTCTGGCCAACATGGTGAAACCCTGTCTCTACTAAAAATACAAAATATATACGGTGTGGTGGTGCACATCTGTAATCCCAGCTACATGGTAGGCTGAGATGAGAGAATCGCTTGAACCTGGGAGGCGGAGGTTGCAGTGAGCCAAAATCGCACGACTGCACTCCAGCCTGTGCAGCAGAGCAAGATTCCATCTCAAAATAAGTAAATAAATAATAACATTATCAACAAAGGGTTTGAATATAGATATAGATATATACATATATATGCTTATGCATAAGTGAAATGAATGACATTTATGAAATGCATGACATATATATGCTTATGCACAAGTGAAATGAGTAAATGAATGATAGGTGGGAAGACTTAGGAATATTTTGTTATTATAAGGTACTTACACTATCTGTGAAGTGGCTTAGTGTCATCTGAAAGTAGACTTGGAATAATTGTAAATTAATGTTGTAAACTCTAGGGCAATCACTAAAACAAAAATGTAAAAAGCAGTATAATGAATATGCTAAGATAGGAGGAAAAAAACCCTAAAAAGGAGAAGGAAGCTGATAAGCTGGCTGAGGAGCATTAATCATGAGGGGTCCTTGTGGCAAACTAAGCACTTGTCCTCTATACTGTCCCTCTCCTTGCCCCAATCTGAAAAACTTCGGTTTTCTGTGTAGACTACCTTAGAGCCTTAATTGAAGACATGTTCTGTTTGAAGAGTATTTAAGGTTTCCAATAAAATGTACACCCCTCAAGAAAAGTTTCCTGAGCACCTATGAAGGCCAAGTGTTTTTCTGGGTGTTAGGAAACTGGCTAACAAAATAGACCAAATCCTTGTCCTTTATAGAGCTTTATACTCAAGTGAGGGAGACTAACTAAATAAATAAATGTATATAAGGTAGCCATAAGTGATACTTAGAAAAGAAAAAAAGAGAGCAATAATGTAGGAGGCACACTATTGTTACTTAACTGGAAATTTCTACAGGGTGAATGGGACAGGTAAGCTTCCTTTTATCCCGCTCCAGGTCCACTCACCTCCTTTACCACTCTGGCTCTCCTGCACCTGCAGAAAAAGCAACCCCTGTCCTCTGGCTCCTTGTCAGTATCTGCCAATGGGTAGCCCTGGCAGGAGACTGGAGGAGGAAGAATGAGGTCGGGCTCCCTCTCTGAGGTCATCTCAGGTTTGCTGTGCTCCTCCTCAAACGGAAGATGGCCAGTTTAAGTAACTATCCCCTCCCCCTTGACAATTCAGGTCACTGAAAGTAGTTTCTTCAAAACAAAAGCCTTTTTGAATTCTCTTATACAGAGTGCGAAGGTATAGCCTCTTAAATATAGACACAGAAAGTATAACCTCTTAAAATTTTGTTTTTCTCCGTATCCAACATTTAGGTTAAGTTTACTACCTCAGTCAAAAATGACTCATTCCTCAGACCTCATAGATTGTTAATGCCACTAGACAGCAGCAAATCTAAATTATATTATAACTTTTCTTTTTTTTAAGTTGTAGAAACCACTTTTGGGCCTGAATTCATAAAAAATAGAGGTGACAGCAAATTCCACAGGAAAAAAAAAGAGAAAACTCCCCAAACTGAAGAGGAGTATCAATAAATAACTATGAGTAGAAAGTAATTTATACTTCAAAATGAATACAAAACATCATTATGCAACATTCTGATGCAACAGCATTTTGGAGATTATATACTATAAGAAAAGTTCTAATATATGCAATAGCCTTTTTAAATGCACCAAATATTTTATTTATGTCTTACCATTTCTTTCCTTTTTTACTTCTACTTTGGATGACTCTGTTTTAAAAGGGAATGCACATAGAAGTATGATTATTAATATACAGCGGTTTCCTAAGTTGTTCAAGAAGACTCATATGAATAAGAACAAAATGACTATGTAGATGTATCTGGCAAGATTACATCAAACGGTGTTGAGAATAACTTTTGGTCAAGTCATCCAGGCATGTCATATGCACCTGACAACGCATAAAAGCAGACCTGGAAACTCTGCCCCCTCAAATGGCTGCTTAAAACTCACAGGTGGGACAATTGGTGTTGGTTAAGCAATAATATTGGCAGTAGAGTATTATGTTTTCCACACTTCAAAATCTACCCAATTCTCAGCAAATGGAAACTGAAGCAGTCAAAGGGCGCATGAGAAACTTTTAATTTACCAAAGACTTTTTCCACACTAAAAAAGGCTTAAAGTAATACATCTTTAAATAGTGTTACCTATTGCATTTAAATGTGATTGAATTGTGTCTTATTTTAATTAGGTTCATTATGTATTATGTATTGAATATTTTCAGTAACAGAAGAATCTGAATATCAAAATGTTTTAATCATACTGATAGAGTACAGAATTTATGGATATTCAATATGGTTAAAGCACAACATTTTGTTTCGGTGTCTGTAAAAATTTAACATAGCTTATTAAGATAGCTGACTTCATTAAATATAAAATCACCACTTCTTATTGCCAATATTGTTGCATTGGCCATTCCTGACAATTTACATAAATATGTACATATATATGTAACCTCAGACTCCTAGGCTCAATCTTCCTGCTTCATCCTCTCAGAGTAGCTAGGACTACAGGCATGTACCACCAAGCCTGGCTAGGTTTTTTTTAAAAAAATTTTATAGGGGGTTCTCGTTATGCTGCCCAGGCTCATCTTGAACTCCTAGTCTCAAGTGATCCTCCAGCCTCGTCCTCCCCAAGTGCTGGCATGACAGCAGTGGGCTACTACACCTACCCCTGACAATTTATCTATATTTTCCTTTCCAGTTATGCAGGGCCACCAATTTCATTGTCAACTTTATTTGTTTTTATTCTAGCTAAATTTATTTCAATGACTATAAAATGTCCATGCATATTTAATAATCACAAAAATAGCTTTTAAAGTTTAAATGAGGTTAACCTTAACGGGCTATTAATGCTAAACATTATTATTATAAAGAAATTTTTTGTTATTAAATGTAATTTAAATATATGTAATATAAAGAAACTATTCCCTGTTTGAGGATCCTGGAATAAAGAATGATTGTTCTACTGGGACCTGACAGTCATATCTATTGCTGTTCTCTGAATTTCTATAGTATATCAGTGTATATTAATTTTGCCAGCCCTTATCAAATGATATCCTGCCTTCACCCATCCATGCATTAACTCAACAAATACTTTCTGAGCAACCATTAAGCCAAGCTTTCATCTGGACGCTAGGATACCAAGGCAAATAAAGTAGGCTAAATCTTTGCCCTCTTTTAGAGCTTATACTCAAATGAAGGAGACGCAATGAACAAATATAAAATTATATAAGATAGTTATAAGTGGTACTTAGAAAACTAAAAAGAGCCCTTCTTAGATAAATGAAACAAAAACCTCAACTTTGCTCTAATTAATACCAAATTTTAACCTGCTCTAAAATCGACATGCATTCCTAATGCTGAGTAAGGGTAAATAAAATAACAACATTTTAGGTTAAAAAGCTTTATGGTACCTTGGCCGAACGTAACAAAGCGCCTCTGGTTGACCTTGAAGTTAGCATTGCACAGTTGACATATAATAGAAACTCTGTTGTGCAGGGCAGCATGATGAAAAATAGTATAACCTGCTTCATCTGAAACATTGATTGTTGAGCTTGAGGTTTTACGGCTAAATGTATGGAAAACTGCAGACAACCCTCTTTCAACAGCAGACTTCATACCAAATGGAATACTCTAAAATTAACAAGGCCAGAATCAGTTTATCAAAATGCACTTAAAGTCTGGTTTAAGGAAAAAAAGACATGAAATATATTAACAGAATCACATGAATGCTGCGAAAATTAAGTAGAATTTTCACAAGATCCACGCGTGGAAAGTTTCTTACTGGATAATGACTAAAGTTGTTAGAGCTATAAGCAAATATTAAGAATTTTAAAAATATTTTGGGGAATTTTTCTTATTATTATTTTAATTTTTTTCTTAAATATTTTAAAAGCAAATGAAGATCATTGGGTTCCTTCTCTGATTTAAGAAAAACCTAATTTAGAAGTCTAGAAACTTGAAATATATAGCTATAGAAATACAGTTTATCATCAAAAGGTAAAAATGTCACCTTCTTGAGACATTCGGACTAATATTTAAAAATTCAACTAACAAATTTTTGAGTTTTCAATTTGTGGACGTGAAAGCAAATAAATGGAAAGTAAATACCAGTCTAACCTTTCAAGCTGGTGAGCTTCATTGCTCAGTTCCAGAAGCTGTACTTCAAGGCTTGTTGAAACAGATGCGGAGATTTGATTCAGGATGCTAGGTCTGCTCTTTAGGTTTCAGTTCAAGGATTGAAGCCTGGCTCTGCCATTTACTATACGATTTGTGAAAGATCCCTCTCTACACCTCAAGTTTCTCATTTGTATAACAGGAATGATAACAATAGAACTAGTCATACCTTAAAAGAGTTTGTTGATTTATAACACTGCCTAACATAAAAAATAAGTAATCAATAAGTATGAGCCATTATTGAGATTAATCACAATCCAGTGCATTAACAGGTACTCTGACAGAAATTTATAATCCAGAATTATATAGCCTTTCAGCTACTAAAATGTGGCATTTTATTTCATATTGAAGACTTTAACCTATTATTATCCCTAGGATAAACATCTGAGACACATACTTATCAATAATATATAACTTCATATACTAAATTATGTGGTAGTCACTGAAATACCTTGCATTTCATAGCTCTTTTGAAACCAAATTTTTTCTTAAATTGTTCATGTAATTGAGCATCTGTCAGTGGAAGTCTTTTTGGTCTCAGATTGTTCATTATTTCATTTATGGCTCCCCACCACTGTGTCTTATATAGTTGCTGATAGAAAGTTTCAAGTTCAAAATACATCACATAGTAGCTATAAAAAATAAAGAAAAAAAGATGTTTCTCTAACTTTGAAGTGATTTGCTACTTCTCTTTCTATGCTGGCAAAACTTATTTTTCTGTAACAATTAAATACAAAATGGTAGTTTAAATTGTACTCAACTGTAAGTATATTAATAACATCATTATCAACTGTTATTAATCAAGTCTTTATATAAAAATACCTTCTTCATATTGTATTGACTCTGTCTTTCCCATGACAGTGATCTGGGGCAATGTCTAAAAGTTCCTGGAAGGCCTAACTCTGGCTGAAGTTCTGTCTGCTTACCTACCTCTTATTCTTTTAAGCTAATTATGTCTATATTTGGCTCCTCAAGAATTTACCTTGAATGTGATCTGGAATGATGCTTTGGGTAATGGCTCCTTGGCTTTTACTCACTGCAGCAGTGGACTAGAGAA
This sequence comes from Theropithecus gelada, assembly GCF_003255815.1. Classification (NCBI taxonomy): domain Eukaryota; kingdom Metazoa; phylum Chordata; class Mammalia; order Primates; family Cercopithecidae; genus Theropithecus; species Theropithecus gelada. The sequence goes on along the minus strand of NC_037680.1, from coordinate 66,215,099 downwards.
ACCCCCCTCCTACCAGGTCCCTGGAACATAGGTAGGGCTTGACACAGCCCTGATCCCTATCACTCTGGAATGGAAAATTGATAAAATGTTGACTTACTCTGTTCCCTGGGTTTGCTTATCATCACAGGTGAGGGAAAACAACCACCTTCCTCCCCTTCCCCACATGAGGTACCTTTCCCATGCCCAGATTTCAGCGGTAAATACTTCAGCTGCTGACCTATTTCTGTCAGTGGTAAGCCTCTTAATATTACTTGGGTTTCTCCTCCAAATGCAACTATTTATTGCTGTAAATACAGTATTCTTTTTTCTTGAGACAAGGTCTTACTCTGTTACCAAGGCTGGAGTGCAGTGGCGCAATCACTGTTCGCTTCAGCCTCTACCTCTCAGGCTCAAGAGATCCTCCCACCTCAGCCTCCTGGGTAGGTGTGACAACAGGTATGTGCCGCCTAGCCTGGCTAACTTTTAAATTTTTTGTAGAGATAGGGTCTTATGAATAGGCATGGTGACTTATGCCTGTAATCCCAGCACTTTGGGAGGCTGACGTGAGCAGATCACTTGAGGTCAGGAGTTCGATACCAGCCTAACCAACATGGCAAAACCTCTTCTCTACTAAAAATACAAAAATTAGCCAGGCGTGGTGGCACATGCTTATAATCCTAGCTACTCAGGAGGCTGAGGCAGGGGAATCACTTGAACCTAGGAGCTGTAGGTTGCAGTGAGCCAAGATTGCACCACTGCACTCCAGCCTGGGTGACAGAGCAAGACTCTGTCTCAAAAACAAACAAACAAACAAAAACAAAGATAGGGTCTTACTATGTTGCCCAGTCTGGTCTCGAACTCCTAGGCTCAAGCTATCCTCCCACCTCAGTTACTATTCTCCAAAGTTCCAGACTTGGTCCTATCCTCTCAACTGCTTGCATGCCTTAAAAGCAAACAAACGAACCAACAAGCAAAACGTCCTTATTTGTTTTTAAATCTTTGCCTCTAATTAAAATGTTTCCTCTGAGCTCTAGTTCCCATATTTCCAAATTTCAGTGTCCAAGATTTAAAAATCCAAGAACACAACACATAAAAGACAAAAAATGCTGGGATTTGATCCTCATCTCTATCCCTGTTTAACCACTCTGTTAATTATAAGAACTAATTACAAACTCTAAGGATTATTACACCGACTATACCAAATACATGAGTAATAACTATAACATTTAATACTTTGTTGAGTCCATATGTCATTCATGGTGGTTATTATTCTGGAATCGCCATTGTAAAGGTTTAAATTAACCTTTGCATTTTGTCGTTTTCTTTGTTCTCTACTAACTTTCAACAAACTGTAGCTAGCGTCAGTAATTAGTAAAAGTTCCTTACCTTTTTCCATGAAATTCCATGACTGGTATTGAGTAATATTCTTTATATCCTGAATCTTCTATGAATGTATTAGCAGCACAATCTCGTATTTTTTCTAAATTTTTCTAAAATATGAGTATGTTACTAAAGACATATCCTTAGACACATCTAAACAATTATAATAATTCTTTGTATGAAATAGTATACATGTAAATGACAAATTTTAAATTTACTATTCCAGAAGACCCGGATAGCAGCTGCATATATCTAATCCTTACTTTGAGAAGGAGGAAAAAATACTAAAAGACAGACATATAGTATACAGAAGGCAGAAAAGCAATAACAATTGAAATGTAGTATTTTTATACTAAATTCCAGGTGAAGAATTACTGTTCCAAAATTTTAAAGGATCTCTGTTCTAATCCTGATTCTTTGAGGAAAATGGAACAATGTGTACTGAGTGTCCAGAGATTTCTACTGCACTCTTCGGTTACCTATTCTAGGACAAATATGGTCCATTAGAAGTCTGTAAATTCTGTGAGGATGATAGATGTACCTAGCTTATTTATAATTTTGTCTCAGATATCCAACACAGTACCTTACATATATCTGCACTTAATTCATTTATGTTAAAATAATGTATGAAAAAATTATTGAGTTGTGAGAATAATCATTTGGAAAGCTGTCTAGTGCCTGTACCAACAGAGGCTCTTTTTGGTTGGATAATAGGATAAAAGAGTTGAGAAATGATAAACTGTCTAAGGAATCATTTAAACCTGAAAATCTTCCAAGGCATTCTCAATTGAAGGGGTGCTGATATCAAATTCAATTCCTCCATGAACATGAAAATATTGATTCTCTTTGTAGTGAAAATTCTGGCATTTAAAATCTCTTCCATAAATAAATGGAGGCAATTCTCGCTCTGTCTTGACCTTGTCATCTCCAAAAATGAAAACAAATTTTTATTTAAAAAGTGAACAACACAAAAACAATCATATTTTAAGAGATCTAACTTCTCATTCATGTAAACAAAGTAGGAAAATTTCAGATGAAATTAAAATCTTGGCAATTATAGTGCATAAAATTATTTTTGCTGTTAATGTATATAAATATTTTAACATTAAAATATATTTTTGGGCATGCACAGTGGCTCATGCCTATAATCCCAGCATTTTGAGAGGCTGAGAGGGGCGAGTCGCTTGAGCCTAGGAGTTCAAGACCAGTCTGGACAACATGGTGAAACCCCGTCTCTACTAAAAATACAAAAACTAGCTGGATGTGGTGGCGCACGCATGTCATCCCAGCTACTTGGGAGGCTGAGGTGGGGGGATCACTTGAGCCCAGGAGGTAAAACCTGCAGTGAGCTGAGATCATGCCACTCCACTCCAGCCTGGGTGACAGAGTGACACCCTGTCTCAAATATATATATTACAGTGCCAATACTGCCCTCAGTCAATTACCATATATATACATTATATATATCTCAAATATATACATATATGTATATATAAAATATATTCATATATATGTATGTATATATAAAATATATTTACATTTTGAGCACTTTCTGTAGTTTCATTGTACAGACATTTCAAAAGTATGCTCAAAACATTGTTCTAGTTCTCGATTTATCATGAGCTCAAGATTAATACCTTACTCCCAATTATAAGAAAGGACCAGAAACTCTGTGCCTGAGAGAATCTTTGGTTAAATATACAAAAACTTATCTCAGCTAGTTTAGGTAAAAAGAGACATTATAAAGACATAGATGGGTATATCTCACATACAGAAATAACCATCCTGTATTTCTGGAAGGTAATGAAACTACACAGATAACTTATTTTTTAAAATAATTATCTCTCCTGGGCGTGGTGGCTCATGCCTGTAATCCCAGCACTTTGGGAGGCCGAGACAGGCGGATCACCTGAGGTCAGGAGTCTGAGACCAGCTTGGCCAACATAGTGAAACCTTGTCTCTACTAAAAACAGAAAATTAGCTGGGCATGGTGGCGGGTGGCTGTAATCCCAGCTATTTGGGAGGCTGAGACAGGAGAATTGCTTGAACCTGGGAGGTGGAGGTTGCAGTGAGCCAAGATTATGAAACTGCAGTCCAGCCTGTGCGACAGAGCGAGACTCTGCCTCAAAAAAATTTCTTTCCTCAAATTCCAGCAAAGGCTAGGTTTTTTCAATATTTTGACTGGTTAGTAGAATATAGTTTCCTCAACATAAGGGACATAATGTATTTTGGGAAATATAAAAGGTAAAGAAAAGTACAAACAATAATATACACTATACACCCTGATCTCAGCACCTAGAATTAACTATTTACATTAGTCCTATTTGCTTCCCATAGTTTAAGTAATAAGATATTGCAGATATAGCTAACATTCTCTTTAAGCAAGTCCCTCTCAGTTCTATACATGCTCCCTACCACCCAAGAGCCATGCACTGTCATGATTCCATTTCTAATAGTTCACAGATATTGATATCTTCAGCACCTGAATTCTCATGATACAAACTTTCACTAAAGAATTTGCAAAATGGCCGGGCGCGGTGGCTCACGCCTGTAATCCCAGCACTTTGGGAGGCCGAGGCGGGCGGATCACAAGGTCAGGAGATCGAGACCACGGTGAAACCTCGTCTCTACTAAAAATACAAAAAATTAGCCGGGCGCGGTTGTGGGCGCCTGTAGTCCCAGCTACTTGGGAGGCTGAGGCAGGAGAATGGCGGGAACCTGGGAGGCGGAGCTTGCAGTGAGCTGAGATCCGGCCACTGCACTCCAGCCTGGGCGACAGAGCGAGACTCCGTCTCAAAAAAAAAAAAAAAAAAAAAAAAGAATTTGCAAAATTTCTGCTGAAAAGTTGCCATCTGAATAGAAAGTCCATTATAATAAGCCTACATGCTTGGAAAGCAATGAAAATGTATAAATTGTGTGCTAATCAGTGTAGAATGAAGAGTTTATACTGAAGTCCCATCAAATTCCATTAATCATGGCCTGTTTCAGCTCTCTATTCTCTTACATTGCTCTATTTGTTTATTAAAGTGCCAATACTACCCTCATTTAATTACTGTAGTTTTAATATGTTTCAATCTATTTTTCAGAAATGAAAGATCATTAACAACCCCTTGCTGCTCTATATTAATTTTAGAGTAAGTGTGTAAACTTCAGTGAAAAATATGATCAGGATTTTGAATAGAAGTACACTGAATTTATAGAGTAATTTGAATGAGATATGATACATTCACAGTGTTTTCCCATCATGGATATGGCATATTTCCCTATACATACATAACTTATTTTATTTTAACTTATTGTAAATATTTCAGAAGTCCTTATAATTGGTATAAATATATACAAAGTACTATGTACATACGCTGAGTGTTTTTAATTACATTAGAGATATTAAATTTTGTTTGTTTTCTCTTTCTAACAGGTTATAGCTAGGTTACTGCCTGCACCCATATACTAGAAACAAAATTGCATTTAAACATATATTTAATATATACCTATATTTTATATTTGATTTTTGGTGATACTCTTACCTGAAAAAGGCTGAAGCAGACTACCTAAATATGGAACTTTCATTTTCTTCTTTAAACTCAGTAGAAATGGAATCAGAAAACATATTAACTTTAGGTATCCTATCCCTCTTCTGATATCTTTTTTCTTCTCAAAGTGTTTTTGAATAATCTTTTTCTGAAGATATAATCTTTGCTGTAGTCTCTGGTAGGTACAGATATCAAGATAATCCTGATTATATTTTATAGCATTAGTAAGCCAATAGCCTGTTTCAAATATAAAGACATTTTCATACTGTTGAACTTGTGTGGTACTGAATGTTAACTTTAGCATAATATTTTCAGCATATTTCATAAATACAGCTGTTTCTTCAGGGCTATTGGGATCATATGTTGGATCTTCATTCACGTCTTCATCATAGATTTCATTAAAGTCTGGATCCTTTGTAATATCAGTCAAACCTTCATGATAAAAAAGGAAAATTTTAGATAGTGAAAATTTCATATTTGGCTTCTGGATAAATATGGAAGATTGAAAACAGGATTTTATCGTGAAATCCTACTAACATGACAGTAAAGGAAAAATTAGATGCTGTAAACCAAATATAAAATTCTAAGCACCACCCACAACTGACTGAACAGACCCGTTTTGGCCAAGGGGACCCCAGAGAAACCTTAAAAACTAAGTTCTTGGCCATGATGGGATCGGAGGTCAGACATGCCTCATTATACCCCTTTCCTTTTGTGGTTTAGACACAACAACTGACCAGCATTAATATTAAAATACAGATCATAAGACTGACAGAATAGACTCTTTGTGGCAATAAGATACCAAACTATAAACAAAACCTAGGGCCATGCCAGGCAAGGGTGAAGTCACAAACCCCTCTACTTAAAGAATAAACTATGTTCTAACAGTCACAAGGTTTTTCTTTTTTCTCTAACAGTTAAACAAACATTGTCCTCAAGATAAGCATTTTTAAAATAATTACGGCATATTCGCCAACAGATGCTGAATAACTGACCTTCCTGTTCCCCATGCCATAACTAGAGCTTTGATTGGACAAGAGACTGACTTCAGTAACTTTATCCTCATAAGACTACTGACCATGATGTGGTTCTGGACTGTTTACAGAGGCTGTACACATGAATGCCTTCAAGTCACTGCTTCACCTTCTGACATATAATAAGGGCCTAATTGTAATGCATTTATATGTTAAGTCTCCACCCCAAAGTGAACATGGATCATTTGTAACGTGCATGTTTGTTCAATACGCATGTTAGAACCCACTTCATGAATGTTCATAGCTCTTCCTACAACTTGTTACATATGTATACCTGAATATGTATACTTGGCCAAACAGTTCAGCTTAGATTCCTGTCTTGCTCCTCTCTTTCTCGAAGTGCCTGTCAGAATGGCCAGCTTGAAGACTGTAACCCTTTATAAGAAATATATAGATTCATTGCAATCTATATCAAAATAGCAGTCACTGTTCTTCACAGAAATAGAAAAAATAATCCTAAAATATACATGAAACCATGAAAGATCCAGAATAGCCAGTCATCCTGAGCAAAAAGAAGAAAACTGGAGGAATCACATTACCTGACTTCAAAGTATATTGCAGAATGATAGTCAGCAAAACTGCATCGTACTGGCATAAAAATAGATGCGCAGGCCAAAGGAGGTCAGAGAACTCAGAAACAAATGCATACTTATACAATGAACTCATTTTCAACAATGGTGCCAAGAACATATGCTGGGGAAAGAACAGTCTCTTCAACAAATGGCGCTGAGAAAACTGGATATCCATATATGGAAGAATAAAACTAGACCCCTGTCTCTCACCATATACAAACATCAAATCAAAATGGATTAAACACTTAAATCTAAGACTTCAAACTATGAAACTACTAAAAAAACTCGGGTAAAATTTTCAGGATATCAGTCTGGACAAAGATTTCTTGAGTAATATCTCACAATCACATTTTGCAACCCAAGCAAAAATGGACAAATGGGATCACATCAACTTAAAAAGCTCCTACGTAGCAAAGGAAACAATCAACAAAGTGAAGAGACAACCCACAGAATGGGAGAAAATATTTGCAAACTATCTATCCGACAAGGGCTTAATAACCAGACTATAGAAGGAGGTCAAACAATTATATTGGAAAAAAATCTAATCTGATTAAAAAAATAGGCAAAAGATCTGAATAGACATTTCTCAAAAGGAGACATACACATGGCAAACAGGCATATGAAAAGGTGTTCAACATCTCTATCATCAGAGAAATGCAAATCAAAACTATAATAAGATATCATCTTACCCCAGTTAAAACGGCCTTTATCCAAAAGATAGGCAAAAATGAATGCTTGCTGGATGTGGAGAAAAGGGAACCCTAGTACACTGTTGGAGGGAATGTAAACTAATACAGCCACTATGGAGAACAGTTTGGAGGTTTCTCAAAAAACTAAAAATATAGCTACCATATGGTACAGCAATCCCACTGCTGGGTATAAACCCAAAAGAAAGGAAATCGGAATATCAAAGGGTATCTGTACTCCCACGTTTGTTGCAGCACTGTTTATAATAACCAAGATTTGGAAGCAACCTAAGTGTCCATCAACAGATGAACGGATAAAGAAAAAGTGGTACATATACACAATGGAATACTATTCAGCCATGAGATTCTGTCATTTGCAACAACTTTGATGAAACTGGAGGACATTATGGTAAGTGAAATAAGCCATGCACGGAAAGACAAACTTTGCATGTTCTCACTTATTTGTGGGAGCTAAAAATTAAAACAATTGACCTCATGGAAATAGAGATGGTTACCAGAAGCTGGGAAAGGTGGCAGGGAATGGTGGGGCAGGAGGGGCGTGGGGATAATTAATGGATACAAAAATATAGTTAGATAGAATGAATAAGATCTAGTATTTGACAACACAACAAGGTGACTACAGACAACAATTTATTATACATTTAAAAACACTAAAAGAGTATAATTGGAGGCCGGGCGCGGTGGCTCAAGCCTGTAATCCCAGCACTTTGGGAGGCCGAGGCGGGTGGATCACGAGGTCAGGAGATCGAGACCATCCTGGCTAACATGGTGAAACCCCGTCTCTACTAAAAATACAAAAAACTAGCCGGGCGTGGTGGCGGGCGCCTGTAGTCCCAGCTACTCGGAGGCTGAGGCAGGAGAATGGCGTGAACCTGAGAGGCGGAGCTTGCAGTGAGCCGAGATCGCGCCACTGCACTCCAGCCTGGGTGACACAGCGCGAGACTCTGTCTCAAAAAAAAAAAAAAAAAGAGTATAATTGGATTGTCTGTAACACAAAGAAAGGATAAATATTTGAGATGAAGGATACTCCATTTACCCTGATGTGATTATTAGGCATTGTATGCCTGTGTGAAAATATCTCGTAAATATATATACCTACTATGTACCCACAAAAATTTAAAATAAAATAATTCTAAATTTATAAATCTCATGATTCTTAAGTTAACAATGCCAATAAAATTGTGTAAGATGAAAGCAGACAGATGAGTAGGTTACTAAGGAGAGTGAAGACAGATACAACATAAGTCCCAGCTTTGATCAAGGAAAATATGGAACAACAAGAAAACGTGATTTTTCTTCAACGAGGGTATCGGCTTCTCACTTGGGCCAAAAACATAATTTGTTTTTTCAGGCTAGTATTATACATTGCTGTTTTTTTTTTTTTGCCAATAAGAAGCTAGACATACATAATAAACAAAGAACCTGCCAGCTAAGTAATCATCATTTAGTAAGAATTAAAACTTCATTTTACTCTATCAAAAAATGACGAATTTCCCGTGCTACATTTTCTTGCCATTTACAAAGAAATTGAGGACTTTCTTCTTGTCAAATAGTCTTTTTAAAATAGTTACATCGGCCGGGCGCGGTGGCTCACGCCTGTAATCCCAGCACTTTGGGAGGCCGAGACGGGCGGATCACCAGGTCAGGAGATGGAGACTATCCTGGCTAACACGGTGAAACCCCGTCTCTACTAAAAATACAAAAAAAACTAGCCGGGCGCGGTGGCAGGCGCCTGTAGTCCCAGCTACACGGGAGGCTGAGGCAGGAGAATGGCGTGAACCCGGGAAACGGAGCTTGCAGTGAGTGGAGATCGCGCCACTGCACTCCAGCCTGGGCGACAGAGCGAGACTCCGTCTCAAAAAAAAAAAAAAAAGTTATATCTACAATGTTACCCTTAATTTAGGCTTGAGAAAACTGCTTGGAGTCATAAGACATGACTGTAGAAAATGTGGCATTTGTTTCCAGTATATATGCTCTAAAGTGTAAATTATACGTCAATGTGTCTCCTCCTTTTTCCTTTTTTCTTTCTCAAATCTTTTTTTTAAAAAGGCCAGAATACTCTTGGGTTTTTAAAATGGCCACTATAATTCATCTCTTTTCTGCAAAATAGTTAGATAAATTATAAAGAAGTGAGAGGGATTCTGGCAGTTTAAAGAAATCTAAAAAGCCAGAGATATTGTTGATAGCACTAAAACCTCATGGCTTGGGGTGGCTGGGAGCCAACAAAAACCACAAGAAGCCTTAGAAATTGAAAGCATTATGTGGAGGCTGTGAAGGACAGGCCATGGTGTAAGAATTTTTTTAAAACAAAAGGTGTAGTGAGACCTCAATCACCTTCCCCAGATAGCACAGTCCTCCTCCTCTTTCTCACTAAAAGGGTACAAAGCACAGCTGAGAGTTGGGAGGAGCAGCTGTGCTGAAAACTAGTTAAATGAGAGTCTGAGTGCTGAACTGAGATATCCACAGTTCAGCACTTCGCCTCCCTTGGCCCCAGACTCACAGCCCTCCCTCCAAGCAGGAGACTGGAGGAAACAGACCTGCAGATATAACATCTGGGGGACAGGCTTCCCAGTGGAATGTCAGGGGTTCCTCCTCATCACTCTGCAGTGAGGTCTACCAGTGTTCCTGCCTCACTCTTAAATGAAAACAAGCAGCAAGGGTCGCCAGGCAGGTGAGGAGAGCCTCTCAGATGAAAGAGACACTGGAATTACAGGACCAGGGGCAGGGAGGGGTGCTAAAGGAAAGTGAAGTAGGCTTAAAGCAATGAGTTCTGACAAAAGGAAGGATGAAGTTATCAAGAAAGACATCTCTAAGGAAAAAATGGAACTTCATATCCCATTTTTTATCAAGAAGAGTTCAGTATTTCCCTTCGAAAGACTGGAACTGAATTAGTAATAAGTACATGTAAAATTCAGCTACTTGAAAAAATTTAAAAAACATGATTGTTCATATCATGAAAAATAATGTTCCCTGAATCAAGGACCAGAAGCAAAAAAAAGAAAAATAAAGTTATTAAAGAAAGGAAATGTTCCAGCAGGGACAACATAGTGACATAGTAAGACCTATCTCTACAAAAAATAAAAAACAAAAAAATTAGCTGGGAATGGTGGCACATTCCTGTAGTCCCAGTTACTCAGGAGGCTGAGGCAGGAAGATCACTTGAGCCCAGGAGTCTGAGACTACAATGAGCTGAGCTCATACCACTGCACTCAAGCCTGGGTGACAGAGTAAGAGCTTGTCCCTTAAAAAAAAATAAAAATAAAAAAACAAAGTGCACATTATGTAAATAAGCTGGAAGAAATACATACAAAGTCATAGGAAAGTAAATAATGAAAAGGAATTTAATAAAAAATTGCATGAAATGAAATTTGGAGGATGAGGGGAATGAGGGGAAAAAAAGTTTCCACAGCTTTAACCTCTTTTTTTTTTTTTTTTTTTTTTTTTGAGCCAGGGTCTCTGTCACCCAGGCTGGAGTGTAGTGGTATGATCTTGGCTCACTGCAGCAGCCTCAACCTCCTGGGCTCAAGTGATCTTCCCACCTCCGCCTCCCAGGCATCTGGGACTACAGGCGTGCACCACCACGCCCAGCTAATTTTTGTATATTTTGTAGAGACGGGGTTTTACCACGTTGGCCAGCCTGGTCTCGAACTCCTGAGCTCAAGCGAACCACCTACCTCAGCCTCCTAAAGTGTTGGAATTGCAGGTGTGAGCCACTGTGCCAGACGAATTCCCTTATATTCTATTATTACCCATTTAATTTCTACATGTATTGAAAGTTTACTATATGTCATGCACTGTATAAGGTGCTGAGAATTTAAAATCAAACCAAAAAAGACACAATTTTCTGTGCTCTCAAGAAGGAGCTTAATGTCTAATAAGGAAGAAAGAAATGAAGCCAATAATTTCAATTCAAAATACAAAGTATTTTTCTGTGCACAGATAAGAGTCAGAATAGAGGAGGCAGTGTCTGAATCAAGTCTCAAAAAATGAGTAGCAATAACCATAGGAAGAATGTGGATGAGTGGTGTGGGGTGAGCAGGAAGAAGGCATTCCAGATAGAGGACAGGGAATGAACAGAGAACAAAACAACCCAACTCACATTACTTACTTGTGATATTAAATAAGTTCCCATTTTTTCTCAATATTTCTATTAAAAGTTCCCTTCTGCTATTTTGCTATCATGAGATGTTTTCTTCTTTCCTTCCATCCTCCTAGCCTTCTGGAAAGAGTTCAAGAATTTATGAATTAGATGAAGGGATCCACCCTAACTAAAATACCTGCTGAGAAACCTGGGTAACATGACCAGATTTTTGGTGTGCTCTATTCTCTACTATTGCTACTGTTTTTAAAGAATGATGTTGCTGGTGGTTTGCACAGTGCAAAGCTAAGTGAGAGGTAAAGGTTAACTTGGCCAAGACTGATTCCCAGCAGTCTGCCCTCCCAAAAAGAGTTGGCTTTCTGCACAATTCCTTGGAAATCCGCTGTGGCACAGTGTTTAAGGTAATCACATGGTCAGCTGCAAGGTGTGAACAGTTTCCCAGTCATGCCAAGAGAGGAGCTGCTGTTTTCCCAAACGTGAATAGTGATGTAACAACTTACACTGCTGCTAGCTTGACACTGTGTACCTGCAATTACAAAGCTTGGACACCAGCTCTCTGATCATGCCAGTGGAGAGGTAGTACACTCCCTCAGTCTGTAACACTAAGCTTGGAAGAAAAGGCTGCAGTCAAGTTTCCATGAGTCACACTGTGTATTAGACATCTTTTGTTCCCTACCTCACATCCTTTCAGACCACATTTTTAAACTGTAGTTTTTGCTCCACACAGACTTGACCTGACTGTACCTCGCCTCAAGTGCACCACAGGATTATTTTGCCCTGAAGCTTCTCTGCCACTGCTGTTAAGACTCCTGATGGAGGCCGGGCGCGGTGGCTCAAGCCTGTAATCCCAGCACTTTGGGAGGCCGAGATGGGCGGATCACGAGGTCAGGAGATCGAGACCATCCTGGCGAACACCGTGAAACCCCATCTCTACTAAAAAATACAAAAAACTAGCCGGGCGAGGTGGCGGGCGCCTGTAGTCCCAGCTACTCGGGAGGCTGAGGCAGGAGAATGGCGTAAACCCGGGAGGCGGAGCTTGCAGTGAGCTGAGATCCGGCCACTGCACTCCAGCCCGGGCTACAGAGCGAGACTCCGTCTCAAAAAAAAAAAAAAAAAAAAAGACTCCTGATGGAACCCATCCAGCCATTCTGGTGTAGGAACAAATCTGAAAGCATGAGCAAGTTAACCCTCCATTCAAACTTTGGCTAATGAGAGACAGTAGCCAGTGGATACACTCTTCCCTTATCTATCCTGTCTTAATCATTTAGAGCTATTATAAGAAAATAGCATAGACTGGGTAGCTTATAAAGAATAGAAAATTATTTCTCACAGCTGTAAGGGCTGGGATATCCAAGATCAAGTTAGATGTGGTGTCTGATGAGGACCCATTCCCTGGTTCATGGATGTTACCTTCTTGCTGTATCTGTACAGGGTGGAAGGGACAGGGCAGCTCTCTGGGGCCTCTTTTATAAGGGCATTAATTCCATTCATGAGGGTCTGTCCTCATGAACTAATCACCCTCCAATGGTCCCATGTCCTAATGCCATTGGTGATTAGGTTTCAACATTTGAATTTCAGGGAGACATAAACATTCAGACCATAGCACATCCCTTAGGCTGGCAATTCTGCAGTGTATTCTATATGACTCCTCAGAATGTCCCAACGAAATAAATCCCAATTGCCAAAGTGGTGAAAAAGCTCAACAGCACATTCTTGGGTTGATGCTCCCTCCTTTTCTATTCACTTTTCCTGTCCCTCACTCCTGTTCCTTGGAATCATTTCTCAAAAACTAACTTGACTCATGTCCTTGTTTCTGATGCAATTTGGAGGGTAACCTAGGCTAAAACATCTTGCTCTTGTATCCTTTCCTCTGACCTGATGCTTCTTTAATCAGGTAGCATAAAAGCCCAAGGGTTCAGGTCCCTTTCTTAGAGTCTGACTATTGGCCCTGTAGGATTTCACAGTGGTACTCCAGGTGTGGTGCATGATGGGGAAACCTGTGCCTATTCCTGCTACTGCCACCATGAGTTTCCCCCTATAAACTACTTCAGTAGGTCTAGTATGTATGCTGGTGGTCATTTACCATTGCTTGCACCACACATTGTTGAAGTTTCTAAAGCAGACACCCAATGTGCAGTGGAGGGAGAAAAAAATATTTCTCCTAGGTGTAATGTTCATCTTGTTTTTTTTCCCTAAGAGGTGGGGTTCTCACTATGTTTCCCGGCTGCAGAGTGCTGGTTATTCACAGGTGCGAACATAGCACACTACAGCCTCGAACTTCTGGCCTCAAGTAATTCTCCTGCCTCAGCCTCCTGAGTAGCTGGGAATAAAGACAGATTCCACCATGCATGGCTGTGATGCTCATCTTTGATTGTCCAGGAGCCAACAGCATTAAGCACTTTATTGTAAACACACCCAACACTATCCCCAGGCACATGATAGTAGACTGACTGAATTTGTTAAGGTTTCCAACGTCATTTATAAACAATTTTAAAAAGGTTTGAGGCAGAGAGCAGTCAGAATGCTGTTGCAGTGGAAAAGGGTATTCTGTACTACAGTGTTACAGTAGAGATAAGCCAAAGTAGATGATTTTGAGAGATATTTTAAAAGTAGAATCACAAAACTCAAGATGTAAGTTTCCTATCAGGAAAGGACTGATATTTAGCTAATATGCATCAGTAACGCCACATTGTTAAAATACACAACCCTCAACTGGCAAACTGAATTGCTGCAGCCCCAAGCTCATTGAATACCTCCCTCCCCAGGGATCCCCTGAAAAGCTCCATGATCCAGAAAAGGGTAAATATGACAAGCAGGAGGTCTCCGAGACCCTGCTCCAGCATTATGGCTGACGTCCATTCTGATTGGTCAGTGCCAGTACTGTGCTGGTGGTTGTTTTGAGTATCACCCCTGAAAATGTAGGTGTAGAAAACAGACAGCATTAGTCTTTTGGTGCTCTCCCTTTCCACCTACAACTTGACTAGAATGTTCCTATGTGTCTCTGATCCCCTGACCAGGTGCACCACTGCAAGGGAATCCTCATAGAGGGTGGCAGCCTCAGATATGACACACAGCTGGATGAAATAGACCAGATCCTGGGCCATGAAGTGGCTTGATGTAACTAACTTTGTCATCAAGTAAGCAGGAGCCCTCTTCCCTTAGTTACACAAGACATGTGCTCCTTCCTGCCATGACCAGGTCTCTGTTGGTGCTCTAACTGGATGATCCAAAGGCTCTCGTGGCTTTAACATGTGGATGATTAATCAATATGTATCTAACCTTTATCACTTTCTAGAATTTGACTTCTATACTGAAAGTTTCCATCTAGATATCTGAATCTAAAAAGAGGCTGTTGTTTCTTTACCAATTTGGCATATGCCCATTCAGAATGATGAATCATCAGTCCCACGTCCTCTCAAATGAGAGCCTCAGGTAAATTTGTAAAAAGGGAAACAAAAGTAAACACAATTTTTGTCAGAAATGTCAAGGCTCTAACGCTGTTGGAAACCATCACCCACTCTTGCTGATCCTTAACCTCCACGGACCTCAGATCTTCACAAAGCTCTTAGCATCACCTTGATCCAGATAAATTACCTTTAAATTAAAAAAAGGGCTTAACATTCTCCAAGACAGATCACAGGTCACAAAACAAGTCTCAATTAATTTTAAAAAATCAAAATTATATAAAGTATCCTCTCAGATCACAGTGGAATAAACTGGAAATAAACTCCAAAAGGAACCCACAAAACTATACAAACACATGGAAATTAAATAATCTGCTCCAGAATGATCTTTGGGTCAACAATGAAACCAAGATGGAAATTTAAAAATCTTTGAACCAAACGGTAATAGTGATATCAAAACATCTGGGATTACAGCAAAAGTGGAGCTAAGAGGAAAGTTCATAGCATTAAATGCCTACATTAAAAAGTCTGAAAGAACACAAATAGACAATCTAAGGTTACACCTCAAGGAACTAGAGAAACGGGAACAAACCAAACCCAAACCAAGTAGAAGAAAAGAAATAAAGATTAGAGCGGAACTAAATGAAATTGAAACAAGAAAACAATACGAAAGATCAATGAAACAAAAAGCTGTTTTTTTGAAAAGATAAAATTGATACACGATTAGCTAGATTAACCAAGAAAAGAAGAGAGAAGATCCAAATAAGCTCAACTAGAAATGAAACAGGAATCATTACAACCGATACCACAGAAATACAAAAGATCATTTGGGGTTACTATAAACACCTTTATATGTACAAACTAGAAAATCTAGAGGAGATGGATAAATTCCTGGAAATATACAACCCTCCTAGACTAAATCAGGAAGAAACAGAAACTCTGAACAGACCAGTAACAAGTAGAGAGCTTGAAACAATAAAAAATTGCCAACAACAAAAAAGTCCAGGACCAGATGGATTCACAGCTGCATTCTATGAGACATTCAAAGAAGAACTGGTATCATTCTTACTGAAACTATTCCAAAAGATAAAGAGGGAATTCTCTCTGAATTATTCTGTGAAGTCAGTATCACCCTAATATCCAAACCAGGAAAGGACATAACAAAAAAAGAAAACTACAGACCAATATCCATGATGAACATGGATGCAAAAATCCTCAAGAAAATACTAATGGAATCCGACAGCATATCAGAAAGATAATACACCATGATCAAGTGGGTTTCATACCAGGGATGAAGGGATGGTTTAACATATGCAAGTCAATATATGTGATACATTCTATAGACAGAATCAAAAACAAAAATCATCTCAATAGATGCAGAAAAAGCATTTGACAAAATCCAGCATTGCTTTACGATTAAAACTCTCAGCAAAATGGCCATAGAAGAGACATACCTCAAGGTAATAAAAGTCCTCTATAACAAACCCACAGCCAACATTATACTGAACAGGAAAAAGTTGAAAGCATTTCCCCTGAGAACTGGAACAAGACAAGGATGCTCACTCTCACCACTTCTATTCAACATAGTACTGGAAGTCCTAGCCAGAAGAATCAGACAAGAGAAATAAATAATGGGCATCCAATTTGGTAAAGAAGAAGTCAAACTGTGGCTGTTTGCCAATGATAAGATCATATGCCTAGAAAACACTGAAGATTCATCCAAAAACCTCCTAGATGCCATAAAGGAATTCAGTAAAGTTTCAGGATACAAAATCAATGAACACCAATCAGTAGCACTGCTATACACCAACAACAACCAAGCTGAGACTCAAATCAAGAACTCAATCCCTTTTACAACAATTGCAAAACACAAAAGAAAGTAAAATAACATAACATAACATAAAATACTTAGGAATATACCTAATCAAGGAGGTGAATAATTTTTACAAGGAAAACTACAAAACACTGCTGAAAGAAATCATTGATGACACAAACAAATGAAAACACATCCCATGCTCATTGATGGGTAGAATCAATATTGTGAAAATGACCATACTGCCAAAAGCAATCTACAGATTCAATGCAATTCTCATAGAAATACTATCATCATTCCTCACAGAACTAGAAAAAACAATCCTAAAAGTCATATAGAACCAAAATGAGCCCACATAGCTAAAGCAAGACTAAGCAAAAAGGATAAATCTGGAGGCATCACATTACCTGCTTCAAACTATACTACAAGGCTATAGTTACCAAAACAGCATGGTACTGGTATGAAAATAGGCACACAGACCAATGGAACAGAATAGAGAACCTGGAAATAAAACCAAGTACTTATGGGCAACTGATCTTTGTCAAAGCAAACACAAACGTAAAGTGGGGAAAGGGCACCCTTATTCAACAAATGGTGCTGGGATAATTGGCAAGCCACATGAAGCTGGATCTTCATCTCTCAGCTTATCAAAAATCAACTCAAGATGGATCAAGAACTAAATCTAAGACCTGAAACCATAAAAATTCTAGAAGATAACTTGGGCAAACCCTTCTAGACATTGGCTTAGGCAAAGAGTTCATGACCAAGAACCCAAAAGCAAATGCAACAAAAACAAACATAAATAGATGTGACCTAATTAAACTAAAAAGCTTTTAAACAGCAAAAGAAACAGAAACTCTATTGAGTAAACAGACAACCCACAGAGTAGGAGAAAATATTTGCAAACTATGCTTCCAACGAAGGACCAATATCCAGAATCTACAAGGAACTCAAACAAATCAGCAAAAAGAAAACAAACATTCCCATCAAAAAGTGGGCAAAAGATATGAATAGACAATTCTCAAATGAAGATATACAAAAGGCCAACAGACACATGAAAAATGCTCAACATCACTAATTATCAGAGAAATGGAAATCAAACCACACTGAGATACCATCTTACTCCTGCAAGAATGGCCATAATTTAAAAATCAAAAAATAATAGATGTTTGCATGGTTGTGGTAAAAAGGGAATACTTACACTGCTGGTGGAAGTGCTAGTACAACCACTATGGAAAACAGTATGGAGATTCCTTAAAGAACTAAATGTAGAACTACCATTTGATCCAGCAATCCCACTACCAGGTATCTACCCAGAGGAAAAGAAGTCACTATATGAAAAAGACACTTGCACACGCATGTTTATAGGAGGACAATTCGCAATTGCAAAAATATGGAACCAGTCTAAATGCCCATCAACCAATGAGTAGATAAAGAAAAAGTGGTGGCTGGGTGCGGTGGCTCATGTCTGTAATCCTAGCACTCTAGGAAGTCAAGATGGGAGGATCGTTTGAGGCCAGGGGTTCGAGGCCAGCCTGTTCAACATAGGGAGACCCCCATTTCCAAAAAAAAAAAAAAGAAAATACATATACCATGGAATACTACTCAGCCATAAAAATGAATGAAATAATGGCATTCACAGCAACATGGATGGAGTTGGAGACCATTATTCTAAGTGAAGTAACTCAGGAATGGCAAGCCAAGTATTCTATGTTCACCCTTATAAGTGGGAGCTAAGCTATGAGGATGCAAAGGCATAAGAATGATATAATGGACTTTGGGGACTCTAGAGGAAAGGTAGGAGGAGAGTGAGGGATAAAAGTCTATACATGGGGTACCATGTACACTGCTCGGGTGACTGGTGCACCAAAATCTCAGAAATCACCACTAAAGAACTTAGCCATGTAACCAAAAATCACCTGTTCCCCCAAAAACTACTGAAATAAAATTTAAACATTTAAAAAATGGCTTTGAATAAAAATAATTAAGAAGTGGCCACCTGCAGTGACTCACACCTGTAATCCCAGCACTTTGGGAGGCCTGGGTGGGTGAATGGCTTGAGCTCAGGAGTTCGTGACCACCCTGGGCAACACAGTAAGACTCCGTCTCAAAAAAAAAAAAAAAAAAAAATTTTAAGAAGTGTTAAATTCTCTTACCTGCTGAACTAAACTCTGAAAAAATGTCTTTATCTGTTTGAGGTTTTCCGTCGGCATCAATGTCCATGATGGTACGCCATAATTCAGAGAATCTAGCTCGTTTTTCTTTGGGCATATATATTCCATGCCATAGTGCTTTCAGCATGTAGTCAATATTAATCAGAATTTGCCCAATTCTGGTATCATAATAAGCTGGAGGTAACTGACAAGAAGAACTCTGATCATAATTAGCTTCTAAACTGATGGAAGGGATTTGATTTAGGCAATAAATTCCAATAGCCAACTCTCTTATCATTTGATGGACTTCTCTATAGTCTAAGAGGGCAGTAGGGTCCACGGGAGTCAGTAGGATTGCAGTGGAGAAGCCTACATTATTCATTTGACTCATAATTCCACACGGGAGGTCTCCTTGAGAGCGAACATCTTCTTTGGTAGACAACCAGCTAACCAGTGCAGTAGTTAGTAACTCTTGTATTTCACTCCGATCATATTTTTCAAAAAAAGCAGATGCATTTCTTTGTATTGCTAAATTTTCCAGGTAGGTTTCTTCATCTTGAACTTGCTCAAATCTAGGTAATCCTTTTTTGGGCAATCTTAACATTTCCAATTAAATCTAGTGTGTCCTTTTTGAAACTTCTGCAATGAATAAAAAGGAAAAGATTATCAATAAAATCTGACATGGCAATGACACTGGATTTCTGTAGAAATAAATCTGTACCTTTCACCTATATAAGGTTAATTTTTCATGGTCAACGGTTACAGTTTTCAAATTAAAAATAACTGCAGTACATGAAAGCTGAAATTTGAATTAAAATAATTAAAATTATAAAATCTTTAATATTAACCATGTTCTGCTTTTCAAAGAAGTCAAAAGACAAGAAGATACATGTCAAAAAGAAATGTTAAGTTTATGTGTGAGAAGCTACTGTTACATACCTATTTTGTTGCTGGAGAGGCATTCTTTTGTGTATGTTTGTGTCTGTCTGTGTTGCTATAAAGTAGTACCTGAGACTGCATAATTTATAAAGAAAAGACGTTTATTTGGCTCACAAGTCTGCAGGCTGTACAAGCATGGCACCAGCATCTGCTCAGCTTCTGGGGAGACCAAGCTTACAATCATGGTGGAAGGGGAAGGGGAGCCAGTGTGTCACATGGTAAGAGAGGGAACAATAGAGAGAAAGGGGAGGTATCTATTCTTAAACAACCAGATCTTTCATGAGCTCAGAGGTAGACTTCACTCTGCCAGGAAAGCATCAAACCATTCATGAGGGATCCGCCCCCATAATCCAAACACCCCACAACAAGCCCTACCTCCAACATTGGGGAATCTATTTTAACACGAGATTTGGCGGGGATAAATATCCAAACCATATGGATATTTATTTTGTTTTCAGTTTTTTAAAGCAAGACTATAATGACCTGCATGAAAGAAAAGGAAAGGGCAGGGCGCGGTGGCACACGCATGTAATCCCAGCATTTTGGGAGGCCGAGGCAGGCAGATCACCTGAGGTCAGGAGTTCGAGACCAGCCTGACAAACATGGAGAAACCCCGTCTCTACTAAAAATACAAAATTAGCCAAACGTGGTGGTATGCCTGTAATCCCAGCTACTCAGGGAGGCTGAGACAAGAGAATCACTTGAACCTGGGAGGCAGAGGTTACAGTGAGCCAAGATCACGCCATTGCACTCTAGCGTGGGCAACAAGTGTGAAACACTGTCTCAAAAAAGAAGAAAAAGCAAAGGAAAGCAGCATCTGCTTAACCTTCAATTTCTGTGCCAATGAATGCCTCTCTATTCCTTAAATAATAATAACCACAACTGCTATTTATTGAGCATCTACTATATGTCAGGCTCTTTACTACAGAATGGTTTTATTTATTTCATCTGATTGGCCTCTATTATATAGTGGTTCTCAAAATTTAGCTTGTATCAAAATCACCTGGGGCTTGTTCAAATACAAATCACTGAATCCCACCACTGAGTTTCTGATTCAATGAGCTATAGTGGGGCCAGGAAATATGCATTTTAGTAAAGTTACAGGAAATGCTGATACTGCTTGTTTGGGCGCCACACCTGAGACCCCAGGTGAGTGAGTCAGACCTTGTTATGCCCACTTTATAGAGGCAGAAACGGAGACCAGGAGGTTGCAGGACATGTCTGAGATTTTACGCCTTTCAGAAACAGAACCCACGTCTGTCCATACTCAAGCCCAGACCCACGTCTAAAAGCAGCTCGCGTCAGCCATGGGCACGGGAAAGGGGATAGAACAAGGAAAGGGGAGGAACCTACTCTAGAATGACTGTTTTCTTGTCCGAGAGAGGGGCGCTGCGTCCGCGCCGTTCCCGTGGGGCTGGGAACAGTCGTCGCCGCCTTAGATGACTTCTCGCGGGGCCTTGAATCCGCCCTCAGGGCCCCTGCATGGGCCAGCGGGAGGCGCACCGGAAGGAACTGAGAGGAACTTTCAGG
This sequence comes from Theropithecus gelada, assembly GCF_003255815.1. Lineage (NCBI taxonomy): Eukaryota > Metazoa > Chordata > Mammalia > Primates > Cercopithecidae > Theropithecus > Theropithecus gelada. The sequence goes on along the minus strand of NC_037680.1, from coordinate 66,193,956 downwards.
GCTTTTCGCCCCACCGTGTCTGCCCGGCCCTCCTCGCCGCGCCGGCCAACACTGCAGCCGCCCGGGCGCGGGTCGAAGCGGTTGGTCCTCCGGGTCGTGGGGTGGCGGGGCCGCTCCTGAGGCGGAGCTTGCGGGCGACTAGGCCTGGTGCATCCCGCAGCAGCAGCAGCGCCCCCAGGCGGCGCCCGGCCCCTTGGCTGGCTCAGACCCGCCGCGTGCTCATCTTCCCAAGCCCGCTTTAGCGCTCAGTCCAGCCGCATGCCGTGGGCACTGTGCCGCCCTCACTATCTGCCTCTGCTAAAACACCAAAACAGAGTGGCAGAGGAGAAAGCGCCGGGCGTTGAGGCAGTCCCGAGTTGGAATGCCACCTCCATCATCATTCTTTCATTCAACAAGCATTTATGGAACACCTATTATGAGTCAGGCACTGGAAACCCTAGAAAACAGGGCAGACACGAAACCCCAAGAAGCTTACAGTTGAACAGATCATCTCGCAGCTATATTTAACAGTGTGCCAATATTAGATGGAATGACAGCACTCGAATGAAAGCTAACCTAGCTCAGGGCTCAGAAAGGCTGCCTGAGGAAGTGCCCTTTCCCCCTCCGAGCCTAGAAAATGAAAAAGAGCTACCCAAGCAAAGAACTGGACAAGTAGCTTTTCAGGAACAGGGAACAGCAGGAGAGAAAGAATTGAAGTGAGAACAAAGTTGAAATGATTGAGAAACCGAGCAAAACCCTGCTTAGGGAACAAGAGAGATGGGGGCACAAACCGAGCTGCAGAGGTGCGCGATCGACAGATCATGCAGGCTGCTGAGTAATGATTTTGAATTTCATCCCAAAGGATTAGCCTAGAGTAGTGGCAGTGGAGGTGGGGCTCAGGGACTGTGGACAGATTTGAAAAATAATGAGGTTGCCTGTTGGTGACAGATTGAATGGGGATATGTTGAAAAAGAAGGTTGTGTCCAAGTGAGAGCCACATTTTTGTCAGGAGCAACAGGATATCAGGGCAAGATTAAGAGTTCAGTTGTGTACATAATTGACCTTGAACTACCTGTGAGAGAAATTGAGATGTGAGATATGCTTTAGATAAACAGTTCTGGGCTAAGAATGGCAGTAACGGTTAGACGTATAAGTTTTGGCAGGTTTATAGTAATTGAAGCCAGGGGTGGGGTTGAAATCACCAAGGGAGAGTGTACAGAATGAGGAGTTGAGAACCAAGAGACCCGAGAAATTTAACATTTAAAGGTCAGGTAGAGAGAGTGGAATCAGCAAAAAAGACAATGAAAGAACAGCCAAGAAGGCAGGAGGAAAACCAAAATTGGTCACAGAAGCCGAAGAAGTGTGTGGGGAAAAAAAAAAAAAGGAATGGCCAACTTTATTGGATGCTGCTGCTTGGTCAGGGGAGACGAGAACAAACTCTTCCACTGAATGTAGCAACATGGAAGTTCTTGGTGACTGTTTGGGGCAGAATTTCTCTTCCAGTAATCACGTCATTATTTTAGCTACCATGGAAATAAATACTAATTTATGAGGACTATTCCAGGGCTTTTTTTTTTTTTTTTTACAGAGATGTGAATGTTTGTACTTAATATGAACCATATATGTACATTCTCCTACTTCAAGGATTTCCCCCCACCCCCAGGTAGACAAATGGTTTGTTCCATGTGTCCCAAATCTTGGTAAAGAGTTGTCTCCTTTTTTAAAGGATCAACACAGAACTCCATCCCAGAGCTAATGGGATTGAATAGCAGAAGGTTGTAAATACCCAGGCCCTCTTGGCGTTCACACACATGCATGTATATCCTCTCTCTCTGTCTCTCTCACAAGTATCCTTCTGGAGCAGATGACCTGGAAATTCCTTATAAAAATTTGACTGATTAATACATTTAAATCTCATAGAATAGAGTAGCCCCTGGAATATAGCATTATTAAGTCATAGCTATTTTCAGTATTGAACTGTATTTTTGTTATAATATTCAATTCTAAGCCGTGGGGCAAACCTCTTAAGTTCATCTACTCCCAATATAAGCAATGTCAATTTAGTGCTCAGGTCCACACAGACACTTGAAGTTGTCTGCTTCCAGATTGAGGGGTGAAAGCTATGTAGGTAGTATCTAAATTTGGGTTGAACATTGCATCTTCCAGGGAATAAATTCGGGGCATGTGAAAGCCCTTGCCAGGTTACTGACCTGTTTGTCAGGATCATAAAATTTCTTTGCTACTATGATTAAAGAATCAAAGGGTGGCCAGACCCAGAAACGGTGTCAACCCTAATGGACAGATTTCACAGTGACACTGGTATGGCAGTTAACAGTTGAGTAATATGGGTGGATGTCAGGTTGGAGTGAATAGACAAAAAGGTGGGGAGAGTGACTGTGGATGAGAGGCAAGACATGGTAAATAGAGGAAGACGTATTCATCCTTGTCTTCAGGTTGACTAGGCTGAGGAGGAAGGGCTGGTTTTGCTGTCTCAGGGGTGGCAGAGGCAGAAGAAAATCCACATATAAGTGGAACTGCACAGTTCCAATGTGCTGTTCAGGAGTCAACTGTAATCTTAAAAAGTTATTGGGGTGGGAAAATGAGCTGCCTACAGAGATGTAATAGAAGTAACAAGTACTGTTCAGGAGGATGAACCTCAAGCAAATTGTTTAACTTCTTTAAACCTGTAGTTCTTTCATCTGTGAAACACGACCCTGTCTAAACCACGGTCCCTGAGGAGAGGGAACTGAATCATTTCTGGATGGAACTATCAAAGAGAGTGAGTCTGGGAAAACAAACTCTTTCTCTTCCCTCTCACACAACACTTCTGACACCAGATGTGTGGATTTTTTCTACACCAAGCAATTCTCCAGCTCTCTGAATACCAGCTGGGTATCCTACAGTTTAATCCTGCCTCTATCTTCCTGGAGTTAGTGTCAGATCCTTCAACTTAAGGGCTCAGTGCCAAAGGTGTCTCTACTTTAGATGGCAATTTCAAGTCTGGATCTCTGGTACTTCTGATTAACCAGCTACATAAATTGGGTGTTTTCATGACCCCCTATTCAGGTTTGATAATTTGCTAGAATGACTCACAGCACTCATAGAAATACTTACGTTTACTGGCTTATGATATAGGATACATCTCAGCACAGCCAAACTGAAGAGATGCATAAGGCAAAGTATTCAAAAAATATTACAGTGAGAGGGAGCCTCCACGTCCTCTCTGGGCATGCCACACTCCCAGCACCTCCACATGTTCAGCAAACCAGAGGCTCATCAAATCTTGTTCCACAGTTTTTATAGAGTTTAACAGACCTTAACGTTCAGCAGCACTCTCCCTCCCAGAGGAGGGTGGGTGGGGATGAAATTCCAACTTTTCTAATCTCTTGATTTTTATTTTTTATTTATTTATTTTTTTAGAGACAGGGTTTCACTGTCACCCAGGCTGGAGTGCAGCGGTGTGATCCTAGCCTCACTGCAGCCTCCACTTCCTGGGTTCAAGTGATCCTCCCACCTCTGCCTCCCGAGTAGGGAGGCACATGCTTCCATGCCCAGTTCATTTTCTGTACTTTTTTTTTTTTTTGGTAGAGATGGGGTTTCATCATGTTGCCCAAGCTGGTCTCAAACTCCTGGACTTAAGAGATCCCTCTGCTTTGGCCTCCCAAGCTGCAAGTATTAAAGGCTATTTAGAGACCTCACTCTAAGTCACCGCATTAGCATAAACTCAGGTGTGATCAAAAGGGGCTTATTACGAATAACAAAAGATACTCCCTATCACTAAGGAAATTCCATGGTTTTAGGAGTTCTGTAACAGGAAAAAATGAAAATTCAACCAAATGAACTTTAAAACTACTATTATTATACAATAATAAAGCAGCAAAGTATCTTACTTTTATATAAGTAATTATATAAAAACGTATTTTTATATTGTTACACTGTGAATCACATTACAATTTAGTCTCCTTTTGAATAGAAAGATTTTCTAAGGAAATGATTTGGAGCCGTCCACATTTATCAGATGCCTTTTCATTATTTTTTTCCATTTTTGCAATTCTTGATCCAAATTGCATGGCCCGTTTGGGCAGAAGAGCAGAGGCTGTAAGACCAAGTTCCACAGCTGCAAGGCGTAAAAGTAGTTTTTCACCAATCCCTCGGGGTAAAGTCAAGTTTGCTTTTTCCCAAATTGGTAGAGAATTTAGAAAGGAGACAACATTTTCATCCAGGAAAGGAAATCTAAAATAAACAGATAAATAATATAACCACTATGTAAAAATAAAATCAACCTGCTTTGATTTATACAGTTTTATAGCTAAAATGTAATCAAACTAAGTGTTTCATAACATGACATATACTACAAAATAGTCTAAGTCTCAATAAATAAATTAGGCTTACTGTGTCCAGAAATAGTTTCAAATTGTCTTACAAGGTATCTTTGTGGAGGCCTTGAAAACAAACATGATTTTTTTTTTTTTCCACCTAGGCAAGCACTACCACACCCAGCTAATGTTTGTATTTTTGGTAGAGATGAGATTTCGCCACGTTGCCCAGGCTGGTCTCGGACTCCTGAACTCAAGTGATCCACCTGCTTTGGCCTCCCAAAGTGCTAGGAATACAGGTGTGAGCCACTATACCTGGCCTACAAGCATGATCTTAACTAACTATTCAATCTGTGTCTGATCTTTATCACAACGAAAGAAATGACACTTTAGGGATATGGAACCAATGTAGAAGGGCTCCACAGCCTGAACCTGCAAAACACTTACAGTAAAATTTTGTTAATCAAAATTATTTAATTATACTTAAACCAATTAAATGGTGATAAATTACTGTAACAGAACAAAATACTAGATTTTTTCCCCCTAAATTCTGGGATGACCTAGAAACAAAATATTAGATTAAAAAAATAACTTTCTGCCCTTTTGCTTCCCCAATTTCTACAAAATTCTGTTCTTTTTCTGTTTAAAATACTTTAACACCCACCATCCCACATCTCCACATGCAGTACAGTTACACTAGTGTTTCCGTTTTATTACATCTTAGTGTAGGTTAAGAGATTGGAAAGGGCAAACACATTTGTTATCTGGAATATTAAATAAAAATGAATGAGTTGCAAAAGCAAATTTAATTAGAGAATCAAATCAACACACTACTGTTAATATGTACGTCAAGATACATAACAAATTATTTAGATCTAGCCACTATATTTGTTATATCACAATTCTGTATTAGCTGCTTTAAACATTCTTCATATGCATTTTTATTTGAGCATAATATAATACTTTCATAAGTAGGTGCTTTTACTAGACAAATTCCCTTCTCTATGACCTAGCTGAAATAACATACTGAATTTCTACCTCCTTCTCTCTCACGTCCTTCAAAGAGAAAACAGTTTAACAGTTTATGGACTTTATTATGGTATTAGTTATCACTTTATAGTGAAATCTGGAAAATTATGATAGAATAATGACATAGTAGCCAAACTTTTACATGGGCTAGGACCAGAAACTTAAGAAGGACAACTGTGTAAAGGCAGCTACAAGTCAGTGGAAAGAGGAAAAGACTGAAGTAGAGACAAGAAACAATGAAGTCTGAGAGAGAGAAAGAGAGAGAGAAACTGTAGTATGTTTAATTCTCAGGGAGCTTACTTGGACTTCCTATTCTTGGATGCTTGTACCCTTGTAATAAACTACCTACTTGAATCAATTAGCCTACTTGAATGGATTTTTGCTCTTTATAACTAAATGTCACATCTTCCTTTATCCTTACTTAATGTCTTAGAAAGTTTTATTCAAATACTGTACTTGTTCACTACCTTCAGAAATATGATATAGGTAAAAATAAACCTGAAAAGCAAGAATAGATACATGAAAGTGCCTTGGTTTTTCTGAAGATTTTAGGTAATCTGCAATATGTGACTAAATTGTGTTCAAAAACATGTGGCAGAGGAATATCCAGTGTGAGGACTACCTTCAAATCAGCATGGATCTGTACATACAGAAATGTCTACAGAGACAAAGCCAGTTTCTATAACATCGGAGAAGAAGGCTTGGAGGTGGGGCTTATGCCCTTCCTGGGAGAAAAGCAAACATTAAAAGCTGAACAAAACCCTCTAAATACCTTATCTTAGTATTTCACTATCTCAGTTTTACTTTGACAGTCTTTTATTTGGAAACGGAGTCTCACACTGTCTCCCAGGCTGGAGAGCAGTGGCGTGATCCGGGCTCACTGCAACCTCCACCTTCCGGGTTCAAGCCATTCTCAGCCTTCCGAGTAGCTGAACTACAGGCATGTGGCACCACGATCAGCTCATTTTTTTTGCATTTTTAGTAGAGGTGGGGTTTCACCATGTTTACCAGGCTGGTCTTCAACTCCTGTCCTCAGGTGATCCGCCCGCCTTGGCCTCCCAAAGTGCTGGGATGACAGGTGTGAGCCACCATGCCTGGCCTACTTCAACAGTCTTTTTCACTATAGTCTTAAAAACTATTCTGTCATTATGTTACCTTTGAAAATTACTGAAAATACATTTCTTAGACATTTCTTAGAGAATGAGTTCTAGAAAATAACTGCTCTCCTGGCTCTTCCCAGCTCTGTTTCTGACTGTGTTTATAATATAAAGCCAAGCTATTATTGCTGCTGTTATTCATCTGAACAGTCTCCAAAGAGAAAACAAACTTAAAAGTCTCCATTTAAACTCTGCTGTTTTTATAAAAATACCGTAACAACACTCAAATGATTAGAATTACCTTGCTTCTTTTCCATGATCACCAATAACTCTGTCATCACGACCAAGATTTCTAGAAGAAATTCGACCCAGTTCCATCATTATTTCCTTATTCAATCCTTCCAGCCCATGTGACTGAAAGCGGACACGATGACGAGAATAACCTGCAAGTTGCTCATCTGCACCAATTCCAGTGAGAACTACCTATGTGGTTTAAAGAAATCCATATAAAAATGTTATCAACCACACAGTAAAGAAAACAAGATAAAAGAAAAGCTTAAAAATTGCAAACCTAAAGATAACACTTTAGGAGAAAAACAAGATAAAGACAGAAAATAGTAAAATATATCCAATTCTAAAGAAGTCACATATGTTGTGTTATAGTTTAAATGCAACTAAAATATGCTATATTCTTACAATCAAAATGCTACAAGCTTTAAGGGTCAAAAATAGGTCTCAGAAATTATCAGAAGAAACACTGTGTCATACCTTTGCACTGCTGTGATAGGATTTCACTCCATCTTGGGCCACTAACCAACCAATTCCTCTAGAAGCAAACCAGACTGCACAGCCAATGCTATCATCCAAAACTGTATCCAACGGCTGAATTAAGTGACATATTCGAGTCCTTCTTAATTTCTGCAGTTCTTCCATAGAAACATTAATTTCAACAAAATTCCAAATTCGGGAAGGGCTAACAGCTTTTAGTTCCTTTAGTCCCGCCCTTCCTGTGATTCTATCTGGTACACTGACATGTTTATCAGGACTGTCGTCATCAGCAGCAGCATCATCTTTAGAGAACTCTTCAGAAGATATTTCACATTTATTTTTCTGTTTATTCCTTTCTTTGTTAAAGCTAGTTGGCATGGTCTTTTCTTCAGCTATGAAAGCTACATTAAGAAGATCAATTGGTTCATCTAAAGGAATATGACGGTCAGCAAGGGTTGCAATAACCATGGAATCAATGCCCCCAGAAAACAGGATTGCAACATTTGCTTTCCGATCACACATTTTCGAAACTTCATTTGCTGTCAGGTTTTCACCCCTAGGTAAACACAAGACACGTTTCTTGACTGCTACACTCAAGACATCAATGAACTGCTGAATTACTTCCTTTATGTGTACATCAGTAAGAAAGACCTGAAGTGTCTCTCTTGTAGGTGGCACATTGGAAATATTACTGCAATGAGTCTCCAATGCAGCCTGTGGCAACATCATATTTAAAGGAACAACAGGTTTTTCAAGATACAGTTTGGCTTCATTTGCTACCACGGATACAAATGCTGGTAAGTCTGCTGAAATTTGACTCAGGCTATTAACATTTTCTTCAATAATATTCTCCCTAGAAATATATTTCCAAGGATACAGTTGTAAAATAATGCATCTGGAAATGGCAGTAGACTTAAGATCAATTCGGAAAAGTCCAGATGCTGGAACTTCTTGCCACTGATTTGCCAATCCAGATGTTTGGGTGCCAACTGAAGAGAGGCAGAAACTCTTGCCCAAATTACTAAAACGCCAAAGCAAGCTACGGCGACCAAAAAAATCCCTACCAAACCATAAATAATGACTAGATGCTTGATAATATATAAATGACCAGGGACCTTGCACTTCTGAGAAGAGTGACAAAATCTCAGATTCATTCTTACAGGAGGAAAGATAATTAAACAAAATTTGAGTATCATTCTCTTCAGCTTCAACCTTTATTCCACTAAAAATTTCTCCATTCCACAGAAACACATTGCCTCTTTCATCTTCCACAGGCTGGGTAGTCAAAACACCCCTCAAGTGTAGGACGTGACCAGAAAATAAACACTGGTAGTTAACATCAGACTTGAACAATTGTTTACTACTATTGGGTCCCCGCTGTTTAAGATTATATAGTAAGTCCTCTTTTAAATCTTGACTGAAATGCTCAGCAGAAAAGTTTACAGAACAACAAATGCCACACATTGTTACGTGAAATTAGGTTGACTATTTCTTGATTTTGGTCTTCTCTAAGTTTTCTATTTCTTGGTATTCTTTTTTCAGTTCATCCAATATACCTGTTGCAGGGAAGGAGAATAAATATTAAATAACATAAAAATTCTTGGACTTTTACCTAGCAATTCAGAGGGCAAAACAAGCTGCTTACCAAAATCAAACCATATAAACACACACACTGTGCCAGTGCCAATGATAATTAACAACAGGCTACTAACAAAGAATGTTTATCTTTTACAAAAATAGCTTCTGTTTTGCCGAGTGCTCATTTTGGCCCAAGCACTTGGCTAAGCACTTTTTACACAGCATCTTATTTAGATCCCACAATACCTTGGAGGCTTAAAGTATTTCACCCAAAGTCACAAAGGTAGAAAGTGGTAATTGTTTGTCATACTTAGACCTGTTTGAAACTCTAAAGCACATGTTAATAACTATTGCTTTCTAACACATATTATGATATATATATATATATATTTTTTTTTTAACTGTTGACTCATCTTTGGAAGGCTAACTTGAAGAAAACCAAACTGCTGCATTAATCTTTTGATATATATTTTAACATTCAGATGAGTATAATTTAGGCACCCCCCAAAAGCCACAAAAAAGAAAAAACTTACTTTTGCTCTCAGATAGCATTTCTGTTCGGTCTGCAAGAAAGAATATATTGCTGTTCTGTTGCTGCCTATATACTTTCTGGAAAACATAATTTAGGCTAAAATCAAATTTTGATCTAAAAAGTAGATGTTAAAATCCTTAACCCTATTATCACTAATTCTTGAACTTCAGTAATATATATTTAGTACTATACTTTAGCAAACACAGATAAGCAAAAACACAAATAAAAGTCATCCATTGCCCAACTACCAGAAAGTGCTACTACTGAAATGAAACTATTTTCTCTCCATATACCATTTTAACAAAAAATGTTCTTACTGTACCTGCAGATTTATGCTTTTATCAATGAGCAATATATTGAGAACACTTTTTCTTATCAGTAAGTGTTATTTTACAAGAACACAAAAATGGCAAAGCAAGCTACGGCGACCAAATTATACCTACTGCTATACAGGTATAATATATTACAGTTTATTTGCTCGCTTCAAATACTAAACATTTAAAGTGCTACCAACTCTTTGCTATTGTAAATCAACGTTGTGATGAATATCTTTGTAACTAAATCTTCGTGCACTCCCATGATTCTCTCCTAAGTATCAACTACTATAAATGGAACTGCTGGGTCAAAGTGTTATAGTTTGAGTTGTTGAGACTTTCTGCCAATTTGCCCTCTAGAGAAAGTCTGTATTAATTCTGCCTCAATTTTTTTTTTTTTTTTTTTGAGATGGAGTCCTGCTCTGTCCCCTAGGCTGGAGTGCAGTGATGCGCTCAGTTCACTGCAACCTCTGCCTCCCAGGTTCAAGAGATTCTTGTGCCTCGGCCTCCCGAGTAGCTGGAAGTACAGGCAGGCACCCAGCTAATTTTTTTGTGTGCTTCAACTTCTAATATTCCATAAGTGACAACATCAGAAATATCTAATCAGTCAGTTATTACATAATCTTTAAAATACTTTTAAGAGCTCAAACTCATTTGTTCCTGAATGTTAAAATGTAATTTGACACTGAAACTATACACAAAGCAGTAGCTTGCTTGTTTATATTAATGGAAATGGCATTAAATAACCATGTTACACATTTATAAAAATCTACGTAAAAATTTTTTGGAGGGAGGGGAAGCAATGTATCTTTTTTTGTTCAATAATTATCCACATTCATTTGAAAGAAAAGTTTCTTCTCATCTCAATATAAAGTTTGTTTGTATCAAAAGAAAACACCAAATTCAGGGTATAAAATAAACATCATCAGTGATTACAGCTCCAAGATACCAAAATACAACTAGTATCATTTGTTGCAAATGCAATGTGAATAGCATATGATAGAAAAAAGACATCTTCAACTATGAGATCTATCCATTTAAAAAAAGAATCTAGACACTTGCAATTTAAAAAGATGCTGAAATACTATACATTTTATTAAAGTATGATTAAATATCATATATAATTCTTATAACTTTAATATACAGTTAACATAAATAAATCTCCCACATATTTGTTATTCAGAATTCCTATAATAACTCACCCTATTCTTCTTAAGGTTAGAAAGTTCATCCACCACAATTTTTTGTTCTTTAATCTATTGAAATAAAGAAAAACTCCTTAAGCTAGATGTTTTCAAAGTATGTTCAATGAGAATCCCTTAAGGGGTTGTTTTAAAATTAGAGATGGGATAAGGGGCTATGATGTACTGGTTTTCCAAATGGGCAGTTCGTGAATATACAGATTATCTTCAACAGCAGTCTGTGTGGGGGTCCAGTTGGGGAAAAGTTGGAGGAGAAAAAACAGTGATTAGACTTGCAAAATGTTAGGTAACCCATTAAGATCAGACAGGGGATTTGGTGTTCGTAACCAGCAATCATGCCAAAGACTACAGTTACTCAACAAGGTTTATACCTTTTATTAAAAATATATGATATACACCAGACCCAGCACGGTGGCTCATGCCTGTAATCCCAGCACTTCAGGAGGCCAAGGCAGGTGGATCACCTGAGGTCGGCAGTTCGAGACCAGCCTGACCAACATGGAGAAACCCCATCTCCACTAAAAATACAAAATTAGCCAAGCATAGTGTCGCATGCCTGTAATCCCAGCTACTCAGGAGGTTGAGGCAGGGGAATTGCTTGAACCTGGGAGGCAGAGGCTGCGGTGAGCCAAGATTGTGCCATTGCACTCTAGCCTGGGCAAGAAGAGCGAAACTCTATCTCAAAAAAGAAAAAAATATATATATACACACACACACATACATATATGATATACACCAAAAGGAATTCCAGTCTTTCAATTAAGCTGTGATTTAGATGGGGGGAAAAAAAACAGCAAATTGAATGAGGGGTGGGTTACTTTTTTCAATATTTTCATGATTTTATGTACTAAGCAGTGCAGTCAAACACATTCAAATCAAGCAATGCCTTATTTGGGGACAGTAAGACCTATCATGTTCCATCTTTGTATTTTTCCCTTTTTAGCTCAATGGCTAGCATGGAGCTGGCACTGTTGAACTGGTTTTCTTTTTTTTTCAAACAGGGTCTTGATCTGTTACCCAGGCTGGAGTGCAATGGCGCGGTGACGGCTCACTGCAGCCTCGATTTTCCCGGGCTCAGGTGATTCTCACATCTTAGCCTCCGAGTATCTGGGACTACCGGCCTGGGCCACAGTGCTGACCTAGGCTTCATTTATTTGTAGGGGAGGGCTCAACTAAGTGAAAACTAAGTTTCTTTTTAACTCTTTAACTATTTATTTTGTGAACACGACTAATTACACGAGCCTCTAAAAGCAGCTTTTATAATATTTGTGCTACCTCACACACCTCAGGGATTTGTATCCACCAGTATGCGTAAGGGGCTTGCAATGGTGGTAATCAGAATGGACTGTGTGTCTTTTGAAAATTCACTCCCAATTCCCATGAGTGTGCACCTTTCTGTCTTCCCAGTTGGCAGAGCTGTAGTAATGAGGTTGAATTCCAAGGCCGAATTTGTAAACATTCTTTGAGACTTAACGTTTGTACAGGGCTTTCCCATTTTAGGAATGACAGGTGTACATTTCACTTTACTTCAAAGAAGGTAACTGATACAAAAAGATTAAAGAGACTTGCCCAGATGTCATTGCAAGTTTGGGACAGAACCAAAGTAGAATCTAGGACATGTAATACCTGAAGGGCTATAACCCTCCCCATCCCCATTTATCTTTAAAGGTTTTGTTTGTTTATGGCAGTTAAGGCTTATATTATATTGGCTTCCTCCCTCCCCCTTTTTGGTATAACAGTGACAACCCAATGCGTGTTTTAGGACCATTGCTTTGGTTAACGGAGACGCAGCAGCTAACAGGTGGATGAGGAGAGACCAGTTAGGAAGCCCTTGCGGGGGGGGGGGGGGGGGGGGGGGGGGTCCCGATGGCAGATGACGGTGGCTTATTTGGGGTGGTAAGTGTTCACGGTGACAAAGGGACATATTTGAAATGAGTTTCAAAGGTAGAATTAATAGGCTTCCATGATGGGCGTCAAGGATGGATCCCAGGTTGCTGGCATGGTTAACCGGATGCAGAATATCTGCGATGGAACAGATTTGGGGTGGGCAGTATTTCCCAAAGTTTAAAAACACCCAACCAGAACTCCGCCCCGCTGCCACCTGGGTCGTGTCTCGGGGCAAATTTCAATATCTCCCTTTTCGCAACTGTTTTCAGAAAATAAAAGGACTAACTGTAGCTGTCAAGTGCTAAGAATAAAAAGAGCAAAGTAGCAGGGCAAAGCCGAGGCCCGGGCAGGCCCCACGCTGCCCCCTGCGAACCAACTTTAGGGTCCTGTGGCGCCCAGTCCCGAGTCCAGGAGCCTTTCATTGCGTCTGACACTCACCTTGCTGCTAAGATCCTCCTTGTGTGGGGTCGAATTGTCGGTGGGGATCAGCACAGGGCTGTCCTCTGGGCGCGTCCCTCGGTTGGGCATTTCCACCCACCGCAAGAAACGCAGTACGCTCGGCCCTGAAGGCGGCTAGAGCAATAGTCACCGCGCATGCGCGCTTCCAGCCGCGCGCACCCTTTCTTTTCCCGCGAGTTTTACCAACAGCGTCTGCGCGCTCACTTGAACGCATGCGCAGGCCGTGTCTGGCCTGGGGAGGAGTTTCGCGCCTGCGCGTGGCTGCTTAGGGCGTGAGTAAACAGCCTGGTTGCAAAATCTGAGGTTCCTGTACTGGCCTCTAGTGGTTGAGATGCAGAAACGCTCAGGTGGTGTCTTCATGACGTCTTATCTAGTATACTACGAGTTATGTGCGCCCTCCAGTGGTAAATGTAAAGAATAGCCGTGCAATAGAAATAGCTCTTAATATAATATGTATTATCTAGGGAAAGATGAAGTTGAGGAACATAGGAGATACTGTGTTGGCAACAGAACTATACAGACTTGGTAAAGTTTTGGTTAACTCGTGGTTAGGGTTGCCGCATAAAATACAGTATGAATTTCAGATGAATTCGTAGTTTTTTAGTATGTCTATGTCCCCTGCAATATTTGCAATATCTCACTTCCGTGGAAAAAAATGACTAAAACTTGGAAATAGGCAAAAGAGATTTATTTACTGGATGTTCTTTCAGTGCTGCTCTGAACTTGACTTTATTATATCGACTTGACTGGGCTGTTTTACAATTCTCTAGGGGCAAAGGTTAACTTTGGTAGAGATTTTGGTTTGGTAGAGATGCAAATAATTTTTTTGGTGTACCAGATACCAACACAGGTTATGATGTATTGTTCTGTAACACATTAGTCAGCTTTGTCTCTAACCCTGCAATTGTGTCCTAACATTTCTTTATTAATATATGCCTAGCTTCTCTAATATTCTGTATTGGTTTTAAAGTCTTATCGGTTCCCTCACTAACTAATGAGTTGAATAAAACTTTGACATGTATTTGTTTTATGTTCACATTAAAGACATGATTTTAGGTTTTTGAGAATTATACTATATTATTGGAAATCTTAAGGTTCCACAGAGATGCCCAAGTGGATTTATGTGATGAATCAAACTGTCTCACGACAGAAATGTATACATCATGGGTTGTTTAAGTCCAGGCATGTTTTTTATTTGCTCTTAGAGAAATCCGAAGTGGTTATATATTTTTCCTTCTTAATTGATTTTTAGAATTTTGTTTTTGTTTCTGATTTGTACATTCCTGATAAGTTATTCAGGTATAACTTATACATTACTGATGCATTGATAGCAGCAATGATTGGGAGTTTGGTTTTGTGGTCTAACCATTTGGTGGTATCTGTTGGATGATGGACGTCTAGTCTTTATTGGTAGAGAGGTTGATAGGTGCAGTGGCTCAAACCTGTAATCTCAACCACTAGGGGCTGAGGTGGGAGGATTGCTTGAGGCCAGGCGTTCAAATAAATAAATAAGAGAGGCGAAAGAGACACCAGTTTGTAAGTCTTTTTGTTTATCGTTGGTGAGCTCAAATTAATTAACTACTTTTGTGTCCACTGAGAGGGAAGAAGGACAGCTATTTGAGATGTGGGTTGGTGAGGTTTTGTTTGTTTGTTTTAACATAAAGGCCGCTCAAGCAGAAGAGCTGGTGAATTTTTGTGGTTTTTGTTTACTTTTGACCTGAGACTGAAGTTGTAAAACAGAAGCAATAACCTCTCTATGTGTCTGTGTGTGTCTAACTTAGAACAGACTTTATGTCTCCCTGGGTGAATATAAAATATTTCCCTACTTCTGGAGTGTATTAATAAATCCCACTATAATATCTCTAATTAAGGGGCCTCTGTTCTGACTAGTTTATAGAGATAAATAAGCACTGATATAATCCCAATATTTTTAAAAGCCCAGAATTTCCAATATTTTAAATGTGCCAGATTTTTAAGGAAAAAAGTTCTTACAAAACCACTAGTTTAGAAACATTTTAAGAATCCAAGTTTAGGAAAAAGCTCCAAAGTGAAGTATCACTTCACTTTGTTGTTGTAATTGTTGTTGTCATTATTGTTGTTGTTTTGAGACAGAGTCTTTCTCTGTTGCCCCGACTGGAGTGCAGTGGTGCAGTCTCTGCTCACTGCAACCTCTGCCTTCTGGATTCAAGCTATTCTCCTGCCTCAGTTTCCCAAGTACCTGGGATTACAAGTGTGTGCCACCAACCCGGCTGATTTTTGTATTTTTGTTAGAGATGGGGTATGGTAGTATGTTGGCCAGGCTGGTCTCAAAAGTCCTGGCTTCCAGCTATCTGCCCGCCTCAGCCTTCCAAGATGCTGGGATTATAGGTGAGCTGCCAGGACTGGCTTCCACTTTGTTTAGAGGTAATAGTGAGGCTTATCTGTAAAGCTGAAGAGACTGAGCATCCTAGGATATTGGTCTTCTTTGTGCCCCACCTTCTATTGTAGTAGATGGGGGAAGTAAGGTAGGCTGTAGGACCAAGGGGGAGAAGTCAAGGGAGAGTTAATATCACAGTCTAAATAGGTGATTTCAGAAGGTGACAGGACCTGAGATATTGGACTGATGTTTTCCAGCAGAGCTCTAGGATCTGGGAAAGGAACTACTGGATCCTTAACATAAAGTCTTTGTGGGGAGAATGCAGGGAGAATGCTTTGTTGCCCTAGTAACAAAGCACACCAGGCTGGTCTTGGTCTCTCAAGGGAAATGGCAGTCTCCAAAGTACTGGTCTAGAGATTAGTAAATCCTTTTTACTTGAGATAAGGCTGGTTCTCAAGCTTTGCTTCAAAGCTGTGGAATGTGGACATCAGTCCTCCCTGGCTCTTGCAGCCAACTTCACTTTGGAGCTCTTGTGCAGGGCAGAAACCTAAGATGTGGTGAGTGTGGTAGGGTGCAAATTTGAAGATGCACTGACTCTCAGGGTCCTGCAGTAAGTGCTCTTAAAATTTTCTGCCCAGGTGCCTCATGTACCCCTCATCTAAGCATATTGGTCTTCCTTCCAATCCACTGCTCTCCTGCCAGTTGGATTTGAAGATTTCGCTGTTGATAGTTCTGTTTTACAATCTAGAGGTCAGTGTGGTTTGTGAATGACACCAATGAAAGATGCTTTATATGCTGCCCAAGCCTGTTGTATCTTCACATAGTCTGACAGCTACAAAAAAGGTTAATCGAAATTATCTTGGCTTCTTCTAGAACTCTTCCATATGAGTGCCACTGTCCACCTCTTTCCCAAAGACTGAGGACATGCTTGAAACATTTTGGTCTACATTATTGAAGAAACAAAATTAAATGTAATAGTCTGTGATTTAGGTCACAGTACATGGCTGGTCCCATTAAATAAAATAGTTATGAAATGTTTACTATCAGATGAGTTGCAAACAATGATGAAGCATTTATTGTTACTGAATTTGAATTTAGATGCTTTAAAAACATGTGGAAGTATTTCCACCTGAGTGAAGCAATAGGGACAAATAAAGCCTAACTGATATATTAGTGATAATTGTTTATGTATTCAGATGATGTTTTTCTTCATACAATGCCTTCACTATAATGCAGAGCTCTTCACAGCTCAAGTGTTTTTGCCCTACTTCTGATCGTTAGCAATAATAAAGTTTTACCAAATGATTAATTAATATCTGTTTGTGACCACATGTAACTCTGTGTTGGGGTCTTCACAATTAGGAAAATACTATTGCTACCACAGTGAAAGCAAGCAAGTGAGCTCAGTTCACCCGTGTTTGCTTGTAGGTTCAGTTGTTTTGGTTGTAGAACCATTGCCATGCTATGGTTGTTGGCTTGTCCTAGTAAAACAAAACAAAACAACACATGTTTATGTATCTGAGTTTCCAATTATTTTCTAATGGAAGTTGAGATTAAATTCTTAAGGCCATACTTCCTGCTGGTTTCATGTTATAATCATAGGTGTGGCTGCCACTGTGATCGAAGTCCCTTGAAAGAAAGGGCACAGGATGGCTTTTGCAGAAGGAGGAATGTACAAAGGTAACAGGGAGAGGGGAGGAATTGAAAGGGTAGGAGGGAAGTTGAGCGGTTAGAACTTGGCAGACTATTTTGTTCCAAGAACCAGACAATATTATTGTACCACTGGCACTAATATTTGAACTAGTAGTGATTTTACTTAGAGTCAAGTTACTGAAGACAAAACACATGTAGGTAGAGTTCTTTGTGAATTCAAATCAATAACTGGGTTTTTTTCTACAAGGTATACGGTTTAAAGTATCTTAGTTGAACTATTTAGAGAAAGCTTAGTTATCTGGGCTTGAAAATTTTTACCACAAGACTCACAAGACCCTGGATCATTTTTTTTTTCCATTTATTCCATTCAGGAATTCTATCATTCATAAATTTTATTTTCTTGAAGGTCATAAAATATTTAATGAATTTCCTAAGCATAGTAACCAGACTATTATATCCCTTGTTATACATAAGGAAGGTTACCTATTAGAGGAAGAACCAGAAAGGAATCCATAGGAAAGGGATACTCTTGCTAGAAACTAAATCCACCTGAAACCAGCTATCTGAAACCAGTATAATCTTTGTTGCTGTTGTTGCTTTGTGTTTGTTTGTTTGTTTGTTTGTTTGTTTTGAGACGGAGTGTTGCTCCATTGCCCAGGCTGGAGTGCAGTGGTGTGATCTCAGCTCACTGCAACCTCCGCCTCCCAGGTTCAAGCTATTCTCGTGCCTCGGCCTCCTGAGTAGCTGGGATTACAGGCGTGTGTCACCACGCCCGGCTAATTTTTTGCATTTTTAATAGAGACAGGGTTTCACCATATTGGCCAGGCTGCTCTCGAACTCCTGACCTCAAGTGATTCACCTGCTCTGGCCTCCTAAAGTGCTGGGATTACAGGTGTGAGTCACCACTTCTGGCCCAGTATAATCTTTTATAGTCCTTTTTTGGAGTGATAAACTCTCTTAGAATGATAAGGGTTTCTGAACTCTACACTATCTCAATTTTTTCTCTACTGTTTATGCTTTGCTGTTTTTAATTCTAAAATTATAATTTTTTATAAAAAGTGCTCATAAAAAGTTAACCTAATCCCTATTGATAAACAAAAACAAAATGCAACAGTGTCAACAATTATATAACATCCCTTTGATCCCTTTTCAAAGTGGAAGTTATTCCACACCCTAGGATAAGTCAATTCTAGTCTAAAAATGTGGAATTGCAACTTCTAAATCCGAGATAGCCCTAATTCATTGTGTAACTTTGAGCAAATTCCAGGAACTCTGTGCCTCCATTTTCTTATCTGTAAAATAAGGCTAATAATAACTACCTGAATTATTAGAGTGACATGAAGCTCCCTAAAGGATTACTTAAACATAATTAGGATGAAAGAAGAAACACAAACTAATATTGCATCTCCCTTGGATACGGAATACTCAACCAGAAGTTATTAAACTTCCCTTCTGTAATTGAGGACTCAGGTCATCTCGAAGAACACAGGCTTAAAGCTTGCATAGAAGGACATTTTTTTTTTTTTTTCCCAAGTGCTTTAGGTATAAAAGAGTAGTTCTCAAAATCCAGTCTGCAGTCGAGATTCTCAACTAGATTCCTAAGCTTCATCCACCAAAGTTCTAGATTTCCAAGAGGCTTGTATTTTGCAGTAAGTCCTGTAAGTGATTGTGCGGAGGCATGTAGTCATTCAACCACATTTTGAAAAGCATTGCTCCAGTTTGCACCTAAGCTTTAGTTTAGTTTTTTTTTTTTTTTTTCCTTAGTGGCCATTTAGTCTCCTCATTTAATAAAGTTTTTGTTATGTGTTCCCGTCACTAAGCTTCAATAATTATAAACTCATGACCTTTTGTTTCACATATATCTCCAGCCACTCATCTTCCCCCACCACTAGCTTGAAACAAACCCCAGACTTTATATCATTTTGTATGAGTCATTCATTGTGCATCTTTAA
The DNA here is from genome assembly GCF_003255815.1 of Theropithecus gelada. NCBI lineage: Eukaryota > Metazoa > Chordata > Mammalia > Primates > Cercopithecidae > Theropithecus > Theropithecus gelada. The sequence goes on along the minus strand of NC_037680.1, from coordinate 66,174,834 downwards.
AAAATGGCTCATTTAAAACACATAATCAAGTTATGAAAGGTAAATAATTAAGAATTAAGTAATTCTTTAATATAATCAAATATCCAAATCGTGTTCAAAATTTTCCTGATTATCTTATAAATGTTTTTTTTTATATAGTTTGTTTAAATCAGGATCTACATAAGGTCTATACATTACGGTTGATTTGCCGTGTCCCTTAGTTCTTTAAATCTGTAGTTTCTCTCCTTTCCTCACCCTTCTCCAGATTCCTTCCCTCCCCAACCCTTCATAATTTTTTTGTTGACGAAATGAGGCCATTCTGTAGCACTTAACAATGTCCTCTGTATTTCTTAAAAATAGGTAGCTAAATCTAGAGGCTTGTTCGGATTCAGGTTTGACTTTTTTTTTGGCAAGAATATTCCTAAGTGACATTGTGTTTGTCCATCAGGAGGTGCATAATGCCGTCTGGCTGTCTTTCTTTTTGTGATGTCAGCAGCCATTATTGATAATTGTTTAGAATCATTATTTATTAAGGCTTCCAAAATGGTGATATTCTAATTCTATTATTCCTTCTTTGCTTATTAGTTAATGTACTTCTAAAAAGAAAGACTTGCCCTCACCAACTATTTGGTTATCTCAATGTATAATTTGTATTTGAAAACCGAATAAATACTTGACTCTTTCTGTTTACAGTTTTCAAAATATTTTCCTAGAATCTTCCAAAAGTGACCAAGGCTTTTTAAAAGAAATCTACCATTATAACCTCCTGGGTTTAAACATATTTAATGTGTTCTACATCGTTGTAGCTAACTTGTTAATGTTCAGATTGTTCCATCTTTGGCAGTGGGAGCATCTTCAAGTTGCCTTCTGAGTCCTTTTGACATGACCCCATAGTTTTTGATAGGCTGATGTGAAAAGATGTTCCAGGTTAATCTTGTCCATGTTCTGCCCCTGGTCTGGAATCAGCTAATTTTCCAGGAAGCCCTGAATCCCTTAGCTGGAAAATTGCATTTAGAGACCACAATCTAGGTGCTGCGTAGAGAATGGATCATTGCTACTGGTGGTGTCTTTGTTTCTAGGTTTTTGCACAGCAAAGAGCTAGGACATGAGTTTTTAAAAAGAAAATACAGCATGAAGTCATACCAGTATTCCCAATTCAGTTAGTGACTATAAGGTTTTAACTTAACCTCATTAATCTTATAATCTCAGAATAAAAATACCAACAGTATGATTTCTTTTTGCCTTTAGGGAATATCTTGCTGAATATTTACAGTTAATTACTGTGCTTTAAAGTAGTTTTGAATAGTTTCTCAATAGATATTTAAGTAGTGCTTTATAAAATTTTAAATCTTATTTTATACTTATGTAAAATATTTACAGTGTTTCAAAGTAAGTTCCAAAACAAATATACAAAACAAGGTCTATTCAGAGAATTTTTGCCTCTATTCCTGTTCCTTCCACCCTATTCCCTACCTTCCCCCTATAGAAATTGTTAATTTTTTAATTTTAAAAAATTAAAGTACAATTTACTTGCAGTAATGGTCACACATTTTAGTGTCCAGGCATATGGATATACAACCACTTCAATCAGGATGTAAAACAGTTTCTCTATTCTAGTAAATTTCATGTGCTCGACCTCTAGCTTCTGGGAGCAACTCACATGTTTTCTGTTCCTGTAGTTTCACTTTCTCCAGAATGTCATATACATGGAATTGTACAGATAAAAGTCCTTTGAGTCTGGCTTCTCTCATTTAGCAAAATACATTAAGATTAACTTACGCTGTTGTGTGTATCAGTAGATTGATTTTTGTATTGCTGAGTAGTATTCCATTGCATGAATGTAACATCACTTGTTTATACATTCCCAGGTGAGTGGCATTTGGGTTATTTCCACTTTTAGGTGATTACAGACACAGCACAGCCTCTGTAAACATTTACAATCAGGTTTTTGTGTAAATATAAGTTTTATTTCACTAGGGTAAATTATGAGTTGTAGGATTGCTAGCTTATATGGTAACTGTAAGCTAACCTTTTTAAGAAACTGTTTTCTGAAATAGCTGTAACATTTTGTATTCCTACTGGCAAGGTATGAGAAGTCCAGTTCTTCAGCATTTTAACCAGCATTTGGTGTTGGTCATTTTAGTCACTTATAGATGTGTAGTGGTATCCCATTGTTGTTTAATTTGCATTTCTCTGACTAGTGATGCCAATCTTTTTTTCGACGTGCTTATTTGTCATCCATATATCTTTTGTAGTGATGTGCCTGTTCACATCTTTTGCCTATTTTATATTGGTTGTTCGTTTTCTTTTTTCCTTTCCTTTTTCTTTTTTTCTTTTCTTTTTTTTTTTTTTTTAATGGAGTCTCACTCTGTTACCCAGGCTGGAGTGCAGTGGCATGATCTTGGCTCACTGCAACCTCCACCTCCCAGGTTCTCCTCCCTCAGCCTCCTGAGTAGTTGGGATTACAGGCGTCCACCACCATGCCCAGCCAGGATTGTTCATTTTCTTATCTGAGTTTTAAGTGTTCTTTATATATTCTGAATATAAGACCTATGTCCAGTGTAATTTGCAAATGTATTTTTCCTGTCTATGGGTTACCTTTTTATTCTTAACAGTATCTTTCAAAGAGCAGAGGTTTTTAATTTTGATGAAGTTCAATTTATGGATTTTTTCGTTATGATGTGCTTTTGCTGTTACATCTAAGAAATCTTTGCCTAACTTAAGATCACAAATATTTTTTTTTCTGTTTTCTTCTGGAAGTGTAATTATTTGAGATTTTGCATTTAGACTTATGGTCTGTTTTGAGTTGATTTTTGTAATAAGTGTGAGGTATGGATCAAACTGCTTTTATTTATTTATTTATTTATTGGCATGTGGATATCCAAATGTCCCAGTATTATTTGTTGAAAAACCATTTATACTGCATTGCATTGCCTTTAAAACCTCATCAAAAGTCAGTTTGTTCATATCTGTATGGATCTCTTAACAGACTGTCATTACCCGATATAACATCTATACTTTCTCCAGTGCCAAACTGTCTTGATTACTGTAAATCTATAGCAAGACATGTAACCAGGTAGGATGAATCCTCCAATTTTGTTCTTTATCAAAATTATTGTGACTATTCTGGATTTTTTGTTTTTCTATATAAATTTTAGAATAATTTGCTGATTTCTACCAAAAATTATACTGGAATTTTTATTAGAATTGCACTGACTATATAGATCAAGATCAAAATTAATAATTGACATCTTAACAATATAGAGTCTTTGAATCCATGAGCACAGTATATATTTCCATTTATTTAGGTCTTTTATATTTATTTCATCTGTATTTGTTTTTTCTTCTCCACATACAGATAGATATGTACCTATCTGGCGGTACGTATCTTTGCACCTGTTTATACCTAGGTATTTCATGTTTTGTTATGCTATTGTAAATGGTGGTCTTTGGCTATTATTTTATGTCCCAATTGATATTACTAATATGTAGAAGTATGATCGATTTTGTAGGTTGATCTCGATTTTGTGGCCTTGCTAAACTCACTTATTAGGGTTTTTTATTTTTATTTTTATTTTTGAGACAGAGTCTCACTCTGTGACCCAGGCTGGAGTGCAGTGGCACGATCTCTGCTCGCTGCAACCTCCGCCTCCCAGGTTTAAGCAATTCTCCTGCCTCAGCCTCCTGAGTAGCTGGGACTACAGGTGCGCACCACCACACCCAGCTAATTTTTGTATTTTTAATAGAGATGGGATTTTGCCATGCTGGCCAGGCAGGTCTCAAACTCTGGCCTCAAGTGATTTGCCTGCCTTGGCCTCCCAAAGTGCTGGGATTACAGCCACCGTGCCCAGCCTCCAATTGACTATTACTAATGTATAGAAATATTATTGATTTTGTAGATTGATCTTGGGCTTTCTGGCCTTACTAACTCACTTATTAGGGGTTTATTGTTTTATTTATTTATTTATTTTTGAGATAGGATCTTGCTCTGTCACTGAGGCTAGAGAGCAGTGGCACGATCACAGCTCGCTGCAGCCTCGACCTCCCAAGCTCAAGCAATCCTCCCATCTTAGCCTCCCGGGCAACTGGGACTACAGGTGCATGCCACTGCACTCAGCTAATTCTTATGTTTTTTGTAGAGGTGGGTTTCCACATGTTGCCCAGACTGGTCCTGAATTCCCAGGCTCAGGCAGTCTGCCCACCTCAGCCTCCCAAAGTGCTGAGGTTACAGGCATGAGGCACCACACTTAGTTTTAATGACCTTTTTTTGTTTTCTGTTTTTTCGAAAATACTTCAGAATTTTCTATGTGGAAAATTATGTTGTTTGTGAATAGACAGTTCCATTTCCCTTCTCCTCCTTCTCATCCTTTTCCTCCTCCTCTTCCTTTTTTGCCTTATTGCATTGGCTACAACCTACGTTATGGTGCTAAATAGTAGAGGTAACAGCAGTCACCTTTACCTTGTTCCTCATATGAAGGGGAAAGCAACCAGGTGTTCACCATTAGGTGTAAATTTTTGTAAATTTATTTTTGTAATGCTGTTTATCACATTGAGAAAGCTGATAGTTTGCTGAGAGGTTTTCTTTAATCATGAGTGGATATTGAATTTTGCCAAATGCTTTCTCTGAGGTGATGTTATGGTATTTCTTTTGCTTGTTGATATGACAAATTAACTTGAATGACTTCTGAATGTAGAACCAGTGTTATATTCCTGGGATATACCCCACTTGGTTAGTTTTTAATATTTTATTAGGTTCAATTTGCTAGTATTTTGTTGAGCATTGTTTCATCTAGCTTCATGAGAGTTGGTGACCTGTAGTTTTATTTTCTTGCAATGTGTATTTTCTGGTTTTGGTGTCAGGGTAATGCTGACCTCGTAATACCAGTTAGGAAGTGTTCCTTCTTAAAAAAAAAACAAAAACAAAAACAAACCAAAAAAAACGGAGGCACATTAATATTTTAAAGAGTATTTGAACAAAGAGTGATTCATGAATCCAACAAAACTAAAGTGCAAATAGTTGGAGTCCTGGCAAAGGTGAGTGTAGGAGCTTTTATGAAGGAAATATGGATGCAAGGCAGAGAAAATATTTGATTGGTTAAAGTGGCTCCGTAGCCTTATTTGGATCATTCCAGTGGAAAAATCCCTAGTTAGAGGTTAGTTGTTGGTTTCTGATTGGTTAAGCTAAGTGCTGTTTACCTAGAATATAACCTTTTAGCTTTTGGTTTGTTTAGGTAGGCACTCAGCACTAGAGCTGCCTCAGTGTAATGACCTTCTGATTTATTATTTTAATACTTCCTTTCTATGTTTTGGAAGAGTTTTTGTAGAATTAATGTTATTTCTTCTATTAATATTATATAGAATTTTCCAGTGGATTTATCTGTGCCTAAAGTTTTCTTTGTTCAATGGTTTAAAAAAACTATTATTATTTTTCTTTTTTCTTTTTTATACGTTAAGTTCTGGGGTACATGTGCAGAATGTACAAGTTTGTTACATAGGTATACATGTGCCATGGTGGTTTGCTGCACCCATCAACCCGTCATCTCCATTAGGTATTTCTCCCCCTAATATTTCCCATTCCCTCACCCTCAGACAGGCCTTGATGTGTGATGTTCCCCTACCTGTGTCCATGTGTTCTCATTGTTCAACTCCCACTTACGAGTGAGAACATGCAGTGTTTGGTTTTCTGATCTTGTGATAGTTTGCTGAGAATGATGGTTTCCAACTTCATCCATGTCCCTGCAAAGGACATGAACTCATCCTTTTTTTGTGGCTGCATAGTATTCCGTGGTGTATATGTGCCACATTTTCTTTATCCAGTCTATTATTGATGGACATTTGGGTTGGTTCCAAGTCTTTGCTATTGTGAATAGTGCTGCAATAAACATACATGTGTATGTGTCTTTATAGCAGAATGATTTATAATCCATTGGGTATATACCCAGTAATCGGATTGCTTGGTCAAATGGTATTTCTAATTCTAGGTCCTTGAGGAATCGCCACACTGTCTTCCACAATGGTTGAACTAATTTACACTCCCACCAACAGTGTAAAAGTGTTCCTATTTCTCCACATCCTTTCCAGCATCTGTTGTTTCCTGACTTTTTAATGATCGCCATTCTAACTGGCATGAGATTGTATCTCATTGTGGTTTTGACTTCATTTCTCTAATGACCAGCGATGATCAGCATTAAAAAAATTATTATTTCTATTTTATATAATATATATGGTTTTATATAATTATATATAATTATTTATAATTTTATATAAATTTATAATATTTATATAAATTATTATATATAATTATATATAATATATAAATATGATTGCAAATTCCCCTTGTATCTGTGGCTCCCAGGGGTTCTGTACTCTCACACAAGCTTACCCCTGACTTTTAGTTAATTAAAAACATTAGCTGAATTTTTCTCCTTGAGTTGTTTGACATCTGGTGGCATATGTTGGTGATAAGGGATCAAAGGCATAAACTCAGGATCCACACATATCAATACTCACCTTGAACGTAAGCAGGCTAAATGCCACACTTAAAAGGCACAGAGTGGCAAACTGGATAAAAAACCAAGACCCAATGGTATGCTATCTTCAAGAGCCCCATCTGACATGTAATGTGTTCAAGAAAAGCTGTGATTTTGCAGATCATCCTTTTTGTGTGTGTGTGTGTTTGAAAGTGGGAGAGTGATTTTCCTTCTGGCTTTTTATACCTTAAGTAAAAATGTGATGTCTGGTGATCATTTTAAATGTATTGTTTTATTTTATTTTATTTTATTTTTGAGACTGAGTCTCACTCTGTTGCCCAGGCTGGAGTGCAGTTGCACTATCTCTGCTCACTGCAACTGCTGCCTCCTGGGTTTAAGCGATTCTCCTGCCTCAGCCTCCCGAGTAGCTGGTATTATAGGCACAGGTCACCATGCCCAGCTAATTGTATTTTAGTAGAGATGAGGTTTCACCATGTTGGCCAGGCTGGTCTTGAACTCCTGCCCTCAAGTGATCTGCCTGCCTCAGCCTCCCAAAGTGCTGAGATTACAGGTGTGAGCCACTGTGCCTGGCCATGTATTTATTTATTTATTATTATTTATTTAATTATAATTATTTATAATTACAAAATATCATTTATATTATCTTTCATTTTTACTTCTAAGCAAATACTTTTTTATATATATTAATATAATTCCCTTTTGTTTAGACAAATGACATACTATACATATTTTCTGCCACTTTGACTTTCTTATCAGATATTATATACTGGAGATCATTCCACAGTAGTGTATAGTAGTATTCTTCATCCCTTTTGACAGTTGCATGGATTATGCCATGTATTCTATCATTGTTTATTCAAATACCTTTCTATTTCTGGACATTTGAGTTGTCTCCATTCTTTTAGTGTTACCAGTAGTGCTAAAAACATGATTATGTATTTTTCTTTGTCTCACATGGTAATTCTGCTCTTTAGTTCCTTTTCATATTTTCAGTACAATATTTGTTTTTTACATTTATATGGCTGTACTTTCTGGTGCTTAGCATCTAGAGTCCCATTATTCTTTCTTGATGGGTTTGATGCCTAAGCTAGAGACTCCTAAACTTTTTAGTTCACAGCATTCTTATTGTCCCCATAATTTTTCATGGTCTCTGAAGCCAAAAAACAAACAAAAAAACAAAACAAAAAGCCCAAGTAAGTCTTTTTAATAAGTAGTTAAGTCTAAACGACTTAGTAAGTATTTGTGTCCTAACAACTTAGTAGCCATTAAAAAATATATAAATTGGAATAGAATATAATGTTTTGATTTTATTCTTAAATTAACACAATTACTAATGGGATATGTATGCCTGTTGGGCACTGTATAACTTCTCAAACCTTGGAATCAGATTGGACATCATAACCTTCATTTTCTGTTCCTCATTGATTTTCACAATGTATTTGTACTTTATCCTAGCAACCACCGAAAGTATAGCTTTGCAAAGATATGATATCATCAAAAGAAATATAACTTGACCTAATGTTGAAGTGGTTGTTTTTATTTCTATGGGGTCAGTAGTAACATTCCCTTCATCATTTACAGTTGTGTTTTATTTGGATCATCTCTTTTTTCTTCTCTATTAGTCTAGCTAGTGGCCTATTATTTTTTTCAATAAATCAACTCCTGGATTTGTTGATCTTTCAAATGGTTTTTCATGTTTTGATTTCCTTTAGTTCAGCTCTGATTTTTGTTATTTCTCATCTTCTGCTAGCTTTGAGGTTGATTTGTTCTTGCTTCTTTGATTCTTTCAGTTGTGATGTTAGGTTATTAGAGATCTTTCTAACTTTTTGATTTGGGCATTTAGTGCTATGAATTTCCCTCTTAACATTGTCTTATTTGTGTCCCAGGGATTCTGGTATGTTGTATCTTTGTTCTTGTTATTTTCAAAGAACTTCTTGATTTCTGCCTTAATTTTGTTATTTACCCAAAAGTCATTCAGGAGCATGTTGTTTGATTTCCATGTAATTGCATGGTTTTGAGTGATTTTCATAATTTTGACTCCTATTTTTATTGTGCTATGGTCTAAGAATGTGTTTGGTATAATTTCAGTTCTTTTACATTTGATGATGTTTGTTTTATGTCCAATTATGTGGTCAATTTTAGAGTATGTGCTATGTGGGGATGAGAAAAATGTATATTCTGTTGGTTTTGGGTGGAGAGTTCTGTAAAGGTCTATCAGATCCATTTGGTCCAATGTTGAGTTTAAGTACTGAATATCTTTGTTAATTTTCTGCCTTGATGATCTGTCTAATGTTGTCGGCAGGGTGTTAAAATTTCCCACTATTATTGTGTGGGAGTCTGTGTCTCTTTCTAGGTCTCCAAGAACTTGCTTTATGAATCTGGGTGCTCCTGTGTTGGGTGCATATATTTAGGATAGTTAGATCTTTTTGTTGAATTGAAACCTTTACCATTATGTAATGCCCTTCTTTGTCTTTTTTGAACTTCGTTGGTTTGAAATATGTCTTGTCTGAAGTTAGGATTTCAGCTGCTGCTTTTTTTCTGTTTTCCATTTGCTTGGTAGATTTTCCTCCATTCTTTTATTTTGAGTCTATGAGTGTCATTACATGTCAGACGGGGCTCTTGAAGATAGCATACCATTGGGTCTTGGCTTTTTATCCAGTTTGCCACTCTGTGCCTTTTAAGTGTGGCATTTGGCCTGCTTACATTCAAGGTGAGTATTGATATGTGTGGATCCTGTTATTGTGCTGTTAGCTGGTTATTATATGGGCTTATTTGTGTGGTTCCAGCATATACAATTTAACAATTATCTGGTTTCAGATGTGTCTAGCTGCTGCTGACCCCAAGGCTACATTTTTACTAGAATAATAGAATAGATAGAATTAAAGGATCAAAGGGCATGGGAAGTTTTTGGCTCATGCTTATCTTGTAAGATTGTTGCTACTTGTTAAATTTTGCTTTGTGGTCAATATTGCTCTTGGTTTGATTTCTGTTTGTTTATTTATTTGACAAATAAGAATGGTATATATTTATAGAGTACAATGTGATTTTGATGTATGTATGTATTATGAAATGGCTAAATCACACTGATTAACATATCCACTACCTCACGTTTATTTTTATGTGATGAGGACACTTAAAATCTACTCTCTTTGCATATTTGAAGTATATAGTACATTGTTATTAACTATAGTTTCATGTTGTGCAACAGATCTCTTGAACTTATTTTTCCTAACTGAAATTTTGTGTCCTCTGACCAATATCTCTTCAAATCCTCCCCATATCCCTTATCCTCTGATAACTACCATGCTACTCTCAGCTTCTATGAGTTTGACGTTTTTAGATTCTACGTATAAGTCAGATCATGAGATGTTTGTGTGTTTATGCTTGTCTTGTTTCACTTAACATAATTTCTTCCAGGTACTCTTGCCTTGATTTCGATTTAAATATTTGAATGCCCATTGGAGCTTGAAATTGGCTATGGTTGTGTGTCCAGAGTTGGTTTCTTCTAGGGGGTTCTTGGTCTCTCTGACTTTAAGAATGAAGCCGTAGACCTTCGTGGTGAGTGTCACAGCTCTTAAAGGTGGCACAAACCCAAAGAGTGAGCAGCAGCAAGATTTATTGTGAAGAGCGAAAGAACAAGGTTTCCACAGCATGGAAGGAGACGTGAGCGGGTTGCTGCTGCTGGCTGGAGTGGCCAGCTTTTATTCCCTTATTTGTCCTTAACCATGTCCTACTGATTGGTCCATTTTACAGAGTGCTGATTGGTCCATTTTACAGAGTGCTGATTGGTGTGTTTACAATCCTTTAGCTAGACACAGAGCTCTGAGTCATGCATTTTTACAGAGTGCTGATTGGTGCATTTATAATCCTTTAGCTAGACACAGAGCACTGGTTGGTGCATTTTTACAGAGTGCTGATTGGTGCATTTACAATCCTTTAGCTAGACACAGTGCTGATTGGTGTGTTTTTATAGAGTGCTGATTGGTGCATTTACAATCCTCTAGCTAGATACAGAGTGCTGATTGGTGCATTTTACAATCCTCTAGCTAGACAGAAAAGTTCTCCAAGTCCCCACTCAACCCAGGAAGTCCAGCTGGCTTCACTTCTCAGTTGGAGTATGTACACTACATAAACTGGCAAATGGGATACATTGGGGCTTCTCCCATTCCTCCTCTCCTCGACCTCAAAGATGTCAGTCACTAAGCATTGCTGGCATACCAATATTTGGAATATAATTTAAAAGTGAAACAAAAAGCTACGTGCAAAGAAGTGTTCATAGCAGAATTAATTTTAAATGCAAAAGCTGAAAATACTTTAAATTTTCAATTGTAGGCCAGTACTGATTAACAATTTATGGTTTTATCTGTGAAACACTGTGCATTCATTATAATAAGCATAAGATATCTAGACACATGGAATGGTATAGAGATATAAAATAATGTTGAGTAAAACTTATAATTATGTGAAAATTATTTATTTTAAGGGATAAAAATGAGAAATGTCACAGAAAAGTTTAAAAAGTTTAGGTGAAAGCATATGACATCTAGAAATAATTTTAGTTTTGATGATTTTGTTTTGATGAAATAATTTTTGATGAAATGATTTTAGTTTTGATGATTTAGTTTTGATGAAATAATTTTAGTTTTCACTCATTTAGTTTTATATATGGAACCTAATGTACCTTCTTTAATTGTAAGTAAACTCTTTTGTATTTATATCATGTTATAATGATGTTTTAGAGAGATGAATTGTGGGATTGGAAAACTTTAGTGTTTTTGGTAGAAACGGCGCTTAATGACCCTGGAAATGAAAATAATAATAATAAAAATGGCTACTTGTAAAACACTTTTCAGTTTACAAGCATTTTAATATATGTCATTTCATTTAATCTTCAGCAATCCTGTGAGATGGGTATTCTTTTGCTTGTTTTATAGATGAGGATTCTATGGCTCAAAGAAATTAATGACTTATTTAATTCCACACTGCAAGGGAGTATGAGGCTAAGCCTTTTATTTTCTCCAGTAAAAATTATTTATTTTTTATTTGTAAATATAGGGCATACAATTATGCATTCTACTGTTGTATTCTTATTAGTGACTAAACTCATAGTGTGAGTATATTTTAGGGAACAGAGAAATGTCTACATTGATAGAAGAGCATGTTAGATACAGTCCTAAATTAGCGGATGGAAAAGTAGTAATTTCAGGGTGGTAGTATGTCTGACAATTTGGCACAGGAAATGAATGAAGTTTTGGTACCACACATACCTAGGTTTGCATCTAGTGTCTGGATGACTTAACTTGCTGTGTCAACTTGGGTAAGTTACTTGCCCTCTTTATACCTAGATTTTCTCCTTTGGAAAATGGGAATAATAACGCTTAATTAATCATGTTTTATTTGATTTCTTAGTCAAATTAGACATTTTTGACCATCCCTATCCAATCTGTAAATGTTGAAAGTAATTGAGACTTGGTTGTAAGCCTTCCTCTCTTCTTAACTCACACTCTGGTCTTAGGCAACTTCATCTACTTCTGTGGCTTTTAATCTGTTTAAATCCCAAAAACTCAGCTTGGTCTTGCACCTGCCTTTCTTCTGAGATTTAGGCCTGTTATATCTAAATCCTCATTTGACATTTCAATATAAATGCCTTACAGACATCTTATAGTACACATATCCCAAATTGAACTCTGTGTAATCCCCTTGAAAATCTACTTCTCTTTTAATTTTCTCCAGTTCAGTAAATGGTGCCTTCATCCAAAAAGTTGTACATGTCATAACCTTTGAGTCATCTTTAGTTCTTCCTTCTTTCTCATCTCTCTTTTTCAAACTGTCAGAGTCCTTTTATTCTACTTGTGAAATAAAACCCAAACCTGCTGTCTTCTCCATTACATAGGCACCATCCAAGGTCAATTCAGCATCTCTTGCATAAACTATTGCAGTTGCTTTCTCGTATTGAGAGAGGCCTTTCCTGACCTTCTGAATTTAATTAGAAAATCTTCCTTCTCATTTGTAGTAGTTTGTAACTGTGTATTTATTTATATTTACTTAACTTACCTCAATGAGGGCAGAGATTATGACTGTTTTGTCTGGCACATAGGTCACTATTAAGTATTTGCCAAATGTATGGGTGAGTTAGTTTTATTTTCTAACCAGTCAGAATGTTATACTCGTAGCCCTGGGAATTTGGAAAAAAGACAGGTTGGTGGGGGAAATAAAGCATATATTTTTAAAAATTCCAGCCGGGCGCGGTGGCTCACGCCTATAATCCCAGCACTTTGGGAGACAAAGGCAGGTGGATCATGAGGTCAAGAGATCGAGACCATCCTGGCCAACAAGGTGAAACCCTATCTCTACTAAAGAAATACAAAAAATTAGCCAGGCGTGGTGGCAGGCGCCTTTAGTCCCAGCTACTCGGGAGGCTGAGGCAGGAGAATGGTGTGAATCCGGGAGGTGGAGCTTGCAGTGAGCTGAGATTGCCCCACTGCACTCCAGCCTGGGCGACAGAGTGAGACTCCGTCTCAAAAAAAAAAAAAAAAAAAATCCAGAGAGAACCTAGAGCCTCTGAAATAAGTTATTAGGGTATTTAAAAAATAATCAATCAAAACATTTTCAGGTACAGTTGAATAGATTTGGTATACCAATATGACATCTAGGAAAATAAAACCTAGATTTTAAAAGCAACTTATAGCTTTGGTGTAGCTATAATTAATATATTTGAATAAAACAACAAGTAGAAGGGATGGAAAAAGACAGAAAGAATAGACTTGTCCACACAGGTGCAAACATATTTGCCATTTTTATCATACATCTGGAAAACAGTTGAATTCTGGTGTTTCCATACATTTTTTTCTGACCTCATCCTTCCATTACATGGTATTTTTATACTTAATAGCAAAGGATCATATGTATCACTAAGATTTTACTGTCTTCTCTTAGTACAGAGAGAGTAAGATAATATCATTTTGTCAGATATTTCTACTGTTCTTTGGAATTACTTTTTTTTCTAATATGAAACTAGTTTCATATTAGAAAAATAACAGATTGAAAAATAATAGGGATACTATTGTTGGAATAGAAAAATATTTATTTACAACCTTTTTTAAGAGTATAATCTTTATTTTCAAAATCAAATTACCATCTTTTGTTGTCATCTATTGTTATAACCAAATTAAATAATTGGAAATGTAATATTGTTTAGTGTTAATTTTTCTACTTGGTAAACAAAATATGATAAAACTCTCGAGCAACTATTATAGTTAACTCTGATTTATCTGTTCCAATGAAACCGCTCAAAGGCAACCAAAGATAATTAATGATACTACATAATTAAAAGTATGTGCTTTTATACTTGGCATTTGAACATGAATATATGAATAAAAAGAGCAGCTAAATTTATTGGAAACTTATTACTACATACCAGGCACTAATTTAATAACTACATATTTTAACTCACTTAATCCTTGTAATAATGTCATAAGGAGCAAGTGCAATTAATATCATCTCCATTTTACAGATGAGGATGCATAGGGAGTGGTTAACTTGCCCAACACTACGCAGTCAGTAAATAGTAAAAGTGGGACATGAATTAAGGCAACCTGGTTCAGGACCTATGCTCCTTGTATGGTATTACAGGATTTTTTGCCCATTGTCTTCAGAACTCAACTAAAAAGTAGTAATAAAATGATGTGAGAAAGGCCTAGTTGGAAGGGACTAGGAAGAAGTTAAATTATTTCTCGATGCCTTCTCTCTTCATTCCTTTTTACGTCTTATTGTATTGTAAGAAGGAAAAAATGGTTTTCACATGGTTTCTGGGAAGGTTGCTAAACTTTCTGGGAATGTTACTAAGTGTAATAATGGGATAATTTGTACAAAAAACTTTATTAAATTGAACACATTTATAGTGAAAACAAATTTTATAGTAAATACATAAAGAAAAAGCTTTGAATGTTAACAGTTATTAAAATAAATTCATATCATCTGATATTTAACAAAATGGAGTTATATGTCAACTATGCCATAATTTTTGGAATGAACAAAGAATGAATTGTGTTGGCTTTTGTAGGCACCAGAAAAAAAACCCAACAACATATGAGAGCCTGACTTGACATCTTTCACTTCACATTTGATTTGCCTGAAATGACCAAAAAGTGCTGATTTTCCAAAAATGTTTGCAAACTTCATACTTCATCAATTTTTGCAAAGTTGAATCTAAGTATTTTGGTATTCAAAAACATTCTGTCTTGAAGCACCTACTTATTATACGTAAGCCTTCTTGAATTTCTCTTTAGTCGAAGGCTTTTTCAGTAATTCCTGAAACATCACTTCACAGCTTTGTGAGATTTGTAATATCACTTTGAAATAGATTTTCATTTTATTTACACTAAATGTTTCCAACATCCCACAGTTTAGCCAGAAATTAACCCTCCATGATTCGGCATAGATGCCAGTGTTCATGGGGACAAGAAGGGATGGAGATGTCTGAGTGGAAACAAATTTTATAGTGGGTTGATTACTGAATGATTGTGGGATATGAAGATTTTTTTCTTCCCTATCCACCACAATTTCTGTGTGACCTAAGATAGTAAATCACAAATTTAAAAACATGCTTATTGTTTTGTTTTTCTGTCAAACTATACCCACCACAATTTCTGTGTGACCTAAGATAGTAAATCACAAATTTAAAAACATGCTTATTGTTTTGTTTTTCTGTCAAACTATACAGGCAAGATAAGATTATATTTTGGCAAGAAGTCAAATGACAAAGAAAAGTACAAAGGAAAAAAATGTCATTTTTTCCTCTTTTCCCCCTCCCACCTGAGTGTTTAAAACATTATTTGCTTATTTTCAAAACAGATACATATGAAAACATATGAATTAAAAATTCAAATGAAGAGACTGAAAAAGAGAGCAGCAAAACAAAAACAAGTAGGAACAGAGATTTAATCATGATAAATTTTGAAATTGCAAAACATATTTTTAAAGTCTTTGTTTATTTGTTTTTGAGACAGGGTCTCACTCTGTCACCCAGGAATGCAGTGACACCATCACAGCTCACTGCAGCCTCCACCTCCCTGAGCTCAGGTGATTCTCCCACATCAGCCTCCAGAGTAGCTGGGACTACCTGCATGTGCCACCATGCCTGGCTAATTTTTTGTTATTTTTTGTAGAGATGGGCTTTCACTATGTTGCCCAGGCTGGTCTCAAACTCCTGGGCTCAAGCGATCTGCCCACCTTGGCTTCCCAAAGTGCTGGGATTACAGGCATGAGCTACCGTGCCTGGCCAAGCCTAGGTTTTTAGAAAAGATTAGTAAGCCTGATTAACTAAAAAGGAAAAAAAAGTAAAATATATAAATTCAGGAATGAAAAAGGGAATATAAGCACAGGCATGGAAGAATTAAAAAGAAAACCTTTTAAAGAGAAGATTATTTGTAATTCAGTGGTAATAACTTTGAAACTCCAGATAAAACTGTTTATGACTAAATATGAATGAACACAAGTTACCAAGAAAAGGAAGTAAACAGTGAAAGACTAATGAATATAGAAGAAATTGAAAAGATTGTTAGAGAAATACTATTTTAAAACTCGTAAGCCTGAGTGATTTTTTGACTACTTACATTTTTCTTTTTCTTTCTTTTTTTTGAGACCGAGTGTCGCCCTGTCGCCCAGGCTGGAGTGCGGTGGCGCAATCTCGGCTCACTGCAAGCTCCGCCTCCCGGGTTTACGCCATTCTCCTGCCTCAGCCTCCCGAGTAGCTGGGACTACAGGCGCCTGCCACTGCGCCCGGCTAATTTTTGTATTTTTTTAATAGAGACGGGGTTTCACCGTGTTAGCCAGAGTGGTCTCCATCTCCTGACCTTGTGATCCGCCCGCCTCAGCCTCCCAAAGTGCTGAGATTACAGGCGTGAGCCACCACGCCCGGCCGACTACTGACATTTTTCTAACCTACAAAGAACTGACAATTTCGTGTATTTAACTGGTCTAATTCATAGATAATTACGAAAAATTATAGAGAACCTCCAGTTTTTGAAGCCAGCATGGTTTACATACCAAAACTTGATAGAAATAGCCCCCAAAACTTATGAATATAGATGCAAATAATTAACTAAAATATCCTTATATTGAATCCATCACCATACTAGAACACACATAACAAAGTAGAATTAATTCTATAGATAACAATGATGCATTTCCTTGTTGATGATCTAAACAATAAGTAATTAAGGCCAAGATGATAATAGAAGAAGAACTAAGCCACAGTGTCCAAAGGTTTAAGGCAAGTAATTTAAGTAACTCCTTTACTATTCTTGCAATGAAGAATTACTCTGAATAAAGTGTAATTCCTTTAAATTTGCCAAGGATATTTATAAGAGTTGCCTATAATTAAAAACTAAAATTTGCTATTTGGTAACAGAACATTTCTAAACCTCATTACCATAAGTGATATAAATAGATGTTAAAATCTGGTCTTTTAAGGAAAGAGTAAATAGTATATTTCAGATAGTACACTTAAGTTTTGAGCTTTAACTAAAATACAACCAGAAGAAATAAGACCATTTTGGGAAAAAATTTTGATAATGGCTTTAATGTATTTTTTAAAGTTAAAATTAATTTTTTATTAACATATAATCACATTTTTATGATTTTTTTTTTTCTTTTTTGGCTGGAGTGCAGTGGCATGATCTCGGCTCACTGCAACTTCTGTGCCCCTCGTTCAAGTGATTCTTGTGCCTCAGCCTCCCAAGTAGCTAGGATTACAGGCATACACCATCACACCTGGCTAATTTTTGTATTTTTAGTAGAGATGAGGTTTCATGATGTTCACCAGGCCGGTCTCGAACTCCTGACCTCAAGTGATCTGCTCGCCTTGGCCTCCCAAAGTGCTGGGATTACAGACATGAGCCACCACATCTGGCTACATGTTATGAAAATTTTAACAGCTTTTTTACATTGATGAAATATTCAGTTTAGAGCTTTAAAATTAAGAAATGTGCCCACCTGGACATGGTCATAATTAAATTATCAATATGAGAAAAGTGTGATGAAAGTAGTTTTATTTTTTCATTTGGAACTCAAGGACAGTTCCCCAAACATTAAACTGATGAAACTTAAGCCTTTCAATTACTGTTGGCTAACAAAATGCCTGGCACCTATTAGGCTTTCAAATATTTGTCTAATTCAACTGAAATCAGTTTTGTAGCCACTGAAAACCATTCCACAATTTGTTCACTGAATGCTCCGAGATAAAAGGTCAGTGAGAAAATAGAAGCCCTGAGCCCTGGAATCATCTCTGTACTGATGTATGTGACATTGGACAAATCATTACATTCTTTGGATTATTAATCTGTGACCCATGTATTCTCAATATCCTTTAGGTCATGTGAACCCTCCCCCTTGCTTTTTTTTTGGTAAGGTGAATGAATTTCTTTACTTATCAATGTTGGATGAGTTTAGGAACTTATGATAAAGGCCTGAAATGTTAGCTAACCCACAAAAATTTGTATGGGATAGACACTATTATTCTGGAACAGAATAGAAAAGAGTCAAAATGTGAGCATCATATGTAATATTCAAGTAGCCACATTAAAAAGGTAAACAGAGACAGGTAAAATGAATTTCAGGAATATATTTTACTTAATGTATCTAAAACATTACCATTTCACCATAAAATCATTATAAAAATTAAGATATTTTACTTTTTTATGCTATTTTCAAAATTTGTTGTGTATTTTACACTTACAGCACATTTCAGTTCAAACTTGCTAGATTTCAGGGGTTCAGCTGCCACATGTGTCAGTGGCTAACTGTATCGGTCAGTACAGGTCTAGGCCTGCTAACTTAATAAAATAATAGAAAAGAGTGTCTGTCATTATTATGTGAAATCTAGCATGATGGCCTAATAAACCTTAAGATGATTCTCAAGCACATCATTGGGATAGAAGTTTCCCTTTTTTGAGCTGTAAAATGGGTGAATTGGGTAAGATGATCCACAAGGACTTTTCCATTTTTAACACTGATGCTGTAGTTCTCTCAAAGTGCTTTACATAGAAGAGGTCGCTTAACATTGCTGTATTAGGTGTGTCGATTTTATATATGTGCTCTGTCTCATTCCATAAAAAGCTTAGAAGCAGAAACTGTGGAAAAAGGGAAAAACAGAAAAAAAAAGGAGAGTGAGGGAAGATGAAAGGAATGAAGAGAGGGAAGAATTGAGGGAAGAAGTAGAAGAAAGAGAAAGGAATGGAGGAAGGAAAAGGGATAATTGGGTCAAATCTCAAAAATGTCAATCTTCCTTAGGTTAATTGGTAATTATTTATGATATCAAGTGAACTTTCAAACGGAAACCTTAGCTGTTGCATTCAGTGCTCTTTCAAGCTACAAAATGCATTTAAAAAATAGACTTTGGCCGGGCGCGGTGGCTCAAGCCTGTAATCCCAGCACTTTGGGAGGCCGAGGCGGGTGGATCACGAGGTCAGGAGATCGAGACTATCCTGGCTAACATGGTGAAACCCCGTCTCTACTAAAAATACAAAAAACTAGCCGGGCGTGGTGGCGGGCGCCTGTAGTCTCAGCTACTTGGGAGGCTGAGGCGGGAGAATGGCGTGAACCCGGGAGGCGGAGCTTGCAGTGAGCCGAGATCAGGCCACTGCACTCCAGCCTGGGAGACACAGTGAGACTCCGTCTCAAAAAAAAAAAAAAAATAGACTTTGTCCCAAGAGCCCCCTTCGACTGAGGACAGACTTGCATGCAGCACAAGTCTAGTAGACCTTTGGCTTCATGATCACAGCCTTATAAACTGTAAAGTTCACATCACTGTGAGAATGACCACACACAAAATTTACTCGCTGTATTTTCTTGTTTAATGATTTAGAAAAGCATGATATCAATGTAAATATATTTCAACTTGTAAATTGTATTGCTAAGAGTTAACTGGGCCAGGCGCGGTGGCTCACGCCTATAATCCCAAATCTTTGGGAGGCCAAGGCGGGCGGATCATCTGAGGCCAGGAGTTTGAGATCAGCCTGGCCAACATGTTGAGACCCTGTCTCTACTAAAAATGCAAAAGTTAGTTGGGCATAGTGGCGCGTGCCTGTAATCTCAGCTACTCGGGAGGCTGAGGCAGGAGAATCGCTTGAACCCAGGAAGCGGAGGTTGCAGTGAGTTGAGATCGCGCTACTGCACTCCAGCCTGGGTGACAGAGTGAGACTCCGTCTCAAAAAAATATATAAAAAGGAAGAGAGTTAACTGAAAGCTCTTAGTGGCTCAAAAGGTACTCTCTGTTGAAGCCTACTTTATTAAAACAAAACGGTGGCTAGTTTACTTTTAGATGCATTTCTAGTTTTGGGTTGAATTGATTCAATTATCTCCCACTGGGTTCCTCACACATTATGTGGGAATTATGAGAGCTACAATTCAAGATGAGACTTGGGGTAGGACACAAACAAACCATATCAGGCAAGTATGTTCTGTTAATGAACCACTAATATAATTTCCTGAGCACAGGAAAGAACAGAGAAAGTAGAGGAAAGAACTTTCCCTGAGCACAGGAAAGGACAGGGTAGAACAGAGAAGGGGTATACCTATAGTGATCAATAATAGGGCTTTTCAGTGTCGTTTTCATGTTAGTTGAACTAAAATTCTGGCCTTGCTCATTTGTGGCTGCATTTGTTGGACTGTGAACCACTTGACAGTGAATAGGTCTACAGGTACACAAGTTTAGCTCCAGCACCTTCCATAGTAGGTGATTTCATCCATCTCTAATGACTTCCATTTTTATCTATATGCTGACAACTCTCAATTTGTAACTTGAGTCAGGTCTTTCTTTTGAGTTCTAAGCCTATTTTACTCAAGACCTGCACCTGGTTGACTCACAGATGTTTCACACTCAATGTGTCCCAGACTGAACTCATTATGTTTCCTCTTCCAGAGTTTCTTATCTCAGCAAATGACATGGCCACCCACCCAGTTACTCAAGTCTGAAACCTTGACTCATGGATTCCTCTACCTCTCACAGTCCACCAATCACTAAGCTCTTCTGAGTTCCTTCAGATAGATTTCTTAAATCCATTCACCTTAGTCCATCTCTCTGCTGCTATCACTTTAGTCCGTTATGTTTACCCTGACTACTGCAACAGCCTGTTTTCCCTGTACCCATTCAGGCATCTCTGCCCTCCAAGCACTTTGGGGACTTTTAGATATGTAAATAAGATTACTTCAGCCCCTTGCTTAAAGTATTCAGTGGCTCCCCAGTGATCTTAAATTCTAAACTCTCTTACCTGGGCCTGCATGGTAGTTGCTTGTGCCACTGTCCCCTTCATTGACTATTTCCAGTCTTTTTGATCTTATTTCTCTTCCTAGTACTCTCTAAGCTCTTTCTACTTCAGGTTTTTCCAACATGCTGTTTACCTTGCCCTAACATACACGCTTAATTCCAATTAACTTCTCAGGTTTCACCCTACTTGTCACTTGTCACTTCTTCCTACAAGCCTTTCCTGAGCACAGGAGGAGGTTAACATTTTATTTTCTTTGTGTGTTCTTGTAGCTCCTTGGATTCCTTTGTGATCCTTATGTTTGTTTTGTTGACAGTATGCTTATCTTTCCAATGTGGAATTGGACTGTTTCTCACGTATTGTTGTATCTCTGGTAACTATCACTGGGGCTGATAAATTAGCAGGCATTCAACAATAAATATTAGTCAAAATACCGAGGGAATGGATAAATATACTCCTACCTTTGATTGGATTAACAGCTAGGTTGTTGCTATTCACATGTCTCTTGGCTTGTATATTTTAAAAGACTTTATTATACTCCTGAATATTTTTGTATAGTAATAATAACTCATACAAATTGCTTAGAATTATTCAGCCTCAGGCTGGGTGCTGGGGTTCATGCCTATAATCCCAGCACTTTGGGAGGCAGAGGCAGGAGGATCACTTGAGCCCAGGAGTTCTAAACCAGCCTGGGCAGCATAAGGAGATCCCATCTCTAAAAAAAAATCGAAAAAATTTAAAATAGCCGGGCATGGTGGTGCACACCTGTGGTCTCAGCTTCTTGGGAGTCTGAGGTGGGGGGATCACTTGAGTCTAGGAGGTTGAGGCTGCAGTGAGCTGTGATCAAGCCATTGCACACCAGCCTGGGCAACAGAGCAAGACCTCATCTCAAAAAAACACACAGAGAGAATTATTATTCAACCTCTCTTCTACATAAATGTCAAACACTTAACAAAGATGATACTGAAAAAATGGAATAAAAAGTATGTATATATTTACATATGGTGTGAAATAAATGTCTAGAATTGACACAAATATTTACAAATAATGGAGTTATTAAATCAAAAGATTATTTCAGAGCTGTGAGTCATCTTAAAAATCACCAGTTCACTTTATTTTAACCTCAATTTTACAACAGAATTGGATTAATAAAATTAGAATTCCCAGGGGTGAGTCTAAGGGCAAATTCAGTGAGTATCCGTAAAAGAAAACTACTGATATTATCCAACCCTCCCTTTTTGTATAAGTTAGGAAATTGAAGTTCAGAATTCCTAGATGACTTGTTTAAGGAACCACAGCTAGTTCTTTTATTAGTGGTTCATTAATAGAACATACTTGCCTGATATGGTTTGTTTGTGTCCTCTCCCAAGTCTCATCTTGAATTGTAGCTCTCATAATTCCCATATATTGTGTGAGGAACACAGTGGGAGATAATTGAATCATGGTTTCCCCCATACTGTTCTCATGGTAGTGAATAAGTCTCGTGAGATCTTATGGTATTATAAGGGGTTTCCCCTTTTGCTTGATTCTCATTGTCTTTTTGCCTGTTGCCATGTAAGACATGCCTTTGTTCTTCCCTCACTTTCCACCATGATTGTGAGGCCTTCCCAGCCACGTGGAACTGTCAGTCCGTTAAACCTCTTTTTCCTTATAAATTACCCAGTCTCAGGTATGTCTTTATCAGCAGTGTAAAAATGGACTAATACACTTCCTTATATTAATAGCTAGAAAAATGGAAGTTGATGAGGAGGAATGCTGCCAGGCTCCTGAAATCAATGATTTCCTTCTCCAGGATGCCTATTTTCTGATTGTCAATTGAACCTGAGTATCTCATCAGCTGAGTTGGTAAAATATTACCCAGTAGCTGAGATCAGTGCTTCCTTAACTTATCTGATCTTAAGAACCACCTGGGATGCTTGTTAATCTCTCCAGTTCCTAGGCCCTTATCCTGGATATTCTGATGCAGTAGGTCTGGAGCAGGGCCTGGGAATTGGAATGTTTAATAAGCACACAAGTGATCTTATCCTCAGTTATGTTTGAGAATCATAGGCTCAGATGATGTCATAGTTTCCATTCCCGGAGACACCAGTAAAGAGGCCATAAAGCACAATATCAGAGTGATGATTTAGGTTTACTCCCCAGGAAGAAGGTCAGTGTCAAAGACCATGATACAGAAGTAAGTCTGTGCTGATAAGAAAAGGAGATCGGAAGACTTGAAAGCTCAGGGCTGACAAAGGGCCAAAGCTGGAAATGGGTTGACAGGTGTGCTGGTAATAGTGTTTCCAAGTAGCAGTGAACATGAGGTGACCTCATATTGGGTGGAGCCCCAGACATAAAGATAAGATTAGGGGTTTAGATTTCTCTGAAGTATTCCCTTTATTCCTACAGCAGCAGGAGAATTTTATGGATTCCATTCATGAGGGCTCACTGAGGACCTTCTCTGAGCATAGTCCGTAAGTCTGAGATACAGTACCAATATGCAACAGAATTATAATCCATCTGGGCAAACGTGAAACTCCAGCAGATACCAGAGAGTTAAAATTGAGATTCTAGGTGGTATGGGTTAGACAGTCAGGGCTGTGAATATCTTTAAAGGCCTTGATGATGCTGCAATAGTCAAAATGCTCTCTGGAGGGCCTTCAACTGAGCTGGGCCTAAAAGAGTGGCCAGGATTTTGACACAAAGATGCAGAAAAGGGAGGGCATTGACAAGCAAGGAAGCCATAGGATGAGGGGCTTAAAAAGGCAGTATTCTCCTCAGCAAATATGTAGAATAGTGAGGAATTTGGTGCAAGGAGGAGTGAGAACATGGCAAGGGGTAGACAGAGACAGCAGTTGAAGGGCCTGGAATGTCAATTTTGTGAAATTTAAACATGATGCTTCAGAAAATGAGGATTTATTAGTGGTTTTCTGGCAGGGCAGTAACCTGGTGAATTTAATTATTGTGAAAGATTGGTCTGGCAGCAGGATGCTGAATAAACCGGAATGCCATACAGCCTTATGAGGGTCAGGGATACAGTGGAGTTTGTAGGAACAGAAAAGAGAAGCTGAGTGGAAGAGCCATCCATGTTACTTGATGAGGGACTTGGCAGGGAAACCGAGGAAGAGGGAGGAATTAAAACCGGGACCTTATATATTTAAAGTTTGCATTCTTGAAATATATTTTTAGAATAATGTCATTTTTCATTATTTACCCACTCCGGATAGGATTTACCAAAATTCTGTTACTCTGCATAGAAATACTGTGGCTCAAGGTTTTGGGGCACAATAGGAGGATTCCTGAGATCGTCTCACAACCCTGTAGAGATAAGATTTGTCTTCATTATTGTCTTCTGAAGGTTCTTCTGTGGGCTCTGCCTACAAGTAGTACCTTTGTGGGTGAGAAACCAAGGGAGCGAGGCACAAAACCAAACATAACCTACATTAAAGAAGTGGCAATGCCCAGTCAAGACCATTGGATCAGGCCGGGCACGATGCCTCACACCTGTAATTCTAGCACTTTGGGAGGCTGAGGTGGGTGGATCACCTGAAGTCAGGAGCTCAAGACCAGCCTGAGCAACATGGTGAGGCCCCGTCTCTACTAAAAAAAGTACAAAATTAGCTAGGTGTGGTGGTAGGACCTGTAATCCAGCTACTTGGGAGGCTGAGGCAGGAAAATCACTTGAACCTGGGAGGCAGAGGTTGCAGTGAGCCAAGATCATGCCATTGCCCTCCAGCCTGGGCAACAAGAGTGAAACTCCAACTCAAAACAAAACAAAACAAAAACAAAAAAAACATGGGGTCAGCTGAATCTGGGCAGGTTGGATCACCTGGGCCAAGTTGGTAGCATCCCTGAGTTGCCATTTTCTTATCTGTAAAATAGAGACAATACTATTGGCATGTTTGTCAAATTGTCTTGACGAATCAATAAGACATTTGTAAAGAAAGAGCTCAGTTTGGTGCAGTGGCTCTTAACCAGGGATGGTTTTGCTCCCCAGTCATGGTTGTCGTGACTCAGGATATGCTACTGGCATCTGGTGGGTAGAGAGGTTAGGGATGTGCTAAACATCTCAGAATGCACAGTGCAGCCTCACACAAGAAAGAATTCTCTGGCACAAAATGTCAATCGTGCTAAGGTTGAGAAATCCTGTTACAGTGCCTGACACAGAAGAGGCACTCAAAAATAATAAAAATATAAGCTGCTTATCTCTTCCTCTTTTCTGAATATGGATAAGCCAAATTGAAGACTTGCTGCAGCTATCATTCCAATGAAAGGTTTCTAAATGGTGACAATAGTGGTAGTTAGTCTCTATCCTTCCTGAGATTCTTGATCAAATGCTGTTATTGTAAAAATTGTAAAAACTATCATTGCCGACTTCCAATCTAGGTTGTGATTTCAGTTGGAAGTGTCAGAAGCTTTTATGCCCTCAAGCTGGGTGTTATTCTCGAACAATTGGACCAGTTGTATTAATTGGGAAAATAAAGTTTTTAATTCTTCAGCCCTTGTATTTGGCATTAGCAAATGAAACCTAAAAACTATGATTTTTCAGTATCCCCAAATTTAACTTGCTGTGATTACTTGTTAGGGAACGTTGGGAATCTCCAACTTGACTTTTATACTTATAATACCTCTTATTAGGTATTCACCTCAATTTCTTGCATTTTTTATTTGTAAAGGGTTTTCACCTACATAATTAAAGATAGTCTCAAAATACTTAATACTAATCAGTGTTGGCCAGACACGGTGGCTCACACCTGTAATTCCAGCACTTTGGGAGGCCGAGGTGGGTGGATCACCTGAGGTCAAGAGTTCAAGACCATCCTGGCCAACACAGTGAAACCCTGTCTCTGCTAAAAATTCAAAAATTAGCTGGGCATGGTGGCGCACACCTGTAGTCCCAGCTACTCAGGAGGCTGAGGTAGGAGAATCACTTGAACTTAGGAGGTGGAGGTTGTGGTGAGCTGAGATTGCACCACTGCACTCCAGCCTGGGCAACAGAGCGAGACTCCATCTTAAAAAAAAAAGTATATATGTATAATATAATATATAATAATTATATGATTATATATATTATAATTACATAATTATATATATTATATTATATATGTATATATAATACCATATATACTATAATATTATATATTATATATGTATATATAATATAATAATTATATAATATAATAATTATTAATTGGTATTATAGTAGGTAATTTGAGAGAATAACAAAACTCTTAAAAACTTAAGCCTAGGCCGGGTGCGGTGGCTCAAGCCTGTAATCCCAGCACTTTGGGAGGCCGAAACGGGCGGATTACAAGGTCAGGAGATCGAGACCATCCTGGCTAACACAGTGAAACCCCGTCTCTACTAAAAAATACAAAAAACTAGCCGGGCGAGGTGGCGGGCGCCTGTAGTCCCAGCTACTCGGGAGGCTGAGGTGGGAGAATGGCGTGAACCTGGGAGGTGGAGCTTGCAGTGAGCTGAGATCCGGCCACTGCACTCCAGCCTGGGCGACAGAGCGAGACTCCGTCTCAAAAAAAAAAAAAAACTTAAGCCTAGATGAAGCAACAAGAAATAAACAAATGGAGCTACTTGAGAACAATTTCAAAATTTCACTATCATAAAACGTGAAATAAATGTGACCAGCCTATTACATGCAAAAGCGATACTGAAAGAGAAAATAAGTTAGGCACATAGGGTCAAGATGTATGGAGACCCTCCATGGTATGTGTATAGGACCCACCAAGTCCAGGGTGAAACTAGGCTGGAGGATGGGCCAAACTGACTAGACCAAGTCCTGGCTAACTGCTTACTAGATAGGTGACCTAGGGTAAGTGACTTCCATCCTCTACACCTTCACTTTCTCATTTGTGAAATGGAGATAATCATAGTGGCTACTTCATAGGATTGTTATTAAGTGCTTGAAATCCAGGCAGTCTAACTCCAAAACTTGGGCTGTAAACCACCAAGCTGCAGTAGCCTAGAATTGGCAATATTATAGTTGTGGTTGTTATTATTTCATTATCATGTAATAACCTGAGTGGAGCAGGGCGAGACTAAAGATAAGAGACCTTTGAGGTTGTTACAGAAATCTAGAAACAAATGATACAGACCTCATTAAAGCGGTGGCTTTCAGAGCAGGGATAAAAGGTAATAAACTGGGCAAAGGATCAAATCAAAAAGATACTGTATGATACAAATCCAGAGGGTAGTTGGATATTGAGGCTGAAGTGTACAGAGTGAAATGAAAGATAATAGAATTATGAGCTTAGGTACTCAGAAATTGGGTGATGCCATTGAAAATAATTTAAGACCTTCCATTTCACTATGGAAAAATCAGTTCGGTTTTTGAAATGTTATACAAGTTGAGTATTATCTGAAATGCTTGAGACTACAGGTATTACGTATTTCAGAGATTTTTGGATTTTAGACTATTTGCATATACATAATGAGATCTTGGGGATGAGATTCAAGTCTAAACACAAAATTCATTTATGTTTTATATATACCTTATGCATATAGCCTGGAAGTAATTTTATACAATATTTTCAATAAATTTGTGCATGAAACAAAGTTTGTGTACATTCAACCATCGGAAAGCAAAGGCACCAGGTGTGGAATTTTCCATTTGCACTGTCATATCAGCACTGAAAATGTTTTGGATTTTAGAGCATTTCAGGTTTCAGATTTTCTGATTAGGGATGCTCAATCTGTATTTGTATGTCAAAGGTAAATCTAAGTGAAGTCCACCTATAGGTCGTCAAAATATGGTCAGTAACAAGTTAGAGACAGAAGTAGAGATTTTGTTTTGCATCATATTCCTATATTGTCACTGGAATAAGGTAAGTAAGTGTGAAGTGTTGCTACTCTCACCACATTCTTAACATATATTCTGGAATCTGGGTGACAAGTTAAGCTTAGTTGTCATCATTTAGAGTACTTTCACATTTTCTGATTCTGCTTGGATGTATTTTCTGATTTTTAAACTGTCCTAGTCTTGTATGCATTGCTGAAATATTACAAAGGTTGGTAAGCTTATTGCTAAGTAGCCAAGTGATTCTTTCCAAAGTCATCATCTATTTTATCAGCAATAATGCTTTCATTAATGCTTATTAATAATTATCCAAATGTTTTTGAGATTGAATATGATGTTCATTATCATCTAATTGTTTTAGCAGAGTTCAAATTACTACTGATCAAATGTTGAACATGATACCCGGCCCTTCACTTTTCTCAAGACTGATATTTCCCTGAGTTCAGAGTACAACATTTTACAATTATTTTTAGAAGTTGTACATTCCTAAGGCCGGGTGCGGTGGCTCATGCCTGTAATCCCAGCACTTTGGGAGGCCGAGGCGGGCAGATCACAAGGTCAGGAGATCGAGACCATCCTGGCTAACACGGTGAAACCCCGTCTCTACTAAAAATACAAAAAATTGAGCCAGGAGAATGGCGTGAACCCGAGAGGCGGAGTTTGCAGTGAGCCGACATCGTGCCACTGCACTCCAGCCTGGGCGATACAGCGAGACTCCGTCTCAAGAAAAAAAAAAAAAAGAAGTTGTACATTCCTAGCAGTTGACTCGTGAACCAATTACATTACGCTAAGAACCCATATAACTTCAATGTCATTATAGTAATTTGTTTGCAAAAAAAAAAAAAAAAAAAAATTATAGTTTCTTAAGGTAAAAGGGTTAGGTCACAGTTTTTCAACCTTGGTACTATTGCTATTTAAGGCCAGATAATTCTTTGTTGTGGGATTTGTCGTATGATTTATGGCAGCTGTCCCCAGTCTTCTCGGGACCAGGGAACGGTTTTGTGGAAGAAAATTTTTCCACAGATCGGGGGCTGGGGGGAGTGGTTTTGGTATGATTCAAGTGCACTACATTTATCATGCACTTTGTTTCTATTATTATTACCTTGTAATATATAATGAAATAATTATATAACTCACCATAATGTAGAATCAGTGGGAACCCTGAACTAATTTTACTGCAACTAGATGGCCCCATCTGGGGGTGATGGGAGACGGTGACAAATCATCAGGCATTAGATTCTCAGAGGGAGCATGCACCCTAGATCCCCTGCACGTGCAGTTCACAATACGGTTTGCACTCCTATGAGAATCTAATGCTACCGCTCATCTGACAGGATGTGGAGTTCAGGTGGTAACTTGAGCACTGGGGAGTGGCTGTAAATACAGATGAAGCTTTGCTTGTTCTCCCGCTGTCCACCTCCAACTGCGTGACTGGGTTCCTAACAGGCTGGTCGATGACCTGGGGGTTGGGGACCCCTACTTTACAGGATGTTTAGCAGCATCCCTGGCCTCTACCCACTAGATGGTAGTAGCAGCCCCATCCTCCAAGTTATAACAACCAAAAATGGTTCCAGACATTGCCAAATGTCCCCTAGGGGGCAAACTCATCCCCAATTAAAACCACTTGCTTATTTAGTTCTTCCACTTATTTACATTTTGAATTTGGAATGTATTTTAAATCTTTAATGCCATATGAAATAGAGCATACTACATACATGTTCTATCACCAAGGATTTAAAAGATTCTTGCTTTTTAGGTAAATGTTATTATTGGCTTAGATCTGCATGCTTTTACAGTGTGAGCCACCTTACCCAAAGTGCAGAATGGTATATAGAAAAAAGTACACTAGAAACTTCTTTTTCTTCTCTCTGACAATGTTACTGAATGTTCTTAATCAAGTATTTAAAATATATTCAACATTCAGTCAACCTAGACTTACTAAGTTACTACTATGTGATTGGCACTGTTGCTAGCTACTGAAGGTACAAAGATGAGTAAAATGGTCTCTGTCCTCAAAGAACTCTCAGCCAAGTGGAGAAGCCAGACAAGGAAACAGCTACACCACAATGTAATAAATATTGTAGCTGAGGAATGGAAATTTGGGAACTCAGAGGAAAGAGTAACTCTACCTGAAGAAATCAGGGAAGACTTTTAAAAGGAAACCAAGCTAGAACAGATGCTTAAAATGAGTAGGAGTTTACTAGGCACAGAGGGAGAACAAGGACTCCAGGCGAAGGAAACAGCCTCTGCAGAGACTCAGAGGCATGGCTTTAGGGGACGATAAACACGGTGGTATGACTGGAATAGGGGAGATGTGGGGTGATGGCTGGAGAGGAGGCTGGGAAGGTGGGTAGGATCCAGCTGCTGCAGGCCTTGAATGCTGGGCTAAGGTCTCTGAATGGTCTCTCCTATAAGCCATGAGAAATGCTTGAAGAATTTATAGGTGGGAGTAACCTATTCTCTAGTTGAAGGATAATTTAGCCAACTGCTGTTTTATTTAGTGGTTACTAATTTGGATATTGAGATGTTTGTTTTATAATTGTGTTTACTGTAGCTAATTACAGTTACAGTAAATTTTTAAAAATGAGGGCCAGACGCGGTGGCTCATGCCTGTAATCCCAGCACTTTGGGAGGCTAAGGCAGGTAGATCGCTTGAGGTCAGGAGTTTAAGCCCATACTGGCCAACATGATGAAACCCCTGTCTCTACTAAAAACACAAAAATTAGCCGAGTGTGGTGGCGTATGCCTGTAGTCTCAGCTACTTGGGAGGCTGAGGCACTTGAATCACTTGGGCCTAGGAGGTGGAGGTTGCAGTGAGCCAAGATTGTGCCATTGCACTCCAGCCTGGGCGACAGACCAAGACCCAGTATCAAAAACAAAAAAAAGTTACATAATAAATCCTATAATGAGTAAGTCCTTGTGCTACATGTTAGGGGCAAACAGAGCCATAAAAAAAAACAGGAGCCTATAATTTACTAGGGAAGAACGCCTGGTATGTCATAGAAGTCTGTACATAGTAAGTAGGCATCAGACAGAGGAGAGGATGATTAATCCCATCTGAGAGTAAGGGAGTCTGGGAAGGTACCCCAAAACTTTGATGGTGTTTGCCAGCTGGCTAAAGGCTGGATGATGATATCCTCATTCTAGGAACAGAAAGTCTACTCTTACCTAGGAAGAGTTGCCCTTCACATTTTGTTTTCAGAAAGTATCACTTCAATCTAAACATTTAGATTATGTGGATACATTTAAAGACCCATTCAGATGTTTACTCAAATGTAAGTTTTTAATTGAAGAATTTCCTGACCATCCCTTGTTTCATTTTCTCTATTTTACTTTTATCACCACATGTAACAGACTATGCTGTATATTTTATTAATTTGATCTTCCCCCTCTCAAATGTAAGCTCCATGTGTCAGGAATTTGTGTCTATTTTGTCCATTGTTATATCATTTAGTGCCTGCTACAGGGCCTGGTGTGGTAGATTTCAATAAATGATTGTTAAATAAATGAATATAATTTTATTACTACTTATGTTGGATTTAACTAGAATTCAGCTAAATTCACCATATCATTACATGTTAAAGAATTCTTTTTTGTTTTTACCAGGTAGGTAAATACTCTCAAAAATGGCTTTGTCTTATTCAGTTTTATTCCATATTTCTCAAAAGAGGAGAGTTATTATTATTATTATTTTTCTGCCTGGATTCATACGTAAATTCAAAGTTCATGGGTAATTTTATGATTGCCTGACTAATGTAGTATAATTGTTTCAATTGAAGCAGAATTTATAGTTATGTTCGGTGTGGATACATTCTCAATCCCAATAACAAACCTTTACTTTTGAAAGGTCAAAATGTATCAAATCATTCTGAGAACATAACTCAGGTTAATGTGTATTTATTTTACCTCTGTGGAAATGTTTAATATGTTTCTGTTCCCTTTTCCCTCCTTGCCTTCTTCCTTCTTTCCACCTTTCCTCCCTTCCTCCTTTTCTTTCTCCCTTCTTCCTTCTGTATTTTTGGATTTTAGTAGAGACAGGGTTTCTCCATGTTGCCCAGTCTGGTCTCAATCTCCTGACTTCGGGTAATCCACCCACCTCGGCCTCCCAAGGACTTGCAGGTGGGAGCTACCATGCCCGACCTATATGACATAATCCTATTAGTGAAAACTGAATTTCAGAATTTTCTGTCTTTCTTTATTTGGCTAAGATCCCAGCTTGGAAAAAGAAAGATTTTATATATATATATATATATATATATATCTCATATTTTTTTATTTATATATATATATATATATTTTTTTTTTTTTCCGGCTTGATGTCCAAGAAAAAGTCTAGGTTGAAATAAAAAAGTTTTTTATTTTTTTCTCTTGAAGATCAGTCAACTTGTCAAATGTTTTACATCTTGAGAGCCACAGTCAGATAGCTTCCTGCTGTCTTAGAATAAGAGTATGTTTTGGAATGCTGTTTTATTCAGTTTGTTTTCATTCTCCTTTTTCTGCTTCCGTCTGTTCTTCCTTGCCCCCAGCCCTTGATGTTGTTTAGCAGCGTATGCTTCCTGTTAGTGTTTTGATTCCTTTTCAGGTTTCAATTACAGAAACAAAAACAAAACAACTCAAACAATAGGGAAAACATAGATGATTCTCTGGAATGAAAATTGAGTTCTCCCTAGCTAACAGGGAGATAGATTCAAATGACCACATGTTTGTTTTTGTAGTTCTCCAGATTTCTGTTGGAGACACAGTCTGTGTATCATTACCCATCCAGAAGGCTTGTCTTCTGTTAGCATGGAAGACCACTTTTAATCCAGTGTGCCTTCCCAATTCCTGTGCAGAATGAAGATATGAGACTGATGCAGTGCTTCCTGTAGACCATACACATATTATTCATTCATCCCACAAGTAAATGTTAGCTTCTACTTTGTTTTAAACTAGGTACTGGGAATATAATAATGAACAAGACAGACAGCTGTCTTTGCCTCAGGTAGCACATGATGTAGTTAGAGAGGCAGAGAACTGAACAGAAAATTACCTTCCGAAGTGATAAATGCTGTGACATGGAAAGTGCAGTTTGCTGTGAGAGCACATAGGAGGAGCCTCAAACCAGAGAGAGGGTGAGGTGAACAGGGAGAGGTCAGGGCAAGCTTCTGGGAAGACTTCAGATGAGACTGGAAGGGATGCAAATTAGCTAAGCAAAGGATGAAAGAGTGGATGTAAAAGAAAGGGAAGATAAAGGTATTTACTCAGAATCGCCATAACCAGTCTTCAATGAAATTTCCGAGTTTTGGAGATATTTGCTGATGAGCTACCTTTATGTTGCACTGCCGGCTATCCTCAGCATCAAAGCTGGATGAACAGCAAGTACTACTGTACCGAAATGGACATGTTGAAGACTGACTAATTTCTACGTGGGCAAGTCACATCTTCTACCATTTGGTCATGAACGGTTCCTTCCAGAGCTTCCGTATGCTTTTTCAGGAATCCTCAAGCCTAGCATGATGGTGCACGCCCTTCCATGAAGGCCTGTGGCACATTGGCCAGACCTCTGGGAGCACATGAAAATGAGCTCAGCCATGTCCATAATCCAGGAATTTTCTCCCTTTACTTAAGTGAGTAATGCCTACTTATATATTTAAAAGTTGAGAATAAAGACACACAAAAAGAAGAAATTAAAAATCAATCACCATCCCACTCCCCCTAACTAGTCTTAACTTCTTGGTGTGCTTATTTTTTTTTTTTCTGTGTGAATTAGTTTTGGTGTTTGTTTTTTCATTAAAAACTCATACATGCCTATTTTTTAAAATGTGGAAAATACAGTAGACAGAAAAATTTCTTGAGAGTTCCACAACTCAAAGAAAACCAATTTTGATATTTTTCTTTTCCATCTTTATTTAAGGTACAGGCAGTGTTTTCTTTTTTTCATTTATTTTTTCTATGTTGAAATGCTATTTACTTGTACTTCTGAGCTTTGCAACTAAAGTCAAGCTTTTTTTATAGTAGCCTTGTTGAAATATAATTCACATACCATAACATTTACCTTTTAAAGTATATAAATTGAGTTAATATATTGAAAGAGTTGTACAGCAATCAGCAAATATAATTCTAGAACATTTCCATCACCTCAACACAAAACTCCACACCCATCAGCAGCAGTAGTAGTCATTCCCTGTTTTCTCCCAAGGCAGCCACTAATCTATCTGATGTCTCTATGGATTTGCCTGTTCTGGACGTTTCATAGAAATAGAATCACATGATATGTGGGCTTTTGTGACTGACTTCTTTCACTTAGTGTAATGTTTTCAAGACTCAGCCATGTTGTAGCATGTATCAGTACTCATTTCTTTTTTATTGCCAAATAATATTCTATTGTATGGGTATGCCATATTTTATTTATCCATTTATAAGTTGATGAACATTTGATTGTTTCCACTGTTTGCCTGTTATGAGTAATGCTGCTGTGAAGACTCACATACAAGTTTTATGTGGCCATTTGTTGAAGAGGAACATTTTAAAGGAAATTTCTTTAGAGGGTTATTCTGATGATAGCAGATGAAGTGTTAAAATGTAATTGTTTGGAGCCTCGGCTAGATGCTTCTATTTTCTTTCATAATAAATAAAAGAACGTAAAACATTCTTATAACATTAAAACACCAACCTCCCAAAATGTGTAGGCCACAGCCACTCCATCCCCAAGCTCCAGCCCATTCATGCATTTTTAAATTTTTATTTATTTTATTATTATTATTATTTGAGATGGATTATCACTCTTGTTGCCCAGGCTAGAGTGCAATGGTACGATCTCAGCTCACTGCAACCTCTGCCTCCCAGGTTCAAGCAATTCTCCTGCCTCAGCCTCTCAAGTAGCTGGGGTTACAGGTGCCTGCCACCACACCCAGCTAAATTTTGTATTTTTAGTAGAGACAGGGTTTCACCATGTTGGCCAGGCTGGTCTCAAACTCCTGACCTCAGGTGATCCACCTGCCTTGGCCTCCCAAAGTGCTGGGATTACAGGTGTGAGCCACTGCACCTAGCCCTTCATGCATCTTTTATTGGCCCTCTATTAGGTGTGGGATATAGAGCTTAGTATCCTGTGACTCCAGAGAGCCCATTCCCATTGTATTCGATATCAGAGTCATCTATACGAAGTGAAAAATGACCCCTGGAATTAAGCAACACTGTGAGCCCTAGGTCTAGGCACAAAATTTGCTTCAACATTTTATTTTACGTGAGAAAGAGCTCCTCATCTCTCCCACTGGTATGCAGTGAATGAGTTTTGTCCTCCTTTTTTTTTTTTTTTTAGATGGCATCTTGCTCTGTGGCCAGGCTGCAGTGCAGAGGCTTGATCTTGGCTCACCGCAATCTCTGCCTACCGGGTTCAAACGATTCTCCTGACTCAGCCTCCTGAGTAGCTGGGATGACAAGCGCATGCCACCACACCAAGCTAATGTTTGTATTTTTAGTGGAGACAGAGTTTCATCATGTTGGCCAGGATGGTCTCGATCTCCTGACCTCGTGATCCACCGCCTCAGCCTCCCAAAGTGCTGGGATTACAGGAATGAGCCACCATGCCTGGCTTATCCTCCTACTTTTTCATATGAGATGGATCCTGTGAAGGAGAAACACAGTGCAGGAAGCAGAGTAAGATTGGGGAAATCCTTTCTTTACTCCTCTGTTTTAAAACTCTGCCTGATTGCTTCATTTTCTTTGTGTCTCTAGAGATAAGCAAAAACCTAGAGGTCAGGGATGACTTTGATTATATTCCGGGAGGAATCATTCAGCCCTTGATTAGGTGTCTTTGTTCAGTTCATGCCAAACATCACCAGACAAGCAGTCACATCCCCTGAGTTCCCCAGTACCGAATTTTTCACTTATTGGGTAACTCAGCCTTTCTGAACTTAAAAAGTTTCCTTTAAGTTCATCATCAAAAGAACTTAAAAAAAAAAACTTAAAAAAGAACTTAAAAAAAAAAAAAAGAACTTGTAGCTCCATCCTCTTGATAGCTTCTTTGCCTTCTTTGACGTCCCTTGAAGTCTGTGGCTTTAATCCAGGTGACATGAAGCAAGAGAGTCTAATGGACAGAAAAATGATTAAAAGTAGGCAAGGTTGAGGACCCACTTGGTATCTCTGACTGCTTTGACTTCAAAGTGTTGAACTGGGGCCCAAGGCAACCTGTGGAAACATTGCTCCAGGGAGCAAGGTGTAGGACTCACCTGTGGTACATGAACTGTGGTTGTCTCTGGCGGAGATCTGTCAGTGCTCCACCCAGAGCATGAAAATCACGTGGTGGTGCCTCAACCCTGATGGTTGAACTGTGTACAGAAGATAATTCCTGCATCTTGTCATCAAGCATGGCCGGAAGGAACATACCAAGGCCATCATCCCCAGAGAGGAGAGAGGGGCATGCCATACCTGACAATATTTCTATAAACATTATTTTTGTGCTAAAATACTAGGCCATTACACGTTTCCACCAGGATGGTGCCGATATGCTCACAGTGCCTGATGAGGCTCCAGGAGGTGGTGTCCAGATCAGATTGTATGTGTGTGGAACAGATACGATTGGGGATAACAGGAATATTATCTTTCCTTCCAACCAGCTGGTTCATTCTTTTCACCCCTTTTGTTCTTTCTTCCTCCTTATTTAGTAAAACCGAAACCAATTTCTCACTTTCTGCCTCATTTTCCACTAAGCACAAAGAGGTGGCACCATGAACCTTTCCACTATTGATACCCGGGTGATACCTTCATTCAGCAATGATGTCAATTCAGGCACCTTGGGCAGACTCCGTGAGGAGAGGCTTTATTTTCTAAGAGTGCCTACTGCAGAGGGATATTGCTCTGATGTATTTAGAGTTTGCTTCCCAGACAGATTGACACCACAGATACGACAGACCCTTAAGCAAACATACCCTGATCATACACTGTACCCTGGGCCAGCCCACAATCTAACACAGCAATATTGTCCACCACCCAAACTCCCACCCAATGTGTATGCAACTCTGGGTTCAAAGATATTGGAGACCTTCTTTAAAATGCAAAAAAAAGCCACAGTATTCAGAATAAATTTTTATGTTCCTGACCCACTACGGAATTAGGCTTTCTTGGAGTGGAGCTGGCAGCGTGGAGAAGAAGTGGGGGAGAGCCAGCCCAGGTCAAGAGTCAATTTTATGTATCAAGCTTAGAATCCAGGTCACACTCTAGTGGTGGAAAGTGACCTAGCACTACATGAAAATATGTAGAGATTGCATGTCCTTGTCTTCTTTTGACTCCTGGTCTTTTTCTCCCCCTTCTCTGTCCTCCTTCTGACATAAAGAGGAAAAGGAAACTATAGATATTGCTTTACCTCTCTCATTCCACCATGAGTACACAAAATCTTATAATCAGGTTACTGTGCATATACATATCAGTGCCTCGCACACTGAGCTCTTTTTACCATCTCTGAGCTTAGTGAAGTAGGGAAGGTCTGTAACCTGCCAACATAACTATTGGGAATGAGTCACTGTTCACTTGATCCAGGTGGGTGAAAAAGACCCAGCAGCCCCCTGCTGCCTACTTCCTTGGCTACCTACACTGAGCAGGGAGGGTGTGCAAACCTACTGTCAATCTCCCTCCCAACCTTTGGTCACCTCTGAGAAGCCAAAGCAGGCATTCAAGAAGAGCTGAAGAGGACTCCTTCCTTCCCCTGAGCTCAAACTTCTGTGATTCCCAAAACAATACTCCAAACACAGTAGAGACCGAAGACAGCACTCAGTTACTAGAAGAACAAATATATTTGGAAAGAATAAATATCCTTGGTTATGAGAAACATAACAGAGACCATGTTTTTCAGAGGATGGGGTAGCATGTGGCTAATCATGTTTAATTGCACAGAAACATTTTGTGGATGGAAATTTCCCTCCTCAGAGGAGATGGAAGACTTTCTTGTTGACTATCCCTAAAGACAAAGCCAAGGACAGTGAAGAGGGCAGCCTGAGGAATGTCTCCTCTTTCCCCCATGCTGGCAGGGCCTGACTGGGGAAATGGACTCCCTGGGGCTCCTGGAATGGGGATAATCCGGACATACTGACTGACCCTTGAAGCTGACAATTTTGTGGTGGATGTCCAGAGACATGAAAACCGAATATAATTATCCTACTGGATCGTGTTCTAGATGGGAAAAACTCAGGAACTAAAAACCAAAACCCAAAGCAAAACACAAAAACAAAAAACAACAAAAAGCTAACATTCGTGGCAACTTTATTGTGCAAATTGCCAAGATTTTAATAAAGACAATAGACACATTTTGTATCAATGTTAAATTTATTATATTTTGTCTGTGTACGTAAGGGAATATCTTTTTTTATAATACAAAAAACTATAGTATTTAGGAGTTTGGGGTAAAGGGGCTATATGCAACCTATCATTAAATGTTTGAAAAAAATTTATTTCTCTATCCATCTGGATAGAGAGAAAATGAGAATGTGAGTGAGCAAGAGTCCAAGGGACAAATGGTTAAGAGGGTAAATCTGTGTAATGGGTATATACTTATGTAACTTTTTAAAAGGTTTGATATTCCCAAATTCAAACATATTTCTAAGAATCCCTCAGGTTTTTTTTTTTTTTCTGAAAGTACAAAAGTTAATAAATTTTTCCTCCTTATCTACTGTTCTCTCATTTACCTGTGGGTTTTTGGTTGTTATCATTGTGGAAAATAATTCAAATGTAGGAATTTAAAAGTTATTTTAAGGTATGGGTTGTTGAAGCCTTAAATCTCAGCACCAGCTACATTAGTGCAACTAAATTTTAAAGATTGCTAAAGTCAAATACTTGTATATTGTTTCTTAGGGAATTCAGCAGTATGTGCCCCGAGAGCTAAGTTATTCTTAAATCAATATTCTTAAACTGATATTCTCGCCGGAAGAATCACATTTTACTTAATTTAGTTTTCTTTCACTTAATGATCATTATTTCAGCTTAGGATTTTCAAAGAAAAGAAGAGGAAACTACCACATTTATTGAGCATATCCTATGTGTTGGATGCTGTTATGTGCATGCAGTCATTTAATCTTCAAAACACTTCCGAGCAGTGCATAGTGCTGCACCATTTTACAGATGGTCAAACTGAGGCTCTGACGGCTTAACTAATTTGCTCAAACTCAGCTGCTAAGTGACTGAGCTGAAATTGAAGCCCTATCTGACTTCGAAATTAGTCCAACTCTTTCCATTGAGCTATGCAGTTTCAGAAGTCAACAAAATAATAATCTAAAATACTCAATTTCAGTTTAACTAATGATACAGCATTTAAGGTGAGGCCCATGATACTGTTCACTTAATGTTCAGTTTACTGCATATATTAGAAAATCAATTGTTTTTGCTACTATTAACTCCATAATTCAAGCAAATCTTTACCACCTAATTCAAGAAAATTTATTTTCACTCAGATGCTCCTTCATTTTGCCCAAATAACTATCAAGTATGGGATTTATATAGAAAAATTTTACCATATATGACATTTTATGCCCGAATGGTATTATATTATTTGTAATGATCTTATATTTTTAAATCTAGCTTATATCTATTTATTATGGTCTTATATTATTTAATCTGGCTCATATGAAGTTATTTATTATGCCAAGGAAAATACCTGAATATGGGACAGCCAACCCAAGGTAGATAGGTTACCTGAACTGACATGTTTCCACTCAGTTACCTTTTGTGGTAAGAAAAGAGAGTTTGTAGAACCACAATAGTGAGTAGATAATCCCACTTTGAATATATTAATAACAAGAGGAACTTTGGAAGTTGTACAAATACATAAATATTAAATAACATGCTCTTGAATGACCACTGAGTCACTGAAGAAATTAAGGAAGAAATAACTAAAATGTCTTTTCCTGTCCCCACTACTCCTTATCACGAACCCTGTTTATTTCCTTCATAGCACTTACCACAGTCTGTAATTATCTCTTTAATTTCTTTGCTTACTTGTTTATTGTCTGTCTCAGCTACTAGGCTGTAAGGTCCTAAGGACTGAGAACTTGGGTACTTAGTTCACTAATTATCACCAGCATCTGGAACAGTGTCTGAGAAGATGGAAATAGCATTTATTGGATAAATGGATTAGAAAGTTTTCTGTAGATCCCAAAATGCATTTTCTTCAGTTCCCTTATCTAAGCCTCCTTGCAAAAGCAAGAAAAAAAGACAGATTACTGTTACACTGCATGTGCCCTCAGTAGAAATTTCGACAGTCTTTTTTCAAACAAAATAATTTTCCTGGAAGCCAGCTTTTGACATGAAATTTTATTTTACTTAACTATAGTAGACTTCCAGCAGTCTTACAGTTTGGTCTCAAATAACTTCTTTACCATCTGCTTTTAATTTTGAAGAGACCCTCCCTTCTCTCCAAAAGACACACATTTAAAAACACATTAAAATAGAACTTAGGTCATTTAGAAGGAGAAGCGTAATGTGTTTTTCAAAAAATGTGACTTTAAAGTTTAGATGTTAATTATTCAGTACTTTTTAGCAACAAGGAAAACAAAACAAAACAACAGAAGGTCTCATCATTTTGTGATAGTTGCAAATAATGACCAGAAGATTCCTTCTGAGATACACACATAGTAAAAAAAAAAAAAAAATTAGACGCTGTAAAAGATGCTGAAGAAACATCTTGGTGAAGAATACCGTAGGCCTCTAACCCCATCAATAATATTTGAGTCTTTGGTTTGCTGTGATGTAGCAATTAATAGCAAGGAATTATGTTTTCCATCTTTTCTTTTTTATATTAAAAATATAAACTATTCTCTAGTGGGAAACAATAATTTTTAAAATATGCCTTTTATCATTATTCTCACAAAATGGTTTCAATTATTGGGAGACCAGCACAAGTATGGTATTGTAAAAGTTCTTAGGAATGAGCCAGCACATATTTTATATTTTAATTATGTTAATGACATGAAATTGAAAAGAAGAATTGGCAAAATCTGCCACAATGTACAGTTTTAATCTATCATGGAAATGTGTTATATGACCATTGGGGAAATCTAATCAATGTAGAATCCTTGGCCCACAATAAAATAAAGGAATTCTAGAGGCCATTGAACTCATTTCCTGTGTCAGAGAGCAATATAATAAAACAATTCTAGAAAATAAAAATCATTCCATTTTAATGTCTTGAGAAATATTACTTCCTAAAAATGATTTTATTCTGGGACAATAAAGTTATCATGGCATAATATTGTTGGATTTCTACTGCATTGTCCTTGAATTACAGGACTTAAAAAGACAGAAAATTAGATTTTTAGAAATTTCAAAAACCAAAGAACTGAGAAAGAAAAATGCTTTCTGCTTCAGAAAAAGAACAGCAGCCTAAATAATTAATATGCAGTAAAATTATTGTGGCATCAGGCACATGGGGTATTTAACCAACCAAAATGTTTTAATAAATCCATTTATTCTAGCATGTAACCCACACAAAACTTTTGATGTCCTTCGCTAGTCACGAAGCATCCACTGTGACTTGTCACCATTGCAAGTATTAATTATGGTTTCTTACTAAAGAACACTTGACAAAGGAACACCTTGTGTGCAGGAAGGCCTCCCCTCTGGTCTCCTGCCACTAGGCAGAGACCTCTCCTACCTGTGATACCCTGGCAGCCACTGTTGCTCTTTCTCCCTGAGTTCTTGCTTTCTGCTGATATCCCTTTCTTAAGAAACATTAGGAGAGCTTGAAAATACAATCAAGAGAATTCTTCACATACTCTCCTCATCATAAAGGACAATGTTTAACAATAAGCTCTTGCCCGCCATCAAGGATTATTCAGTTGTCTTAGAGGCATACACCTGTATTTGAGACTAGCTACTTACTATTTGGCCCAAACTTTGGGAAGTTACGTTTTAGTTTATAGATTTGTCTCCAGTAGAGATGCAAATTATTTCTGTCTGGTATAAAAGGGAACTCAAATATTATGGTGATTATGGTTTTATTTTCCTGAAAGATATTTACCAGTTTCTTATTTAATCTAGGAATCTTATTCTAGCATTCTTCCTCAAAATGCTTATCAATATTCAGTTCTTCAGAATGTTCTTTGCACCAGCTATATTGTTTTTCTGGTTCTCACGTTAGTTAATAGGTTGAATAAAACCTTTATGCATTTGCATTCTTAATTTGTATGAATCATGTTTTAACTTTTTGAAAACTTTGTATCTTCTTTGGAAGCTTCCCATTGCTGTTTCCAGTGGAGCCACAGAATTCAGGCCCTGCCCATCCCCTCATCTTTTATTCTGGTGTTGATACAGCCAGCCTCCTAGAAATTTTTATAGGTCTATATGCTCCTGAGCCTGTTTTCCAAAATTCTTACACGGTTTTTTTAAAGAGAAAGGCTCAGATTTAGGGATTTATCTCACAGATTTTTGTGGATTTATCTCATAGAGTTAAATCTTTGTTTTGATTCAGCAGGTTAGAAATGCTCTTTTTGTAGAATCCATGAAGAGACATTTCTGAGCTCATTAAGGCCTATAGTGAAAAACCGAATATCCTGCGATAAAAACTAGAAACAAGCTATCTGTGAAAATTTTTTGCGATGTGTGGATTCATGTCACAGAGTTAAACTTTTGTTTTGATTTAGCAGATTGGAAAAACTCTTTTTGTAGAATATATGAAGGGACATTTCTAGCCCATTGATGCCTATAGTTAAAAACGAAATACACTATGAGAAAACTAAAGGCTTAAGAATCTTTTAGTATCTTGGGCTTTAAAATATTATTAATGTTGTTTCTGGCATATTGTAAGTCAAACTGGCTTCCTTTTGGGGCTAGCCAGAGGACTTTAACATACCTATCTTGGCATCTGTGGCAAAATGTAAACAAATTCCAAGCAATCAAGGTTGGAGTTTAGTAAGATGGTGGATATCTGTTTGCTTTGCCTTCCCAGCATGTATCTCTCCATCTAGTAACAGTACCCTGATTTTACTTACTTACCTTTAGAGTCTTAGTGGGAGTTTTAGTTAGAATGCTCTTTTATCTCTTAGGCAAGAGATGGGCACATGACCTCAGCCAAGTCAATAGATGATCTGGAATTTGAATCTTAAATCAGTAACATGTTATCTGAAATAATGAGTGTGGTTCTTTCATCCCAAGGACAGGACCCTCAATCAGGGTTAAGCTGTCATCAGTTTAAAGTAATGGGTTATGAGATATTATTTGTAAGCCTCGTGGTAACCTCAATTCAAAAAGCATACAACAGATACACAAAAAATAAGGATCAAGAAATTAAAATATACCACCACAGAAAATCACCTTCACTTAAAGGAAAACGGAAAGGGGGAAAGGGAAGAGAAGACCACAAAAAACTAGAAAACAAATGACAAAATGGCAGGAGTACGTTCTTACTTATCAATAACAACACTGAATGTAAATAAATTCTCCAATCAAAAGACGTGGAGTGGCTGAATGGATTAAAAAACACAAGACCCAACAATCTCTTACCTACAAGAAACACACTTCACCTATAAAGACACATAGACTGAAAATAAAGGGATGGAAAAAGATATTCCATGACAATGGAAACCAGAAAAGACCAGGAATAGCTATGCCTATATCAGACAAAATAGATTTTAAGACAAAATCTACAAAAAGAGACAAAGAAGGTCATTAAATAATGATAAAGGAGTCAATTCAGCAAGAGGATATAACAATTGTAAATACATATGCATTCAACACTGGAGCACCCAGATATATAGATATATAAAGAAAATATTGTTAGAACTAAAGAGAGAGATACACCCCAATACAATAATAGCTAGAGACTTCAACCACCCACTTTCAACATTGAACAGATCATCTAGACAAATCAACAAAGAAAGATCAGACTTAATTGGCACTATAGACCAAATGAACCTAGTAGATATGTACAGAACATTTCATCTAACAGCTGCAAAATACACATTCTTCTCCCTAGCATATGGATGTTTCTCAAGGATAGACCATATGTTAGGCCAAGGACAGGACCCTAAGGGACTGTCAACTGGTTCCTGACATCTAAATATTCATAGCTGTCTTGATCCTGTCCTAATTGGGATCTCATTCTTCAGCTTTTCCTTCTTTTCTGTGAGCTGTCCCATGACTTCCAATTAATTCCTCTTTTGGCTTTTGTTAGCCAGAACTGATTTATGTTGGTATACAAAGAACCCCAATTGATATATTTGGTGATTATATGTGCTCCACTAAAATGAAATATCAAATATTCTATTTTGTATTAGCTTTAAAAATTAGAATAATAATAATAATAGCTAATAAATAACATTTATTAAGTGCCTGCCACTGTTCTAGGTGATTTACCTGGATTAACCCATTTAATCCTCACAGAAACCCTATGACCTGAAGAAACTGAGGATCAAAGAGGTAAAGTAACTTGATCCAGCTTACACACTATTAAGTCAAGGTGCAGGGATTTGAACCCAGGCAGTCTGGAGCCAAATTGCTTCCTTCTCTGCTTTCTTTATATCTCTGTTCTGCCCTCTCTCAGTCGGTTCCATTGAGGATTCAGTCCAATTGAACGTAGAGCTGATGGGGGGATGATCACAGTAGACATCGTGATAGGTCAGCATTTCCTTCAATTATCTGCTGATTATGACCTCGTTAGTGTGAACTGTCTGAGCACCAGAATCATTAGGGAGATTTTTACACACATGCAGATCCCCAGACCTATTCCAGATCTTTTAGGGACAGAATTCAGGAATCTGATCCTGATGTTTTGTTTGGGACGCATTGCTGCAAATGAAAGAATTCTGAGATTACTTGGGTTCTTTGAGCCTTACCATGATCATCAATTTCTCTGAGCATTGTCTTCCCAATCTGTAGAATGAAGAAACAAGGCCAGCTTTGCCCACCTCACAGGTGTTGTGAGGCTGATGCCTGTGAAAACGTTTTGGCAAAACGCTTTACTATTATCATTTTCA
Organism: Theropithecus gelada; assembly: GCF_003255815.1. Classification (NCBI taxonomy): domain Eukaryota; kingdom Metazoa; phylum Chordata; class Mammalia; order Primates; family Cercopithecidae; genus Theropithecus; species Theropithecus gelada. Next base: position 66,130,376 of record NC_037680.1, on the reverse strand, counting down.
AGGAAAGGAAATTTAGAATAGGTGTTTTTATTCTGCCAGGGAAGTGGAGCTTGCAAAGCACAATTGTCACAGACACACAAAATTCTCTCAAATGCAGATTGTATGGGATGTGTTTGCACAGACTCATTGCCATTGCTGGGCCTGGATCTCAACCTAGTTATAGCACTCAGTCTTGAGAGTAGTACAGGGAATTCTTTGCTGGTATCCCTATCACAATTCCAAGCCGGTACAACAAAGTTCGAAGATGTTTAACAAAGCAAAAACCTTTCATTCCATGATTAAAGATAAGACTCAAAACATATTTCATGAGGGTAACAGGTTTACTCATGTGTGACCCAATAGTCACACTGACTGAAGCCTTCTTCCTCAGGCCCCATTTGACAGTAGCTTTGGAAAGGGCTGCTAAAAGGAAAACAGCAGAACTGATGGCAAGTATTTTTATACAGTCTTTTTTATTTCCCCTTTTTTATTGCATATAAATACAAATATGTATATGCATATGTACACATATATATCTGCATCTTCTAGAACTCTCATCTTCCCCCTTGCCAATCAAGCCCAAATTCAATGAAATTGTTGTGTAGAAATAGTTAATAAAATCTGTGAGCTAATAATATTAACAGAATTAGAACCCAGATCTTAGTTACTAAATTTGGAAATATTTCAGCTTTAAATCTGTGAGGAAAAACATTGAGAGAGTGTTTCTCATGCTTGAGTAAAGAACAGACTCCTTTTGTAACTATCACCAAGAATATGTCAAGTCCTTGGTTTAAAACACACTGATTTATGGCATAATTCATGAAAGCATCTTTCAGTTATGAATTATCACTATAAAAGAAAATTTTCATTTATGTAAGAGTAATAGTTTTATTTTATTTATTTTTTTTTGAGATGAGGTCTCTTTGTCACTCAGGCTGGAGTGCAGTGGTCTGATCTTGCAACCTCTACGTCCCAGGCTCAAGTGATCCTCACGCCACAGCCTCCTGAGTAGCTGGGACTACAGGCTCACACCACCACACCTGCCGATTTTCTTTTTTTTACTTTGTTAAGAGATGGGGTTTCGTCATGTTGCCCCTGGCTAGTCTCGGACTCCTGGACTTAAGTGGCCAGCCAGCCTCAGCCTCCCAAAGTGTTGGGATTATAGGCATGAGCCACCGCGCCAGTCATAAACAATAATTTTAAATTCCATCATTGAACTGAAAACAGCCACATGCACATCTGTGTACGTGCACACACACGTACACACACACACACACACCCCAAAATTCAAAATACAAGGATCTGAGAATGTCTTCAGACCCTTCGATGTCAACAAACCCTTGGGAAACATTATATTTTTACCATACTCCCATTATTCAGGCATCAATAAGAGGATTGAGCTATGCTGTACAATAATAAGTAGACTGTAAGATCGTTAGAACTCATTTTAAAGCTTATAATATGCAACCAGACATGAAAATCCATATTCCTGATTTCTAGTTAGCACACAAACTTCCACACTATATAGCCAAGTTGTTGCAAAGCTTTGCCAAAATGGGTCAGCCTCAGAATATCAATGTTATGACACCCTCACACAGTGTAAGGCCATTATTATTAGACCTAGTTTCATCCAGGGTGCTTCCTGCTTCCATAAGCATGTTCAACTGGTTGGAACAGTCTTAGACCCTTGCTGGCAGATTGATCTCTCCCTTCTTTTCCTCCCCCTTACAGATCTGCCTTGCACTAGGCTCACTGTAAATAAACTAGTTAAAACTGGCTATCCATATATCCTATGCTTTAGGAACAATTTCATATAAAGTGGTCCCTCCATGTCCACTAGGGATTGGTTCCAGGACCCTCCTCAGGACCCCGATACCTAAATTTGCAGATGCTCAAGTTCTTTATATAAAATGGTATTTGCATTTAACCTACACATACCCTTTTATATACTTCAAAGCATCTCTTGATTACTTAAAACACCTAATACAATGTAAATCCTATGTAAATAGTTATTGAACTGTATTTTTAAAATTTGTATTACTTTCATTGTTATACTGTTATTTTTAAATTTGAGGGGAATATTTTCCATGTGTTGTTAGCTGAATCCATGCATGCAGAATCCATGGATATGGAGGGCCAGCGGTACAAATCCCAGGATACAACTCACATGATGCAAACTGTCTAAGAACAAATGGGCCCCTTTAAACAGGAATTTCCTTTATCCCAGAGACTGTGCAGCCCACTTTACCAAAGACGTGATTTGGCAGTCTGCCAGGACCTCAATATGATCCCTCTTTGCACTGCTAGAGACAGAATAATTATGTATGATAAAAATGCATGTGATAACTAAAATAAACGGAGATAGCAGAGCCTAATTGCATTTCCAATGGGAAAGAGCTAGTCATGAAACCATAAAGGCATGAGTTTTTTTTTTAATAGCAAAATGGGAATTGTAGTTTACATACAGTATGTTTTCAGTTGCTTTCTCTGCATTATTAAAGATTGACTTTCTGACTTAAGGGGCCTTTGCCATCTAAAATGTCTAAACATGCCAGTTTAAATATATGGTGTCAGCAAAGAATGAAAACCAAACTGTATATTTTTTCCCTCTCACTAGTAAGAGCTGAGCTAGCTGTTCTCACGTGCCCACTTTGGCAGGGAAGCTGAAAGCAAGTATATGAGAGGGAAGGAGTAGTATCAAGGCTCCCACATGCCTGCAGATGCCATAGCTGGCTTTTGAATTGTGGTGATTCACATATTATTATTATGTTGGAACTTCACCAACTGATTTCAACAGAAAAAAAATAGTTTGGGTTATATATGACTCTTTCACCTCTATCTAGGGAAGATAATGCATATTAAATTAGTCCATATATGATATTTTTCCCCTTGTTGTAAACCTTGGAAGAGGAATTTGCCAAAAAAAAAAAAAAAAAAGGAAAAAGTATAGCTAATAGGTTTCTTCCTGTCTCTTCCTTCCCTCGTTCTTTTGTTTTTCCTTCTTTCCTTCCTTCCTTTTTTTTGTAGCAAAAAGAAACCTAAACAATGACATTTATTTTCTAAATATCCATACACTGGCTATTAAGTTTAGAAAGAGGAAACTTACAAAACATTTTTTCCTTAATACTGAACTCTAGGCAATGACTGAGTTGTTTTCGGTTTGCAGAGTGTTTGTTTTTGACCAGTATGAGTCTGCAGTCCTTTAAAAGGCTGAAGCTGATATCTGACACACGTCACTGGGAATGTCAGATAGTGAGAGTTCCAAGCTTGTGGGAGGCTGAAGCATGCAAGGTCGTGTCTTCTCTTTGCCTTCTACTACCCAGAGCTCCACTTCCTGCAATTCTTTCATAATGTGCTTCTTTGCCATTTTGCAAGTGTTGATCAAAAATGTCAGGATTGTTTGCTATCTCAAATCCCAAAATATCCATGACCCTGAATAGCATATACATGATTTCTGAAAGGAAAACAGCAGAACTGGTGGCAAGCATTTTTATACAGTCTTTTTTTTATTTTCCTTGGGAATAATAGATATCTTGAAAGAACAATTTTAAAGAAAAACTTTAAAGATGTTATGCTTTATGAAGAGATTGATAATTATAATTTGAATAAGATTCAGTTAACCAGTTGACAAATATCAAGTTTACAACTTCTAGGTTAAGTTAAAATGAGATTTCCCTGCTCTACCTCCTAGATTAACCCATTTAATCCTCACAGCAACCCTATGACACCGTGCTTTATGTTTTCAGTCTCTATGTGTAGAAAGTGAGATTTCTACCTCCTTCCCTCAAATATGAGCCAATTGTAAAATAAAAAACACAAATGCTTGTTTCCTCAAGCAAATCTCAATGATAGTTTAACTTTCCACCAGAAAAGGCAGACAAAACTGATTTGAGAAAGATAAGGCTACTGCTAATGTAGAAATAAAGTATCGATCCAGGAGCTAACCCTAGACAAGATTTCAAAGCATGCAGATTTTGCCAGGTGCAGTGGCTCACAACTTTAATCCCAGTACTTTGCAAAGCCGAAGCAGCCAGATCAGTTGAAGTCAGGAGTTTGCGACCAGCCTGGCCAACATGGTGAAACCCCGTCTCTACTAAAAATACAAAAATTAGCTGGGTGTGGTGGTAGGCACCTGTAGTCCCAGCTGCTTAGGAGGCTAAGGCAGGAGAATCACTTGAACCCAGGAGGCAGAGGTTTCAGGGAGCCAAGATCACATGACTGTACTCTAGCCTGGGCAATAGAGAGAGACACCATCTGAAAATAAAACAAAACAAAGTATACATATTTTGTGAGCATATTTCTCCAGCATTTCTGATCTGCATTATGCAAACCACTTGATAATACCCGCTTCCTGGCCCCCAGCTCCTGGGAGGGCTCTACCAGTTTCCTGCACACCAGTCAACCCTTTGCAAAGCTACTGTCAAATAGGGCCTGAGGAAGAAGGCTTCAGTCAACGTGACTATTGGGTCACACATGAGTAAACCTGTTACCCTCATGAAATGTGTTTTGAGTCTTACCTTTAATCATGGAATGAAAGGTTTTTGCTTTGTTAAAACATCGTCAAGCTTTGTTGTACCGGCTTGGAATTGTGATAGGGATACCAGCAAAGAATTCCCTGTACTACTCTCAAGACTGAGTGCTATAACTAGGTTGAGATCCAGGCCCAGCAATGGCAATGAGTCTGTGCAAACATATCCCATACAATCTGCATTTGAGAGAATTTTGTGTGTCTGTGACAACTGTGCTTTGCAAGCTCCACTTCCTGGCAGAATAAAAACACCTATATATAAACATATGTATACACACACACACACACACAGAAATACAAAATGACCTCAAGAGTTCCTTCAAATTCAGATTCTATTCTATTCTAAAAGCATCTATTTCATATTTAAAAAACATACATTACAATTAAATTGTCTGTATGTTGTTATGTAAATTTTTAAATGAATTTATAAAAATGTAAATATTGCCAGTATCATTTGGTATCTAACTTTATATGGGAAGTTTGGTACATAGCAATAAAATTAATTTTACTGAGTTTCCATAGTAGAAGACATTTTCTCTTTGTGAAATGTTTAGTCTTCCAAAAGAAATTTTTTTTTTGGTGGAGGGAAGAAAAAAGGAAGTATATATATTGGTATAATAAGTATATATATTTCTATAGCTAAGAACCCTATCTGATATAAAAATAACGAATTTGATTTCTAATACATTTGTGATGAGCTGTTTTTAAATTAGATTTCTGTGAGATCATGGTATCCCTCTATCAAGAAAAAAACAAAAAAACAAAAAAAACAACCAAACAAAAGGCCAGACTGACTTTTCTTTTTGTTCAGGCATGGTGGATAATTTCCCTGGAACTGATAATATGTGAAGGTTGGACATTTTAAGAAAGAATCTGAAATAGAAGACCTGGATTATAACCCTAAATCATCCTGTATACATACCTTTTGGAACTTTTCATGTTTTTAAAAATTATTTTTATGGATTTATTACATTTCCTAAGCAGTCAAGACCTTTTCATGTTTAAGTTATGAAGTAGAGTTCAGGGGGCCACTATGTCTCACTTCACACTTCAGGTAGATCAGGAAGCTGTCAAAACCACAAATATTTCCCTCTAGCTCCAAGCTGTGTAGCTTCTCAGAGGTGACAGATATACACTCTGGATTTCGGGTGGTTGCGTACACCTTCCCACCCCAGTACTATGTAGAGTGCATATAGTACAATGGGAGACTTGAAAAGAGAAGGAAAGGCTGTGTTGCCTCAAATTTAGTAATGGTTGATTTTGCCCTGATTCATTTATACATTTAATTGTTGATTATGGATATTGTGGCTATACAAACAACTTCATTTTTAAAAACCTCAATGATTACTATTTGTAGACAGTAATTAAAATATCAGTTAATATTTCACGTATGTGTTTACACACACACGTATTTTAAATATACCAGGCTTTAGAAACAAGGACATATCAAATATCTCTTTAAATTCTCCATATTGTCCCTTCACCTCGCTCCAATTATTGGTGATTCTCGTCTCTTTTAAATCTCACCATTTAGAAAGAATTGAAAAAGGACACTAGCTACTAACAGGCCCCTTTGACCTGCTGACTTGCCAATGCCACCTTGAAGATGAATTATAAATCATGAGTAGCTAAGAAGGTACTTAGTGTCAAGCCTGTAATCCCAGCACTTTGGGAGGCCGAGACGGGCGGATCACCCGGTCAGGAGATTGAGACCATCCTGGCTAACACGGTGAAACCCCGTCTCTACTAAAAAATACAAAAAACTAGCCAGGCGAGGTGGCGGGCGCCTGTAGTCCCAGCTCCTCGGGAGGCTGAGGCAGGAGAATGGCGTAAACCCGGGAGTTGGAGCTTGCAGTGAGCTGAGATCCGGCCACTGCACTCCAGCCTGGGCGACTCAGCAAGACTCCGTCTCAAAAAAAAAAAAAAAAGGTACTTAGTGATGCATTTTAGTTCTCTTTAACTATCAAACTTAGTTTTTTTGTGGTTGCTAAAGTTCCTGCATCAGGATAGAATAATTCTATAAATAAAGAACTAAGTTAAAGTTAATATATTCTATTCATTTCTTGCTTACAAGAAATGGTGGGAATAGCAATCATGTTAGCCACAAAGGAGGAACAAATACACATATTCAAGGCAAACCCTGTAGTAACATTGAGGTCATCCTCTCGAAGGTTTTTATGTGTTCTTGAGAGGGAGGAAAAGGGGTGGAGATATTGCCTATGTTTCTGGGCATGCTTACAAAACTGTGAGGTGCCTGCCAATGCCGTTTTTCTTGTGCTTTAAGGTGAAACAATGGTTAGAAACACTGTTCCAGAAGAGTGGATTTTGAACTTTTTAAGCCACAGAGTGTTTTTCTCAAACTACATTTTATATGACCCTAAAACATATAAAATATGTAAAACATACATGCTCTGGTTGAAATTATGGGGGAGGGGGATAGGAAAGTTACAGAACCCCAGTGGCCAGGCTTCTTTTTTGGATATCATTACCCCCAAGAGTCCAGAGGTACCTCTATAGCATCTCAGGGCTGGGAAAACATTGCTATGTAGTTGGCTCTGTTGCAACATAATAATTGCAGTACTAAACAGAGTGTAAATATGAGTCAAATATCAGAGCCTGTATGGAGAAATAGCTAAGAGATCACGGTTATTCTCAAACTCTGTGATGGCTCAGTGATCATCAAGTAGAGGAGGAGAGGCCCAGTGGCTAGGACTCTGCCCTTTCTCACCCTGTGACCCTATGCACACACACACACACACACACACACACACAGCTACTCTTGTATCTGTTTACACTATTGGGTTCCATAGACGAGTTTTTTTTTTCTTAAGAATACATTCAGCTTCTAAAAAGATTTTTTAAATCTAAAATACCCAACCCAGACATCTTTGTTTAATTTTCTTGTTTTATAGGTGAATAACCAGACTGAAGAAACTTTTATGGAGAATGTGGTCTTCTAGACTTCTAACAGGGTGATCTGTACATATTTGGAGCCCTACAAAATAAGGACAAAGGCAGAGGAAGACAGTCATGGTAATGAATCAGAATATTCAATGACACAAGAATGAAATATTCAGAGATGGTGAAATAAAATTGTTGGCTTTTTGTTTATTATTTTAGAACTGTTTTCCAGTTTTATTTAAATGAAGTGTGTTCTGTTTTTTCCAATAAGCACTGTTTTTGCGTTGCCTATCAGACTTTGATGGTTTTTCTGTCAGTTTCTCCTGTGTGTTTCTATAATGTCTATTATTTATGTCAAACCACAGTATTATCTTCAAGTAGAAAGCCAAATTTGATAGTTTTATCTTTGAGGAACCTGCCCTACATCGTTTTATAACTGTTCTAACCTCAAGTGAATTAGCATAAGTAAATTTAAGCTTAATTTCTTTAGGAGAACTTGTCTTTAATTCACCTCAGATACTGGGCATCCAATTTAAAAAATCAAAAAATGATGAATTTCCTGTTAAGTAGTTTTAATTTTTGATTATTATTACTTTAATTAGAACATCATGCAATGTTTCAATATAGATTACAAAGGAGCTTAAATAGTACAACTTTATGAAAAGAAGATAAAAATAACATGGCATGAAGAATCATATTAAAGTGCTTTATGTATGGGTGACATATATTACCAGGAAATTGAAGATCCCTAAAGCCTTCTAGACAACCATCTCTAAATCAACCAAGAAGTTCATTGACCTCCAAATTGGTAAATCTGTTTTCTGTCTTAACAAATTATTTTTGTGAATTATATGAAAGAAGGGTTTCCTTTATATTACCAGAGTTCCAAACTGGATAACTGTGGTATAAGGAGCTTTATGATATGGATAACTGAAATGACTTCCTGTTCCTTTGCCTCAGACGCTTAGTGTTCAGATAACATATGACTAGGTCAAAAGACAAATATTAGCCTATAATAGTCAGAGCTGTTACTAGAAAGACAGTGAATAATTTCAAAAGAAGGGGGTGAACCATCTTTGCTGTTCTGTTGTCATTTTGGTCATTTTTCTTCCTCTCTGAAGGTGCTATGACTACTTGGAAAGTCAGATTTCTACTTAATAATTTAACTCATCAGTGACCTTTTTATAGAACCCTACAGATTGGTAGAATATACAGATTTCACAAAAATTTAATACTGGAGAGAACCTTGATGATCATCTATTTTTATAGATGGAGAAAATGAGACCCAGGGCAAACAAATGCTGATTTAAATTACTTTATTTACAGCAGGTCTAGAATTCAGATCTCCTGATTCGTGCACCAATGTTCTTTTCAGCATATCATGCTGCTTCCCTTGCATGTCAACTGCTCACTAAAGATTCGATCTGTCTGAGTTCTTCACCTGAGACCTGCAGTAGCTTACACTGTGAAAATGAACTGGTATGAGGTTAGGAAGAACAGTTCAGAATTCCCCAATCACAGCTCATTTAAAAATTTCCTGCCTAGGCTGGGTGTGATGGCTCACGCCTGTAATCCCAGCACTTTGGGAAGCTGAGGTGGGTGGATTGCTTTAGCTCAGTAGTTCGAGACCAGCCTGGGCAACACAGTGAGACCCAGTCTCTACAAAAAGTACAAAAGTAGCCAGGCATGTTGGAGTGTGCCTGTAGTCTCAGCTACTCAGGGACCTGAAGTAGGAGGATCGCTTGAGCCTGGGAGGTTGATGTTACAGTGAGCTGTGATCGAGCCACTGCACTCCAGTCTGGGTGACAGAGTGAGACTCCATCTCAAAAAAAACCCCAAAAAACAAAAAACCAAAAAAAACCATCCTGCCTAGTCAGAGCAATTCTTCTGTCTCCCTTTAAATTCTGAGAAAAGACTCTGGAAACCCTTGTACCTGTCTTTGTTGAATCTCCTGGGAAATACAACCACACTGAAGGGCCACTGGATGGAGGTGATAAGCAAAGAAAATAGAAAAAGAAAGAAAAAGAGGGAGAGACAAAGTCATATTACAAGACTGTGGCCTAGAATGCCAACAACCCTCAGTGCTCATGTTAAAAACATGGAGCTTGAGCAGCCCTGGGGTATGAACATCTCTCATTAGCTACACAAACTGCTGCAGAACTGGACAGACACATCTCACACTGCGATGTCCATTGTCAGAGACAAGAGAGACGGGGATTGGGATATCGTCTGATGCTGCTTTGGATGTTACTCTTTATGTGGTTCGTGAAGTACTGGAAAGATTTAACATACAGCCTCAACATATTGGGAAACTTTAATACTTAATTGCATGGCAATCATCCTCCTAATTCTAACGTGTTTTCCTGACCTTTGTCTCACGTGATGTTTCTTGCTTAACCTAGTACAAAGTTACTATTTTCATTCTCTTAATACTAAAATAAGAAAATTAAACTGTTCTCTTTTGTCTATGAGTCAAATTATAATGTGTTAAAATAAGCAACAGGAACAGAGTGAAAAATGACAGATCAATATCTCTGGGCAGTGGACAACCAAATATCTTTCTACAGATTACAGTAATTTGGAGGCGACTCAGGGTAAAATGACTCTTGAAAACAATTATGGTTTAATTTATCAAACTAAAAGTTACCAACTACTTGACATAAGCAAATACCAGCATTCACATTTTACATGGAAATATTTCACCTGATCTAAGTTTAGATGAGTATCTATAGCAAATTCTGAAAATAAGTTGAGGTTACTATGCTTCCCCTAACCCTTTTACTTGGAAGAGTGCCACCTCCTACTACAAAAGTACTGTCTTCACTTGCCAGGATCGTGAAATTAGGAAATTAAATATTTTATTCTCTGCTTATTTGTTGTGTAACTAAAATTTAAATAATTCAGGGGTGATATCAAATGAAGCTTTGCTAGCTATTTACACATGAAAGGGAATGTATTCCATCGTTTTCTGGAGCATGTTTTGCTGAGGGGTGGAAGACTGGTTTGGTAGTGGAGGAACTGTATGGGGGCGTACTTGGAGGGCAAATGAGGGAGATACAACCAAGGAAGGCCCAGCAAAGGGAAGGGAAGCTCCAAAGACAAACTCAGACCACTTGACAATCTACCCACCCAGGCCGCAGCCTGCCATGCCCTCAGCCTAGCTTTTCTCCTGGTACTTATAAGTGAAGGTTGAGCAAGCTCAGAAGTCTAAATAACAATTATGATGTGGCACTCAAGAGCCGCACCTTGTTACACATTGTTGAGTAGCATAAATATTGCTCTATACAGTTCCATGTATTCAAAGCTCTTAAAAGTGCACTGTATTTTCAGGTTACCTAAATATGTCCTATAGTAGTACCTTCTTGTTTGATGTGAGTACATTACCATAATATGCATGTGTGTGTGTGTATATCTATATAAATGCAGTTACATATTCCGAATTTCCATATTTCTGAACGAATTTAAATTTCAATCTTGGTATTTTGCACTATATTTGATTATACTCATGATTGAATTGGTCAGTGAGTTCAATCAAACAAATGATGAATTTAGTAATACATTATTTCAATTTGGTCATTTTTATTGAATTGCTTAAAAATAAATATAAACACAGTTAATCAAAACAAAAACAAACTCCCAACCAAATCCTGAGAGTGCCAATTAATTCTGTCAAAAAAGTTGAGGCATTGGAAAACAAGTTATTGGTAACACCAATATGAGCTCTGGGGAACCTAGCAAGAGTTGAAAGAGTTTGATCATGATTCAACTTGATTTTAAGAGTGAGTTTTAAATATATATATTTATAAAATTTTCCCTCTGTAATAGAAAATAACTTTAGGGGTTAAACAGTGATGATGCATGAAAGATCAGCCTCCAAATGAGTTGAAAGAAGTTAAATGGAAACCTAATGATTGCAATTGACTAGGAAAAACTTAGAAAGGTTTGGTTAAACTCTTTAGGTATCAAAGTTGAATTTAGTAATTTAGTAGAGTCTCCATCATTTATACCAAAATCAGTTTTACTTCATGAAGCAAATTACTAAGGCCAGATGGCCAGCTGGAAATGTGTAAGATAGACAGAGAGAGAAAAAGAGAGAGATACTTATGTGTATGCACAGATATGCAGATATGCACACACATTTGGGATCCCACTCTTGAGTGGTTCTGCCTGGCTTCCCCGATACCTGTCAGCCAGGAGTGGACACTGCTTCTATTTTGGGAGCAGAAGGTTCTCTACTTCTGCCTTTACTTCTACATTTGCTACTTCTACATCTCTTCAAATGTAGAGATGAAGTACATCTCTACTTCTACATTTGCTACTGACTGCCTTTGTTGAGAAGTTGGCCACCTTCACCCCAAAACATGAGCCATTAGTTTTTGTTTGTAAATAAATTTTGAAAGAAACAAGCTATGACTCATTGTTTTTGTTAAAAAATTGTATGTGTATGGTGGTAGTTAGTTTGGGAGTAGAGGAGGCTGGAAATGATGTGTATGTAAGAAGGGACAGTCCCTTGCTCTCAGGTTGTACAATGTTTGCTAAATAGAATTCCATCTGTAACAGACACAAGCAAATATAGATAATCTTTAGAGGCTTAAAGATATTTTAGGAGTAAAATAAATTAACTTTTGATTTTAGGATATTTGAGAGTCACAAATACTTGCATATTCCAAGACTAATGTATTTTTAGCCATAAATAGATCAGCTTTCTGAAGCTATGAAGGGATGACAGAACCAACACAGGCAGACAAACACACACACACAAACACACACACACACAAACACACACACACACACAAAAACACACACACACACACACAAGTTCCATGGGTGAGGTATTTAAAGTAAATACTAATTAAATAAAATCAAATGTAAATTAGTAAATACAAATTAAGCAAGAAGAAAAAATTTATTTTCTTAATTTGTTTAGATTCCCATTAACTAACATAGTAAAGTTGGACATTTTTTCAGCATGTACCCTTTTAGAGGCATAATTTTATTTATTAAAAATAATTTCACATATTTTGTAGCTGTACTAAACACAGGGAATGTATGTTAACAGGTTTAATCTATATCTCTGTTTTGCACTATTCTGAATATTAAAAATACATAGCAATATTAGAGGCTATGATACAGCAGTTTATTTTCTTATGTAACTTAGTATTTAACTCTATACTAAAGTAACTTCTCAAGACTAATTTGCTTGGGAAAACTGAGACACAAAACAGAATTTTTAGTCTTGATACCTTGGCACAAAATATCCTTAATTATTACTGTTTCAGAATTAAGCATACTTACAGAAATCTGACAATGTACAGATTTAGAAAATTCCAAAATTATCTATGTAGAGATTGTTTCAGAGAATAGAAATCAGTCCTTCCCACTAATGCCAATTATTCAATTGATGTGTTCTTACACTCTAAACACTCTAAATAAATAAATAAATTGATCATCTTCACCATTGGATTAAATTTGGAGAATTCTCGTTTTTTAAAAGAAAATTTGGCTTTTCATCAGCCTCTTTAATGGACTTGCCCATGAGGAGCAAAGACATTTGAATCTAATGAACAAGTAGTCACAGTGCATTTCCCTGCACTGGGATAGGATTTTTGTTGTTGTTATTTAAAATAAGTTTTGATTTTTATCAACAGCTTTGCCCGGGGCTGGTTAGGATCAGAGTTCTGACTTACTGCTCGATCTTAAGCAGGCACATCCTATAATTTTGATGTCATATCTATGCAGAAGCAAGGAGCTCATTATTGTATTTATTTTTAGAATATACACATATAATAATCAGGTTTGTGTGAAGGGCACAATGAATCATTGGCTACTGATAGTTTAATTTTTTTAATAAACAATAATTTGTCATGATTAAATGGGATTAAGATGTTTTTGTTTTCATGATTAAGAAACACTAGAAAGAAAGGTAAATAAAATAAGCATAAAATGAACTTTAACACATATAAGCTACTCAAATTCAAACAGCTTTTTTTTGAGACAGGGTCTCACTCTGTCACCCAGGCTGGGGTACAGCGGTGCCTACTTCATGTAATTTCCTTCTGTGAACTTGCTTATGTGCATACCTAAAAAATACTTTTATTACTCTTTATCAGTTACAAATGCTTTTCCGTTTTCAGCAACAAAGATTGACAGTGGCTTAAAAAGATAGGGCTTTAGTTTTTCTCACATGATAGAAAAGCTGGGAAGAGGTGGCGGATGACATTGCATCAGCAGCTCGATGTTGTCAGGACCAGCAACATGGTGATGTTCCTGTTTTTTCCCATTTGACTGCAAGACGCCTGCCACAGCCCCAGGCAGTAGGTCAGTATTCAGGGCCACAACATAAAAGAAAAACATCTCTGAACATCTCCAGCAGATTTCTTACATCTCACTGGCCAAAACTGTCACACAGCAGTTGAGGGACTCCCACCTCTAACAATTAAGAGACTTTGGGAAAGTGAGTCTTTTGCTTTCCCTGCCTCTATTTGAAAGGAGAAGGCAATTGGCATTCCGAATCTGCTCCTTACCTTTAAAGGAGAAGGATTGGATTCCCAACTCCTTCTCCTTTAAAGGTAAGAATAACTGTCATGGATTAGAATCTGTATTTTAGTCACGCTTGTAATCTCTGCAGTGCTGATATATCTCCTACCTATAAAAGTCACTTCATTATTATTTATTGGAATAAATTACATTTGCATAAGAACTGTGTACTTTTCAAAAAAAGATTTTAAACAAACATAACTATTTTTTGAATCTATTTTTGGCTCATGGATTCTTTCGTTTTCTCTTAGCATTTTCCCTCTTTTCAGCAGTGAAGACAGGGAGCTCTGCACCAGTTATAAATCGGGCCTTTGAGTGTTGCAATAACAAGTGACTCTCAGAGGGTTGCCTGGAAATCGCTAAAGTACCAGTACTCAAGACTGGCCTGGATTTAAGCAGCAGAAGTAGAGGGGGCCCTTGAATGTGTCCTGTTGGAATCTTTTAACCCTCAAACACCCTTGACTTCTCAGGTGCTAGGAGAACCAAGAGTTTAAAATTCCTGAGGACTTGGGTTTATGTTATTGATTATGGCCGTTCTCTGGTGGTTATAGGCCACCTAAGCCCTAGATCTGACCCATCCATTCAGGGCTACTGATAGTTCAGACACAACAAGTCTCTGGATAGTGGCAAATATTTCTTCAGCTTTATCTGAGTCTAGGTATGGACAGAGTTAAAGTCATACTGCCCTTGAACTCAGTGATTCTAAGGGCCTACTATATTATTTCTTTGTAGCTAATAACCTTTTCAATGTAAGTATTTCATTAATACTAAAAAAGGTAAAAGACCAGGCAAAGGCTTTAAAAGCTGTAATTACAGTGAAGCCATCTAGGACTGGGTAAAGATAATAATTAAAAATGAGAGCTATAAACACATTTTTAATCCTTAATATGTGTTAAGGTTTTAGAAAAGTGATAGGAATAATTTGCTATGATTTGAAGTGCTTTCAAGTATGTAGATGAAAGACACCTTTGTGAATATAAAGAACCAGTTCTTTAGTTTATAATAGTAATTTGGCACTTTTAAATGAGGACTTCAATGTACATTGGACACGTTACACATCCTAACAGGCAGCTTCTTTCCTAGGTGACCAAATGGACAGGAACTGACTCACAGAAGTTCACAGAAGCTACTGACATAATTTGAATTTCAGTCTGTGATTTGTTCGCAGCTCAGACAGTGACCTACGGCTTATTACACCACTTATTCAGTAGTGACTATCTACCAGGCACTCTCATAGGTGCACGGTTTTCAAAGATGAATAAAACCAAGTTTCTGCCTTTCAAAAGCTCATACACATTCTATGTTCACTTAATCACCCTGTAGCTTCCCACATGGTTAATTCTAAAATGGGCAGCAGCCTCTTGAGTTTTTACCTGGACTCCAGCCTGGGAATTTATTATGAAATATTTCTGATAAATATGTTTTAGAACTAGACCTGCTTAGGCTATTTGTGTATCACACACTGAAAATATAAATATGTGTAGATATTTGGGTAGGACTATGACTATTTTGATATGAATGAGTAAAAATGCTCTTTGGGAAGTTTTCCCAATTAAATTCTTAACGAATAACACATGCTATCACCTCTCTTTTAAAATTTCTTTTCTTCTTTTAATTAAAATAATAAGTGTTCCTCTGCTCTTGAGCCAGTTGGTTCTAAGCCAGCTGGTTCTTGGCACCTGGTATGCCCCCCAGGTTAACTTCCTCTCCTACATTTACTTTACATTTATTTCTGACTTTGAAGATCAAACGTTCTTATAAAACTCCTTTTCTTTTTTCTGTGAGATAGGTAATCCAGTGATAGCCTGTTAACTTCCTTGTCTCTCAGACACAGATTTCTAAATTTTAGATTGGAAGAGACCTCAGAAATGGGTACCTCTCAATTTTCATATTCCCTGAAACCTTAACTTATTCGTAGGGTTGCATTCTGCCTTGTCAGTTTCCAACAACACTGGGCACAAACTTGAAAGAATGAGTGTGACAGCTACCAAAAATACTGAGGTAGTACTTCTGATTGCTCCTGAAACTTTTATGTCATATGTTGATACGAGACTATATCCATAACCCAATTAAAATGATTTTTAAAAAGACATTTTGGGTTGTCTGTACCACTGCTCCCTATTAGCAGGGATTATTAGAGATGATTGTATAGTTACACATGTCTCCAGAATGTATTTTGGATTTATATTTTCATGTGGTTGTGTCATGCTGGAAATTTAAAATAATTCAGACAGGATAATGAAGCTTTCCTATGAAGCTCAGACTCATAACATACAGAAGCTTCCCATTTTCCAAGCTGTGGGCTGTTGCCGATCTCCTCCTTGTTCTCTTCCTCATGTTGGGAATGACCAGTATCTTCACTTGGTCTAAAGAATCATTGGTCTAAGTACAGAGGATTTTCTCTGTCCCCACCTAGTTGATGCACTGTTAGTTTTATCCTTTCATGTTTGTTTGGAAGGTAATTAACATTTTTGCTTTACGTAGTAGTCATTAAAACCTTTTCTTCAGTTTTTGCAGACTGTAAGAGACTATTGAGGCAATTAAGTGGGAAGATAATATGAGGATGTGGCAAGAGAAAATGTGCACTGCTACCAATAATAGAAACAATTAACATTTATGCAAAGTCTTCTTTAACTAACAAAAAATTTACACCATACTTGAATGTTTGACAATTAGAGGATTATGCAACTACATTTCTTTTCTTTTCTTTTTTTTTTTTTTTTTTTTTTTTGAGACGGAGTCTCGCTCTGTCTCCCAGACTGGAGTGCAGTGGCCAGATCTCAGCTCACTACAAGCTCCGCCTCCCGGGTTCACGCCATTCTCCTGCCTCAGTCTTCCCGGTAGCTGGGACTACAGGCGCCCGCCACCTCGCCTGGCTAGTTTTTTGTATTTTTTAGTAGAGACGGGGTTTCACCGTGTTAGCCAGGATGGTCTTGATCTCCTGACCGCGTGATCCGCCCGTCTCGGCCTCCCAAAGTACATTTCTTTCCTTAAATATTGAATGTCTTCCAATGAAATGATCTAACCAATCAACAACAAATCTTTCTCTATGTTGTGCCTACCGAGACATGGCTCATTTATTTCATTAGAAGGTAAATCTAGTGGACAATTTGTTTTGACAAGGCAAACTAAATTCTTCCCCTTTACTTTTCTCTTTACAGCATTTCTCCTTTGAGTATTTATCTTGAGTTCTCAACATCATTCGTTTTGAAGATAAGGGTAAGCCAGCCAACCCGGGAATCTGTGCTATGATAACCTGATGCAGATCAGGTGAAGGGCATCTTGTGATTTTTGCTTGTTTGTAAAGAATTCTCATGGATGTAAGAAACTGGAGAGCTTGCCTGAAATAGCTTGCATTCTACCTTAAATTCTTTAAGCCATTTTTCATACAGGCAATATCCAGATATTGTTCCTCTATTTAAAAGGGAAAGTAAGACAAAAGCTTTTGTATAGTGTCAAATAACTTTGTGTCATACAACAAATATTAAATAATAGAGGTGATTTTTGAGAGCTTTAAAATTTATTGTTAATCATTCACTCATTCATTTAAAAATTTTATTGAATATTTTCTATGTCAAAACTGTCCCATTTGAAGATTCTAAGTATTTTCCTATGACTGTCTTTCACTTTACCTTGCTTCGTTGTTCTCTATTCTGTTTAATTTATCTCTGCTATTTAACACTGATAATATGACAGAATACTTGATTCTATAGTCTTAGCACTTTAAAAAGTATTTTTCTGGCCAGAGTAATCGTTTTTTGTTTTTTTCTTTTTTGAGTAGCCCAGGCTGGAGTGCAGTGGCGCAATCTCTCTCTGCCTCCTGGGTTCAAGTGAGTCTCCTGCTGAAAAACAACAATGCTTGGGAGAAGTCAAATGTTATTTCTTTCTGACGCAAGAAGCTTAATTATGATTAATTACTGTATTGGTTTTCTAGAGCTGCTATAACAAAGTACTACAAACCAGGTGGCTTAGAACAACAGAATTCATTGTCTCCCCTTTCTCGAGACTAGAAGTCCAAGATCAAGGTGTTGACAGAGTTGACTCCTTCCTTCTGAAGCATATAAGGGAGACGCTGTTCCATGCCTTTCTCTTAGCTTCTGATGGTTTGCTGGCAATCTTTGGAGTTCCTTTGCTTGTAGATCTCTGCCTTCCTCTTCACATGGCGTTCTTCCTGTGTTTGTGTGTCTGTATACAAATTCTCCCGTTTTATAAGATAGTGGTGACATTGGATTAGGGGCCCAGTCTATTCCAATATGGCCTGTTCTTAACTTATGACATCTGCATTAATCCTATTTCCAAATGAGGCCACATTCTGATGTACTGAAGGTTAAGACTTCAGCATATGAATTTGGTGGGGGATACGATTCAACCTGTAACACTTATAATCCTCAGATCCTACTTTTAAATGCTCAATGATTAGTGAGAACTGTCCTTGGAGTTTGTGTCTTAAGTTTATAAATATAAAGAAAAATATCACCAATCAAATATAAACAAATGAACCTACTAACCAATTAAACAACCCACTCCCAGCCAGGCATTCTAATGCTCAGTTGACAGATTGATGGAGACAGGTTTTGTTTCATAAGCACAGATTTATAAATGATGTTCTCTTACATAGATTCTAAGAATGTAAAACTTAATCAATTGCAGTGTGGAAAATAAGTTCTAAAAAAAGAGTCGGAGAACAGATAAAAGAGAAAAAAAAATCCCAAATTCGAAACTCTTCCGATTTTATATAATCTATGAACTAGGAAGCTGTAAGGGTGACACCCATCCTGCATTCTGTGGAAGTGTCCCAATCTTACCAGGAAAATCTTACATCCTGTAAACTTCACTTTCATATCTGAATAAATGCTTAATATTTACTAGAGTGGTCAAGCAAGTTATTTGATGATGATGACTTGTTACATTAACTGGCACAAGCTTTTAAAAATACGAAAGACCCACTCATAAATAACTTAAGATATTTTTAGTGGTCATCCTTTACAACACATAACATTTAAAAATAAGTGACCTTTAATTTTAATGTATTGTCTTTTTAAAAAAAAGTAGAAATGAGTGTTTTGGTTTGATAGCTATACTGTGATAGATGTCTGTCTTTAATAAAATATAAATGTAGATACATTTGGAGATAGAGTTTGATAGGGAATGGAAAATTATGTTTTAACAATTCTTTTATCCAAATTATAATCTTAAACACTCATACAAAAGTTACTGGAAATAAGTGCTTTCTTTTGGAGGAATTTTTCATCTGAGATCCCTTACATGATGCAGGCAATTTTTAGGATTTTTGTTGTTGTTGTTGTTAGGTTTTTTGTTTGTTTTTTGAGACAGGGTCTGGCTCTGTCACCCAGGCTGGAGTGCAGTGACATGATCATAGTTCACTGCATCCTCAACTTCTTGGGCTCAAGCGATCCTCCTACCTCAGCCTCCTGAATAGCGGGGACTACAGGCACATGCCACCACACTCGACTAATTTTGGTTTTTTTTTTGTGAAGGCGAGGTGTCAGTATGTTACCCAGGCTGGTCTTGAACTCCTGAACTCAAGTGATCCTCCCACCTTAGCCTCCCAAAATGCTGAGGTTATGGGCATGAGCCACTGCACCTGGCCCAATTTTTAGTAGTTTGATATTTTATGTCCATCACCTAAATAATAACAATTTGGAGAATCTCACAAAGCAGCAAAACCTGTCATAGCTACCCTATGAATTACTATTTTCTAAAACCTTGTACTTTGCTGAAACTGAAAACAGCAACTTGAGACCAAGTTAGTGTTTTCACAAACAAGTAGTTTAATTAAATTAAATTTTAAAAGGCTGGATTCCATTTATTTTGAGGGCTTTTATGATACCAAATACTAGATGAGTTATCTAGGGCTGCTAGCATACTATGATACTAGAAAGCCATTTGAATATTTCACATCTTGTCTCGTTATTTTTTTGTGGACACTGATTAGTAGGGCAAACAGAAACTCTAGCTATTCTTATGCTCACAATAAAAGAAACACACTTTCAAAATAAATCCAGATGTTAATTTAATTCTATTTGTTGAAATAAATTTTTATTCTTTTAATAAGGCAAATAGCCATTTAAATAATAAGCAATACCAACAAATGCTGGCAAAATCACAGGTACTGATGAAAACTCAGAAGCATTATTAGTCTTTTTCCTTGAATTATACATGGCATTTTAATTAAACAGCACTTCTTTAGTTCAGCATTCCACTTTAGCAGTGATAACTAAAAGCATCAATTCTATGTCTAGTTATAGCCAAGGAATATCAATAGAACGCTGGGGTTTGTTTGTTTGTTTATTCGATACAGAGTCTCGCTCTGTCACCCAGGTTGGAGTACAGTGGAGTGATCACCACTCTCTGCAGCATCAACATCCTTGGCTCAAGCCATCCTCCTGCCTCAACCTCCTGAGTAGCTGGGACTACAGGCGTGCACCATCATACCTGGGTAATTTTTAAAAATTATTTGTAGAGGCGAGGTCTTGCTATGTTGCCAAAAGCCATCCCCACTAATTCCTCCTTGCTAGCAGAATCTCTATTAGATGTTACTTGAAGAGCCTATACTCTCGAGGAAAGTGTTCCTAGTTTCTGGCCTAAGAGCAGGCATATGACTTAGTTCTGTTCAATGAAGTGAAGGGAAAATCCCCTGGGGGTCTCCTGAGAGGAATATTTTCCCCTTTGATAAAAGAAGGGGCTACTAAGGGAGGCTTCCTGCCCTGTACTCATAGCTACTTCTGCCTTTGAACATGGTTAGAGGAGGACATGATGCATGGAAATCCTGCAACAATCTGGCAACTCTGTAAAGTCCAAAAGACTACCTGACATCATAGAGCCACTGGGTCAACACACCTACAATTGCGTTCTTGCAAACTGTGCGGGGAAATAAATCTCATTTTTTTACGCCACTATTAGGTGACTTGCAACTGAAAACATTCCTAACTGACATAAAAAGGCACCTATGTCCTACAGCGCATTATCAATAATTACACGTGGGCTGATTTTCTGTGGCATCTATTTGCTCATTCATTCATTTAGTCAGTCATCAAACATTTCTTAAGCAACAAGTATATGACAGGCACCGTGCTAGGCACCAGAAATATAATGTGAAGCAAGATAGACACATCTCCTGCAGTCCGAGTGAATAGGCCTCAGTTATTCAGTGTGTGGCTAACTTGTAACCCCTCTCCACCTTTTCCCCCCAGCTTTTAAGGCAGGTGATCTGCATTCATTTGCCACCTCAATTTGTGAAATTAGCCAGGAGATTTGGCCAGTGAGTACTAGCTACCTCATTAACAAATCAAAAGGAAGATTGATCCTTAGTTTTTTAAAGATTGCTGACCCCTAATTAGTAAACATGAAGACTCTAAAAAGGAATGATTGAAGTCAATGAAATTATAAAGAATGGAGATTCAGCAAGCGTGAACTTAACTTCTAGGTACTCAAAATAGGATTGCTTTCTGAAAGTTAGAAAAACAAATATTTGAGGCAAATAAAATACTGAATGTAGACAAATAGAATTTTTTTTCAGATAGGAAGTGAAAACCACATTATAAAAAGCAAAGCACACATTCAGGAAATACAGAGATCAGTGAAAAGATAGCTCTCCAGCAGGTTACTAAGTTTTCTGTCCCTAAGTTCCTATGAGAAGTAAATTAACATTTGAGAACTCACCGAGTCCCGGGCACTCTATTTGTGGCATCTCACATGAGCCTACATTAACTATGCAAAGAAACATTGCTATTTCCATTTTACAGAAAAGGAAGCTGATGTTCAGAGACTTAGGTAATCTCATCGCATAATTAATAAGAAATAGAGTATTGATTAAACTCGGGTTTGTCTAGAGTCAAACAGCACATCCCTCTACTATGCCATACCACTTCCTTAAAGACAGGAGGCAAACCACTATGATCTCTTACAAATTACCCTTTTGCTCCAAAGTCAGAGTCTGAATCTTGGGTCAATGGAATGTAGGTTAATTCCTTCTGGTATTTATAGTCTTGTTCCTGGGAATGGTTTCCAAAATAATGTGTAATTTCTTAATAGCTGAACCAGGAGATAAAATTTATGTTCGAAGAAAAAAAAAAAGGATATTTAAATTGGAAAGGAAGAAGTAAGAATTATCCCTATTTGCGGACAACATAATCTTATATTGAGAAAAACCTGAAGACTCCACCAAAAACCTGTTAGAACCAATACGTGAATTTGGTAAAGTTGCAGGATATAAAAATCAATGCTCAGAAATCAACAGAATTTCTACTGGCCGACAGTGAATAATCAGAAAAAGAAAAAAGAATGCAATCCCACTTACAATAGGTACCCAAACAAATAAAATACCTAGGAATAAATTTAGACAAAGAAGTGAAAGATCTATACAAGGAAAACTATAAAACATTGATGAGAAAAGTTGAAAAGGATACACACAAAATGAAAAGATATCTCATGCTCATGGAAGATTACCCAAAGTGATCTATGGATTAATGCAATGCCTGTTAAAATACCAATGACATTCTTCACAGAACTAGAAAAAGCAATCTCAAAATTCATATGGAACCACACAAAACTCCAGAAAGCCAAAGTAACCCTGAGCAAAAACAACAAAGCTAGAGACATTATACTACCTGACTTCAAAATGTATTAAAAATCTGTAGTCACCCAAAAGGCATAGTACTGGCATAAAAACAGACACATGGACAAATGCAACAGAATAGAGTCCCCAGAAACAAGTCCATACACCTACAGAGAACTCATTTTCGACAAAGGTTTTAAGAGCATACACTGGGAAAAGACGTTTTCTTCAATAAATAGTTCTGGGAAAGTCGGATATCCATATGCAGAAAAATGAAACTAGATACCTATCTCTTACCATATATAAAATCAAATCAAAATAGATTAAATACTTAAGTTTAAGCCCTGAAACTATGAAACTACTAAAAGAAAACACTGGGGAAATGTTTCAGGATATTGGTCTGGGTAAAGATTTTTTGGATAATACCTTAAAATCACAGGCAACAAAAGCAAAAATAGACAAATGGGATTACATCAAGCTAAAGAACTGCTCAGCAAAGAAAACAATCAACTTACAGGATGGGATAAAATATCTGTAAACTATTCATCCAACAAGGGATTAATAACTAGAATATACAAAGAACTCAAAACAACTCAACAGCAAATAATACATAAATCCAATTTAAAAATAAGCAGATGATCTGAACAGACATTTTTCTTCTTTTTTTTGCAGACAGAGTTTCACTGTTGTTGCCCAGGCTGGAGTGCAATGGCGTGATCTCAGCTCACTGCAACCTCCGCCTCCTGGGTTCAGGTGATTCTCCTGCCTCAGCCTCTTGAGTAGCTGGGATTACAGGCATGTGCCACCACATCCAGCTAATTTTGTATTTTTAGTAGAGATGGGGTTGGTCAGGCTGGTCTTGAAGTCCTGACCTCAGGTGATCCATCCACCTTGGCCTCCCAAAGTGCTGGGATTACAGGTGTGAGCCACCACGCCCGGCCATGAACAGACATTTTCAAAAGAAGAGATACAAATGGCCAAAAATATATGAAAAAATGCTCAAATTTACTAATCATAAAGGAAATGCAAATCAAAACCACAATGAGATATCATCTCATCCCAATTAGAATGGTTATTGTCTTCCTGATCAAAAAGACAAAAAATAACAAATGCTGGTGAGGATGTAGAGAAAAGGGAATCCTTATACACTGTTGGTGAGAATGTAAATTATTACAGTCATTGATATGGTTTGACTCTGTGTTCCCACCCAAATCTCATGTGGAATTGTATGCCTAGTGTTGGAGGAGGGGCCGGCAGGAGATGATTCAATCATTGGGGTGGACTTCCCTTTGCCGTTCTCGTGATAATGAGTGAGTTCTCATGAGATCTGGTTGTTTAAAAGTGTGTAGCACTTCCCCCTTAGCTCTTTCTCTCCTGCTCTGCCATGTGAAGATTGTGCCTGCTTCCTCTTCACCTTCCGCCGTGATTGTAAGTTTCCCGAGGCCTCCCCAGACATGCCTCCTGTACAGCTTGCAGAACTGAGAGTCAATTAAACCTCTTTTCTCCATAAATTACCCAGTCTCAGGTATGTCTTCATAGCAGTGCGAAAATGGACTAATATAGTCGTGGAAAACAGTATGGAGGTTCTTCAAAAAACTGAAATTAGAACTGCCATATGATCAAGCAATCCCACTGCTAGGTAATCAGTACATTGATGAGATATCTGCATGTCCATGTTTATTGTAGCAATAGTCATAATAGCCAAGAAATGGAATCACACTAAGTGTCTATCAACAGATGAATGGATGAAGAAAATGTATATATATATGTGTGTGTGTATATATAGCAACATATTATTCAGTCATAAAGAAGAATGAAATCCTGTCATTTGATCAATATGGATGGAACTGGAGGACATTATGTTAAGCGAAATAAGCCAGGCATAGAAAATTATTACATGTTTTCACTGATATGGGAGTTAAAAAATGTTGATCACATGGAGGTAGAGAGTAGAATGGTGATTACTAGCGACTGGAAAGAGTAGTAGGGAGTGGGGATGAAGAGAAGTTGGTTAAAGAGAATGAAAATACAGTTTAATAGAAAAAAATAAGTTCTAGTGTTTGATAGCACAGTAGGGTGACTACAGTTAATAATAATTTATTGTATATTTCAAAAGAGCTAGAAAAGAAGAGTTATAATTTTCCCAACCCAGAGAATTCATTAATGTTTGAGGTGATATCCCAATTATCCTGATTTGATCATTATACAATGTATGCATGTACCAAAATATCACATGTAGCCCAGAAATATGTACATTCATTATGCATCAATCAGAAAAGGTCTAGATTAAATACCAGAAGGCTCTTCGGGATTCCCTCTTTTAATTTCAAAACCAATTGATTCCAGTAGAGAAGTCTTCTTTCTCTTGAGAGGGTGACAGAGTTATAAAGGGACAATGTGAATAATATTTACACTCAGGGTTAACCTGGACATGCATATATAGCAAAATTAATTAGAGAAAGATTTTGACCAGTAATCTTCATAAGTATTCCTCAGAAATGCTTATCCACTCCTTCGTGTGTTGAACCATCAGTTTATATCTGTGGTGGAACTTTTAGGTTTAGTTGTGTAGCCAAACTGTCTTTGTTTGAATATGTTTGGCAGAGAACTGGAAGTGTTAGTTATTTTGATCTTCTATATGAAGGCAATAGCTAGTTAATTTGACCAAAAGGTACAGTTAGGGCACTTCTGGGACATTTTTACAGTGGTGATTTTATATACTGCTATGGTTTGCAAAGCAATTTGAGACAAATGGCACTGATTAGAAGTATCTGAAATATGTGAACACAAGAAGTCAGAAGAGTTGTCATATACTTGTGCTTTGAAAAACACAGCTTGAAAAGAGAAAAAGTGCCAGATTTTCCCTGGGGCCAGATAGCACAATCAAATAAAGGTAGATACCAATTTAATGCAATTTATGAGACTTTAGTGAGGAATTATTTCCTAAATATCCAATCATCAGCTCATTATCACCTCACAATACACAGATTAATACATTTAATTTGCTAAGATTACAGTCTTGTTTGAGTTGTTCAACTGCTTGTAAAGTGAGACTTTTTTTTAAAGTAGTACATGGCTCACATCCGTAATCCCAGCACTTTGGGAGGCCGAGGCGGGCGGATCACTTGAGGTCAGGAGTTCGAGACCAGCCTAGCCAACATAGTTAAATCCCGTCTCTACTAAAAACACAAAAAGTAGCCAAGCGTAGTGGTGGGCGCCTGAAATCCCAGCTACTCAGGAGGCTGAGGCAGGAGAATCAGTTGAACCCGGGAGGTGTAGGTTGCAATAAGCTGAGATTGTGCCACTACACTCTAGCCTGGGTGACAGAGTAAGACTCCGTCAAAAAAAAAAAAGTAGTACAGCAGTACTTTGTGACACAAATACAAGCCTTTACCATTTTACCATTGGTGTTCAACTTTACCTTAGATGGTCCACCCTACGAAGGACTGAACCACAATCATCATTCTGTATCAGTACACATTTACCTTAAAAAGGCAGTAGACTGCACATGATAAGGACAAACAAATTAGAAATCTCTAAAGTAATTGGTACTAAGAAGAAATTAAGCTCATTTAATACTACACTACCTCCTCATAAACTGAAAATTATAGTCTAGGTGTTTTTCATTTGCATTTTTAAATTAGTCGAAACATTAATGTTTTCTAATGTGATTTCCTAAGGTTGCTTTATTGTTTTTAATCAAAGGCTGGATACATTTCAATGCTGAGGCAAATATAAAGTAGATTATACAAAAAACATGTACCTCATGACCACAAGAAATTACACGTTAATCTTGCCACAGAATAATAATGAGCCGTGCCTGTGTATCAGAAAAAAGGGCGGGGACAGAAAAGGGGAAGCTCACAGCCAGTGCTGGTGGAGACTCAGGTAAGCCTAAGAAAACAATCCTTGAAGAAGTTAAAGTGAGCCTCAGCTGGACTTCCACAATCAAATGAAACCTACATGTTCAAGCTCACATTCTTTGGGATTTATAACCTCAAAGATACTTTTGCCAATCAATTCTAGCAACCTATTTTGTAAGTTTTTGGCAACTCTTTAGGTGTATATTGGAAATCAATCTTCATACATAAATGTGATGTTCTTCAGGAAGCAAAACTTCAAATATGCATCGCTACATTTCAGGTAACAGATGGACTAAACAAATAAAAAAGCAATTAATTTAAGTGCAGAAGCATCAAAGCGGTTATCAAACCAAGGTCCCTACTTAGTGATATTATTTTCCAGGTTATGACTATTTGGATCCAGGAGACAGATAAAGTAACCCGAAAATAAACAAGGATCATATGTTGCCTTAACGAGTACCTCAAAATTCCCCAGAGGTATAATCATGAAATCAAGTGCAAAATCAAGAATAGAAAATCATCACCCATTTTCATCTTAAATAAAATAATACCTATATATATGTTAGGAAGATATTGAACTTTCTTTAAAAACTATTATTGCAATTCGTATTTTAAAAACTTTAATTAACATTTTATAAATCAGCATCCTTGAAGAAAATTTACAGTTGGCCCTGTTCAAAAGTTGGGGTAGCATAAAACCTTGCATTTGAAGACTTAAAGCCTCAGAAAGTTTAAATTAATCTTTTTGTTTCTGGATACATAATATATGCTCATTATAAAAGTAATACATGCTTAATATATAGAAAAGCATTAAGAGGAAAATAATAACCATAAATACTGTTATTGAACTGCAATTTTGATTAATCTGATCTCAGAGACCAACCATTACCTTAATTTACAAATGAGGAAATAGAGCTTAGATAGAGATCAAATAAGTTGCCCAAAGACACAAAGCTGCTTATTAACAAAGATGCAACTCTTTCTCCTGATTTCTAATCCGAAGCTTGCTTCTGATGCACCGTGCTCCCCATTTTCTTTCCAAACCCTGATCTTTTGCGTTCAGCCCCTTAAGTTCTCCTTAAATCAGTTTCTTTTCCAAACCCATAGTACACCGAATCACCAACCCCTATCACTAAAAACCTTCCCTACCTCTAGAGGGACACACACATACAGGCAATGGACCTTTGGGGTTGATATGATGTACAATGTCCTTGATCAAAGACCTTGTACAATCACTAGAGGATTAAGTGGGAAAACATGAAAGCACACTGAAAACTGAAAAGACCTGTGCAAATATTCTTCTTTTTGGTAGAACATTTTCTAAATATAAAAAATGATTCTCAAAAATACATTTCTTCTGGTACCATAGAAAAATTCATCTTCTATACTGGATAATAAATCTGTATCTAATGCTGCTTTATAAATAGCTTTAAAATAACCTCCTTCATATTGTAAAATCTATACTTATCATGTCCCCTTTAAAATTTTATCACTTATTTCCCTCTACAGTGCCAAGAAATTCCTTTTGACTATTTTTGAGATAACAAAATATTTTTATAAAGTCCCAACTCCCACATCTTTTAATACTGATTACAAAATTCAGTAGTAAGCAGTCTGAAAATAAACATGGAAAACCTCCAAAATATTTCATTTTTACTTAATCTCCCCTTGTCATATCTCAAAGTATAAAACTGAGTTTTGGGCAACATTAAATAGGTTGTTTATTCATCTTATGGACATACAGTGCTCTGGAAGTGGAGCTAGCTATCACCTGGATTTGGGCAGCAGGCTTCACACTGACACTCTCCGACAGCCCCTGGTATTAAGTGATTCCCACACAACCAAGGGGGTAGTGGTACCTCCCACCGCTACCACCCTGGTTTTATGCCGGCCTACACCATCAGTGCTAAGTTACTTCTAACATTTTTTTGGTACCTGAGTACCTGTCATCTTTAAGGGAGCCGATAGGGAGAAAAAGCCATATTTATGCTTATTGGCATCACCTGTGTTGTTCTAAGCTTATTAGACAGGTAAGGGACAGAATAACAAAGCAAAAAGAACAAAGGCCTTGCAATCAGACAAGTCTAGGCTTGAATCCCAGCTCTGTTCCTCTCTAGCTGAGTGACTTCTAGTGAGTTATTTAACCTCTCTGTCTCAGTTCCTTATATGTACTCTGGGGATAATATCAGTATTATTTCATAGGGTGTTGTGAAAATAAAATAATATCTGATAAACACCTTGTGTCATACCTTCCACTTGTATAGTGCTCCAAATATATGGTGTCTATTGTTATATATGTTGATTCAATGTAGATAACACTGCAATGAAATGTTTCTGACAGACATCCTTGGGAGGGGCCTTCATACTGTATTTTTAACTTTTCTTAAATGCTGATATAATTACTGTAGCCAGTATTTCCTAATTGCATCAGAGAAGAGGGCTTTGTCCAGGTCACTTGATAAAAGTCTTTATAGTTCTAGGATTTTCCTCATTACACTATTGTGTGAGCACAAATTAAGGACCCAAGACTAAGGATATTGTCTAGGGATTTTATGACTGAGAGACATCATTATCGTTTACTATGTTGCACTCATAATTGACATGCTGTAATAATTGGGTATTTTGTGAGACTTGATAAGGGAAAAATCAGAAGTATGGAAGTAGTATTTACTGGAAAAAAAAAACAAAATAGAAGAACAGACACAAAGATAATACCACTAAGAGGCTGGGGTGGGGAGGGAGCTGGAAACAGGGACTCTTGCACTGGAAACATGAACTATGTCATAAACGAAATATTAAGGAACTCTGAACTTTTTGACAGCGCAAAATGCAAACTTCATGAATACAAGTTTATGGTCAGCTTAGTAGGGATCAGCTTCAAGGTGCTGCTTAGAAACAGTGTAAAGTATCTGAAAGGGAAGATTGAGGATTTGAGAATGTGTAACAGGAACTCTGCTTAGATGAATGAGGTGTTCTGTGCTCTCTTCTGTGAGGGGCTTGCAATCAAACTGCAGTTGAAAAGGGCATCAAGAAGACCAGCTAAAATGGCTGAACACTTGGGAAATCCATCCCTGTTTATACAACCTGAAGAAGGCAAGGCTAAGCAGCATCTGGAGAATGTGCAGAGGATACTGTTGTGGTGATACCAAGCATCTGTCTTGCGCGCTATTGAATTCAGACAGAATACAGAACAGATTTGACATTGTCATATGAGAGAGTTAGATTAGACAGCAAAAGTAACGATCCATGGTAAAAGTTAAGAGACTGAAATATTTATTAAATATAATTTTATGTATCTTCTGGCTGTATATGGAGAAAACTAAACAGTTAACTTAATTCCATGTTTTAGTTTCCAGTCAGTGTAATGGACAAGATTTCTCTTTTCTTCTTTCCACAGTCTCTTTCTATTTGATTAAGATCTCCTGAGACTACATTTGGCCTACATTTATCTCAATCAATACCATTATTGAAAAATGGCAAACTTTTCTTTTAAGAATATATATACACATATTTAATCAAGGTAAAATTCGCATAACATAAAATTCACCATTTGAGCCATTTTGGTGACTTTTATTATTTAACAGTGTGGCAAAACCATTGCCACTATCTAGATTCAGACCATTTTCATCACCCCAAAGGGAAACTACATGCCCATAAAGCAGTCACTACCTATTCTTCCCTCCTCCCAGCCTCTGAAAACAACCACTATGCTTTCTGTCTCTATGGATTTGCCTTAGGAGCATATTTCTTTTGGAATCTACTGAATTCTGTATGTAATTTTTCCAACTAGAAACTGTAGACTACTGAGTATATTTGTGTGTGTGTGTGTGTGTGTGTATGAGAGAGACAGAGAGAGAGGGAGAGAGAGAGAGAGGAAGCAAGAGAGCACCCCCAATGAGAGCCAACAGTCATAAGAAATTTTGCAAGGTCAAATCTATTTGAAATGTTCAAATAAAATGAAGACCTGGGAGGATATTTATCTTTCAATAGGATGTCTGTAATTTAAAGTGGATGTTGAACTTAAACTTCTCAAGAGCCATTCATTCATATTACAGAAATATAAAACAGTTCTTGAAATTTGCCTGTTATACTGAGAAATATTTTTGAATGGAAATGTGGCTTTATAGCTCCTAAGTTAATGTAAAAAGGTTCACATCCAACAGAAGCACTGTTCTGGATCGGAGCCCTTCCTGTAATAGTTGGTGATAATCCTATTACTTTTTTTCTTTGGAGCAGTGGAATACTGACCATTCTTTATTCTGCCTTTGTCCTGGTGAGCACATCTGATATGGCAGAGGAAACTGAGGATGCCTGACCGGTAAGTGAAAAGGCAACTTAAAAATCAAATGATAAAACCGTTTGTATTTCCCAACCATAAACACTTTAAATGAATTTTAAATAGCTATATACATTTTATTCTGGCTGGGATTTTTAAAAAGTTGGTTAATCTAGTTACAAACTTTAAAAAATGTTGAAAATGAATTGGCAAATGGTCTTTAGGGTATCTATTATTTTTTGTAAACTCACTTAAAACTTGCATGACTTTCTTAGTTAGATTAAATTGATGGGAAAGTTGTATATTCTGTGTTCTCAAAAACATATATATAACTTTTGGAAGAAATCTTTTCAACTGGTCAAATGTTTTCTCAGAAGGAGGAAGAGCCTGAAGGGTCTTGTGATTAAAGCAGTGCTTTGTAATCTAGCATGTCAAAGCCAAAAGAGCTCTGTCATTTTGCACTTTCTGAATAGTTTGAGGATTTTTATTCTATTTTCATTTTCAATTCCTTTCCATTTCATAAGCCCCAACTAACATATCTCAACTATTCCCATTAATTAGGATTTAAGATTCCCCTTTCACAGCTCATTCACTGGTTTTAATGTCAGGAACCTTGCTTGTTTTCTTTCCAAAGTATCTTTTCTACTTGCTTCACTGCAGTATCCCATCTGTTCTTTATAACATTCTCTCAGTTTTGGCTTCTGGGAACTCCTTGGTGACAACGGAGAACAGAGACTCCATATCACATTTTGAGGTATATGCTGACTTAGCCATTCTTTCCACAAATACTTCTCAAACAGTGTCTACGGGAAGTAATTTTTTTTTAAAATCAACCGAACTTTTAAAAAGCCATCTGGAAGTTGGGGACAGCATGACACGCCTTCTTATAACATGTAATAATTAATGTAAATCACTTGGAGGTCCTTGTTGCTGAGACATGCTCTGACAAATTGTGCAAACTATCATTATCCTTTGTGCCTTTCTTGAGGACCTGTCAAAAAATTCATCTCTAATAAGGGATCGCCATAAAGTGGAGGGGTTTATTTACCAGTTCACTCCTTCACTTTAGTTCAGTCATCTGAATATACCTGGGCTTATTCTCAAGGATGCATGTATAAATGACCCTATTCTCCACGGTCAGCAAACCAAAACCTCTCTAAACTGGGAGAAAGAACTTGAACGTCGTGTGAAAGAAAGGAAAAAAAGAGGGCTTGAAAAGGAAAAAAGCAGTGAAGAGCAGAAGTTAAACTGTAACCCCTATCTCTACTCACCAGACCACATCCCAACCGAATCCAGCTGCACCCACCCGTAGACCTTTGGGGCTCCTGATTGAGAGTGCAGATACAGGGCACATACTTATGCGTGGCTCCCTTTACTACTGGCTGTCAGTCTGGCCTGTGCTCAAGGTGTGGCTTCTGGTTGGAGTTTCAGTATGTAGGGTCCACTCCCAGGGTTTTGGTGAGATTGAGAAGGGTAAGGTAACCTACTGGCAAAAGGGGCTGGTATGCCCCAGGGGTTGGTTTGGCACAGCAGGAGAAAAACGAAGTCAACCAAGGCTAGAATCTGGTGTTAGAGTCATTCACCTCACCCTCCAGGAGGCCACCGAATGGCTTTATCTGGACAGGGACAGATCCAGGGACACAACTGGGACAACCGGTATTCCTGGTAAGCCTGTCACTGGGGCATCTGGAGGTTAGGTGGGGAAGGGACGCGCGCGTTGGGGCGGGGTGAGAGGGTACAGAGGGAGAAGGAATGATGGTGAAGGGCTTGCTGGGGCTGCAGCGTCCTCATTCTGTTTCCAGGACGGATTTGGAAGCCCCAGTTTGGCGATACAGGTAGGTCTGCAACTCGCCGCGGGACTTCACCTTTGCAAGTCTCCGTTTGCAAGCCACCCCTCTGAAGAGGGATGACTCTGATCTTTGCGCCCCCTTCCTGCCCTTTGATTCTGGTTCTTTGAGGGAAGCCCTGCTATGCAGTCCGGGGAAGGAAAGGCATTCTCTGCCGGCACGCGGGCCGGAATGGGAAGGCCAGGAAAGCGGCCTCTGTGGCATGAATTATATTTATTTAGATACCTGTATTAAAAATTACTTTCATTAAAAAAGGAATCCCCACCCACCAAGCTCGGGCTGGAGCTTTGCACTGCGACTGTTCGGCAGCCGCCCTTTCCCTGAACGGCCGGGTAGCCGATGCGCAGCGCTTTCTTCCAGCACCTGACGCTTGGTTTCGCGCAGAATCTCCCCACGCCGCCCCGCCGGCTCCGCGCGCCTTCCTCCCCTTCCCAGACCCACGGCCAACCCCCGAGGTTGCCCTCGCGGCTTCCTGGAGGGCGGGAAAACCCAGGGAGTGGAACGGGTCGAGGCGAAGGTCTCCGCAATCCACGCAGGGTGTCTGCGGCCGGTTGGGCGCTTGAGCCCGGGGCGGGCGATTCCTCCGGGGAAGGGCGTGGGGACGGCCCAGCGCGCAAGGTTGACGGAAGCTCGCCTCGCGCCGCGGGGACGCCCGGGCGGCCCTGAAGGGGACGGGGCGGCCCCAGTCGGCGGTCTCAGGGAGCTCCGCCCTCTACTCGGTATAAGAGCTGGGCCCGGCCCACAGCGGCGGCGGCGGCGGCGGCGGAGAGCTGGCTCTGGGCGTCTGCTAGGCTCGGACGACCTGCTGAGCCTCCCAACCCGCTTCCATAAGGCTTTGCCTTTCCAACTTCAGCTACAGTGTTAGCTAAGTTTGGAAAGAAGGAAAAAAGAAAATCCCCGGGCCCCTTTTCTTTTGTTCTTTGCCAAAGTCGTCGTTGTAGTCCCTTTGCCCAAGGCTGTTGTGTTTTTAGAGGTGCTATCTCCAGTTCCTTGCACTCCGGTTAACAAGCACCTCAGCGAGAGCAGCAGCTGCCGCAGAAGAGCCAGCGGGGTCGCCCAGTGTCATGACCAGGGCAGGAGATCACAACCGCCAGAGAGGATGCTGTGGTGAGTGGCGTTGACCGAATGCATATGGTGGAAACCCAGGTTGGGCTTTGGAGACAAGCAACTCTACACAGGTTCTGGAGGAATGTGGCTCTGCTGTGAACCATAGCTTTGTCAAAGATCCTTTGACTTATATTTGGTGGACGTTAAGGAAGAAAGGAACTTCAGGGTGTGGGAAAAGGGGTTTGCACACAGGCACGGATGGAGTAGACTGGGCAGTTTGGATTGCCTTGTGTAAAAAAAAAAGACAAGAATGTTGAAACAAGAGTTTCTTCACTGTATGTGAAATGCGAAGTTGGGCAGTTATTGACTAGGTCATGCTGAATTTAGTGAATGGTATTAAGTGAACGAAATACATCGGTATATATATATATATATATATATATATATATATATATATATATATAAAACTTGATAAAATGTACGTGGTTTGTCCCGCAAAATAGTTTTTAATAATCATGTTCTAATAAGATCAAATGGATCAGCATTCTGCCCTCAGCTCATTAAGTGACTACAATCGCTTTTTCTCTCCCCACCTGTGTCTTTGCAGGATCCTTGGCCGACTACCTGACCTCTGCAAAATTCCTTCTCTACCTTGGTCATTCTCTGTCTACTTGGGTAAGTGAGAATGCATAGTCTTACAACATAGTTGCGCAATTTTTTTATTTCCTTTCGTTCCAGCCAGTTGTATTAAGCCAACTTCCAGTTTTGTCAAGCAGTTAAAGAAATAAATCATCCAAGTACACATGCTTTAATGGAAAACGTTATTTACGTCGAAGATCTTTCTCCATCAGTGTTAGTTAATACAACTTAATTATCAGATCATCGTAGTTTATGTAGACAGACAACTATCCAGACAAGATTAACAAGGAATGGAATATTTGCCTTGTTTTTAAATTTTAAATTGTATGTTGCATTAGTAGCCTTAGTAAATAGACATATCTGCTACAAAAGATGGATGGATGTTTCGTATACCTTCTCTTCTTCACATTTTAAAATATTTTTTTTTTGTTAAAATTTAGTTCCAGCGTGCAGCACCATGAGAATATAATAGAATGGTAGAGTGACTGACTTAGGCTAATAATAACAGTCTAAGATTAATTGAAACATAAATGACCCCAGAACAAATATCTGAATGACAAAAATTCTGATCTTTAAAAATGTTATCTATAGTTAGATAAAGTTTGGGGCATTGGAGGCTATCTTAAAATTAATCATCCAATGAATATCAGCAATGGATTTACAGTTTTCCCTCTGACTTTCTAGGTCATCTTGGAAAAGACCTAGTGTTTCTGTAGATCTGGGCTCCTAAAACTCTCTCCCCAAAATAATAAACTAGAAGGGTGCTAGATATATGTTTAATGATGATTAAAATCTTTAACATTAAACAATTATTGTTTAAAAGCAATACATCTGGCTATATTCTGTCCATGGCTCATATGTATTTAACTAAAAAGAATGGAAAGAATTTTGAGAGTAAATTATTTGAATGTTATTTTCCTTTTAAATTGGAAACTTTTATTGGATCATCCTTAAGACATGGATGGAAACCACTGGAAGACGAAATCTATACCCAATGCCTTTGAGAAATTGTTAATCTACATTATTGGCTCTGTAAGAAATAGCAGTTTATAGATGACATTTTACAAAAGCAAGCTCCTATCTTACCAGAGGCTTACGCAGGGATGACTCTGCAAATACATGTAAACAAAGTGGAATTGGTGTGAGTTTGTTTTAATTCCAACAGCTGATGATGCTAAGTAGAAACCTAGTGAAACAACCCTTAATAAATCAAAAGCAATAGTTTGTTCCCCCAGTTTAATTCAGTAAATATTAAGTATTAATAACAGGTGATGGAAATAGTATCTGAAATTCTCAGCCTGTGGTCTGGCCTAGCTCTTAGAGGAAGAAGATGCCTCTCTTCCAAATACTGATTATGGTTTATGTGACCTTTGGTTAATAGGTTAGGAGGTCAGATTTGCCAGAAAACCAGTGGCACTGTCGTTGTTCCAGGAGGATATTTTGTCATGTTCATTAAAAGTCCCACAAGAAAGGTGACACATGCTTATCCCAACTTTACAGTAAGTCGAGCAAAGGAAGTTCTCATGAGAAAGTTGGATTAAACAAACGGCAGCAACTACAATCATATAAGGTTTAGTGGATTTTTACTCCTTTCCACTGCAAAGGAGTGCAAAAGAGGAATGTGTCTAACACTAGGTAATTATACTTTTTATGTTTTTTCTCTTGTGTGGCACTCTGCCTGATTTTATTGCAACAAAACATTTATGTTTCTGTATTCTGTGTGTGTGTATGTATTTTTTTAATATATATATATATGTATGTATGTATATATATGCATTTCCCATCCCACCCTGCCAAATCATGATTTCTTATACACTGAACATAGGGGCATTAGAGTAGAAGGTTGCCTCAGGTTAGTTTTGTATGGGATTGAATGCCTTTTATTTCTGACTTCATTTCTATCTGCCAATGGATCAATGCGTTTTACTCTATGCTGTCAAAATACAAAGCAGTGTAAGAAGTGGATCCTGGCTAGGTGCAGTGGCTCACGCCTGTAATCTTAGCACTTTGGGAGGCTGAGGCAGGAGGACTGCTTGAGCCCAGGAGTCTGAGACCAGCCTGGCCAACATAGAGAGACTCTATCTCTGCAAAAAAATTTAAAAATTAGCCAGGTGTCATGAGGCACACCTATAGTCCCAGCTACTGAGAGGCTGAGGTAGAAGAATTGCTTGAACCCAGGAGTTTGAAGCTGCAGTGAGTTGTGATCACACCACTACACTCCAGCCTGGACAACAGAACAAGACCCTGTCTAAAAAAAAAAAAAAAATGGATACTATTGTTATTGTCAAGGAGCTTATAATACGTTATTGTCAAGGAGCTTATAATACGATTTAGTATGGACTTTAGAAAAGATATCTAATAACAAAAAGATGACAATGTAAGACAGTGAAAAAGAGGGGCCAGTTGCTTATATCTGATATCATGATCTTATAGACTCTCCATTTAAACCCCAGTATGTCTGCATTTCTCCAGCCCTTGCTTCCAACAGCCCTCACTTCTTTGTTCATGGAGGCCTTTGTCACCACCAGCTCCATCCTACTTTATATTTCCTCATAGCAGCACGTGCCCTGTGCTAGATTTGCTTTTGGTCTCTGTTTACTGGAATGTGAGCTGCATGAAAACATGGACTGTGATTTTTGTGCACTGCTGAAGCTCTAGTGCCTGCAAGTGTCGGGTACATAGTAGCCACTTAGTAAGTATTCATTAAGTAGATTAAGGACCATGATCATTCATGGACAGTTATTAGGTTTGCTTTCAGCTCTCAGTCCAGTGGGGGTACATGGACACATAAACAGGTCATCCAAGTTTGGTGAGGATAGGTGGGAAGGCAAGAAATAGAAATAAGGAAGGATGGGCACTTGTTCAATATTTACACAGACTTTGCGCAAATCTTGGGCTTTTTGTGAACATAGAATCTGTTGTTTCTTAAAGCCTAAACCCGTTGGAAATTGGGGTAATGTGAGCAATTTATTTCTTTCCATCAAAGAAGTGGTATGGCATACAAGAATAAGCAAGATTCAAAATTTTAATAGTATTTGTCTTGATGGCCTGCTTTAGAGGACTCTAAGACAATTAAAAAATACAGTAAGAGTAAGATAAAAAGAAAGAAGCAACAGTATTAGAAAAGTGTTTCTTAACCTGTATGTTAAGAAAGAGAAAATTCACTGACAGAGGCAACCTATCATTTGGGACATTTATGTGTTTTTGTCTTTTCCTTGGGAGCTATTCAGAGGAATGGAGATTAGAATAAATTACCTCCCCTCTCCCCATCCCATTTTATTCTAATCAAATCTAAATTTGCTTTTCAGGTTAAAGATTAAGTAACAGCTCCACCCCCCTGCTGTTGTGACAACTCAAAATTACTCCAGACATTGCCAAATGATCCCCCGGGGAGGTGGGGTGTGGGTAGGAGAAGCAAAGTCATCTCTAGTTGAGAACTACTGGTCTACACAAAGATTTTTGTAAATGATTGCTAACATGTATCAATTTAAGTTTCGAATGTATAAAGTTATTATCCTGGCTTCATTAAAATTTTAAAATAATTTGACATACCAGGATAGTATTTGCTTCTAATACATGGATTTTTTCATGAGGATGTTAACAGACTTTGGGAAGAACTAGGAGTATAACTGTTTCCATAGGGTCAAATCTATGAGGCCTGGAATTTGGTTTCCTATGGTGATTCCCAGAGATAAGTTATGATGGAATATGGTTGTCCTCCTTAATGTTAATTTCGGAAGTCAGGGATGGAGTCTAAAATCTGATAATAAGGTCCACTGTAGGTTTTTTAAGACATTAATTTGCCTAATTCACTTAAAAGTTTCTGTTAAATCACATTTCACGGTAATGACCTCCAAAATTCCCTGTATTCTCCGGAGTTTGTGTGAAGAAATAAGTACCTTTTTCCCCCTTTCAAAACTCATCTGTATTAAAATGTTAACTACTTATTTATGCATTTAAGTTTATTTCTGACATCACTGTTTATGCAGTGCCAGAATTTGCCATTGTTACTCTCCTCTTTCCAATTGCTCTGCTGTTTTATGACTTTCAAATTATGACTTTATGAAATATCATAGGTTTTAGGATATTAGACGTAAAAGAAACCTTGGAGATCATATAGTCCATTCCTATCATTTTACAAATTGGGAAACTGGCTTTTTCTTGATGTTCAAGGTATACTAATGTTTGTGAACTATACCGTGATTGATTTCTGGTTCAATAGCAAACTACTTTATGCCTCTGCAATCAAGATAGGCAAATTCCAGGCCTCAGGAGAAACCTGCCACACAGGAGAACACGTTTTTGTATCAAAAAGCCATCTTCTGCCTGGAAACTGCGTTTTGTTTCTAGAATGACAAAGAGAATGTACCGTTCATTAATACCTTGCCTTTTCAAGTTTACTTAATAATTGGGCAAGAATATTTTCCATTGTGCTGGGATGAACAGTTTCAACATCTGATCAGTATTCAATCTAAGAGTAATTACTGACTTTGAAAGTCTCATAATGTAGCCAGGAAGTGCCCTTTTGATAAGGAAGCAACTTCCTGAGTACAATAGACTAGGAACGAAAAATATTCCATCAAAACATTTTCTCTTTTCATTTAAGGGAGATCGGATGTGGCACTTTGCGGTGTCTGTGTTTCTGGTAGAGCTCTATGGAAACAGCCTCCTTTTGACAGCAGTCTACGGGCTGGTGGTGGCAGGGTCTGTTCTGGTCCTGGGAGCCATCATCGGTGACTGGGTGGACAAGAATGCTAGACTTAAAGGTGAGTGTTGTTATATAATTAAAAGCCCTTATATTCATGGGAGCAATGCCTGAGCTACCTCTGTAACAAAGGAAACAGCAAACTAAGAGAGAAACAGCTGTGGCCAACCCAGGGAATGTCTGCACGCCACACCTGAGGGACGAGGGCTTAGATGGCACCACCTCTGGATGGAGGGTCCCATGGCTCCCACACAAAGTTGGGATGCCTGGACATTGACCTAATAGATTTTTTATCTTTGGCTGTTCATAAATTTCATATGTTAATGATTAACCTTGTAGCACTTTTCTGAGAACCACATTAAACATTAAAAGTTTGCTTAACTCAGGCTGCCTAACTATGACTTGCACTGGAGTCCCTTTAGTGTGATGTTCCTGAGACAGCTTTAACATCTGTTCTTTGGTTACTATGTTTCATGTAAGAGTGTGTATAAGGGAATTGAAAACTAAGAATAGCTTCAAGGGAGAATAGTTGAGCTTAGATCACAAAGAGCTGAATTATAAATTTTGTAGGGAAAAAGAAGAAAGAATAATATATTGATATTTGTTGTAAGCATTAGTCCTGAAATCATGTCATTTTATATAGGAAAGAAAGTAATTGAGCAATTAAATTTTCCAGTATATAAGGGAAATATGGATAATCATTCAGGGTAAATTTTCTTGAATTGCTCAGTTGATAATGCCAAGACCTGACCATGCCTGACTTAGGTGTTGGCAAAAGATTGAGGTTTCATTCTTTCAGTGCAAGATGACTGCTTCTGGACACAGAGCAACAGGCTTATCAAATTCTAGGACTTGATACTAGTAGGAAAATGGTCAAGGGTGAACATATTTCTGTTTTTAGAATGAGTAGACCAGAACACATATAGAAAAAAGTTCTGTAATCTAGAAAAAAAATTACTTCTTTGTATCATTATACATAGGAACACAGGAATATTATACATAGAAACCTTTAATCTAATGATTATTGAGCACTGCAGTCATAGATTAGGAAAGAATATTGAATTGGATGAAGAAAAGTGTGGTAGGATAACAATTTCCCACTTAATCCTATATAATCAACTCATATATTACTCTTTATGAAAAATGTTTCCTGATACCTCTGGGCTGAGTTTACCATTTCTTCCTCTGTGTTCCCCTGAGGCTTTGTTAACACCTCTGCACTTACACAAATATAATGATCTGTTCACGTATCTTTTCTTCTTCTGGTCTGTAGGGTCCCAAAAGCTAAGAACCTTATTTGGTTGACATCTGATCCTTATCCAGTGAATGAATGCATGAGTGAATGAAAGAGTTATATGTTGAGATTTTATATCAGACTGCTTTCAGAAAGCAGTTTATTTTTTCTTGGGTCTTTGATATGACCTTCCAAGCAAAGATGAACTATATTATCCTTGAAGACAAGAGCTGTAATTATCCCTTACATATAGAACTTCATATTTTCCAAACTGCTTTCATAAGTGTTTTATTTGAGCATCATTATGATCCTGTAAAGTAAGGAAGACAGGTATTACCATCCTCACCTTCTAGAAGCAGGCATAAGAGACATTAGGGAGTATCCTGTCCTAGATCATCTACCTATTGAGTGGCAGAGAAAAGGCTACCAGTTGTCTTTATCTGTCCTTACTTCAGCGCTTTGTCTATATGGGTGCTTCATGTTAAGAGAATTGCCATCTGTGATGGAAGGGGTAGCTTATAATTTCGTAGCAATGGCAAATAGCATTAGTATGCAAAGAAATACACTGCTGATTTATTCTTGGCAAATTTGTGTGTGTCTTTTCTATTTATCCATACCATATTATCAGATTCAGCCTGCCATGTAGGAGGTTGTGGACTTCATAACTTCCTCTTTAACCTCGTACATGTTATTGTTTTACCTTAAGCAACAAAGAGCTGAAATGTGGATCATATCTATGTCATACTACAGCTCTGTTTATGTTAAACGTTTAAGAAGATAAGCCAAATGAAAATGTAGTCATTATGATAGACTTCAATGAACAGAGAAACTTGTGGTACTTCATCATTTTGGTTGCATATTTACTGGCCTGGTGTGATCCTCAGGGTCGTATTGGAAGTAGTTGAGGCAGGACTGACTTCAGAAAGATTTTCTTTTTATCTGGTAATAATTATGTCTGTGTATTAATGTATTATAGTAGAACAATTATGTATGAATAAGAACAGTCCCACTGAGACATTTTGATGTAATGTACACTTTGTCTCTTCCTCTGCACAGTGGCCCAGACCTCGCTGGTGGTACAGAATGTTTCAGTCATCCTGTGTGGAATCATCCTGATGATGGTTTTCTTACATAAACATGAGCTTCTGACCATGTACCATGGATGGGTTCTTGTAAGTTCTCAATGAGATTTTTGATGGCAGAAAATTGAATATCTGGTAGTGGTAAAGGGTGAAAATATTTTGAAGCTTTTTTTTTTTTTTTTTTTTTTTTGCGAATGTAACCTTTTAATATTGATTTCTGTGTCTACTGTAATATCCCCTATAGTTTGTTTTGTTGTTGTTTTGCCCACAACAGGCACTCATTAAGTATTGTTTGAATTTAAATTTTGTCCTATTGGTTTTTATTGGCATTTCTAAGAGTTTACTGTAGAATTCAGTTGTTTGTTTTCAACTTTTTAGTGACCTATACTTTGTTCGTGCTATTTAAGAAATGTTATCCATTTGTATATTAGTCAGTCATAATTGTGTTTCTCCAATAATAATTGTTACTTCTGTTTGGGAATGTCAACCAGATAACTTTTCATGTTGTGATTTCATAAAAGCTTGGTGGAAAAGAGGAGAGGGATGGGGTGTGGTATAAACCATGTATTTGATGTCATATTGAATCTTCTTGTGTATATTTGGATTGATATTGTAGAGTTGCAAAACCAGGTAGGACTTTAGAAATCTTTGAGCCTATAGCCTTTGTTTTGTTGAAAAAATTAAGGCAAAGTGACGTAGTTGATTGCCCATTGTCATGCAACTAGAAGGTGTCAGAACTATGACTTAAATACAGGTGTTTTCAATTCCCCTTCAACATTCTTTTCAAAGGCAATATTTGTGGGAGAAGTGTTCAAAACCACCATTGTGTTTACATTTTATAGCTGTATTCACCTATTACAATTTTTATATTATGTGTACTACAGATGATCTAGATGATATGATTAGGACATTATGCCCCTTGACTACTGGTATTCATTCATTGTTTCATATATATAACGTAAAATGATTTCTTATAAATGAAATCAAAATACATTTTTTATTATTTCACCAAAGGCCATTTTAAACTACCTTGTTTAGTGACATATGTACAGTGTGGTAAACTGACATTATAACTCAATGTTTTCTTGTCATTCTTTAGACTTCCTGCTATATCCTGATCATCACTATTGCAAATATTGCAAATTTGGCCAGTACAGCTACTGCAATCACAATCCAAAGGGATTGGATTGTTGTTGTTGCAGGAGAAGACAGAAGCAAACTAGCAAGTAATTTGGTTTTCTCTTTCGATTAAATGGGCATGTTAGGATTCACTTTAAATCGGTGATGATAAATGAGGCTGTAAGCCTTTTATTTTTGTTCTGGGTATTTTTTAAGAATGATAAATTGAAAGCATACTTTTTTTTCTTACCTTATTGTCAGTTTTAGTGCTGATGTATCTCACTGTTATGAAGTTAACTTATAGGATAGCTAACTTCTCTTTTATCCTACGCAAACTTGGCAAATGGAATAACTTTTTCTTTCCTTTTTTTTTTAAAAAAAAATTCAATCAACTTTCTAAATGTTAATACTTAGAACAGTGCAAATCTGACATGAGATTT
Source organism: Theropithecus gelada (assembly GCF_003255815.1). Classification (NCBI taxonomy): domain Eukaryota; kingdom Metazoa; phylum Chordata; class Mammalia; order Primates; family Cercopithecidae; genus Theropithecus; species Theropithecus gelada. The sequence goes on along the minus strand of NC_037680.1, from coordinate 66,087,601 downwards.
TACTGGTCATACCTATGAATGTTATTATTGATGCTTATCAATCATATGGATGTTATTTTTCTCTAAATAAAATGGAAACAACTTAATTGTAGGAGAGACTCTGGAAGTTAATCTTCTACCTTAAAGTTATAATCTATAACTTTTATTACATTATGTACAATGTAATATAATTGCTGTTACAAATACCAAAGAAATAGAGAACACAATATAGTTTTTAAGAAGCTTACCATCTTAGTTGTCCATTGGAAATATAAATAAGTGGTCAAAGAACATCTGAAGAATGCTTACAAACAACATGTCCTATTCTGTCAATATTACTTAGGCTCAGAATAACCTCCCTCACTCATTATTGCCTGCCGTCCCCTCACATGACACACAGACAGAATTTGGATTGATAATTACACAGGGGAAAGGAGGAAGGGTACACCTCCCTACCTGTCAGATCAGCTGAGTCAACTCTGCTGATCACTGAGATAATGCGTATAACACACACATTACCCAACTCTCCTGACAGACAAGTAAACCATTCTTGATGACTTAAATGACTTATCCCAGGATGCAGAAGGCAAGATTATGTGCTGGGATTAGCTTTGTTTGGACCATTTGGTTAAAAAAAAAGTTAGAAAGGAGGGGTGAGTGAAGGAGGACAAAGTCTGTGGAAGGTCTAGAAGAAGAAGAATTTGCCTGAATCATCACTTTGTGGTTGCAGTATTCTTATTAAGTCAGAAATCCCACAGTGATTGATATAAAAGATGGTGTGTATGTAAGATGAATTTAGCATGTGTGAATCTGTATCACAGGAAATTCTCTCTGGAGCTAAAATCATGATTCTCATTTACTTTCTTCCTGTGATCATTTATAATGAGGAATAATTTCATGTCTTTTTTGTCACATTGAACTAGACGAACTTGTCCTTTTTTGTTTACTTTCTCTTTTTAACACACTATTTAAAGCATGTAAAATATATCCATGTTTTAAAATTCAAAGGGTACAAAAGGATATATTTTGACAATAGATCACATACATATTTGTTGGAATGTAGTTGACTTTTACAATGAGTATTCTATAATTTATGCAGCAGCTATAGATAAAATGAAAATAAAATAAAATAATTTTCTTTCACTTAACTGATCTTAACTAACTCATTTGACTCTGTAAAGTCTGAAATATGAAAAAGTTAACCAGAATTTTTAACTTGTCCTAATAACTTGTAATTTGTCCTTGTGTGTGTATGTGTGTGTTTGTATACACACACATAAATATAAATACAAACATCCCACATAACTCTGTGGGATTTTTCTATGAAGTGATGTCCCAGAATAACAACAAAAATATGACTGGTCGTTTCTCAGCTGTCTCTCTTTATATTAGGAATTATTGCAGGGTGGAAGAATCTAGGCTATTCAGTCTTTTTCTAACTTTCTGATGTTTTCCAAGTTTAGGAAAGGAAGTGAGATGTTTGTTGAACTCTTGTCCACTCTACATTAGCTTTTAGTAAGTGGTGCTCTTTCACATCCAGCCAGCAGTGTGGGCTGGTGGACTAGTGAAGGAAAACTTTCTGCATGTTTCAAAACAGGAAACAGAAACTTCTTTAGTTCTGAAGTTCAGCAAGTATCTAATTATGGATTTTTTGTGCCATTTCTGCTATTGCAGAGTTAAAGGAGAACAGAGAAAAAGGAGGAGGATAAAAAAAAATGGGACAAAGAAGGGGGAAAGTACATCTAGAAGGGACTCCCCCTGCTGCCTTGGGTTCCTGTGAGGTTGTGTCTCTGTACACAGACGCACCTACTCTAGGCAGGAATGGTTTATGTTTATGCAGGCTGATTTTTGAGGTTGTGGCAAAGAAACCCAGGTAGGGGCCTAGGCCGGGCAGGCTTCACCTGTGTGTGTTATGTGTAGAGGGTGAAAGGGGAGGGGTATGCGCATGAAAAGTAAAAGTTGTGAGCTGATTGCTCCCATTTCCTCATCACAGTGTTTCTTAATTTTACAGATTGTTTTAAAACTAGAAGCTGTATCACTGAGGGTAAAAGAACAGGAGGAATTTTTCCCTACCAAGGTTAAAAAGTTTTAGAATTTCAGTGGCATCAGTCCAAAATACAGCAGTCATTATCCAGTTTAGAAAGTTCCAGAAAAGGTGTTATTTTTTCAAATAAATACTGCTAACTAATCTGTTAACTAATTAGGTATTTTCTAGGTGCTTGATTTAGTACAATATTTTACGATAACTTTCTCTTGTGCCACGTTTGAATCTTACTTCCTTTTCCCAGACTTTTTAATTCCATCTATTGCTTTTTTTCCTCCTCCATTTCTTTGAGGCTCACTCTTTATTAGCATCTTCTGAGATTTTTCTTGCCCATCATTCTAAAAAATAATCTGACAGTTAGCTTGATCAAGTATGTATGGCAGATAAATTTTGTGTTTGTGTGGTATTGATTAAAAATCTATTTCATATATGAAGTAGACAAACCTGCTAGCAAATTAAAAAATTTTTTTTCTTCTATGAGATGTAATATACCCATTATAATATAAGTAGTTATTTAATGTCATGTTCTGTGCCACAGCTGTAGCTGAGAACAGTTAAATTGGAATCAAATGAATACATATTTATGTGCTTATGTAAGACTAAACATAAATTGGTAAAGAACATATATTTGCATATTCATAAGACTGATTCTTTTCTAGCCTGCTACCAGTAAGATGATTAAGTCTTTTTTTTTTTTAAATATTTTATCCATTCTGAATCAGAAAAATTAAAAGCTGTTTTCTAATACAACATTTCTACTGACACCTACATATTATTAACTTCCTAAGTATAATATAAAAGATGGAAATTGGTGACATTGGGAAGCTCCACGAGCTCTTGAAAACTGAAGTAGTGAAAGAGTAAGAAATAATTTTAACTAAAATAATTTATTGTTGTCGTTCTGGGACTTTAAGATTCAAATATATGTGTTCTTTAGTTACTTGCTTTTTGGATTCCAATTATTGAGTTATTTGGATAAATTCCACACTTCTCTGTTGGCTTATGAGTTGGAAACTTATTAGTTAGTGGGAGGCAGATGGTAGTGAAGCCTCTGCAATGGCAGTCCAGTGTAAGATCAATGAAGGCTGCCTTTGCCTCTCAAGTGAAAGGTGAAATATGTCAAAGTTCTCCTGTTATCATATATGCAATATGTACTCATAGGGCTAATTGGAAAGCAATTGAGGACCAGGAAGAATTACAGAAGGAATAAAGACAATCTTCTGTTAATGTACTTCTTTGTCACGTATTGCTTTTCCCTTAAGGTGACCCAAATGATTGCTTAAGACTGGTCTCACTAATTTTCACTCTGTTCTGTGAGACAGGGAATGAGAAAGTAGATCACTTTCTTTTTGTTCTAAAACTTTTGGTTTTATTTTATTTTAATTAATTTTTTATACTGATACATAATTGTGCTTATTATGGAGTACATAGGGATGTTGTGATAAGATGAGATGGAGATACATCTCTATCATCTCAAACATATATCATTTCTTTGTGTTGGACATTTTTTTAACTTCCTCTTTATTTATTTTGTCCTCCACTCTGACTCAGGAATACATTCCCATAGTCAAATTCTAGACTATTATCACCCCTAAATTCTCTCCTCCCATAATCTCAGTCTTAGGCATCCATATCTTGAAAAATCACCTTCTATCGTTCCAGTAACTTCTTCACTACCACAGCCTCAACAATCCCTCAATATGGTTGGCACCTACAAACCATTCATTCCACTGCCTTTTCACTGTCCATCACCTCTCTCTTGTCTCTTTCGTACCCAGCTTAAATTTCAAGGCCAGTCATGATTATATGATCATCTCCTGGCATATATCCTTAGCTCAGTTGGCCCCCTCTCGTTTTGTCACTTTTGTTTTGTAAGACTATGGTTAAATCCAACTTTCCACAGTAGAGCATGGCTGGAAAAAAAATGCACGAACTTGCTCAGTATTCTCACTTGAGGTTCAGGGCCACAGAGTTGGTCCTTTCATGCTTCCAGATAATCACACTTTTTTTTTTCTCTGATTCTTTCCTTCTCCACTTTCCTAGAGGACCATTCACAGTTGTTTCTCCTCTCTCATCGCATGTTCAAGTCCTTCTCCCCCATCCTCACTTTCATCAATGACCTGGCTTTGTATTTTGCTGAGAAAATGGAAGAAATGAGAAGAGAGCTTCTGTGTGATTCCACCATCATATCTCTCTTCCTACCTGTACCTGAAGCTATATATGTGGCCTCTACTCTTGTTACTATTGATGAATTGTGTTCCTGTCTAAGAACAACTCCTTCAGTTATGTGGTAGATTCAGATTACATCCCTTAACTACTGTATCATTCCAGGCAGCACATAATCCTGCTCTAAGTTTGCTCCTCTTAAAAATCCCTATCTTTAGCATACTTCCTTCTCTGGTACTCTAGTTCTTTGTTCTTCTTTTTGTGAAAACATATCCAAAAGACTTGTCTATTTCCACTTCCATTTTTTGGGAAGTACCTTGCTTTCCATAAGGCCACGGAAAGCATTCACATTGTGCTCCAGGGTATGACTCACTGAAAATACAAATGGTGTCCCCTGGGGTTGGCACCAGTCTCTTAAATCAGCTTTATTCAGGCATTGCCCTTATCGTTCTCCTTTTTTTGAGGTCTCCAGAATCTCTCATGTGACCAAGCTAGTGTTTCTTCTCAGTGCTTCTCTTTGCTGTGATGCTCTTTTTTTCAGTGAGTCCTTCTCTGAATACACACACACACACATACACACACACACACACTTGTTGATTTATTGTATTTTCTTTCCTGTGAGAATATAAACTCCGTGAAGATAGGGAAGGATGTTACTTGTCTTCCTTACAGTGTTAAGAATTGTTGAGAATAATGCCTAGCTTATAATAGGCATTTAACATATATTTGTTGAAAAAAATGAATGTAGAGTTACTGCTGTATTCATTTTAAAAAGCTGTTAGACTGATTTTGCAATTCCAAGTGAATTATAATTTTTGAAGCAAATTTAGTGGGACTTGACCCAAACAACAAATATTTTTCTAACAAAATGGCTTTCTTACAAATGTGCTTTTAGAAAACCACATTTTAGTAATCTGTACTCTTGGTTTACAGGTTTGTATTGTGTAAATGGGCAGTCTTTGATGGGTTTGTACACTTACCTGCCTCTTTCACCTGCTTCTCTAGACATGAATGCCACCATACGAAGGATTGACCAGTTAACCAACATCTTGGCCCCCATGGCTGTTGGCCAGATTATGACATTTGGCTCCCCAGTCATCGGCTGTGGCTTTATTTCTGGATGGAACTTGGTATCCATGTGTGTGGAGTACTTTCTGCTCTGGAAGGTTTACCAGAAAACCCCAGCTCTAGCTGTGAAAGCTGCTTTTAAAGAAGAGGAAACTGAATTGAAACAGCTGAATTTACACAAAGGTAAACTGAACACCATGATCACTCCTTTTGTTCTCATGTTCAGACCTTAAATGTTGGTGAAGATCAAAACTATTTTGAATTTGTATCAGGTTTTATTATCAGTGGGGGCCGGATGAGGTTAAATATATCACTTTGGTAGATGAGGCAAGAGCAGGCTTTTGAGGATCTAGGGAAAAAATCTGGGTTGAATCTGGTGGAGTTGGAATGGGTCGCCTAGCCCTCTTCCTTGATGTTAGCAGTAGTCATAGAGGTTCAATTACTTGAGAGATGGCTGGGCAAAGCTAAGTCAGGCCTGGGAAACAAAAGTGGGGAAAAAAAGAGAATGAAAGAATCCCTTGAGTCTGTGAGGAGGGAGTTATGTGGTCATTTGTAGGATAGTGGAAGGGAGTGAGGACACAAAGATGGGTATTTCACTGGAGAAGAGGCAGTTGGGCTTCTGGGTAAATGGAATATTTTACCCAACTCTGCAGGGACCCAGAAAATAATATGCTCTTTTTTTTTTTTTTTTTTTTCTTCTTGAGATGGAGTCTTGCTCTGTTGCCCAGGCTGCAGTGCAATGGTGCCATCTCGGCTCACTACAAGCTCTGCCTCCTGGGTTCATGCCATTCTCCTGCCTCAGCCTCCCAGGTAGCTGAGACCACAGGCACCCACCACCATGCCTGGCCACTTTTTTTGTATTTTTAGTAGAGATGGAGTTTCACCGTGTTAGCCAGGATGGTCTCGATCTCCTGACCTTGTGATCCTCCCTCCTCGGCCTCCCAAAGTGCTGGGATTACAGGCGTGAGCCACCGCGCCCAGCCAATATGCTGTGTTTTCTTAGACAATTTTTATATTTTATCTGGTGAGTTTTCCTGCTGTTTACTTTGGTGGGAGTATAATTCCTAAGAGCAAGAGAGAGAGAGGAAAAAAAAGAGGGCTAGATCAATAGTATTTTGTTTATTTAATAAAAATGACACTTGATGATTATTCCTTGGCTGGAACTCTTAGATTATTAGTAAAAGAAAATACATATTATAATGTATAACCAAGGGTACCCATTGGGGAGGGGAATAGAAGGAAAAAAATACTATTAATAATTGGCTTTTATTTCTACATGTCCTCCCCAACAAAATAATGATACCTTTTATTAACAGATACTGAGCCAAAACCCCTGGAAGGAACTCATCTAATGGGTGTGAAAGACTCTAACATCCATGAGCTTGAACATGAGCAAGAACCTACTTGTGCCTCCCAGATGGCTGAGCCCTTCCGTACCTTCCGAGATGGATGGGTCTCCTACTACAACCAGCCTGTGTTTCTGGCTGGCATGGGTCTTGCTTTCCTTTATATGACTGTCCTGGGCTTTGACTGCATCACCACAGGGTACGCCTACACTCAGGGACTGAGTGGTTCCATCCTCAGTATTTTGATGGGAGCATCAGCTATAACTGGAATAATGGGAACTGTAGCTTTTACTTGGCTACGTCGAAAATGTGGTTTGGTTCGGACAGGTCTGATCTCAGGATTGGCACAGCTTTCCTGTTTGATCTTGTGTGTGATCTCTGTATTCATGCCTGGAAGCCCCCTGGACTTGTCCGTTTCTCCTTTTGAAGATATCCGATCAAGGTTCATTCAAGGAGAGTCAATTACACCTACGAAGATACCTGAAACCATTATTACAACTGAAATATACATGTCTAATGGGTCTAATTCTGCTAATATTGTCCCAGAGACAAGTCCTGAATCTGTGCCCATAATCTCCGTCAGTCTGCTGTTTGCAGGCGTCATTGCTGCTAGAATCGGTAAGAAATCTCTTTTTATATATTAATGAACTAAAGTGTCTTTTTGTAATGTAGGTTCAGAGAATCCATTAATAAAATGATCTGAAATGTTCCCTAAATGTTAATTTAAGCAAAATCCACTATTATGAAATTTTTATTTTACATATTTATATATGTATTTTGTTTTATATTTTATTTTATAGTTTGAAAACCTGTATTTGTTTACCTTATTATGTACATATACTTAAAACATGGTTCAGGCTTGAACATTTTTTCTAAATGAGTCTCTTAAATATTCCTTTTTTTTTTTTTTTTTTTTGAGACAGGGTCTTGCTCTGTTACCCAGGCTGGAGTGCAGTGGTGCAGTCACAGCTCACTGCAGGCTCGACCTCCTGGGATCAAGCAATCCTCCTGCCTCAGTCCCCCAAGTAGCTGGGACTACAGCCATGCGCCACCTTGCCCGGCTAATTTTTGTATTTTGTAGAGATGGGATTTTGCCATGTTGCCGAAGGTGGTCTTGAATTACTGAGCTCAAGGGATTACTTTTTAAATGTAACTTAATTTATAAAAGATATTAGCTATATTAATTATACTGCCATCTAGTAGAGTATTGATACTGCAATAACCCTAACAAAAAAAACTGTAGTTTAGAGAATATTCCCATGGGACAACACTAAAAACATAATGTTTTTAGTGTTTAAAAGAAGATGTGAAAGTAAGAAAAAAAATCCTTCAAAGGTCTTCTCTAGCCAATATGTATTTATTATATACTTTGCCACACAAATGGATTTTATAGCCCTGGAAGGAAACATAAAGACTTCTTACAGAGCAACATTTAAGTAATCATTAATAGAGTACTGATGAGTTATCTCTGAATTCACTCTTGAAATGAAACTGTTTTTATCTTGTGATTCAAAGCAGTTCATTAATTTATTGGAGATATTAATTTCCAGGCAAGACAGCTTTATTGTTTGGGCTTTAGAACTCTAGCAGTAATGTAACAATGGTTTAAAGTTTCCTTACACTTTAACCATAACCATTTATTAGGTCATTTGAAACTTTAAAAATACTAGTATTTATACTATAATGGGATTTAGTGTGTCTCTGACTTCAAAGTTTTGTTTTTGTATCACAGAAAAACAGAACTAAGAAGTTTGTTGATTAGACTTCCTTTTGTCTGTTGACTGTAAAAATCATTTATTGAGGCCACTAATAACCCAATATTTATTTATGAAAAATAACTATCTAAGGCAAGGCTATGGTATATTTAAGGTGGCTTAAAGACAGTCAGGCTGAAATGTATATTTTGCATATGTCAACTGATTTTTATCTGTAATTTGAAATGTATGCCTGTAAACTAAAATCTAATCTTTAAAAAAACATTTTATTATAGGTCTTTGGTCCTTTGATTTAACTGTGACACAGTTGCTGCAAGAAAATGTAATTGAATCTGAAAGAGGCATTATAAATGGTGTACAGAACTCCATGAACTATCTTCTTGATCTTCTGCATTTTATCATGGTCATCCTGGCTCCAAATCCTGAAGCTTTTGGCTTGCTCGTATTGATTTCAGTCTCCTTTGTGGCAATGGGCCACATTATGTATTTCCGATTTGCCCACAATACTCTGGGAAATAAGCTCTTTGCTTGTGGTCCTGATGCAAAAGAAGTTAGGAAGGAAAATCAAGCAAATACATCTGTTGTTTGAGACAGTTTAACTGTTGCTATCCTGTTACTAGATTGTATAGAGCACATGTGCTTATTTTGTACTGCAGAATTCCAATAAATGGCTAGGTGTTTCTCTCCGTTTTTACCACAGCTGTGCCTTGAGGACTAAAAGCTATTTAGGAAACCTAAGTCAGCCGAAATGAACTGGTTAACTTCCCTTATGTTTAGGCATGGAAAAAAATTGGAAAAGAAAAACTCAGTTTAAATACGGAGACTATAATGATAACACTGAATTCCCCTATTTCTCAAGAGTGGATACAATCTTACCTGAAAGAGTGAATTCAGTTATCCTTTGGCAGATTCTTATCTGTACTAGAATTCAGATATGTCAGTTTTCTGCAAAACTCACTCCTGTTCAAGACTAGCTAATTTATTTTTTGCATCTTATTTAGTTATATTTTAAAAACAAATTCTTCAAGTATGAAGACTAAATTTTGATAACTAATATTTTCCTTATTGATCCTATTGATCTGAAGGTATTTACATGTATGTGGAAAAACAAAACACTTAACTAGAATTCTCTAATAAGGTTTATGGTTTAGCTTAAAGAGCACCTTTGTATTTTTATTATCAGATGGGGCAACATATTGTATTAAGCATATGTAGCACTTCACAGCATGGTTATCATGTAAGCTGCAGGTAGAAGCAAAGCTGTAAAGTAGATTTATCACACAATGAGTGCATACAGACTTCAAATATGTTAATAGTTTGGTCATAGAACCTAGAAGCCAAAAGCCACATAGAAGGGCAAGAATCCCAATTTAACTCATGTTACCATCATTAGTGATCTGTGTTGTAGAACATGAGGGTGTAAGCCTTCAGCCTCGCAAGTTACATGTAGAAAACCCACAATTGTAAAGGTTTTGTCTTACAAATCACTTGATTTACTTTTAACACACTCAGGTAGAATATTTTTATTTTTACTGTTTTATACCCAGAAGTTATTTCTGCATTGTTCTACAGCAAGAATGTTCATAAAAGTATCCCTTTCAAATGGCTTTGAGAAGAACAGAAGAAAAAAAGTTTGTATATATTTTTAAAAATTGTATTAAAAGTCAGTTTGCAACATGTCTGTACCAAGATGGTACTTTGCCTTAACCGTTTATATGCACTTTCATGGAGACTGCAATACGTTGCTATGAGCACTTTCTTTATCCTTGGAGTTTAATCCTTTGCTTAATCTTTCTACAGTATGACATAATGATTTGCTATGTTGTAAAATCTTTGTAAAAAATTTCTATATAAAAATATTTTTAAAATCTTAATTTCTTTTTCCTGAATTCTGTTCCCCAATTATTTAACAAGGCTTTTGTTACAGAACATCTGTTTTGGATAACTTGTTTTTCTCTATAAAGGGCTACAGTGTCATGATTTTTAGTGTTATCTCCCAGTTCATATTTCTAGTTTATGGTGGCCTGGATAAAAGTGTAGTAAACATGAGGCCCAGCACTCTCTCTTTGACTTTGAATATGCCACACTAAGCACTTTTAAGTTCTCATTTCTGTTTTCCTTTCTGTAAATGGGAGATGATAGTATAAAACAACCCTACCTACCTTTCAACTTCCCTGGTTGAATAAAATAAGAGAAGCCATGTGGAATCACTTTGTGGACTACAAGACAAGCTAGCATTTTTACTAGAGGTTGGACCTTAGTAATGACGGGGAGCTGAGGACAGATGTCTGGTGTCTCTACAGAGTAGAGCCACATTCTACATAAAGGAAACATTTATTGGGGACTTGATCTAAACTGCGATCAGTCCTAAGGATGCAGATTGGACTCAGACATAGTTGATCAGAGTCTCCTTTCCTTTCTCCTAAAATTGAGAACTTGAGAACATTTGGCATCACCCTGCAGCTACAGATCTGTTCATGATGATTGTGCAAACTAGATGCCTCTGTTAGGTTTGGCTGCTGTCTGGAACAGGCTCTCTGCTCTCTCCCACAGGGGTCAAGGCTGAGGTTGAAGATCTGTCCTGAATGTTTGCAGTTGTAACTGCAAGGCCTATGACCTTGAAAAATTAACAGAACCACATTAGCAAGGGGAGGCCTCAGCTCTTAATATGGGCATTTTGCTAGTCTGTGCATCTTGACAGAGAGGCCCTGTGTAGGAAAAAGCAGCATGGAGTTGAAGAGTTAATAGGAATTTTTACAGCTGCTGCTCTTACCTTTGCAGACTACTGCTCGGAGCAGGAGGAGGAAGGAAGTGTAAAAGAATCACTGCTGGTCTGGACAGCCATTGTTGTTTACTTCCTCAGACCATAGAAGTAGGGCAGGAGTAGGTGACCCGTGTGGCTGTGTCATGCGGGAGCTTCTAAATATGGGGTCAAACTCAAATAACTGCAGAGCCCATTAGGTCATTAAAATGAATGAAGTAGATTTAGAAATAGGAAAATACTCATTTTTTATGTAATTGCATTTTACAAAACGGTTTTTGTTCCCACTTAAAAACAAATTCATTACATTTTTTTCCTGCTTTTCTCTGTTGCATGCAGGCTTCTTACGGTGATTAAGTTGGTTCTTTCAGCATACACACCCTTTGTTTGCATATTAAACATAGGTAAATCATCTTCATTTCTATAAAGAAATATCTCCCTTTTTTGGAAACATCTGGCTTGCTTGATTTTTTTTTTTCATTTTTCCCTACCCTTTAAGAAAATAAGAGTATAAATAAGAAATTACTTTCCTGTTTCCTGTAAGACAAAGTGCAAGAGGCATGCTAAATTGCAATGGCCTTGGCAGTCCTATTGGAGTGGTAATAGGGTGCACCCAGGGTAAGGGGTCAGCTGTAAGCACTCCCCATTGCCATGCTGGAATGTGGGTCCTGTGTTGTCAGATCTTTTGATCTTCAAAGAGGAGCTGGGGATTCTGAAATCTCCAAATTCTTTTTTGTTTGTTTTTTGTTTTTGAGACAGTCTCACTCTGTCACCCAGGATGGAGTGCAGTGGCATGATCTGGGCTCACTGCAACCTCCACCTCCTGGGTTCAAGCAATTCTTGTGCCTCAGACTCCCGAGTAGCTGGGGCTACACGCCCCTGCCATCACACCCATCTAATTTTTGTATTTTTAGTAGAGATGGGGTTTCACCATGTTGGCCTGGCTGGTCTCGAACTCCTGACGTCACATGATCTGACCGGCTTGGCCTCCCAAAGTGCTGGGATTACTAGCGTGAGCCACTGCCTCCGGCCTGGGATCTCCAGGTTCTTTAATATTGGCAACTTATTTCAAAGTGCTAAAAATACTTTGCTAGCCAAACAAAATACATGCCATTTTAAAAGCTTTTCTCTCAGGGGATTGTTTGTGAGCAAGGAAATATAATTTAATTAAAGCTACTGTGTCCGGAATTGGTGGGCTCTTGGCCTCACTAACTTCAAGAATGAAGCTGCAGACCCTCGCGGTGAGTGTTACAGTTCTTAGAGATGGTGTGTCCGGAGTTTGTTCCTTCAGACGTTCAGATGTGTCTGGAGCTTCTTCCTTCTGGTGAGTTCGTGGTCTCGCTGTCAGGAGTGAAGCTGCAGACCTTCGTGGTGAGTGTTACCGTTCTTAAAGGCAGCGTGTCTGGAGTTATTCGTTCTTCCCAGTGGGTCCATGGTTTCATTGACTTCAGGAGTGAAGCTGCAGATCTTCACAGTGAGTGTTACAGCTCATAAAGGCAGCGTGGACCCAAAAAGTGAGCAGCAACATTTACTGCAAAGAGCAAAAGAACAAAGCTTCCACAGTGTGGAAGAAGACCCAAGCAGGTTGCCGCTGTCTCGGGCAGCCTGCTTTTATTCCCTTTTCTGACCCTACCCACATCCTGCTGATTGGTTCATTTTACAGAGAGCTGATTGGTCCGTTTACAATCCTCTAGGTAGACATAAAAGTTCTCCAAGTCCCCACTAGGTTAGCTAGATACAGAGTACCAATTAGTGTATTTACAAACCTTGAGCTAGACACTGAGTGCTGATTGGTGTATTTACAAACCCTGAACTAGACACAGAGTGCTGATTGGTGCATTTACAATCCTTGAGCTAGACACAGAATCACAGAGTGCTAGTCCTCCAAGTCTACACTAGGTTAGCTAGATACAGAGTATCAATTGGTGTATTCCAAAACCCTGAGCTAGACACAGAGTGCTGATTGGTGCATTTACAATCCTTGAGCTAGACACAGAGTGCTAGACGGAAAAGTTCTCTAAGTCCCCACTAGGTTAGGTAGATACAGAGTGCTGATTGGTGCACATACAATCCTTCAGCTAGATATAAAAGTTCTCCAAGTCCCCATCGAGTTCAGGAACCCAGCTAGCTTCACCCAGTGGATCCTGCACCAGGGCTACAGGCGGAGTTGCCTGCCAGTCCCGAGCCGCGCCTGCACTCCTCAGCCCTTGGGCTGTCCATGGGACTGGGCGCCACGGAGCAGGGGGCCGTGCCCTCCGGGGAGACTCAGGCCACGGGAGCCCACCGCAGCGGGGGAAGCTCAGACATGGCGGGCTGCAGGTCCCGAGCCCTGCCCTGCGGGGAGGCAGCTAAGGCCCGGCTAGAATTTGAGTGTGGCGCTGGCGGGCCGGCACTGCTAGGGGACCCGGCGCAACCTCTGCAGCTACTGGCCTGGGTGCTAAGCCCCTCACTGCCCTGGGCCGGCGGGCCTAGCTGGCCGCTCCGTGTGAGGGGCCGGCGGAGCCCACGCCCGCGCCCGGCGGAACTCACACTGGCCCACGAGCACAGCCCCGGTTCCCGCCGGCACCTCTCCCTCCACACCTCCTGGGAAGCAGAGGGAGGAGTTTCCGGCCTCAGCCAGCCCAGAGAGGGACTCCCACGGTGCCGTGGCGGGCTGAAGGGCTCCTCAAGCGCCGCCAGAGTGGATGCCGAGGCCAAGGAGGCGCTGAGAGTGAGGGCTGCTAGCACATTGTCACCTCTCACTACCAAGTGTGGGAAGAGAGCAGAATGAATGGACAAGAATTGCAAAGTAAGGAGAACAAGAAAGAACTGGGCAGACATTTGTGGTAAAGAATATTAAGCTATTAAGCATCCTTTATTGGAGGTTCCTTTAGGCCAAGTGATCTATGTATTTATTACTTGCCATACTGATGTAAGTATGAATTCTACCACATAGTTTCTTTATTCCATGTGTTTGCACTATTGGGCTGTAGGATAATGACGTTTAAAAAAAAGAAAAAGCTTTCAAGTTGCCAGAATCATAAAGATGGTGCACTCCTGTTTTGAAAAAGAAAAGAAGCACCAAATTTTAAAGAATGAAAATCCACTTCTCCCATTCCACTCCCTGAATCCTCAGAAGTATCCACTGTGAACAGTTTAGGGTTTGTTCTTATAGTTCGTTTTTACTGAAGTTTTGAAAACAAATCTTTTTATATCATAATTTGGTTTCCTCAACAAGATTCTATCTCTGCTGACTATTATGTATTTTTTTCCCACATTCTAAGGAAGGTTAAAATAAAAGTCATGTTTGCATTAAGATTGTTGATACAGAAATTTAAAACTTTCATAGAACAAAGGAAAATAGACACACAATTTATCTAGTCTAATATTGATATTTATTGTGATTAAAAATAAATTTAGTCCATGATTCTTTTCAGCCAAGGAATAAGATCGCTGAGTTTTACTTTCCTCTGTCAAATGATACTTCAAACTCTGTAATGTCAGTTAAGCATTTCTCCTTCTTTTTATAATGTCATCTTCCTCTTGATCCACCTTCCAGAAAAATCTTTGCTATCGGGAAATTTTTATTTTATAGGACAGCAATTCAAGAATAGAGTTGGAAAGTTAGAACAACCTTGTGGCAACACATACACAATTAGCACAAGTCTGAACTGGGTACACTTAGTCACACTTTAAAAGTTAAATGACTTTTTCTTCCTTATAAGGAGACTTGTTTTCAACTCCAAAAGGGAGCAAGTATTTTATCTAAAGAATGGACAAATGGGAGATCAAAGTACAATACAAGTAAGTGCTTTTTTTTTTTCGTGTTCTTTACCCTGGCCTCTATGTAGGTTAGTATATATTTTTCTATTTGAACATTTTCCTTATTGCATTTTACTGGGAGAAAAGTGCACTGCAAAGTTTCTGAAGTAAATATGTTCAAAATCGACTTGGTGGTTGTCCTAAACTGATGTATACAATTGCAATGATGATAATACAGAAGTTAATCTAATTAAATAGATTGAAGATATAAGAGAATAGATATATTTTATGGTAACTAAAATACTTCAAAAGAAATCCATGTTTTGAAGAATTATGTTTTAAAGACCTTATAATAAATGATCTCAAATAAGCAGGACATGGTCACATATTAAGTCCTATCTAAAGTAATATTTGAGCTTAATGTGAAGATAATTAAAAGAATGTCCAATGATAGATTTAATATTTTATTTAATACTATGTATTAACCAAATAGATACATATCTTCTTACCTATTAAATCCAAGGTATTTAAGTAAAGACACTCCAGTGGAAAGGAATTAACATTTGAACATCTATTATTTGTCAACACTTTATTCATTTAGTCCTCACCATAACTCGGTGAAAAATATATTATGTGTGCTTTATAGATGAGGAAACATTCTTAGAATAAATGTCATGTGCTTGTGCAACTAGTAAGTAGCAGAACAGAATCTAAAACGATTTCTGTCTGTGTCCAGAGGCTTTCTCTCCTCCATATCCCACAACCCTGGCATGAGCTTTTTCTAATGAGAAGTGCCAGAAAATCCTTAATATCCTAAGGGGCCTATTTGTTTATGGCAAATGAGGAGTCCTAGGGTGGAATCATCACCAGATCAAAGACAAATTTCTGGCATGAAAAAGTATTAATAGGGCCACGGTGGCTCACGACTGTAATCCCAGCACTTTGGGAGGCCTAGAGGGTGCGGATCACGAGGTCAGGAGCTCTAGACTAGCCTCGTCAATATGGTGAAACCCTGTCTCTACTAAAAAATACAAAAATTAGCCAGGTGTGGTGGCGTGCACCTGTAGTCCCAGCTGCTCAGGAGGCTGAGGCAGGAGAATCTCTTGAACCCGGGAGTCAGAGGTTGCAGTAAGCTGAGATCGCGCCACTGCACTCCAGCCTGGGTGACAGAGCGAGACTCTGTCTCAAAAAAAAAAAAAAAAAAAAAAAGCATTAATAGATGCGTGAGTACTGATACATAAGTCCTAGTACAAAAGGCTGTAACACTGGTACAAGCCATCGTTTCCGGAGTAGCTTAGATTGACAGATAAGGAGAACCAGTGAGGGAAGCTGGCAGAAGGATCTATACAAAACAGCTGCTCCTGTTCACCCATGCAGAACACATTTGCAGTGAAACTGATATGGTGACATTTGCAAGTGAATGGCTGAAGAAAGTTAACAATTAGTTAGGATGGGGGTGGTACTCCTGGTGAAGGTATGCCCCACCACAACGCCCGCCCAGAGCACACCCTCCTGTCCTCCTGTTCTGATATTGGGAGTGGAACCCTGAATTACCTTTGTGCTCTCTGCCCATGTATCTTAAAGAAGTCTACCCAGTGACACGACTTGCCCACTAGCACAGAAATCCTTCTAGTCAGTGTGATATCTGTTCAGAAAAACCCCACTTAACAACAGAGGAAATGCACACGAGCTACTTGAATTCATCAATCTAGTCTTTCTCTCATGAGTATGTGCAGATAACCAATGATGGCCAGATATCTGGGGAAAATCAACAGCATCAGATAGGACTAAGATGAAAAAAGAAAGTCATAGACCAATGAAAACAGGTTATTTAGGGAAGAAAAAATTTTAAAAACGCTAGTTAATGTCCTCAGAGATTGATGAAAGAATGGTGTCTTTAAGAAAAGTACATGGTTTTATGCAAAAAGAGAACAAGAGGAAATTAAAAATATGATTGCCCCTCCCTCCCTCCATTTAATAAAAGTCTGGGCTTAAAAGTAGAGCAAACAGACAAAGTAACTATGAGAGAAAAAAAGTAAGAGATCATAAAGATTAATCTAGGATGTCAAATACCTTTCTATTGAGAAATCAAGTGAGAGAGAGCAGATAAACAGAGGAGCTGAACTGGGGGTGGGGGACATAGAAGGAGAAGGAAGCTGGACTACCTTAATGCAATGATGAAGAGTTTATATGTTTCTTGTGTAATGTGGAAAAAAAGCAACAAGAAACTTCAGGAAAAACACAAAAACTTGTACAAGACAGTCATGTTCCACAGAGCAAACTGTTTCATATGGCATGATGCTGAGGAATTACTGGAGTAAAAGAAAAGAAAATTAAGTTCACTTTGATTTTTTTTTTTTTTTTTTTGGAGACAAGGTCTTACTCTGGCTCAGGCTGGAGCGCAGTGGCATGATCTCAGCTCACTGCAGCCTCCAGATTGTCAGTTCAAGAGATTCTCCTCCCTCAGTCTCCCAAGTAGCTGGGATTACAGGCACGCACCACCACGTCTGGCTAATTTTTTTGTATTTTTAGTAGAGATGGAGTTTCACCATGCTGGCCAGGCTGGTCTTAAACTCTTGGTCTCAAGTGATCCACCCAACTCAGCCTCCCAAAGTGCTGGGACTGCAGGTGTGAGCCACTGTGCCTGGATACTTTGATTCTTAAATCATTTCCTTTGAGTGGCAAAGTTTTCCTTACATAGGATTACATTTCTTTCTTCTGAGGTTTAATCGTAATACTTGATTTTGCACTGAATAATATCAACATCATAATAATGTTCTATATGCTATTCGTTTCTAACTTTTAGAATCAACCAGTAAACAAAGCTTAGAAGACTTAATAAAATAAGGACAAGACTCTATAAAACAAAACTTTATTAAAAAACCAAGACTTTATTTTAAAAACCAAGACTGTATTTAAAAACAAGGCTTTATTTTAAAAGCCTTTATATAAACTAGACTTTGCCAGGTATGGTGGCTTATGCCTACTGCAATCCCAACTACATGGAAGGCTGAGGTGGGAGGATTGCTTGAGGCCAGGGGTTCATGACCAGTCTGGGAAACACAGGAGATTCTGTCTCTAAAGAAATAAAAAATAAACAAATATGCTGTGTGTGGTGACATGCATCTGTAGTCCCAACTACTCAGAAAGATCACTTGAGCTCAGGAATTTGAGGCTATAGTGAGCTATGATTGCACCACTTGCACCCTATCCTGGGCAACAAAGGGAGATATTGTCTCTAAAACAAACAATCCACAGGATTTTATATTAAAAACCCAAAAAAGAAAAAAAAACACCCCAAGACTTCATAAAACAAAGAGTATACTGTAAATGTTATAAATACTAGTAATTGAAAAATCATGGTATAGTTAACAAAACCTGGGAGCTACAGGTAAGAAGAAGTGAAGGATAGTGGAGCATTCATACGTTCTCACTTTATAGAGAGGAAGTTGAGATACTTCCTAAAATTAGTGAAAAAGTAAAGAGAATTTAAGCTTATTATTTGAAACAATGAAAGGTAACTAATAAACAGTTATACAGTAACCAACAAAACCTGAGAGAATGATTAGGGAGAAAGCAGCGAGTGAGATGAAGCACTGATCTTTCACAGTGGGTCATTGTTTTGGTTGCTAAATCAAAAAATAGAGCTATATTAGTAGTATTGAGAATTAGATGAGGCAGGCTAACATCAGTCACTTCAGCAGATCCTAATCCTTACCTAAATCTTTTACCTATACGTTTGTTAACAAGCTCATTCTTCTCAAATACATATCTTAATGAGCCCAGTGATTGACTTATTGGGAGAACAACTTACACCATTCATTTGGAAACACAGGTTTAGGAAGATATAAGCAGACTTTTTCAGAAGTCTATTATTGTGATGTGTTAATGGTCATTAAATTGACTGTAAGATTGCCCTCTTTTAAGAGTGAAACGTGTATTTGCGTAAAGAGGAAGGAAGAGACTGTATGGTCTTAGAACGAAGTTAATTGAAGTACAAATATATGTGAAAATGTGTTATAAATTATGTTATACTGTCTTCATCATGTGCAAATGTGTTGACTATGGCTTGTAGGTTATTTGCATCTGATGCTTTTTTTTCAGTCTTCTCACTTTCTTTTTTTTTTTTTTTTTTGAGACGGAGTCCTACTCTGTCACCCTGGCTGGAGTGCAGTGGCACGATCTTGGCTAACTGCAAGCTCCGCCTCCTGGGTTCATGGCATTCTCCTGCCTCAGCCTCCTGAGTAGCTGGGACTACAGGCGCCCGCCACCACACCCGGCTCATTTTTTTTTTTTTTTTTTGTATTTTTAGTGGAGAAGGGGTTTCACCGTATTAGCCAGGATGGTCTCGATCTCCTGACCTTGTGATCCGCCCATCTCGGCCTCCCAAAGTGCTGGGATTACAGGCGTGAGCCACCACGCTGGGCCTAGTCTTCTCAGTTCTAATTATCTTTTATTTTTCTCTCTTTCCTGGCAGTATTTCATTCATATTCTCTGATTTTTTTGCAGTTCTTAAAACTCTTAGATCTTTGATTTTAAGCAAATAAATATTTAGCAATGCATACAGGTCTTATAAACAGTTTCATGCAATATGTTATGTTAAAAATGGTGACACCTGTTTAACATAATACATTGTAGAAATTCCAAGTTTGACTTCCAAAGATTAAACAAATACTCAGACATGAATTGACCTGTCAGTGTCAACATTTATAAGATAAGAGTCACAGTTTCCTTTTGTTTTTTTTGAGACAGAGTCTCGCTCTGTTGCCCAGCCTAGAGTGCAGTGGCGCGATCTCGGCTCACTGCAAGCTCCGCCTCCCGGGTTCACGCCATTCTCCTGCCTCAGCCTCCCAAGTAGCTGGAAGTACAGGCACCTGCCACCATGCCCGGCTAATTTTTTCTATTTTTTAGTAGAGATGGGGTTTCACTGTGTTAGCCAGGATGGTCTCGATCTCCTGACCTCGTGATCTGCCCGCCTCGGCCTTCCAAAGTGCTGGGATTACAGGCTTGAGCCACTGCGCCTGGCCTATGAGTCACAGTTTTCATGAAAACTGGTGTTTTCATTGGCTGGAGGAGTATGTGAAAATCACACCCTTCTAAACACGGGGAAACAAACTAATGATAACTACTTGAAGACCTAAGGATGGAAATAACGCCAAGTGCTTATCTCTAGTTAGTCTAACAAGGGGTTAAGCTATAATTTCATTTAATACCATTATATCTTTGAATTTTTAAAAGCAGTAATAGAACCATCAACACCACAAAACCAACACCATCCCTTAAAATATGGTTATGAATATATTAACAGTTTGGATAGAGAGTTTAGTTAGGTCTTTCAGCTTTTAAATAATTTCAGTTAGGAGGTTCCTTTTAACCCTTTGGGTAGGTAACATACTGGGTACCCCAATATGTTGCCTACTCCCCCTTCCATGTATTTTATATTTTATGTTACTAAATAATAATAGTTACTAGTTAGAGACCATTTCTACCCACAGTTCATATGTGTAACTATGGTCCAAAAGCGCTAACCCCAGAATAAAATGTGTGATCTGGCTAAAGGAAAACATCACATGGTGAACTGATAAGAGGAGCTTATTGTGAAAGTCTCTGAGTATAGTGTAGTGCCAAAACATTGGTTTTCAATGTCAAAATACAGAGTTCACTGGAAAATTTGGAGCTGAACTGAGGCATACCTAAAATAGAGCCCTCGAGCAAACACTCTATTAGCTATTCCTCGTCGCCAGTCATTCCTGTTGCTGGGTGAATTATTCTCATTTGTAATTTCCCAATACAGAAAGTGAGAGTTTCGGAAGAGCAGACATATTCCCGGGATCAAGTTAGTGTCAGTATCAAGCAAAACTTAAACAGCAGTACTCCCAATAAGTATTCTGAAGGATGTTAATTTAGTGGGACCTTGAACCTTGCTTAAAGGTGGATCTGTATAAATAGTTCATTACTTGGTATTTCCCCACAATTTATCTAGCTTATGAAAACTACTGGGGAAAAAATACACATCTTAATCTCGTAAAACTCACACCTACTTCCTCCTACAATATATAATTTTAAAGGAGGCTAGTTTGAGTTCCCAAATAGGTTGAGTCATTGGTGCCTGCTATGTGTCAGTCACTGAGTTCAGCACGGGAAAAACAACATAATAGGTTATCAGATGTATTTACTGATGTTTCTTAAGGAAGGAGAAAGGATACAAATAAATGTCTATATGGTGATGTGGAAGGGCTGTGGTGATGTGTATAGGGTGCTATGGGAGGTTAGAGGGCAATATCCAGACCAACCTGGAGTTAGAGAAGGCTTCCTGGAGAAGACATGCTTCAGTTATGTCTGTTCTGTTTGTGTAGTGGTTTTTTTCTTTTTCGCTCAGTCAAGCATTCCAAATAATCATGAAAATATAAACAAGAGAGTAAAACTCACCCAAAATCTCTTCACAAGGATCATTGCTGTCGACATTTTAGTGAATAACCTTTCCAGGCATGCATGTATATATGTTTGCATACCGATAATTTTATAAAAATGTGGCCATACTTCACATGCTATTCAGTATCATGATAATTTTTCATTCAACAATATAACCTGGATATCATTGCAGATCAATACATTTAAAATCATGTTACAATTTTTCATGGCCATATAGTATTTTATCATGCTTTATGCCTTTGTTTAGCCAGAGGACAATTAGATTGTTTTCTCTTCTTCTGCTGTTTTAGATAATGCTGTAATTAACATCATTGTGTTTATAGCTTTGGGTACTTGAGCAATGATTTCCACAGATAGGCCTCTGGAAGAATTGCTATATCATAAATTACACACATTTGAAATTTTGATTCATAAAAGCCAAAATTCCAGAAAAGTTGTACCAATTCGAATCACCATTTTCCTACACCTTTGTCAACATCAGATTTTGTTAATCTATTATATGTTTGTCAATCTGATAAAGAATTTTTATTTGCATGTGCATTTCCTTAACAGTAAGATTAAACTTTTCATACTTCTTGCCTATTTTTCTGATTTTTATGAATTATACATGTTTTTCATAGGCATGTTTATCATCATCTGATTGGCAAACGATCTTTGTATGCTGGGGATGTTCATGTTGGTCTGTTGTATGCACTATGGCTATTTCACCTCTTTGCTTATTTGACTTTAACTTTGGTTTAAAAATATTTATGAATTGGGTCTCAGTCTTCTCTATTTTGATTTTGAGTTTTGAATGGGCTGTAAAAAGGTCTTTCCACATAGAGTTCCTTTAAAAAACTCGTATTTTTCCCTGGTACTTTTACAGTTTTATTTAAATAAAATTAAGCCATGTAGAATTAGCTGTGATATAAAAAATAAGGTGGGGTTTATATTAGTTACCTATGTTGAATAATCTTTTCCTTTGCTGATGTAAAATGCTGTATAGTAATTAATAGGTGTTGCAGTTAGGTTGCCTGGATCAAATTCTGGCTCCATGGCTTACTAACTGGATGAACCTGTTTTCTCATTTATAAAACAGGTATAAAAATACTATGTATCTCTTGGAATTGTTTCCAGGATTCATACATTAGTGTATGTAAAGGGCTTAGAATAATATATGACATATATAAGAGCCCACTAAATAGTAGCTGTTATTGGATACCAAATTCACATGTATATGTGGTACTATTTCTAGACTATTGTTGCACTCACTGGAGTCTAGTAATTAATGGGTCAGTACCAATTCTAACTTTATAACATGCATGGACAAGTTCTTATTCTTTTTCAAAATTTTCCTCATTCTTTTAGCATATTTATTTGTTTATTTATTTAGAGATGGAGTCCCACTCTGTAGCCCAGGCTGGAGTGCAGTGGTGCAATCTTGGCTCACCGCAACTTCTGCCTCCGGGGTTCAAGTGATTCTCCTGTCTCAGCCTCCCGAGTAGCTGGGATTACAGGCACCCACCACAAAATCCAGCTAATTTTTGTATTTTTAGTAGAGATGGGGTTTCGCCATGTTGGCCAGGCTGGTCTCGAACTCCTGACCTCAGGTGATCCACCCGCCTTGGCCTCCCAAAGTGCTGGGATTACAGGCTTGAGCCCCGGCTCCCGGCCAGCATTTTCATTTTTATATGAACATTAGAATCGTTTTGTCAATTCCTAACGAGCTCGTTGAGATTTTGATTGGCAGTACAGAGAATGTTATTTGGAAAAGTTGACTTCAAACCTTTTAATTTTTCTTTCCATTAAATAGCATGTCTTCCATTTATTCAAATCTTTGTGTTACTTTACAGTTTTATTTATATGGGTCTTCATTTCTTGATACTGAATATTCTGAGCTAAGTCTTGAAGGATGAACAGGAATCAGCAAAACGGAGGAAAAAAATCGTTTAGTGGCCTCTCTTTAGTTGCCAGAAGTCATAGTTATATTGGAACACTCCTAGTTTTAGAAATAACATTCTTTAGTCAGTCCACATGAGATACAACCAGTGAACTAAACTGGAAAAAAAAATGTGGTGTTTCCTGCAAAGAAGTAGAGTGGGGCAGGCAGCCAGTGTGAGAAATATTTATGCAGCTGTTGCCTGAACTAGTCCAAAGAAACTTCTGGTGACTGCTAACAATAAACATGTTTAGCTTGCTAAGAACCTATTGATTTATTTAAGAAAAATCCAAAGTCTAATATGTTTTCAATCAGTGTGTATGAACGAAGGAATGTGAATGTGGGTGAATGTGTGTTTGTGGGTGTTTTGAACAGAGCTCAACCTGGGCAAGTTTGTGAAGTAGTTCCAGTTTTCCTTCATTTGCCATTTGATCTCATTTTTAGCCCATCTCACCTCAACCTCAGAACCATGGCCTTGGAATACCACTGCGAGGGTTTCAATTTCCTGCCCAGGTACTAACTTTCTGTGTCCTGTCCAAGCTAACACTAAATAGAACCTTCTCCCTCAAATGCCGAGTCATGGATAGCTGATCTTAGTCAATCTGTGCTTAGCTAGGGATGAAATAAACATCAATAGACTCCCCTGTCCTTAAAGTGAAGTTATGTACTTTAAGGTACTTTTTATCCAGAGTTCTTTTTCAGACCTCAGAATTTTAAAGAGATCCATGATCTCCCACACTGTGACTTTTTATTACTACTCTTTACACCACCTAGGAGTATAGGGTTGCCCTTGCTACTCCCCCAAGACTTTAAAAAATATTATATATATTTGAATCAGGAGACTCATTCTATTCTCAGGGCAGCCTATCCAGCCTACAAGCCAGCTGTTGAAAAATAATACTTCTGTGCCTTTTTCTTTGCTCTACAAGCTGGATTGGTCTTAGACTTCCTGTGACACAGCCAGGAAGACAAAACTCATCCAGAATTGTCCTCATGCTAATTACATTTTATTCATTTCGCCAACTTCAAAAATACTGGCAGTTCCAGTAATAAAGTGATTTCTTTCATTCAGCATATCCTTACAGAGAACCTAGCAGTAATTTTAAAGGCAGGAATAATACGACAATATAAAGATTCATTAATTTATTAAGCAAAAAAATTTTTTTTAATGTTCTAAAATTAGATTGTGATGATGGCTGCTCAACTCTGAACATGCTAAAAGCCTTTAAGTTGTATACTTTAAATGGGTGAAATATATGGTCTGTGAATTATATCTCAATAAAGCTGTTTTTAAAAAGCCATAGAAATCCAAATACCTCAGTGCCAAAAAAATAAAAATAAAAATAAGAAGCATAGTTATCAGTTAGCTTAATTTGATAGAGTAACCGACTGCTATGAATAAAAATAGCTAAAGTAGCCTGAGTGGCTGCTTTGGAGTAGGCCGTTTATGTACAGTCTCTTTTAATGTTCATAGTAAGCTTATGAGGAAGGCAATGCTCATCGTTATTTGATAGATGAGAACTTGATGCATAATGAGGTTAGATACCTTTGTCAAAGCTAATGTAGTTAGTAGGGGATACAGTTGGGATCTAAGTAAGCCTAGACACCTGCCTCCGGCGCTTAACCTCTGAAACACTGAGCTGATCTGAATACTCAGAACTGGTTTGGTTTTTGACTCTCCTTCGCAGTAAACAATAATTATCCTGAATAGTGGATCATTTCTGAAGACCCAGACAAGTTCTTTCATGTAGTTGTGGCTTGATTTTGAAATAGGATCTACAAAACAGTGACTTATATACAATTGATTTTCAATCTATAATTTGGTAGATATTTTCTGGAAATAATAATGTCTATCACATTTTACAACTTGAATTACATTTTAAAGTATCCTAGGCTAGAGCAGCTTGCTGTGGGAAGGGATCCCTATGCCTCCTACATAGATACAAATAGTGAATATTTTTCATACTCATTCACTTACATTTTTAGATTTCATTTGTTTCAAGCAAGGTACTCTGACAACTGTAACAGTGTCAAGTTCTTCTACATTTTTCGAAATCCCAGCATCATTATGACTGAATATGTATCCCACCAGCTGAGGGGAAACCAAAGATGTCATGTTGAAGAAAGTAGTCTCCCATCCCTCTGTAGGTGAGTTCAGACTCCAAAGTAAATTAGAAACATAGACTAGGATGATTCATTGTCAGCTTGTGGGGAAGCCCAAGAAGACCAACATTTATTACTGACTGTTCAATTTAAATAATTAGGAGGCAAATCTAAGCCTTGTCTCTTGTAAGAAATCTTGTACTAAAGAGCGATAGAAATAACTATGTTTGCAAATTTTGTCTATGGGGACGTTCTTGAGACTAAGATTTAAGATTATTTTTTTCTTTTTCCACTTTCAACAGAGTTTATAAGCATATGAAGCTTCCTTCTGTTTCCCACCCCTCTTTTCCAAGTCCCCAGCCATTAGCAGCCCATGGAACTTTTGTAAGAGAGGTGTTACGACGTTTCAAAGATGAAGTTACATAATTCAGTGGTTAATGCAAATTTAACAAGATATTTAAGATCAAATAATAATTTCAACCTTCTGCTCATATAGGCTGGGAACACAATTTCTTGGTGTGTTAAGTTGATTTTCCAATACAGTTTTTAGTTTAAGTTGATAGTCTTTGCTTGGTTGTCTATTCGAGGCCCAGAACAAACCATTGTCAGGGCTTATAGAGATGAATAAAATAGAATCCTCACTTTCTAGGAGCTTACAATCTAGCAGACAGAATAAGATAAGCATGCTAATAACTCTAAAGCAAGGTCTATTGCTAAAGGCTGTCAGCTACTACATTTGTTGAGTGTATGCCATAAGCCCATTCCTTTATTAGGGCTCATGTTAAGTGGAATAAAAGAGCATCAAATAAAATACTAGTCATCACAGATCCTGTTAGTCTGTCAGAAAACGACTTCATGTAGAATATGGAGTAAGTCAGTCTTTGGCCTTAAAGGATGCTTAGTTTGGAATAATCCAGTTCTATTGAATCTTTTAATTAAAAAAAAGGAAAGAAAAAAGAAAGAAAGAAAGTAGTCTAGTTTGGCCGAAGAACAGTGATGTGGTTTGGCTGTATCCCCACCCAAATCTCATCTTGAATTGTATCCCCGTGTGTTATGGGTAGGACCCAGTGGGAGGTAATTGAATCATGGGGGCTGTTACCTCCATGCTGTTCTCATGATAGTGAGTTCCCATGAGATCAGATGGTTTTATAAGGGACTTTCCCTCTGCTTTGCTCTGCTCTTCTTGCTGCCGCCATGTGAAGAAGTGTTTGCTTCTCCTTCTGCCATGATTGTAAGTTTCCTGAGGCCTCCCCAGCTATGCTGAACTGTGAGTCAATGCAACTTCTTTTTTTAAAAATAAATTACCCAGTCTCCAGTATGTCTTTATCAGCAGTGTGAGAACGGACTGATACAAAGTGGGTACCTGTGCAGCACTGGCAGGTGATGAGGAAAACTAGAAGAGTATATCCACAGTATAGCAGTTACAAATACCAGTTTAAAATTTATGTCTCAGTTTAAAATGTATAGAGAATGGGGGAACCAATTATGTTTTTCAGCTGAACTTTTGGAAGGTTAAAGTGGATGAACAGGGAATAGTTTAGAATGCAGCAAAGAGAGGCTGAAATAACAGGGAGCAATTTAAGCCACCCAGGTGAAAGGTAATGAGGATTTGGACTAGAACAAGTCAGAGGCAGACAATTTACATATCAGAAACAGAGACAACAGGATTTCTAGAAAAACGGGATATAAGAGAACAAGAGAAAAAAAAAAATGTATGATGACCACAAGGTACAACGCCTGGCTGAATGCAAGAATAATAAATTAACAGAAACAATGTAATAGGAGAAAATGGCTCAAGGAGAATGTGATGATGTTTTCAGTTTTAGTTTTACTGCCATTCAGATACAAACAACTGGAAACATGAGTTTGTAGCTAGGTAGAGAAGTCAAGGCTAGAAATAGCAACTTATACAGAATCAGCTGCCTAAAGGTGATCTTGGAGCCAGGGAATAAATGCAGTCACAAGGGATAGAGCAGGAAAAGAGGACAGGATCAGAGCATAACGTGGAGGAAAGTTGACTTTCCTCACCCTGGAAAGAGACCAGGTTGATGCAACCAAAGTATTCCCATGGTTGCCAGCAAACCACTAGAAGCCATGAGAGAGGCATGGAACAGATTCTCTTTCAGAGCCCTCAGAAGGGACCAACCCTGCCAACATCTTGATCTTGGATTTCTAGCCTTCAGAACTGAGAGACAGTAAATTTATTTTGTAAGCCACCTAGTTTGTGAGACTTTGTTAAGACAGCCCTAGCACACTAATTCAGGTTCCAAAACAAATAGGTTAACAATGTGCTTACCCATGTGGTGCACATTGACATTTCACGTACCACAGAGAAAAGAGTGACTTAGTTCCTGGAAAAATGTATTCATGGCCACGAGGTGGCTAATGCCTGTAATCCCAGCACTTTGGTAGGCCGAGGCGGGTGGATCACCTGAGGTCAGGAGTTCAAGACCAGCCTGGCCAACATGGTGAAACCATGTCTCTACTAAAAATACAAAAATTAGCTGGGCGTGGTGGCGGGCACCTGTAATCTCAGCTACTAGGGAGGCTGAAGCAGGAGAATCGCTTGAACCCAGGAGGCAGAAGGTGCAGTGAGCCGAAATCGTGCCATTGCTCTCCAACCTGGGTGACAAAAACAAGACTCTGTCTATAACAAAGCAAAACAAAAAACAAAAAAAAAATAAGAAAGAAAGAAAAGAAAAAATGTATTCACACAAGCAGTTTAAAACTACCTCATTTTCCAAATCCATTTCCAGAGAGAATAGTTCTTTGACTAGAGTTTACATTGAGAGGGAACAGCCAATTTTGGAGAATAAATCTCTGCCACTATTCTGGACTGCTTACTCTTCAAAACCAATCTAATAATAGAACTGGTCTGTCCACAATGATTGGCCAGTTGCAGAGTTGAGCCATCAGAGGTGTTATAAAAATAAAGCCAGGTGAAGTTGCCTGTTAATAGGTGAAGGCTCTGAATAGGTGTATTTAACTGAGGAAATGATTATGATTTCTGGAAATGTACTGTCGATGCTGCCTTTTGATATTCAGTGTTACTGGAAAAGAAAAATACCAAATGCCATTTATAAAGTGGCCTTTTGTATAACTGCAGGCATTTACAGCTCATCATTGGTGTTCCTGGCTTGGCCAAAGATTCTCTCTATACAGTGGAAACATTTTTTAGTGGTCAAGTTGCTGAGCGGGTGGTTTCCATGACAGAAATTCTTTACTTTGGGCACGCTTTAAGTACATTCAGCATTATGCATTTCTAGTTTCAAGACCATTAGAAGATTGTTTTGTGTCCAAAGCTTTTCTTTTCAGCCAAAACAACCCAGATTCTGGCTAACATTAACTGGATTTAAAAGATAATTTTATAAAACATAGTATACATTAATCACTGACCAGACATTGCCAAAATCTAATTTAGGCTCCCTCTTCCCTCAAATTGAAAAAAATAAAAAGCCAGGACTTCAAGTGATCATAATCTGCAGAATCCTCATTTGTGTAGGTGATTACTACAAATGACCTATGAAACTGTCTGAACCCGGGATCATATGGAGCCACGCTGGTGATACTTACCTGGATGATTCTGTCCCTCCTTCTCGCTTGCCCGTGGACACACTTACCTCTCATCCCTGGTTCATTCCAATTTCCTGTCTAATACCTTTCAGAGGCAAAGATAAAAGCAGAAGCCTTCCACTGGCAGGTTTTTAAAATTCATATGACTGGCGATTTAGGCTATTGTTCAAGTCAGTAGAAGGGTGGAGGAAGAATAGTGTGACCACTTGTGTTGACGGGGTACTGAGTGAAGAGGGCAGCCATGAATCGCAACCGCGAAGTCCATAGTAATCTGTAGCTGGCTCTTCGCCCTCAGCATTTGAGAACACAGCGAAGGTAGGAGTGGTACAGAACTGCAGACCCCATTCTCCTACTAACAGAGGCACAGGCTACTATGCCAATTCTGCCCTGGAAAGTAGGCCTTCTGTGGAGAGATTTTTTTTTTTTCTATTTTCTAAGAGTAGTCTGAAATATTTTTTATTTTTTATTTTTTTAACCTCAAAACTTCTGCTTTTAAATGGTGGAAACTGTATCAGCCTCCTACTGATGTAACAAGTTACCACAGACCGTGCCTTAAACAATACAAATTACCATCTTATAGTTTTGGAGGTCGGATGTTTGTCATGGGTGGAAATCAGGGTGTTGTTGGGCCATGCTCCCTTCTGAAACTCTAGAGACTAATCCATTTCCTTGCCTTCTCTGGTTTTTAGATGCCACCTACATTTCTTGGCTTGTGGCCTCCACCACCACCTTCAAAGCCAGCAGCATAGCATCTTTACATCTCTGTCTCTGACCCTCTGCTTCCGTGATCACCTCTCTTTCTCTCACTCTGATTCTCCTGCCTGCTTCTTTCCTTTATATGGACTCTTGCTATTCCATTGGGCCTGCCTGAGTAATCCAGCATAACCTCCTCACCTCAAGATCCTTAACTTATTCACATCTGCAAAGTCCCTTCTGCCTTGGAAATAAGCATATTCCCAGGTTCTGGGTTAGGACATGGAGTTCTGGAGGAGGCCATTATTCTGTCTGCCCCAGAAACTGATTGTCTCGCTCTCTCTCTCTTCTTCTTAAATGCAGCCCCAAATAAAACATGTTTGTGGCTACCACTTTGTGATTCTAGTTACACTGTGGCTATCCCATCCCTGAGAGTGCATGTCTGTCCTTTAGAGATATGTGTATCTTGGCTGACAGTCATTCACAGGATACTAGCTGAAGAAAGAGGAATGTCTATAGCCTTCATTGATGGGAAATTCTCAGAGAGGACCTAGACATGATGCTTACCTGAGACGGCACCACTTTGGACTGCCCAGCTGGAGCACCTCTGGAATTTGCTCTAGATGGAATGACTCAGGGTTACTAACCCTTGAGGGGAGGATGACCACTGAGATTAAGGGTGAGGGTTTACAAAGGTGGAGGTTTGCATCTCAGAGATTACATAAGGAGCAGTGATTACACCAGAAAGGTGCAGACAGGGCAACAGGTTATGAGTTGGGGAGGGTTCATGCAGGAACTACTGCAAGGCCCTCAACTTGCTGGGTGCTTTGCCCCTGGACTATCTCTCTTAGACTAAACGACTCCTTTTTCTGCCCAGTTCCTTCGGTTAGTTTGCCAATCAGTAACAATGATATACCTGTACTGCTTTGTAGGGTGACACTATGGGAAACAAATAGGTTGGGCAGAAAAAAACAACAACAGCCTTTCCTGTTGCTGGCCGCATGTGAAGGAAGGGCGGCCTCCATCAATGAGGACAGTGCGAGTTCTAGATGGTTCCCAGCTGCAGAGTGAGTCATGGCGATGCCAGAGCAACTCCCTGGGTTCAGGAAAGACATGAGGGACAAATCTCATTCCTCAATATACAAGAGGGAGGTGTCTCAGTGCAGAGAGAGGCAGGTGGAGGGACAGTGCTGACACAGGTTAAAGTCATTTGTGACATTTTACATGCCTGCTGGGATAACTGTCCACTAATCAGACCACTAACATTTGCCTTTGGCTATAACAGTTTGAAAGATTCACATATTGGTTTTTGACAAGATTTCAGTAAAATTCATGGAATTTACTAAACACTAGTTCCTGTTATTATTTTCCACTTCATAAATCAGCAGAATAATTTTTCATTCACGCCTAGCTGACCTGTGGTCATAGGTGACCTCTCTTAGGTCATAGTTTCCTCTTAGTTCTTGCAACTTTAACTGTTGCTGCTGCTTTTGCCTAGGGAGGAGCTTGGGCACAGATGCTGCCTGGCACAATGAATGTGGCATTAGCCGTCCTCATAACAACAATCTGATAAATCAGTCTGTTGGCAACTCATGTGGATCTGGCAAAGAGGTAATGGGCACAAGTACTGGGCAATGTTTTCATCATGATTTATGATCTGCCCAGGTCAAAACTGAAGCGGGTCGGGTCAAGCTGAACTGGAATCATGTCTGGCTGGAGTTTTCTTGTCTGTTGGCAAAAAGCACTGGGCTTTCTATCTGATTCCAACAAGTATTAGACATTTTCCTGAGAATGCGTGTACGCACACTGCAAACACAGTGTGAAGAAAGACATTGTCTTATTCATGGTTGTAAACCCAGTACCTCACTTAGCAGGGGTCAGGTTTGCTCTCAGTAAAGAAACTATATATAGGCCGGGCGCGGTGGCTCAAGCCTGTAATCCCAGCACTTTGGGAGGCCGAGACGGGCGGATCATGAGGTCAGGAGATCAAGACCATCCTGGCTAACACGGTGAAACCCCGTCTCTACTGAAAAAAAAAATACAAAAAATTAGCCGGGCGAGGTGGCGGGCGCCTGTAGTCCCAGCTACTCAGGAGGCTGAGGCAGGAGAATGGCGTAAACCCGGGGGGCGCAGCTTGCAGTGAGCTGAGATCCGGCCACTGCACTCCAGCCTGGGCGACAGAGCGAGACTCCGTCTCAAAAAAAAAAAAAAAAAAAGAAACTATATATAAGTAGAGTTGGCTGCAGTCATGCAGCACCTGTGTCACCTCAGGCAAGATACTCAACCTGTAAAAAGAAAACATCTGTCTCCCAAGAATCTTCTAAGGATTCAGTGAAGTCATGGATGTGAAGGTATTCTGTAACTCTGAAGTGTCATGTAAATGTCTTCAGTGGTTATTATATGCAATTTGAGTTAGATTTTACCTTTTCTGTGTACTATTTTCTTTAACAGAAAACACTGATAATTTCATTGATTAACTGACCTACCTGCCTTCTAAATGGTTACAATTCTTATCTAAGGGCATCTCAGCTAACTAAGCGGCATAGGGCCCATATGTCATTTTTTTTAAAAAGTTGTTTTGAAATTTTTCCTTGGAAAAAAGAACAGAACTGAGTCCACATCCATATCAAACAGCATACGTGACACCCAGTAGGAAAAACTCATAAATATCTGCAGGAGTCAATTGAGGATGAAGATTTGGGTTTGTTTTATTAGTGATTTTATGGAAGGATTGATATTACTAATCTCATTAAAGAAGGCATGGGCAAACCTCCTCTTACTAAAACGGAGTTAATTGGTTTGAAGAAACCAAGCTGAGATACTTTGGAGGGAGGAACAGATTCAGTCATTGACCAAGTATTGCCCATGCCCAAAGGCACTGGTTTACTTGTTGCTGAAAACAACTGGAACACTTCACACTCCATCTTATTATGAACTAGAACAATGGAGTTTTATGAAACTCCTCCAATGTACCAAGAAGCTGGTGAACCACAGGCTGCCTGAGTCATAGACTGTCTCTGAATTTGGCAGAACTTAGGCCATTGCTTCTTAACTCAATTTTGGTTTATTTGTTAATTTTTCATAATTAGTTCATATTCTCCTCAGGTCACAGATCTCTGA
The DNA here is from genome assembly GCF_003255815.1 of Theropithecus gelada. NCBI lineage: Eukaryota > Metazoa > Chordata > Mammalia > Primates > Cercopithecidae > Theropithecus > Theropithecus gelada. Next base: position 66,054,942 of record NC_037680.1, on the reverse strand, counting down.
TATTAAATTGGTTGCTTGACTGATTTAATTGAGTGATTTGCATTTGCTCGTCTTATCCTTTTGGTTGTTAGGAGGGAGTTAATTTTGTAACAAAGCTTCACTGTTGCCTGGTTGACTCTGGAGGAATCTTCAGCCTGCCTGAAGCATAGCGTGCTGCTGCGAGAGGTACCCCCTTCCTTATGGGGATATAGATTTGTGGGGAACAATGAATTAATGCTGCAGTTTTATCTCCAGCATTAAGGGAAGCTTAGTGGTAGCAAAGGAAGAACATGAATTTTGGAGGCCAGGATAAAATGATCTTAAATACTAGTTTGACATTTTTCTTGAGTGAACATTGTCACATTATTTTACCTCTGGATTATAATAGACCCTTGAAATATTTAAGTAACAATCTTGAGGCATGGGAATCCTCAAATGTGAGAATACTACAGAATATTTCTGGAGAGCTACAATAGCGAGGTGAGAAGACAAACTCAAGCTGAAATAGAGGTGCTCAGAATAATTCCATCTTACTCCCTGATGAAAGACTTGCTCAACTACTTCAGCCTTCAACTTGGCATCAGCATCAAATGAATGCTTTTGAAAAATTACACATTATACACTTTTGGGGTTACTGGCAAATAGCTAAGATCCCCAAGGTTAAGTCTTCAAATGACAAGTCTACTATAATACCTACTTCTTAATTTTGTTGTAACAATCAGAAAACGTAACATAGGTAGAAGAGTTAGAACATAGTATAATCAATAAATATGACACTCCTTCCTTCCAAAATAATGTTTATTGGATAAATCAAGAAATATTGGTAAGGGAATTGCTTCTCTTCCTGTAGAAGTATGATAAGTGTAGGCAGTCTTTGGACATTTTTTCTAGAATTCTCTAGACTCATCACCTTGGAAACATTGGTTGTGTCCATACATTGGGTCTGTGGCCATATGAGGAAGAAGCCAGGTCGTAATTGCTTGTTCACCCCTCCTCATTCCTCCCTCTTCTTGATTCTCTGTGAGGTAGGATTTGAGCTTATCTACAGTATGTATGTAGAGGGGAGGGAGGTTTTATTTTTTAAATTCATTTTCTTATTAACTAGATTTTTGTCAAATTTAAAAGGTTTCTTAAAAGATGGATTACATAATTAACATAAATCTCTGAAATAAATTAACAATAAGAAAGGAAAATTAAGAGAATCAACACTAACGTATTAAACACAGTTAACCCTTGAACAACATGGGGGTTAGGAGCACCAGCTCCCCCATGCAGTCAAAAATCTGCATATAATTTTTGACTCCCCCAAAACTTAACTACTAATTGGCTACTGTTGATTCAAAGCTTTATTGATAACAAATAGTCGATTAACACATATTTTGTACATGTATTATATACTGTATTATTAAATATAGTAAGCCAGAGAAAAGAAACTGTTACTAAGAAAATTATAAGGAAGAGAAAATATATTTACCATTTATTAAGTGGATCATTATAAAAGTTTTCATCGTTGTCATTTTCACATTGAGTAGGCTGAGAAGGAGGAAGAGAAGGGGTTGGTCTTGCTGTCCTAAGGTGGCAGAGGCAGAAGAGGTGAAGAGGTGGGAGGGGAGGCAAGAGAGTAAGGCATACTTGGTGTAACTTTTATTGAAAAAAAATCCATGTATAAGTGGATCTGCATGGTTCAAACCTTTGTTGTTCAAAGATCAACTGTATATTATAGTTCATGTGAGAAGTCAGGGTCAGAGCAAGAAAGGCAAGAAGTTGTCTAAAACAAATAATCTGTATCCCATAATTCTTTCACATACACACAAATTAAATAGAACACTTTAAAAATTACTTCTACTGCTTCTAGTTTAAGATGTGCAAGATTTCATTTTAACATCTACTAAGAAAAAAGTAGAGATGCTCAAAGAGAAGTAAACTAATGACATTGTAGACAATGAAATTGTGGATAAACCAAAAAATTATTTTAATAAACTTTTGGGAGATTGCAAATGAATGGGAATATCTTGGTGAATGAAATAGGCTAAGAAACTCATCATTTTATAGATGATAAGCTACAAGGAGATATTAGTCAATCTCTTCTGCAAAATCCCAGAAAGTCTCTGGCCTGAGTCCATAGCAAGGGAGTAAGAACTGGAGTTGAAATCAGGGGATTTGTTTGAAGTCTGCAATGAAGCTGCTGCAACCAGTACATACCTCAGTCCTTCTTCCCCAAACCAACATGCAAAACACCAGGTGGCTCTTCTCTAAAACTGAACAATGTTTGGGAAAAGCAAAGACTTCTAGTCCTAGTCACCTATGGATAAAGCATAGAAGGCTTTTCTGTGCTTGCAGGACTGAATGCAAATATTAATAAATTTACATGGTAAAAAAAACCCCAAAAGTATAATGGATAAGAGGAAAAATAGAACATGTAGAAGAAAGGGTAAGGATGCCAATACACTGATACCATTAATGCAGTCATAAATATTTGCTGAGAACCTACTGGGTGCAGATGTTGTTTTAGGTACTCGAGATACAGAGAAAGGTGAAAAAGACAAAACTTCTTACCCTTATGAAGCTTACATTAAATTATGCTTTTAATAAATGAGTTGCAAGAGATACTGCAAAAGCTGATGGGATAAGAAATAGAGGTTTAAATGTATTATTTAAAGATATAAAGGTAACTGATAGAATTATTAATACTAATAATATATATTGAGAAGAGTAGAGATGAGTAAGTGACCTGAATTTTAAGCTCTCATGTATGGGATTAATTAGATACTATTTAAAGTGGATAAATCAAAACAGAGATAAAATCATAGTATCTGGAATTAGGGAAGTAACCACTAAAACTACAAGCAGAAACAATTGGAAGAGTTTGCTTCTGGGATGTGGTATTGGGGGTAAGAAGAGAAAGATATGGGTGCTATTTTTGCTTTTTATCATATATCCTATTTGCTTTGTTACCATGTGTGTATGTTATATTGATTAATATATATTTTTAAATTAAGTGACTTCTAAGAACAGTTACAGTTGAAGAAGGAGACCGATTTTTCATCTACCAAGTGTCATGGATTAGGCATAAAATCATTAGAAATGGATTTTCCTTTCTGCATCCTTTAGTAAGTGTTTAAAAATAGATACCATTTTGATGTCTCATCTTGGCTGTAGTGAATGGTAGAGTCAAAATAATAGGTTTGTGAAGACAGGAGCTGGAAGTGAAAGATAACGAGAAGTTTGTACAGTGTGTTATCAGAATAGCTTGAGTGCAGTTCATTTGAACAAAGTAATGTTTTCATTTCTCCATTGTTTACCTGTGTTTAACCCGCAGTGTTAAGGAAATTTGGAGCTAACATTTATTGAATGCTTTTTTTGTATAAAGTACTTTGCATATGATAAGTCATTTAACCTGCTCAACAACTTTATGAAATTGGCATTAATTTTCACATTGGATAGATGAGGAAATTGAAAATTAGACACATAACAAAGCTTGCTAAAGGCAACCTAATTTTTAAGTGGAGAGCTAGGTTTCCAGAGTATAGGTATATACTATTATGTATCTATTCCAGAGTATATATAGTATATATAGTGTAACATGTTTATCTTTATAAGCTATTGGGAAACATCTCCCCGTGTGAACAAGAAATGGAAGAGCTGCCAAAGCAAAGCCCTTGAGTAGACACACAAGTAATTTTAAGTAAGAGTACAAATAATTCATCAGTAGTGACAAAAATGGAGAGTACATGACTCAGATATAATTAGGCAGGTAGATGTGAAGAGCTCGTTTAAGTTCTCTTCGGATTTCTCCTGTTTTATCATTGAAAAGGGGAGTTGGGTCATTAGTTAGGAGTAGCAGGAGAGGGGTGGGGTAAAGGTGTTGGGAGAAGTTTAAAGAGGAAAAGACAGGTGAATAAATGACTCCTGTAGGGAAGGTACTGGATAGTGTTGTCTGATGACATAAGATTCAAAGCTCTGTGTGTGTGTGTTGGGGGGGCGGTTAGGAGGAGAGATGGAAAAAGATTTAGAAGAGGAGCAAGGAGGACACATTTCCCACCTCCAGGCCTAGAGACCTGTAATGGCCACAACCTGAGAGGGCTGGAGAGGAAGCAGGGAACTCAGGGAAGAGGCGGCTTTTAGTTGGAGCCCTCAGGAGAGAGGAGCATTCATGGACATTTTGAGGATGTTGGGTAGTGATGATGCACTGAGCACTCTTCAGGGTACAGCAGAAGGGTTGGAGGAGTTGGGGATGAGGTGGGAGCTGGAGTTACAGCCTTATGGATATTGGGGTTTGGGTTTGTGGGATCTCCTGAGAGGCCTGAGTTTTTTGTGCTGACTGAAGTAAGTGAGGATAAAGAGAGAGAGTGGTAGAGACTGTGAGTCTCCATTGGGAGGGAGCTCGAAAGCTCCTCTGTTTTGCTGCCAGTGGAGGGGTGGAGGATGATGGCGGACAGCCTCATGGTGAGCATGAGTGGTTCTGGGGCCATCTCCTCACTTGTGTGAAATGAATCAACTTCCATGAGTGTGATACTTGTTCAATGTCTGTCTCCACCACCAGATGCTAAATTTACTCCATGAGGGCAGGGACAGTATAGCTTACTTTTGCATCTTCAGTGCCTTGAACAGTGCCTAGCACATACAAGGAGCCCAATAAATATATGTTGAATGAATACATAAGTAATGAAAGAATTGAGGATTCTTGGCACAGAGGTCAGTATAAGCAGCAATCTGATGAGGCTGCCAATAAAAGGATAAAGGGGATAATGTCCAGAGTGGAGAAGGTAATAATCTCTTTTTACTCCTCACTGGGCAGCATACATCTATAGGATTTTATCCATTTTTGGCCACTACACTGTAAGAAGGATGAAGTTCACTTCTTAGTATGTTAGGCAATTTTGGCTGCCAGAAAAAGGGACAACTTACGTCAGACTCTGTTAAGTACTGAGGGATTTCATGAAAAAATAATTGTAGGGGAAAGGCAACAGAAATCTCATGGAAGCACAGGAGTAGTTCTATATGTGGGCCTCATGGGGAATGAAACACACTTGGGGACCTGAGTTATTTAATGGCTCTCTCAGTGTCCAAAGGTTGAGAGTCAGTTCTCCCTCTTAATAGTGACTCAGCTCTTTTCTGTCTCTTGGTACTGCTCTAGGAATTCCTGATCAACCATGTCACCCTTTATTCTAAATATACTTTTACCACTTCATATTTGCCTAGAGTTTCTGCTTATTCATTGTTTATGCTTAGTTACCCAATATGCTCTAAGGCTTTGAGGCTGCTCTTCCTCATCTTCCCCCATCATATCAGTCCAGATACTCTGTAATCACTTTGTAGACTTCTCTCAATATTTAAGCTTACCCAGTCAATTTTTCATTCCTATTTGTGGCTTTAAAAATGCTTCTCAATAGTTTTCTGTTCTCTCAGCTGTCTTCTCCTTTGTTACAAGAGGTCACAATTTCTTACTTGGTAGCAACTGACCCATCTTCCCCTTTTCTAAGCCCCTGAAAAGGGCAGGTGAAGGTGGGGGTGTCCTTTCCCTGTCATATCAATCTCTTCTGGTCTTCAAGATGGCATTTTAATCTTTCTACCTGTCTGTGAAGATCTCAATCTTTTGGCTTAGAAAATCTCTCTTATCCCCCAGGTTAATCAGTCTATCTTCTTCAGATTTTGTGGTTGGTTGTCTTCTGTTCCTCCTTTGGTGAGATAGAAACTTGCTTTCTAAACCACTACAGTTCCTACTTGAATTCCTAAGCAAATCTGACATCTAAGAGACAGAGAAGGTTACACACAATTTTTTGGTGCCTTCCTAGCATTGTATTGTAGGTTTGTGTTGATCCTGTTCAGTTACTTCTCTATTTTGGCCGATGATCCATATGTATATCTAAGTACTTATGGACAACACCAAATCAGTGTCCTATGGGGCATTCAGATGAATCTTCCCCCTTATGTCCTTCCATGTTCCTACTTCTGCTAATTTCACCACCATCTACCCAGGAGCTAAAGCTCTCAATTGGTATTTATATTCCACTACTTCTCTCTTGTCGTCACTCTAGACACTTAATTAGTTGTCTAATCTCAGGCAAAGAGAGGTGTCAGGTGGTACGAATTTGATAAATCAAAACATTTGTAAGGCTAAAGATTAAAAGGATGTGATGAGCTTGTCTACCTTTGTTTTTTGCTTTGCTGTTTCAACAAGAGGTGTGTTAGCAAATGCCCATGACAGAGAAGTTAGTGGACTTCAGCAAAGGAAAGAAGCAGCAATGAAACACGGTTCAAATGTTCATGTACACTGTGCTGAGAGTTTGTTCTGTCAAGACCCGTCCTTTCTTCATCAGGGAGATGGAGTATACCAAATCATGTGAAGGTTACAGAAATACTTCCTATGACTGCTTCAAGCAAATCTCTATGCTTTCTTCCTTAAATGTCATGCAGTTAAAGAAAAGTGCTTACTCGTCCTGTCTTACTTTATATATTGGAGTAAGCTCAAAATAATTGTCAGGCAACAGCTGCTAATAATTACAGAGAAAGCATTTTATGTCTGCCCAGCCAAAGCACTTTTTGTGTTTGACATGATGAGCATTGGTGGACTGCTTCTTTCTCTACTTTACCGAGTTTCAACTTTTCTTACCTTTGGTTGTATTTATTTCTATGATAAGTGCCACACCTGCCTCACTAACCCATCACATGTCCCTTTCTTGTTAGCTAAAGGCACCACCATGTCCAGTACAGACTCTGATCTTTGGTCTCTCAGCTTTTGACTAGCATGACATCAGCTGTCCAGGAATTGCCATGTCAGTCTGGAATCTGGAAGATAGAAAATGGTCTATAAAATAGTCTACTGCCCACTTCCAGATTCTCTGTGGTGTCTTGAGAATAAATTGTCTGGGTATATATTGTTAAGTATACTCAATTTGTGTCTGTGGCGATCTGCCTGGTATTCTTGTTAGAAAGAATTTTACAAAATGTTTAGGTGCCTCCTGTGTATTGGGTAATTGTTAAGCATGTTCACACATGCTAACTTATTTGAGCTTCTTTAGAAATCAGTAAGACATCAGTTTCAGATTTTACAGATACAGAAAATAGTTGACTCAAGTCACATAACTAGTAAATGGATGAATGGAAATACTATGAGCTTGGCCTGGCTTCTGTCAAAACCATGCTTCTTGCAATACATATATAAAATATCTGTTTCTGTCAAAACCATGCTTCTCGTAATATATATATATATAAAATATCTGGATACCTGGATATAGATATTCAGATATCTTTTCCTTCCTAGTTTTATATATATATATATTACATACACACACACATATATATGTGCATGTAAGTTACATTATATATATATGTTACACTAGGGTAGCTAGCTACTATGTCTTACCTCTTGTCCCTGTATTTATTTATTTATTTATTTTTGGAGATACGGTCTCCCTCTGTCACCCAGGCTGGGGTGCAATGGTGCGATCACAGCTCATTGCAGCCTTAATTTCCCAGGCTCAAGCAATCCTGCCATCTCTGTTTCCCAAGTAGCTAGGACTACAGATGCAGACCACCACTCCTGACTAATTTTTTTACGTAGAGACAGGGTTTCACTATGTTGCCCAGGCTGGTCTTGAACTCCTGGGGTCAAGCAATTCCCCTGCTTCAGCCTCCCAGAGTGTTGGGATTACAGATGTGAGCCTTTGCACCTGGCCTCTTGTCCCTGTCTTAATTTTCCACCTTCAGTTTGTAGCTCAACATCAGAAAATTGCATTTCTTCTGGCCCTTTGACATTGGACAACCTGTCCTCTGCCTGCATTTTCACTTTTTGGTTACTTTAGCCTTTAACTTCTGGAAGAAAGAGATATTCAATAGTGTCATAGCATTAGATAATAGAACTTAGATTTGCTCCAGATTCTACTGCTTCTTCAAGGCATTAATTGGGATAAGTTATCAATCTCCCTAGCACTCAATTTCCTTATATGCAGAATAAACAGATTGGATGAAATTGTCTAAGGCTACTTCCTCCTCTAATAACAGTTTTTAATTTTAATTGAGAGTTAATGATGTCTTTGCTAGGATGTAGGTATTATTTAAGTTTTCATTTAAAGAAACTGAAAATAAACACTCTCATTGAGGAAACTGAAGCTCAGAAAGTTTAAGTAACTCACCCAAAATGACAGCACTAACAGGTTGTTGATCTTGGATTTGAACCCAGTTACTTGTGTATAAAGTCAAATACTCCTAACATGGCACACAAATGATCCATGAGCTTGCCTCTCCAGACTTAACTCTCATACTGCAACAATATATTCTAGTGACCGATGTGTTTGTAGATTCCCTGTACATGGGCAGGGTGTATGAAGAATTTTAATTGTGTTTTATATCTCTGAGCCTTTACTTGTGTTCGTAATTTCCCTCTCTGGTGTATGTTTGCTTCCTCTCACCACCTGAGTAATTCCCATTTTTTCTTTCATAACTTAGTTCACGTGTCTTTTTCTCTAGAAAGCTTCTCAAATTCCCTGGTTGAGAAATGCTGTCTTCCTTATTCTCATAATACATTATGTGTACTTTCATTTTCAAATGTACCACATTTTCTTAAATGCACGTATTTTATTCTGTCTCCCTCATTAAATCATAAGCTCTTGGCAAGAGTGCACTCGTCCTAGTTACCTTTTTATCCTGGAATCTAGCACATGCACAGTAAATCTTATGTGAACTTAATTGATCAGAATGGTGCCAAGCACAGGGATTTACCCTTGTTTTTCTCAAGTTGTTTTCTGAGTATGGTTATATTCACATCCTCATTTTACAAATGGAGAAATGCAGGCTACATAACCCAGGATAGAACCTCAAGATCTTACCCACGATCAGACTTCTAGAAGGAGTTATCTGTGCACATTTCCCCAGTGCCTTCACTTCCCTTTCATAGCTAAGTCTCCCCCAATTCACCACACTACTCAGATTGTTCTGGCTAAGATCTCAATGGTATCCATATTACAAAATCCAATATCTATTCCCAATCTTCCCCATACTTGGTTTTCCCTGAGTGATCATTCTCCTCATTTGATAGTCTTTCTTTCCATGGCTTCTGTAACACACAACTTACTATAACACAAAAATCTAGTGTTCCTGCTACCCCATCTGGCCAACCCTTCTCATTCTACTTCGGGAGTGCCACCTTCTCTATTTAGAAATTGAAGTTCTTCAAAGATCAGTCTTGGACCCTTGTTTCTTTCTAATCTCATATTCTTTTCCTATGATGGCTCTTACACTCCCACAGCTTATAAAAAATGTTGTGTATGCACCAATGATTTAGAGATTGATATATACATAATATACACCAATATTAAACACAGACATTTCTGAGCTCCAAAGACATACCTGCAATATTTACTTAGTAAGTGTTACTAAGTAAATGTTACTTACTCTTGGATACCTTTCATACATCCAAAATTTTTTTTTTTTTCTTTTTTTTTGAGATGGTGTCTTGCTCTGTCGCCCAGGCTGGAGTGCAGTGGCGCGATCTCAGCTCACTGCAAGCTCCACCTCCCAGGTTCACGCCATTCTCCTGCCTCAGCCTCCTGAGTAGCTGGAACTACAGTGCCCGCCACCACGCCTGGCTAATTTTTTGTATTTTTTGGTAGAGATGGGCTCTCACCGTGTTAGCCAGGATGGTCTTGATCTCCTTACCTCGTGATTCGCCCGCCTCGGACTCCCAAAGTGCTGGGATTACAGGCATGAGCCACCATCCCCAGCCCATATATCTCAATTTTTTACATGTCAGGATTTGAACTCATTTTTTAGTCCATCAAATCTACTCTTAATTTATATAGTCTCAATTTCCCTACCCCCCATTCTCCCAATTGCTCATAACAGAAATGCTAATGTTATCCTTGACTCTTGTCTGTTTTAAAACATCTGTCAAGGCATTACCTTGTAGACGAACCTTGCAACTGTCTACTTCTTCATATACCCACTGCTGTGCTTCTGGCTCAGCTGCCACCATCTCTTCATGAACTATAGCAATAGCCTCCCAACTGGACCTTTACTTTCACCCACACTGCTGTCATCATCTCTCTTTGCTCATCTCCATTTTTTTCTACGTATAGACCACTAGTCTTTAAAAATGAAAAATTAGCCGGGCATGGTCGTGGGGGCCTGTAATCCCAGCTATTCAGGAGGCTGAGGTAGGACAATCACTTGAACCTGGGACGCAGAGGTTGTAGTGAGCTGAGATCATGCCACTCCAGCCTGGGATACAGAGCAAGGCTGCATTTAAAAAAAAAAAAAGTTATATCCCTGATTTAAATCCTAAAATGTTTTCCATTTCTCTTAGGATACAAAAGAAATTCTTGATATGGCTTACAAGGTCCTGCATGATTGGGTGCTCACCTTTTAATTTTTCCAACATTGTTTTCCATCTTAGCACTGATCACAGTTATAATTATGTCATTATTTATGTGCTCTTTTTAAAAAAACTATTTTCCCCACTAGAATGTAAATTCGGTGAGATCTGTGTCCAGATTTGTCCTTGACTTAAACTGTTTTCTGCCACTATAACAGAATATCTGAGACTGGGTAACTAATAACAGAAATGTATTTATTTATTATTCATGCAGGCTGGAAAGACGGAAAGCATGGTGCCAGCATCCGGCCAGGGCCTTCGTATTGTATCATCCCGTGGTGGAAGGTAGAAGAGCAAGCAAGATTGTGAGACAGAGAGGATGGGAGCCAAACTTCATTAGTTTATAGGAACCCAGTCCCACAATAAGTAACCCACTCTCATGATAATGGTATTAATCCATCCATTCATGAGGGCAGAGCCCTCCTGATCCAATCACCTCTTAAAGGTCCTACCTCTTAATACCATCACAATGGCAATTAAATTTCAAAATGAATTTTGGAAGAGACATTCAAACTACAGCAGTCCCCTTGATCACTGAGTCATAGGAGCATAGCATAATGCCTTGTATACAAAAGATAGCCAATAAATATTTGTTGAACGAATAATGAATCAATTAATTAATGACACCTTTTTGAGTTGCACTAAAAATAGGTCACCTTTTAGAGTTCCCCTCTGGATAATTCTCCCAATTCAAATATCCTTAAAAATTCTAATTTTTAAGAATTAAACCTAGCTACATTGTATCCCAAATTATCCACTTTTCTGCCTATCATGCATATGGTACATAAAACTCTACTATATGCCAAGCACAGAAGTAAGAGAAGTAAAAAGGCAGCGAGGTACAGTGGGCAAAAAGGAGACACAGAATACATCAAACTGTTTTCAACTCTTTGTAACCAATATTTACTAACCTGAGTACTGGTGTACTGGTGTATTTCTCTCATTCGAAAGATGATTGCTGTGGTTATTGCTATAAAGGAGGTGGGTCTGCCCAACTTTTTGTGCTGTGTGTTCCATGATGTTTGGGCCACAATGCCCTTTCAGTGTGCATATGCCTTAAGTGGCATTGATGACCGATGAATATGAGTTCATTTCCATTGTCATAAACTCTAAGGAACTAGTCCAATCCTTTTAGGAAAGTGTTGTCATGCTGGTTATTGTTTTCAGCTTGTATATCTTGGCTGTCTTTTACAGACATGCATATGCTATGCTGTAAGCCTTAGTCTAATATAATAGAAAATATGACCTGTATTTTTGTGTGGCCAATTGTTTTCTCATGTTACAGGCAGTGTAGCCTTGTAGAACTCAGGTAAAGAATAGAGTGAAAAATAGCCAATGTTAGTAATAGACTGAATTCTGTGTTAGTCATCGAGCTTTCTTTGTTAGGTAATTCTAAGCAAGAGATTGCACGACTATCTCATATCATTGTGTTTCAGCATTTTCAGTGAATGTGCACCTTCTAATATTGAAAGTTAAGTGGCCAGGGTGACAGTGATGAGTGAGCAAAAGTCAAGATGCATACACATAGCAAAAATGATTCTATGTTAAGAATGTTAACATTGTCAGGAGTTTTCAGGCTTTGGTTACTATTTGTATGCTCTTTTTAAATCCCCAGCACAGCAGTACTCAAATTAGTACTGGAGAACTATCAAATGGCATGTGAAAAAATATCTATGGCTACGTGTTTGCTTGTAATTTAATTTATTTTAATTACTAAATCACTTGCACCCAGGAAATCAGCAGTTTTTTTCTTGAATAAGTGAAAACATATAACTTTAGCACAGCATTAATGTTTTGTTGTACTAAATATTTAGCAACAAAAAGTTCACTGTCTTGGACTGCCATATACATTGTGGATTTTTGTAGGTTGAACAAAATATGCCACATTAAAGTACTGCAAATTCATAGACTGAAATCTAGGGCAAAGTTCAAATCCCTTCAACTGTTTTTTTTTTTTCTTGGCAGACTGTGTGTTTCTGTTCAACCACAATGCTAATCCCGCCCTGAACTCTTATTTAAATGTCTTTTTATTAAAATCTTTATTTAATCTGATTTAAACAGAAGTTTTTTACTGGGAAGAAAATTAAGAGATTATAGCATTATAACATATTGTAAACATTTTGCAGAACCACTAGTTAGTATTAACTGTCAGTTAATGCAGAATAAACCATGATAACAAAAATATTCTGAGATAGTGTACATAATACATCTTCTAGACAGACTTCTAAGTACTACAGCTCTTTATGCTTAAGCCTGTGTTATGAAATCTTTGCTAAATAAAAGTTTACCCCTTTTCTGTGTTGGGTGGGTAGTGTGGTGTGAACACACTCAGATCTTCATGGCTGAACTTTGGAATCAGTGCTCAGCAGTGATTCTGACCTGGTTCTATGGCATGCAGAGGTGTGTAAAGAAACCCTCCTCGGGGACGCACATCCCCAGACTGCCCTTTCTCTCTAACTCAGGCTGACTTTAGAACCAGGTGTACCTAAACCACACTTTGTCGGGGGTGGGGGTGGGGAACAAACATAAAAAAACAAAAACAAAAAACCCACAAAACTATCATGCTGTTTTTTCTCCTTTTTACGTTTCTCACTGTCTATTTTGGCAACATCTACAGCGAGAGAAAGCACTAGATGCTCCCAAGCTTGGTCCAGGATCAGCTGCTACAAATCTTCTTCCCTCCCTTCTGGGACGTTTGTGCCAAAACAGCTCAGGATGAAAGGCATTTTCAGTTTTTGCTGTACTTTTCCTCTTGGTTAAAGACATGGAAAATTAGAAGAGAGAAACTGCTAAATGAGACCATAAGAGCTGAAAATGCTGAGGGTACCCAAAAGCAACAGGAAAGCCCCCACTCCGTCTGTCATAGCAAGAGAAGGGAGGGTGACTGGACTGAGAGAGGAGAGCTGGTCCTGCAGGGAGGAGGTTGGAGTTCCGAGGTAGAAGTCCAGTTCTTCGGCTTCTCTAAGATGGAGGAAAAGGACAAGAAATGGTACAGGGAAAGACCATGTAGAGAGTAAAAGAATAATCGGAAGGCTTTACCTAATGCTCTGTGTCTTCTCTGGAAAGACATTCTCTGTGAGGAGGCCGTCATCAGAAATGAGGAAGATGGCTGAGGAGAGACCAAGGAATGGCTAAAATGCAAAGGCTGAGTGTTGTTGGAGAAGGAGGAGGGGATATTAATGGTCTTTCGGTGGTTAGCAGGACTCTATGACTTAGTAATAATGGATCATAAGCAGAAGTGGGTACATATTCCATCTTTAAGAAAAATAATACAAAATTACCAATGCAGACTATGTACAAAAGTAGACATTTAAGATAAAAAATTACAACAAATTACAATAATTTATGTTTGCTACTTCACAAAAATATATGACTGTGGGAACCATTGCCAGGCTCTTGAGGGCTTTGGAAAGAGCCTCTTGCAAAAAAGGAGGTTAAACCTTAAAGCTTCATTAGCTTGGTGGTAAATTCACCTCTGGTCACAGCATCTTAAAGGCACTTTTGTGGGAGCAGATGACAGATGCCTTCACAATACTGGCCTCAAACTATTCAGAACACCACTAACTTCTGATTTTTCTATAAAACTTGAAGAAGAACATGCATATGAAGATGCTTTAAAAACTCTTAAAGGTCTCCCTAAATGTTAGTGTTTGTTTCTTACATTCTGCAAACTCCACTGTGCCTCAATCAACAATCAAATTTGGCCGGACGCAATGGCTCACTCCTGTAATCCCAGCACTTTGGGAGGCCGAGGCAGACAGAACACAAGATCAAGAGATCGAGACCATCCTGGCCAACATGGTGAAATCCCGTCTCTACTAAAAATACAAAAATCAGCCAGGTGTGGTGGCGCGCAGCTGTAGTCCCAAGCTACTCGGGAGGCTGAGGCAGGAGAATAACTTGAACCCGGGGGTTGGAGGCTGCAGTGAGCCAAGATCGTGCCACTGAACTCCAGCCTGGAGTTCTCAAAAAAAAAAAAAAAAAAATCAAATTTACCTAAGCATTCAACAAACCTATTTATTTTTTACCTTGTACAAGTACTTTAGGGTTTCACAAATAATTGCTATGTGATATTACCTTTCATTTTTCCTAGAACATTCTTTTTTCACCTTTGTATTCCATAGTTGAGACAATATAATTTTAGTCCCCATTTACAAGCGATTCACCCTCAGCCTTCATTTTTCTTTTTCTTTTTTTTTTTTTTTTGAGACGGAGTCTCGCTCTGTCGCCCAGGCTGGAGTGCAGTGGCCGGATCCCAGCTCACTGCAAGCTCCGCCTCTGGGGTTTACGCCATTCTCCTGCCTCAGCCTCCCGAGTAGCTGGGACTACAGGCGCCGGCCACCTCGCCCAGCTAGTTTTTTGTATTTCTTAGTAGAGACGGGGTTTCACCGTGTTAGCCAGGATGGTCTCCATCTCCTGACCTTGTGATCCGCCCGTCTCGGCCTGCCAAAGTGCTGGGATTGCAGGCTTGAGCCACCACGCCCGGCCAGCCTTCATTTTTCTGTGATAAAGTTCTAACTTTTGCTTTCGTCTTCTTTTGGTAACTTCTTAATTCCCTTGATAATACACAGTTCTCATCTCTGTTCTTTTTCTGGGTTGATCCTTATTTTTCTTAAAGCACATGGCCAAAACTACAACCAAGTTTGCATGGAAGAAAGTGTCATCATTTTATAAATCATTCTAATGCATGTGTGTGAGTTTTTAATTCTGTTGCTACATTATGCCCGGCATTTGGTTGGTTGTTGGCCATAATGAGATTTTTTTCAGTTTGATGTCTCTTTTAGATTCTCTTTAGTATTATTTAGATTCTCAATAATTCTCCTTGGAATCATAGGAGAAATTTGGTCAGGATAATCCAGAAGTTTGAAGTAATGGGCAAAAGCACTCAAACTACTGGGGAGAGTGATGAATGAAGCAGACAGGAAGTGATAGAAAGGAGTGGGGTTGCAATCTGAAAAGAAGCTTTTGAGAGATCAAAAAACAGAGTCACTGGATAAGGAGCAGTTTTTAATTGACAAGATAAAAGGATTATAATCCTAGAGAAAAAGCAGGAAGTTGGCACCAGGTTGATATAATGAAGGTAGAGTTTTACCTTGTAATAAGGTCCAAGGTTCTTTCATTCAATGAGTGGCCAGTGTGGGGTGGAGTAGGAGGTCAGGATGATCAACTAGATAGAACTTGTGTAGTAGGGAGTAGAAGAATGGTTCTCAACGCTGACTGCACATCAGAACCACCTGGAGAGTTTTAAAGCCTATCAAGGCCCAGGTCCCACAGGCCAATTAAATCAGAATCTGGAGGTGGGGCGAGGCATTGGCAGGTGTGAAAAATCACCAAGTGATTCTTGTATGCAGCCAGAATTGAGGACTATGAGTTTGAGCAATTGTTTGCACCTGCAGAAGTTTTTATACTCTTGCTGCTCCATCTGGCCTTATTACCTTTACCAATTAAATCAGACGATTTGAGGGTAAGATTTTGGCTCTGTGTCCCCATCCAAATCTCATCTCAAATTGTAATCTCCCTGTGTCAAGGGAGGAACCTGGTGGGAGGATCATGGGGGTGGTTTCCCTCATGCTGTTCTTGTGATAGTTCTCATGAGATCTGATGGTTTAAAAGTGGAGGTTTCCCCTCCTTGCTCGTTGTTCTTTCTCCTGATGCCTGGAAGGTGTCTGCTTCCCTTTGGCCTTCTGCCATGATTGTGAGTTTCCTGAGGCCTCCCCAGCCATGCAGATCTGTGAGTCAATTAAACCTCTTTTGTTTATAAATTACCCAACCTGAGGTAGTATCTGTATAGTAGTGTGAACATGGGTTAATACATTAAGATATAGGCAAAAGCCATTTAAAAAATTCCCCAGTTGTTTCCAACCTGCAACCAAGTTGAGGAACCACTGAGTTAGAGGGATTGTATCCTGTGATCTCCTGTGTACCATGAATAAAATGAAATTATATTGTATGATAGTTCTTGTGTATTAAAATAATACTTTGTTTTGAAGTTTGCAGTTTAATGCACAGGAAGAAATCCAGATGCCGCTCTTTGTCTTAGTTTTTTTTTTTTTTTTTTTTTTGAGATGGAGTCTCACCTCACTCTGTCTCCCAGGCTGGAGTGCAGTGGCGCGATCTTGGCTCACTGCAACCTCAGCCTCCAGGGTTCAAGTGATTCTCCTGCCTCAGCCTCCTGAGTAGCTGGGGTTACAGGTGCCCACCACCATGCCTGGCTAATTTTTGTATTTTTAGTAGAGATGGGGTTTCTCCATGTTGGTTGGCCAGGCTGGTCTCCAACTCCTGACCTCAGGTGATCAGCCCCGCTAGGCCTCCCAAAGTGCTAGGATTACAGGCGCGAGCCACTGCATCGGGCCTGTTTGTCTTACTTCTGATGGTTTAGTACGCCCTTCTAATTTAAGAAAATGAGAAAAGACAGAATTTTGAAAAAAGGAGGAGGCCTTAGAGAAGAAGTCACAATCTCTTTTTTTTTAACATATGAGAAATAAGGGGCCCAGAAAGGATAATTTAATTGTTCACAATCTCTTGGGTAGTTAATAACAGAATAGGATCCCCTGACAGATCATTTTCAATTTTCTTTCTACTCCCCAATGCTGGCTTCATTACAACTCTTAGTTTTGAAGTGATAAACACTAAAAGGGATATGACTTCATTTATAAAATCTATGGAGCACATGGACAGGGTGAATGTGAATTTGTCCATAAAACTCTAGAACACTAGAAGTAAAAGTTGCCCTCAAAGCATGAAAAAGTTTATTTTAAAACAAGTAAATTAAACTACTAAAGTATCCCCTAATACCAAGCATGGCATTTAAATTAGTGTCCATGAGAATCTTTCAAGTCAAAAGGATGGCCACTGGGTAGCCATTCTATTTATGTAGGAAGGCTAAAAGTTTTGGGGTCTTCAGACCTGGGAAAATATGTGAGCTTCATAAGGTCACATGCTAGACTGTAAAAGGAAATTTTGCAATCAGTACTTAAACTCTTAATCATGTGGCTCATGTGTTTTCATACTCCCTGAGTTGGTTAGTCCAATTCCTGACCTAAGCCAACCTAGAAGAAAACAGAACAAAAGCAGATCTCTTTCGGGAATAAAGTTAACTGCATATGATTATATTCTGTTTGTTAAATATGCACACTTCCTTGTGTATTCATGGACTTTGGTCCCAGTAAATGATCTTTGCAAAAAATGTCGTGGGCACATCCTACCTACACTGAATAACATTCTTTGACAGGCAGGTTGCTAGTTGCCAACTGCAGTGTTTTGTTTCCAGCTGTTTCCCAACCCGTATCTTTCCATTGACTGTAATGAAAAGACTAGAGCATGCTGATGAAGCCTAAAAGCAACTCCAAGGAGGGGAAGTGAATAAATTAGATCATAGAATTGGATTTAGAAAGGTTTCCATGGGCTGAAATGAGCAGCAAAATCTAAGCAGATGTAATTCTGTGGAGAGAGAAGACAGGTCTAAGTACTTGAACACAGTATATCAGTAAAGAGGGGAACATACTTGTCGTAAGGTATTTGAAGGGCTGTTATTAAGAGTGTCTAAGCCCAAAGTCCATAGACCATTCATAGGCCTTCAGAACCCTGCAATTCCCCAAAAGATTGTAAAAGTTTTTATTCATGTCTAAATTTTTTTTTCCTGGAGATGAGGCCTGTCTTTTTTATTTAATGCTCAAAATAAGAAAAATCAGATTAAACCTAAAAGTTATAACTAGGGAAAATAAAAGGCAGCTGCAGATCGATTTAGTTTCAATGTGAGGAAGAAATTTCTGACATTTAAAGTTGTTCAAACATGGAATGAGCTACCATGGGAGGTTTCAAATTTCTAGGCCATTTGGCAAGAATATCATAGAGGGTATTTAAGCAACAGTGAGTGGTGAAATGTGTTTACGTTTCTATAAAACAAACAACTGTGCACATAGAGAGAATGCCTCAGTAAAATTAATGTGAATTCTGGTAGAGTTAGGAATTCTCAGAGCACTGAGGCCCTGAACCAAGAGACCACAAGTGATGACAAGAATTGCGGGTAGTGGGGGTGTTGGGGGTGCATTTGCCTCCTTTGGGCAGATCCTGGTTATTGATAATTAGACAAAAAAGACAGCCTAGTGGTTTCATTTTGCCTTTGCACTGTTGGAGGACTTGCTCTACACCTGGGTCGTTTATGGTTATTTAATAAAGCACCCACAAACAGTTACAATGGGAAAGTTGGTAGAAAAATAAAGGGTGAGGGTATAGTGGTTAAGACCATGGACTGGGGAGATAGGCTGCCTGAATTTCACTTCTGCCTCTCTTTTTACTAGCTGTGTGTGACCTCAAAGAGATTGTATAGCCGCTCTGTGCTTCATTTCCCCAGATGTGAAATGAGAATGAGAGTAGTACCTACATTATATATTGGAAAATAAATACAAAAAATCATGTGAAGAATTAAAAACCATGCTCAAGAATGGTTAGCTATATGACTGTTGTGGTTTCCAGTTATTGAATGAAGATATTTGAATTATATTACAAACTGTCGTTTATTTGCTGTATGATGTAGGGAAAATGCCTTATCTCCCTGGCTTCATGCTTCCCACCTATAAAATGGTGAACACATTTACGTTGCATGGAGATAATATCCAATTTAGTACTGGCTTTAACAGGTAAAAAAGTTAAAGTACCCCTAAAGGTCTTACTTAGAAAGCAGAGTTCAACCATGATTTTTTATAAGTTTAGGCTTATAGTAGCACATTAATTTTTAGTTTGGGAGCAGTGCTTTAGCTTAGATTTTGAAATCATCAGCAAAGTGTACTATCTGCACTATCATCAAGTTTTGTCAGAGCCTCACCCATGTTTTAAATCTGCTGTCTCTAGACCTCTACCCAAAACTTTGTATTAGAACGTCTTAAGGTATATTTTGTATCTGAAGATTTCATGGGCTTCACAGTAATTCCTGAGTTGGCCCCCACCTAGAACTGTGATTCCCAGATCTAGAGAGTTCTGCCTCCCAAGCAGCTGGAGCCTTGGATACCTCCTATCCGATGACTGATCCTCCTCTGCTTGAATCTTTAGGAAAAGAGAGCACTTGCCAATTGACTAGGAGTTCATCACACTTTATTATCTAAAGTTTTCTTTTCTTTTCTTTTCTTTTTTTTTTTTGAGATGAAGTCTCGCTCTTGTCCCTCAGGCTGGAGTGCAATGGTGTGATCTCGGCCTCCTCAAGTGTTGGGAATAGGCCTGAGCCACTGTGCCCGGCCTGTTTAAAGTTTTCTTTTCATCTTAAAATGCATTGTATATATGTACTCAATGTGTAAGAATGCATAAATCCTTAGTTAATAACTGATGCAGCTTCACATTAAGGGCTTTGCCTTTAAATTTAACTTCAAATGCTAAATTAGTAGTGTGGGCAAGCACACATCAATAAAGTCTATTGGTTTGGACTCTACTGTTTTGAAGTTCATCATAATTGGCTAGACTGTGTACATTTGCTAAATAAGTTGTCATCTTTATAACACAAATTAATAGCATGCCCAAACATTTAAGAAGCTTAGAACGAACTGTTTTTAAGGACCTTGAAGTACTGTATAAACAACTACTGAAATGCTAATTATAATTTAGTCTTATCTATTTATCACATTTTTTTCTTGAGAGGAGTCAGAGACTGAAGGGGTTGACGTGGTCAACCTTCAAATCTGGGTTCCTGGCATTCCTTGAAAAGAATGATTTTATCAGGTACTTATCTCCTGGCCAGGCTTTTGGGTTTTTGTTTTTTGGTTTTTTGTTTTGTTTTGTTTTTCTCACCTGCCTGTCCTGCTTGAGCTGCCATTTTCATTTATTATTCATGCAAAGTATTTGAGAGCTAGTCCATGCTGATTTGCAGATGTCAGATTTTCTTCAGGCCATTCAACTTCCTTGGTGTGTTTGGGAAATCTGCCTTCTATTTGTTGTGTTGGGTTAAAAGTAAAATAATCAGGAAGGAGACAGCCCTTCATGAGGCTTTCCTTCATTACTAGGAAACATCTCTGGGACAGCCCTGTCAAGCCACTGCAACCTGGTGCTCTTAAAGAACTCACAGTCCTGAAGCTCCCCTGCTTCTTGCTCCGCCGGCGTTGCAGACCCTCTGCTCCCTCTGTTGTATGTGACTTTCCTCCTCAGAAGGGCACCACAGTTTAAAATTTTATTCTTTGAACATTTCCTTTCCCAAAGTTCAAAAATGATTAAAAGACAATTTTTCATCTTGTTTTCAAAAATGGAGGAGCTGTGACTTCAAACTCTTAGATATAAACTTTCTTCTCAATGTGGAAGCAACTTGAATTTTAGGATTAAAATCCAATCTTCAAATAACTACAAAATCAGGGAAAATAAGCCCCTCTCCTTCTCCTTTGCACCCAAAAATCCAGCCATATTGACCTTTTCATGGATCCCCAGTTGCTGTCCAGAAATGCATTCTGCCTTGGAGGAGCTTGCATTTGGGTGAAGGATCCAATCATAAAAATAGATTCTCATGAAGGAAGATGACTTTATGAGAGTAATTCAAAGTACATGCTGGTGAGGGGAGCACCTGCCACAGCTCAATGGGGGCAGTGCATGGGTCTCCTTTCTGGGGAGGGGATGTTTGAGCCAAGTTCTGAAGGAGAAGGCCTTGAGGATCCCTCACACAGAGGGTTGGGGTCTGTGAGAGGAGAAGAGAGGCTTTCCAGGGCAAAGGTAGGGTGCATTTCTGGATTATTGTGTCTATCACAGTGTCCGGCTAGTCCTCAAATTACGTTTGTAGCATGAATAAGTTTGCAGCATTATCGAGAATTATAATCGGGCCATTCTAAAAGTATTAACAGAATTAGTGTAGATTGCAGAAATGGCAAATTTAGAGAGCTCATCATTAGGCAAGTACTCTGAAATAGAAGAGAAAGTTAAGGTTATTTAACTTATAGTAAAATTCCATTAAAATGATATCACAATAAATAACAAAAATGTAATAAAAATAATTTAACAGAATTAATGCAAAATGTAAATACTAAAATTATTGTTGTCTTTTTATAACAGATGTGATTTATTTAAGTAGATAGACTATCTCATACATGGCTTGAAAAGTGCTGTCTGGTAAAGGTTTTTCTTTATTTTAACTCGGCTTATGAGACAGGAACTTTCATGGCTTTTGAAAATTCTTTTAAAATGAAACCTCTGATCCAAAAATAAAGCATTATAGATTGACATTTTTGAAATAAGTTTTTATTTTCAGGAATTTCATAGGAATGAAGTGAATTTATACTTCAAAAGATAAAACTAAAATAAAGTTATAATAAAACACTATGACCAAGACTAGTTAGAATTAGTGAACCATCTGAATTAATAAAATATTAAAAATGAAATTAAAATTAGCCTATGTCTAAATTACCTGAAATTTTCGACTAGAGAAAAGATTGACTTAGTGAGAAGTTGATAATTTTTAAAGGTGAATGTGTGTGTGTAGAGGGTGGGGGATATTTGAATATAATTTTTTACTTCATAAGTGCAAGTTAATTTAAAATGATTTTAAACCCACATTGTAGACATGGGAGTGCTATTAATATATGTGGAATTACAAGTCCAAAGAAAATATTCAAAGTTGCAATGTTGTGATTAGCAACCCAGTGAAACCACAAAGTGCTCCCACATCATCAACATTTCTGCAACGGGATTCTTTGCTTGGCAGGTCTTAGGAATGATTGCTCAGTCTTGTGACTGGCTTTCTATCCTCCACATTGACCCGAGACAACATAAAATAAAAATATTCACCAACCACATGATGAATTTGTAAACAACACACAGGCATTTTTCTGCTGTAATTTTATGACTGGCACAACTTGGGTAGAGTTTGGGGAAAAATAGGTGAGAAGAAAGAAAGGAAAGTGAAGGATAACCATACTCTGGGAAGGACTAATAGACGGAGGTGGAGAAGGCAAAGATAAAGTTAGGCGTTTACTTTGTTGTACCACTTGAGCACTGCATCTAGCTTTTAAACCCTTACTGTGTCTTGAATGCAGCTGATTTCACAGAGTGGAACCTCCCGATCTGGCCAATTTGGCTTCCCATCTTCAAATCCTCTTACTAGAAAGAATGATTTTAAGAGCTGTGATGGGCAGGGAACTTGCCAACCTTGGGTTCTGTAGGGAAAATTGAGAAATTTATAGTGATTCCCATTCTCCATCTGGGCTCTTGATTCTTCCAGGCAGTCCTTTATTTATTTTTAGTTTCTTTTCTTTTTCTATGCTAAGATAGTTTCAAATGTTTTCAATTTTCCTGTAATTCTTTATCCTACTCATTTTCTCATTTTGACTGTATGATGTTACCTCTGAAGTCATGGATAAAATAAAGCCCATGATTTCCCTTCTCTATCTTTCCAGTATTTATAATGTCACCCACCACTACCTCCTCCCATCTCATGTCCCTGAGCTAATCCTTCCCCTCCCGCTTTAGGCCTTTGTTGAGTCAGTTATTTGTGACTTCATATTCATATTTTATAGTTGTCTCCTCCCCCTTTAAAACAAGTCAAAAAAAGACTAAAAGAATCTTCTCTTGATTCTGCCTTTACCACAAATTACTGCTTTGTCTCTTCTTCCCTTTGAAACCAAAATTTGTATAAGATTTATCTGTATTTGCTCTCTTACCTTCGTGATCTTTTAATGCAAACTGACTTCTATCTCCACAACTTCTTAGAAAATGACCTTGTTAGAATTACCAGTAGTTGTATAATTGACAAGTCCAGAACCGCTTTTTCAATCCTCACTTTTCTTGACCTCTTTGTAAAATCAACACTGTCACTCAATTTTTTTTCTTTGCAACTAGGGGTTGTGCTGTGTAAACATTGGCATCCTTTATTCTTATTCAATGCTCTCTCCTTAAATTAGTTATTTCATGCATTTCCATAGCATCAACAATTACCAATGTGTCGTCACCTGCTAATACCAAACTTACTACTCCCACATTAACCCCTCTTTTGAGTTCCGTTTATATTTTAAGGACAACGCTTTGACATCCATGTGATCATGGACAATTTATGTAAGTTTTCTAAACTCTTAGCTTTATTATCTGTAAAATATTGTTTTAAGATTAGCTAATCTAATCTGTCGTGTTCCAGAGATAATAAAGGCCAATGAATATTGTTCTTATTGCTAATAAATGTTTTGTTGAACAGTGATGGTGAAAGGTGGCTTTAGTGAGCATGATGGAGGTAGTTGTGGAGGAAGCTGGAATAGAAGATTGCCAAAGAGAGGAAGCACCACATTTTGCTTAAAGGTGAACTAATGCTGTAGAATAAAAACAGGGTGTGACTGTGCTGGTGACAAGGATGAAGATAAGCAAAAATGAGAAAGCAGAAATAGCTTCGAACTGAGTGTTTTAAAATGCTGAGTATTGTTCCATTTAAATACCAGCATACTCCAAATAAGAAGACACGGTCTCACATTTTTCTGTTGGTGACTTACTACTTTCCTTAAATTCATGAATTCAAAGGCATTAATTAAGAAACAAATTGTATATAATCTAAATATACAGTTTGAATGATGCCAAAGGTATACTTTTCAGTGATTTGTTCCATTGAAGCTCAAGTATTATAACTTGAGTATTATAAACATTCATTTATTCATCCATTTAAAAAATTTTTGCATATTATTCTGTGCCAGGCATTGATACATGGTAGTATATATTATCATAAGGCACAGATGTTGGCCTCAAGATGCATAAGAAGACAGCTGTATCACTAGATAGCACACATGATGGACGTGCAACAGGTAAAAAGGAGACCATTTTGCTCAGAGTAATAAGCAGAACATTCCCTGCCTGGGGCTGGCCCTTTTTGGTCAAGTTGCTCTCAACTCAAGAATGCTAATGAGGTACCTGCCTCAGACATCTCTCCTTGGGTTAGTGTCCTAAAATAGTCTATGGCTCAACTCAAGTCTAGAATCTGCTATATTTTCTTCTTTCTCATCATTAACACTTATTTCTATATCTTATTCACAGTGGGCTGGTCTCACTGTTCACTGAACCATCCCCTTGCTCCATTTCATTATACTGGCTCTTGAGTTAGACATGCTCCAGGACCTCAGAACGAATCTGAGAATTGTAGGATCTGAGAATTGTAGGATCTGTGGTTCTGATCTCAGGTCTCAGGACAATATTTGAAGATTTGAAGATGTCGAATAAGATTAATGTATTTGCTTGGGCAGTTGCCTGCATTAATAATAAAAATATTTGAAAGTTATTCTGGATTTTTGAAGTTAGAGGTTAAAATGATTATTTTTTCATTGTTAAAAGATTTAGGGGTAAAATGATACATCTTCAAAAATTTGATTAACTGAACCTATTAATTAGATGTGATGAACTCAAGACTTAAATGTTTTTCTTCTCGACAGGTATTAAACCTTCTGAAGTAGCTGAATCCTGTTCTGATACAAATACCTGATTTTTTAAAAAACATCAGTGCTCCCTGTATTTTGGTCAGGACTCACTGCTGGTACTTGTTCCCACGAACCAACATCCTCTTTCTGAAGGAAGAGCCAATGTTTTCTTCATTTCCGAGGGAACTGATTACAGGGATTGTTTCTATTTTGGTTAGATACATAAACACATTTCTATCGGGGGAGGGGGGAAAGCAGAGCATACCACAGTTGGTGATTTTGCAAAAATGGGGTTGGCATTGGCTAGAGGAAAACAAATTCAAATCTTTATTGTCATTTCCACTGACTCTCAAAAACATTGTTTTAAAGTTAAGAGGAAAAATTAGACTGTTTATTAAAATCCTCTCAATTTCAAACATATGGTAGAATCATAACAAAAGTGACTGATAGGATATTTTGTGGGAATGAGATAATAATTCAGTATTCAGTCAGACATTGCCTTCTAGATAATATTCTCTGCCAACTTTGAGGTTTCTGTGTTTTGGACTACAAACTGTCAAAATCAATGTTTTCATACTTAAAGGATAAAGAATGGAATGGCTTTTCAAGTACCTTTCAGTCGAAGCCTACAGGCTCAGTCTGTGACCATGGTGGTACAGCTGCTGTCTGAGCTTTTTCCTTATTTCAGGATATTATTTTATTTCAAAACCAAGGCCACCCCATTTTACTTCTAACTGTCAAAACAAAGCCCAGCTGTAGTACTGATGTAAGGAGGTGAGGCCAAACAAGGCCAGCAGGGTAAGCTTTTCATGTTCACAAAAGAAGATCAATATTCCCATAGTGTAGCCAATCTAAGAAGTAAGACACTTCATTAGAGGGATTTATTGGAAAATTATAGTTTGATTATTCATTCATTTAACAAATACATATTGACCATTTTCTATGTTGACACAGCCTGTGACCTCACAAAGCTTGCAGTCTAATGACGGAGACTATCAAGTAAACAGGTGTAACAGATAACATTTTGAAAATGCTAAACAGATGTTATTTTAATTCCTGTTAAATAATGATACCCTGCAGCCCCACACCGTGTATACATACAGCTGGACCATACAATTCAAACTTGGGCTAAGGAGGTGGTGTTAAGGGAGGTATGACCTAAGGATGAACAAGAACTGGGGCTAAAGAATGTCAGTTGAAAGCAAATGCAGCTACGAATTCCTAGATGCCAGTGAGAACATTTGAAAAACTGAAAGAACATCATGATGGCTGGGGTGAGAAGGGAAATGGCAGAGGATGAGTATGGAGAAGTGAGTAGAAGCCAGATTATGTAATTTCTAGTAAGCGATTGTATCTGGTATATAGGAGGAATTGAATTTGGTGTACATGGGGAATTGAAAGAAGGCCACTGTGGTAGGAATACCTAAGCAAAGTATTTAAAATCAATCTTATAAGCGGTGTCCTATTTGACCATTAGAGTTTAGTTAATTTATCCAGCTGGGGGAACCAAAAAATAGCTAAGGGTGTTCCTGTGATCCAATTTGGATGAGTGCCCTGTGTGAGCAAGAAAAATAAAGAAGAATTTGAGTGTTTGGTCAAGTTTCCTTTATATCTGAATTGGACTTCTGCTTTGCGTCTAAGCAGACGTCTGTATGGCAGCTCTGAGTATCTCCTCTCTACCTTTACTAGGGCTAGCCTCCTTAAAGGATTGGAAATTAGCATTCATAAGAGGCTTTGAATATGATCCTTGAAAGAACTGTGGCGCCTTATAATGGGGTTAGAGGGAAAGTGGGACAGGTCTATGGGGTACTACACAAGATCGTTACTATTCAGCTATAGGAACTGGAGGTACCCACAGAGCTTAGTCTATGGTATATATCTAAGAAAATGTGCTGGGATCAAAATCAGAACAAAAAAAAATCAGTTATGCATCCAAAAGTCAAGCAGGAATCCAGGAATAAGATGAAGAGGATCAAAAAGCTTATGAGCAAAAAGGTAGAGGTCTGGAGTTTTTGCAATGAGCGGAGTAATAATGTTTGGGTTCTCCTGTATTGGTGTGTACTTGCACAAACAGACCTCAGTTAAGATATAAGGTCATGGTAGATTTGTACAAAAGTGAGGAACACTGTTGAAAGGTTGGTCATTATTAGAACTATCACCTGCAAGAGTCCTCATCAAGGAAAGCCATGGTAAACCAGAGAAGTTACCAAAATCTACCACCCAAAACTGTTGACATTGGGAATTTCTGTCAAGAGAAACCAGTGAAAATCACAGCTAAGAGGGTCAAGATGGAAGTGGCCTCTGAAAGGCGAGATAGAGGATCAGGCTGGAAGACCACGTGGCTCAGTGGTCTATATCCAATGTTTTCTAAAATTCCAATAAAAGTCATTCTTGATATAAGGCCAGAAATAAAGATGGAGAGGAATTGGGAAACAGATTCTTGGCAGGAGCTTAGACCAACTGTTACAGAATTAAAATCTGTCCTTGGACTCTTGGAAAAAGGTCAGAACAAAGATTGCTCCATAAAGCCAAGAAATGTGTGATGTCCTTTATCATTGCTTTTTGGTTTGTAAACTGGCAGATTAGAAATGAGTTGCATTCCAAGTGGATCACCTGAGGTCAGGAGTGCAAGATCAGCCTGGCTAACATGGTGAAACCATGTCTCTCCTAAAAATACAAAAATTAGATGGGTGTGGTGGTGTGTACTTGTAATCTCAGCTACTTGGGCGGGTGAGACAGGAGAATCACCTGAACCCAGAAGACGGAGGTTGCAGTGAGCTGAGATTACACCACTGCATTCTAGCCTCTAGCCTGGACGACAAAGCTAGACTCTGTCTCAAGATAAAAAGAGAGATGCTTTCAATGGTGACCTAATGGACTTTTGCATCCTAGTCATTTAAAAAATTAATGCATATCTTTTATTGATCATAAGTTTTCTTCCTATGTGATTTTGCTTATCCCCAAGCAGAAAATATATTTATGCAGGAGTCATTTATTTAGAGTCAGAAACAAAGCCATCTGGAGAATCTCTGACAGGGTGTTTTCTTCTTTTTTTTTTTTAAGGTCCACTACATGAGTTAGGCTTAGTTATTTAAACTCACATCTGAGCCATCAATTTGTTTTAAATCAAGGAAAATATATGAAATGTTAAAATGGGGAACTAAACATCGCTGAGTCTTAAGTTTTCAAGTGGAAACACAAGCACGTGAAGTAACCCTCACATGTTCTTTTAATAGGCTTATTTCCTTCAAGTATATTGTTTATCTTTTTGTAAAAAAGAATTAAAGTTGTATTGCAAAATGATTTTATTGTCAGGATTCAAATAAAGTCAAGTTGGCTAAAATTTAAATAACATTTTTAAAAATTCAACTTTTAAGACATTATAATGATGTACATAGAATAGGAGGAGAAAGCAGCTTCGGCTAGGCTAAAAGTCATAAATGAAAACAAAACATCTGATTTTCTTGGTAGTCAGGGCAAAAATAAATCATGTTGGATTGTATGTTTCTCATTATCTAATCTAAGGAATTATATTTTTCTATCAAAGTGGGTGTTTTGTTTTCCCCAACACTAAAGAAAAAGAAATTCCTGATTTAAAAAACTCATTATATATGAGACACTTAATAATATAGAAGACAACAAACACATTTTATTCATACTTTAAAGATGCAGAAAAGGTCTTCATATGGCTATTTCTTATGAACAACCCTTTCTAAAATAGAAGATAAAATGTTAAGTTACATTCGTGAAAGTGTCTGTGTTAGAGTTAGTAACGGGATTTTAAAAATGTGATCTGATTGCCATGGTGGCAAACTGTTGAGAAGCTGGAGGAATGAGTGCCCTTCTCATGATTTGGATATCTTAGATGAGTTTATGAGCGGAGGAGCAGAGAAGGGAATTCATAACCAAGCCTGCTCCTAAAATCATAGGATTATAGATTGTAGATTAATAGGAGCTCATCGCATAACCACTCTTTGTGTAGAAAGCAAAGTCAGCCTTCTGTTGGGCAAATCCAAGAGCCTTTTGCAAACTCCTGCCCAGATGGCAATTCCTACTACATTTTCATAGAAGTGGATTGCCAAAAAAAAAAAAAAAACAGATTTGGAAAAAATTAACGATTGTGGTTTTCATATAGTGAATTGGCTACTGGCATGTTATTTGAAAAGAATATAAAGTATTCATTGACTATCTGAATAAAGACTGTTTAAACTATCTCTTTCCAGCTCATATGGTGGGGTAGCCTATTGACACAGCTGTCTTAACCTTTGCATGGCAAAATATTTGCTTAAAAATGAACATTCCTCATCACCATTTTGCTTAGAGGCATATCTAAGCAAAATTGGTACAGACTGCGGTAAGAATTGGCTTTGTGTTCGATTTTATTTGAAACTGTTTATTGAGGTAGTCATAGATTCACATTCAATTTAAGAGATAATACAGACAGACTCCTTTTATACTTTCCCCAGTTTCCCAAATGGTAGCATTTTGCAGAACTGTAGTGTAATATCACAACCAGGACATTGACATTGACACAATCCCCTGAACTTATCCGAATGTTCTCAGTTTTAGTTGTACTCGTGTGTGTGTGCATGTGCATGTAGTTCTATGCAATTTTATCACATGTAGGTATCCTGTATTTACTATTACTGTATTCGTCTGTTTTCATGCTGCTGATAAAGATATATCTGAGACTGGGCAATTTACAAAAGAAAGAGGTTTAATTGGACTACAGTTCTACGTTGTTGGGGAGGCCTCACAATCATGGTGGAAGACAAGGGGGACCAAATTACATCTTACGTGGATGGTGGCAGGCAAAGAGAGCTGTGCGGGCAAAATCCCATTTTTTAAAGCCATCAGATGTTGTGAGACTTATTCACTATCATGAGAACAGCACAGGAAAGACCCACCCCATGATTCAGTGATCTCCCACTGGCTCCCTCCGGCAACATGTGGCAATTATGGGAGCTACAAGATGAGATTTGGGTAGGGACACAAAGCCAAACCATATTATTCTGCCTCTGGCCCCTCCCAAATCTCATGTCTTCAGATTTATTTTTTTATTTTTTTATTTTTTTTGAGATGGAGTCTTGCTCTGTCGCCCAGGCTGGAGTGCAGTGGCTGGATCTCAGTTCACTGCAAACTCTGCCTCCTGGGTTTACGCCATTCTCCTGCCTTAGCCTCCCAAGTAGCTGGGACTACAGGCGCTGGCCACCTCGCCCAGCTAGTTTTTTGTATTTTTTAGTAGAGACGGGGTTTCACCGTGTTAGCCAGGATGGTCTCAATCTTCTGACGTCGTGATCTGCCCGTCTCGGCCTTCCAAAGTGCTGGGATTACAGGATGTCTTCACATTTCAAAACCAATCATGCCTTCCCAACTGTCCCCCAAAGTCTCAACTGATTTCAGCATTAACCCAAAAGTTCACAGTCCAAAGTCTCATCCAAGACACAGCAAGTCCCTTCTGCCTATGAGCCTGTAAAATAAAAAGCAAGTTAGTTACTTCCTAGATACAATGGAGGTACAGTCATTGGATAAATACAGCCATTCCATGTGGGAGAAATTGGCCAAACAAAGGGACCACAGGCCCCATGCAAGTCCAAAATCCAGCAGGGCAGTCAAATCTTTTTATTTTTATTTATTTATTTATTTTTATTTTTATTTATTTTTATTTTTTTAGGGCAGTCAAATCTTAAAGCTCCAAAATGATCTTCTTTGACTCCATGTCTCATACCCAGGTCACACTGATGCAAGAGGTGTGTTCCCATGGTCTTGGTCAGCTCCACCCCTGTGGCTTTACAAGGTATAGCCATTCTCCCAGCCGCTTTCACTGGCTGGCTTTGAGTGTCTGCAACTTTTCCAGGTGCATGGTGCAAGCTGTTGGTGGATCTACCATTCTGGGGTCTAGAGGACAGTGGCCCTCTTCTCACAGCTCAACTAGATGGTGCCCTGGTAGGGACTCTGTGTGGGGGCTCTGACCCCACATTTCCCTTCTGCACTGCCCTAGCTGAGGTTTTCCATGAGTGTCCCACCCCTGCAGTAAACTTCTGCCTGGGCATCCAGGTATTTCCATACATCTTCTGAAATCTAGGTGGAGGTTCCCAAACCCCAATTCTTGACTTCTGTGCACTCTCAGGCTCAATACACCATGGAAGCTGCCAAGACTTTGGGCTTGTACCCTCTGAAGCCGTGACCTGAGCTCTGTGTTGGGCCCTTTCAGCCATGGCTGGAGCAGCTGGGACACAGGGCACCAAGTCTCTAGGCTGCAGACAGCATGGGGACCCCAGGCCCAGCCCAGGAAACCATTTTCTCCTAGGCCTCTAGGACTGCAGTAGGAGGGGCTGCTGTGAAGACATCTGACATACCCTGGAGACATTTTCCTCATTGTCTTGGGGGTTAACATTTGACTCCTCTTATGCAAATTTCTGCAGCCAGCTTGAATTTCTCCTCAGAAAATGGGTTTTTCTTTTCTATCTTATTGTCAGGCTGCAAATTGTCCAAATTTTTATGCTCTGCTTCCCTTATAAAAATAATGCCTTTAACAGCACCCCAGTCACCTCTAGAATGCTTTGCTGCTTAGAAATTTATTCT
The DNA here is from genome assembly GCF_003255815.1 of Theropithecus gelada. Lineage (NCBI taxonomy): Eukaryota > Metazoa > Chordata > Mammalia > Primates > Cercopithecidae > Theropithecus > Theropithecus gelada. Next base: position 66,023,655 of record NC_037680.1, on the reverse strand, counting down.
GCCAGATACCCTAAATCATCTCTCTCAAGTTCAAAGTTCTACACATCTCTAAGGCAGGGGCAAAATGCTGCCAGTCTCTTTGCTAAAACATAACAAGAGTCACCTTTGCTCCAGTTCCCCAAAGTTCCTCATCTCCATCTGAGGCCACCTCAGCCTGGACCTTACCACTTATCAGCCTGATTGTCCATATCACTATCAGGCTTTTGGTCAAACCCATTCAACAAGTCTCTTGGAAATTCCAAACTTTCCCACACTTTCCTGTCTTCTTCCAAGCCCTCCAAACTGTTCCAAGCTCTCCATGTTACCCAGTTCCAAAGTTGCTTCCACATTTTCAGGTATCTTTTCAGTAACATCCCCTTCCTGGTACCAATTTACTGTATTACTCTGTTTTCATGCTGCTGATAAAGACATACTCAAGACTGGGCAATTTATAAAAGAGGTTTAATTGGACTCACAGTTCCATGTGGCTGGGGAGGCCTCACAATCATGGTAGAAGGCAAAGAGGAGCAAGTCGTATCTTATGTGAATGGTGGCAGGCAAAGAGAGAGAGCTTGTGCAGGCAAACTCCCATTTGTTAAAGCCATCAGATGTCATGAGACTCATTCACTATCATGAGAACAGCACAGGAAAAACCCACCCCATGATTCAATTATCTCCCACTGGATCCCTCCCCATAACATGTGGGAATTATGGAAGCTACAAGATGAGATTTGAGTGGGGACACAGAACCAAACCATATCAACCACTGTCAAGATACTGAAAAATTCCGTCATCACAAAGATCCCCCTTGTTGCCTTTTTGTAACCATACTCACTTCTCTCTATATGTAGACCTTTCATCTGTCCAACTATAAAATTGTCATTTCAAAAAATCACAGTAATTGAATCATATAGTATATAATCTTTCAGATGGGCTTTTTTTCATTCAGCACAATTATCTGAATATCCAAGTTGTATCAGTAGTTTGTTTCTTTTTATTGCTGGGTAGTATTCCATGGTATGGATGTACCACCATTTGTTTAACCAGTCGTCCGTTGAAAGACATCTGGTCTGTTTCAGGTTTTTGGCTAATCTTCCAAATAAAGATTGCTATGAACATTCAGGTACAGGTTTTGGTATGAACATACGTTTTAATTTCTCTAGGATAAATGTCCAAGAAAGCAATTGCAGGGTTGAATATTAATTGCATGTTAAAATGTATAAGAAACTGCCAAGCTGTTTTCTAGTAAAGTAACCTTCCCACCAGCAAAGTATATATGATCTAGTTTTTTAATATCCTCATTAACACTTGGTGTTATCATTATTTTTATTTTAGCCATTCTGATAGGTATACAGTGTTATTTCATTTTTAAAAATTTTTTTGGAGACAGGGGTCTCACTGTCACTTAGGCTGGAATGCAATGTCACGATCTCAGCTCACTGAAACCTCTGCCTCCGAGGCTCAAGTGATCCTCCCACTTCAGCCTCCTGAGTAGCTGGATGACAGGCGTGCACTACCACACCTGGCTAAATTTTGTATTTTTTGTAGAGACAGAGTTTTGTCATGTTGCCCAGACTGGTTTCGCATGCCCGGACTCAAGTGATCTGCCTGCCTCAGCCTCCCAAAGTTGGGATTACAGGCATAAGCCACTGCATCTGACCTCCATTGTGGTTTTCATTTGCATTTCTCTAATGGTTGATGATGTTCAATATCTTTTCTTGTGCCTATTTGACATCCATTTATCCTCTTTAGTAAAATATCTGTTCATGTTCTATGTCCTGGTTTGTATTGTATTTTATTGGTTTATTTATACGAGATAGGGGTCTTACTCTGTTCCCAGACTGGAGTGCAACGATGCAATTATAGCTCACTGCAGCCTCGACCTCCTGGGCTCAAGGGATCCTCCTTCAGCTTCCCAAATAGCTGGAATTACAGGGGCTGGATTACGGGCACACATTGCCATGCCTGTTTTTTGTTTTGTTTTGTTTTTGTTTTTTTTTGTTTTTTGGTTTTTTTTTTCTTTTTTGGTAAAGACAGGGTTTTGCTGTGTTGCCCAGGCTGGTCTCCAACTCCTGTGCTCAAGCGATCCTCCCACCTTGGCCTCCCAGAATACTGGGATTATAGGCACGAGCCACCATGCCCATCCTTTATTTTACAATGTACAATTTTCTAATTTAAGTTATGGATTTTTTTCAAATTGGAAAATATGTTAATACCATGTACAAGTTATTTGTCATGTTTCCTTTCAAAAGATAGAAGCCAACACGTTCGTTCCCCACAGATATAGCCTTTATATTTGTACTCTAGATTCAACTGAGAGCTCAGCAGCCCAGGAGTAGGGAAATGGCTTCCAGAATACTCTTTAATCTTTTTTAAATTTCATAAAATATTTGGGATCCTTAGGGATTCTCATTGTTTTTATTAAATAGCCAATAAATTAGGTCAGTAATGGAAAATAAATTTACATTTAGAAAATATATCAGGGTTGCAGAATATACTATACTCCCTACAACAGGTCTGTTCAGCTAGAAGAAACCTCCCAGAAGAGGCCTCAGAGTCTAAGAAGGGGTTGAATCTATGTTGGGAAGCTGGGATCAGCAGGACCTGCAAGACAAGTTCCAATTGTCAACTCCTGACATGTGATTGCTTATCAATGAGTCATAGTGGAAGGCTGTCAGAGTGACAAGAAGGTCTGCAATCTCATTTTGGTTAACATAGCACAGACTAGCATAACACCAAGGACTAGAGGCTTGGGGAAGTCTCCCCTCAGTAAGAGAAGGACGGAGTCATGGTGACTGAGACAGAGCAAATAGTGGGGCCCCATGGGCCCTTACCTCACTAGGTAAGGGGGAAGTTTCCAAGTCATTGAAGACAGAGATGGGTGAGATGGACCCACAAGAGGTGTTAGGAGGCAACAGGACATGGCTGTGCATAGTTGTGAGGAAAGAAGTATTTGAATGAGAGGGAAGCTCCAGACCTATGTGGACAACTGTTGTGTCTTTTTTTGTTCTTCCACAACCATACCATTGAAAGCAGCTTTTAGAAACCATAAGCCCTGGTGTGGGGCTTGTTGGTAGTGAGTGAATGAGTAACTCACTCATCTTTTAAATGTAATAGTCTATACGTATTCATCCAATCTCCATCCTCCTCCTCAAACACTCTCTAAGGTTATAGTCTAAATAGGACCAACTTTACTCCAAATTAAAGGGAGAAAGAAATTCTAGACCAATAAACTAAGTGACCTGGCTCTTATAATTTGAGGGGCGAATAAAGTGTCCCAAATAGTTCCCACTAGTTTTCTTCCTCAGCTGTTATGATCTTTTACTTCTAATTTTCACAACCAATTTTTAAAAACAAGTTGATCCCATTTCCTTAATCCCTGTCAGTCTTTATCTGGCTCGTGTCCCTGTCTGTCCCCTGACATAGTTCTTGCTAATGACCTCCACGTCACTAAATGCAATGAGCATTTTTCTTCAGTCATGGTCTTATTTGAGCACTCAGTAGCATTTTTTTTTCCTTACTCCAAACAAACGCTCCAAAGGTCTTTCTTGCTTTTTTACCACTTCCTTTCAGTCTTGTCTTTCTCTACTCAGACCTTAAAGTTGGAGGCCCTGAAGACTTATCCCTAAACTCTCGTAATCTATGTCCACTGATATGAGATGTCACTCCTACTTCTTTTGACACTACCAAATTCTTCATCAAATTAAACTTACCATACTAATCAAACTTCCTGTTATTTACTCCTGCTCCCCATCCCCCAATCCATTTTCCACAGTGTTACTTAAGTCAAGTAATCTTATCTATTTTCTCCCTTAAATCCTATAATGAAGACCCATTTCTCTTAGATAAAGCTGGCCCCTGCTGGCCTCCGCTGCAGCCACCAGACTTGGACTCCAACAACACATTTACCTTCCAGGTCCTTTTGTCTCAAGGCCTTTTAGAAGGCAGTTCCCCCTGCCTGGAATATTTCTGCTCCTCTCCCCAAATCTAGTTGTTGCCTAATCATTCCTTATATTTTAGTTCAAATATTACTTCCTCTGGAAACCATAGTGACAACATCAAAAAATAGATTAAGTCCAACTCTCACACTATTCAGAGCCTCTGAACTCTGCCTTTAAAGGCTTTTTCCTGTTTTTAGGTATCTGAGTGGTTATTTGATAAATGCGTGTGGCCTGTACTAGACGCTTAGCTCCAGAAGGGGAGGTGCCTTGGCTTTTTGTGCCCCCTGTATGTCCAGAACCCAGCACAGAGAGTGAGTGAGGAAGCCAGCTAATCACAAGACGCCTGAGCTTTGTCTCCTCAGCCTGCAGGTCTCCATGGAGTGCATCTTCCACAGCCAGAGGGCATGGGGTCCTGGCATGTGTCCACCGCCCTTGGAAGCAATTATGGCTTGTGAGGGGTTCATACTTAATTGTGCCAAGTTCAATTTCTGGTGCTTTTCTTTTCTGATTATTATATTATTTTCTGACACTGAGTCTCACTCTGTTGCCCAAGCTGGAGTGCAGTGGCGTGATCTCGGCTCACTGCAACGTCTGCCTCCTGGGTTCAAGGGATTCTGGTGCCTCAACCTCCTGATTAGCTGGGACTACAGGGGTGAGCCACCACGCCCAGCTATTTTTGTATTTTTAGTAGAGATGGGGTCTTGCCATGTTGGCCAGGCTGATCTCGAACTCCTGACCTCAGGCGATCAACCTGCCTCGGCCTCCCAAAGTGCTGGGATTACAGGCATGAGCCAACATGCCCGGCCTTCGTTTCTGATTATTTAAATAATCCCTAAAACCTGCACAGCCAGGGTGGTATCTCAGATTTTAGTATTAAAATGTCGTTAAGTAACATTCATAGAGAATTTTATAATTTACAAAGCATATACATTTCCATTATGTAATTTGAATCCCCAAACACTCTTCGAAGTAATCTATTTTTCTTAATTGACAGCTGTGGAAAATGAGGCTTAGAGGGATTAAGTGACTAACCCGATGTCTCCTAGCTAATAAGGGACTGAGCAGGGCCTTCATCCCAAGTGTTGCAACACCAAGTTTTGTCTTTCCACAGCCAATAATTACTCTTCACTTGGTTAAAAATACCCCAAGAAAAATACAGCTTCTCTTCAAAGCTACTTATGTAGCATGTGTCATGGCGTTAGATATAGGTCTCCTAATTTTAGAGGTGCCTCCATCTGCAATTTTTTTTTTAATAATGGAGGTGAGATGGTTGATTTATACAGTTATCTTTGTAAAGTGACCATATATCTTCTTTGTTTTAATTAAAGCTCAGGGGAATTGTTAACCAGGTTTAAAAAACAATAGGGAAACCCTCAAATTGATGGAAAGATGGCTAATACCTATTATTTCAATCATTACTTCTTTAGTATACCAAGTCATATTTATATTATTTCAGGTAATAATCCAAAATATAAATCAATTATTTAGTTGAGAAGTCTTTATCACAGCTGATTAGGCATTCTAAACTGGGTAAAACTTTTTTTCCAGTATAAAGAAAAGAAGAACATATGTTAATCATTCAGGTTTACAGTTGCAGCTTGGTCTTTTATGGCTGGTCATTTAGTTGCACAAAAACCATCCTGTTTGGTTGTCTATTTCAGAATTCAAGGTTTGTCAGTCAGCAGATTAGTTGCCTCAGAGGAACTAAGAAAAATAATTGCAGCACAGAAAATGAGTCTCTTTGATTTGCACGTGTTTATATTTTTATCAAGAATGCCGGCCGGGCGCGGTGGCTCAAGCCTGTAATCCCAGCACTTTGGGAGGCCGAGGCGGGTGGATCACGAGGTCAGGAGATCGAGACCATCCTGGCTAACATGGTGAAACCCCGTCTCTACTAAAAATACAAAAAAACTAGCCGGGCGTGGTGGCGGGCGCCTGTAGTCCCAGCTACTCGGAGGCTGAGGCAGGAGAATGGCGTGAACCTGAGAGGCGGAGCTTGCAGTGAGCCGAGATCGCGCCACTGCACTCCAGCCTGGGTGACACAGCGCGAGACTCTGTCTCAAAAAAAAAAAAAAAAAAAAAAAAAAAAAGAATGCCTTCTCCTCAAGGCAAGCTTTATGGTGGCAGTAAAAGTCTAGTTCTTGGCTACAGAAATATTTATTTGAAGGTCACCTGTAAACTTAGGTCATGGTTTAGTGCCAATAATGTTAATGTAATTAACACATTCTCTGCAAGGTCTCAAGAAAGCAAGAGGTTAAAAGGAGTTTGTTCAGTATACTTGGTAAGCGCAGCCAATTAGGCAAACATCGTTGATTGTAAAATTTACCTCTAACATGAGAACAGTTTCTTTCCTTTTTTTGTGCCACGGCACATTTAGAAAGCCATAAGCAGGTGGTGGCTCACGCCTGTAATCCCAGCACTTTGGGAGGCCGAGGCGGACAGATTATGAGGCCAGGAGATCGAGACCATCCTGGCTAACACGGTGAAACCCCGTCTCTACTAAAAATACAAAAAAAATAGCCGAGTGTAGTGACACATGCCTGTAATCCCAACTACTCGGGAGGCAGGGGCAGGAGAATCTCTTGCACCCAGCAGGCGGAGGTTGCAGTGAGCCGAGATAGTGCCACTCCAGCCTGGGAGACAGAGCGAGACTCTGTCTCAAAAAATAGAAAGCCGTAAGCAGATGAATGGGCCTGAGGAGACTGGTAGTGCCAGGCCCCACTAGGTCTCCCTGAAGGAAGTGGGAATTGATAAAAACAAATGAACAGACAGACAAAAACATGCCCCCCGCCACCCCCTGCCAGCTTAAGGGGAAAGTGCATTTTAGGATACAGGAAGTCTGGTAGCTAATTCTGTGTTACCAATTATTTTCTTGTTTACATTAGTCAGACTGAATCAGTGGAGGAAGGCACTTCAAAGAGACTTTGTTTACGAAATATCTCAATTCAGGAAGTTTCAGGCCTCTGAGCTTCAAAACTGCTTGCCAAACACCTCATGACAGTGCGCAGCTAAACAGATTTTAAAATGTAAAGCTTTTAGATAATGGGTAATAACTAGCAACTAGACATTTTCTTTTAAAACATTTTTCCCAAACATTTTCGATTCTTTCTTAAATATGAATAGAGGAAGAATTAAGCAAAAACTTTTGTATCTTGCATATTTTTAAAAACAATAACATCTTAAATATTCCTATTAAATACTGTAATTTCAGATAGATGACTTGAAAATAAACTCATAAAATGGAAAATATAAGTTAATTCATTTGTGCTATAATGGGATCATGAAATCTATAATGTTTATAATCAGAGGAAAATTTACTGTTAACAAATTATATGGGTTTAATTTGCTATGCTGAAAAAAAAATTCATCTCGTGTTTTATCACCTGACCAAATTGGAGTGCATTATTAAAAAGCTAACCTGTTAAATTCATGCTGAAGGACTGACTCTCCCAGATGTTGGTGGAGAAGAATGGAGGCTGTATCACTGGCATTGGCTCATTCAAAAGTTTAAATGTTTTGAAACTGTTATGATGAAAGTTTTTTTCTAGTCTCAATGTGAGATAAAATGTTATATTACTAAAAGTCAATTGGCTAAAACTTAGAAAGTTTTTGTGCATAGCTACAGTTGGGAAAATCATAAGAAAATAAATGTGGATTTAATTCATGCTTATCCTAGAAAAATCATTAGTCTGTTTTCTGTAAATTCCTTCTAAATTATCTCTTGCCTAAAATCATCCTATACTATAGCCAGTGGTTGAGAGAAATCATGCCCTTGAATGAAATTTCTAAACTATCTTTCATTGTTTGGATGGAAGAGAGTGTTAGTAGAATTTATATTAAAATGAGTCACTATTTTAAAAAACCACAGTGCACTTGGTGTACACCAACTGGTCAAAATATCAAGTTAGATCTCTTTTGATTATTGTTAAATTACTATAAAGTCAAACTTTTTCAAACATTTATTATTTTTGTCATTTTCCTCCTAACTGAAAAATAATCAAACACTAGACAAATATATATTAAAGTGGGTTAAGCAGAGCTGAACAAAGTTTTTTTTCTTACTCTATAATTGATACAGCTTGTCATTGTTAGATCCATTTTTAGATCCCTAGAAATAGATTCTTACTCTGATGGAAATCACATGGTTGGGGTGCAAGTTTCTGTTACATCTTCAAGGATATGAAGATAGTGTGTGATTTTACATAGGATACAAGGTAGGAAGAATACGACTGATTGTGTTTGATGGTAATCCAAGGTCTTCCCTGGCAGAAAGATATACTGAATTGTGCAGTAATTTTAAGAAGTGTATAATACCTTTTGTCTCAGAATAAGCCTGTGGGATCTAAGCCTGGGCATTCTTAAATGCTTCTATGAGGGGGGGAAAAAAAAAACTATCTTCAAAGATCTTAGCCTCTTTTGTACCTGTTTTTCTAGCAAAGAACTTAAACTTATTACTTCTCCTAATGCATATTTATTAGCTGTATTTCATTACACAATGTGTCCTGAATTCAGCTAAGAAAACTTCCTCTAATTGTATAATGTGAAAACTCTTTTCCTTTCTATAGCACGTACCTTCTATTATCACCCCTCAGCCTAAACAGGTTTGACTTTTCTAGGGACATTTTTTTTTTCTCAGGTGACTATATTTGATGTGTGCTAAAGTTTTATGGGAATTGTGGATAACTATTATGGCCGGTAAGTATTCAGAAAGACCCTTTGGCTTCCCTAAAATCCTGGGTGTAGACCTTGCCTCTTGGAGTGAGAAACTTTGTAGTGAGTCAGAGGAACAGGTAATTGCATTTAATCTTACGTAAAGCAGCCACTAGGAAACATTTGCTATTTATTCCATAATTTATCCTCCTTATTTCCCCATCACTCTATACTTTATTCATATGGCAAGGGTCATCTGAGAGTGAAAACACTGGTAGCAATATTTAACTTCTCAGCAAGAGAATATTTGTCTTTGTGCATGAATACTCACGCTTATTAGCAGTCACAGTAATACTTTGGAAAAAAAATTGTTATTGAACCATTCTTCACACAATAAATCTCTCAGTCTTTTCCTTAAAAATAAGATGTGATTGATTCACTGACCAGACTTTAGCATATGTTTTCCCATTCATAATGATGGATTTTCACAGATCCAGCCACACTTGTTTGCTTCTTTACTTTGATCTTACAAGCAATTTGAGAGACAGCTGGTATGGGGTTAGGAATGTAAGTTGCACCTGGAGTCTTTAATTTTGTCCAGGTATGTTCCTGTTTATGGGGTAAGGAAACTGGTAAAACAGCAGACACATCCTTGTTGCTTTTATATATAATATAATCATTTGCAAATGAACTAGAACCAACCACACCTGACTGAGCTCTGGGAACTGACCACACTCCTCACCAAGGGCACCCAGATTACCTTTTTTATCTTGTTCCTTCTTAAATTTCTCCTTATACTGCTTTACTTCCACCTTGAGAATACTGTGCAAGACTTAGGGAAGTCTTCAAAGTTTCTTCTTTTTGTTGCCTGAATTCTTGCTACATATCTGCAGCTACCTTCCAGTAAAAGGAAACCGTTGGGGTGGCTGTGCTTTGTAGGATGACTTACTTTGGCTCAGCTCATTTAATTAGTAAACTAAGTATCTTCTGAACTAACTGATCCCACTTCGATTTTGTCACATTTTCATTATTTAATTAGCTTGAAATGCAGTACACACCATTTATCAAAATAATAAACAAGGTAAAACAAGTTATACCTTCTTTTGTGTGCAAGTGTGCAACAGTTCACCTGAGGACCAGCAGTACTTCGGATATGGTGAGTGGACATTGAGATGGATGCCCAGCAATCATTTTTCACTCTACAGTCAATGGTCATACTTTCTACTGAAGTTAAGATAAATTTTTTTTTGCTGGTGTCTCACATCAGGAACACCTAAGAATTTTCCAGTGCATTTCTACTCAATGCCTATCCAAGGTGTGGAGGTGTAATTGGAAAGGGTCATCAGCATGATGGCTCAGGTAAATTACAGATTAAGTAGTTTTAGTTTTCACTGAAGCCCAACCACCTTTTCTAATCTGACACAGGAACACATTTTTCCCATTGAAACAATCAGCGTAACACTCAACCTAATACTTTTAAGTCAGGAGGTAAACATAAGTGTATAACAGAGAGGCAAGGGAAGATCCAAAGAAACCCAAGTCTGGGCCTAGTGGTGCATGCCTAGAATCCCAGCATTTGGGAGGCCAAGGCAGGAGGATTGCTTGAGGCCAGGAGTTTGAGACCATCCTGGGCAACAGAGCAAGACCTTATCTCTATAATAAACAAATGAAATAAACCAAATACATGAATAGAATTTTTATTTTGTATAACAATAAAGTTATTTGGGAGATTGGGGTGAGGAAATGTGTTTATGGATTTGCAGAGTTGACCATGATGTAGTGATTTCGGGTAAGCTTTGAGGGGAAAACAATAAGGAGAATCTTTTGAGAGAAGGTGACTCAGCAGTAACTTGACAAGACTGGAAGACTAATAAATGAAGGATCACTTTCTAATGCTGTGATGTCCAAGGCCTGGGTTCAAATTTGAAAAAAGAAAAATTATTTTCCTGCCCTTGGACTCACTTTCCTCATCTCTTAACTGATAGGATTTCATTAATCAGTGGTTTGGACAATTAAACAAAATGCCACAGGCAATGCTGATATGATTACCTACTGATACCCATGTACCGAGATGATCTCTAAGGTCTCTTCCAGTTCCATAATCTGAATTTTCTTTTAAAAGACATTATTCTACTTATTACTTTTGTATAAGTAGCGTAAGAAACTAGGGAGAGGCAAACCAGGGAACTATATAGATTTAGTCATTTACTCTTGTTTTTGTATCAGAAAAGCTGCTTCAGGAAGTGGGGTTGCAATAGACAAACTATTAACTCACAGTCCTCTATTGGCACAAAAAACCATTCTAGCCGTTTTTTGGTTGGTTTTCTTCCTGTTTGTTTTCTTTTTTTTTTTAAGACAAACTATTCACTCACAGTCCTCTATTGGCGCAAAAAACCATTCTAGCCATTTTTTTGTTTTTTTGTTTTTTTTTTTTTTTTTTTGACAAACTGTTCACTCACAGTCCTCTATTGGTGCAAAAACCATTCCAGCCATTTGTTTGTTTTTGAGACGAAGTTTCGCTCTTGTTGCCCAGGCTGGAGTGCAGTGGCGCCATCTCCGCTCACCGCAACCTCCGCTCCCGGGTTCAAGCGATTCTTCTGCCTCAGCCTCCCGAGTAGCTGGGATTACAGGCATGCACCACGCCCGGCTAATTTTGTGTTTTTGGTAGAGACGGGGTTTCACCACATTGGTCAGGCTGGCCTCAAACTCCAGACCTCAGGCGATCCGCCCGCCTGAGCCTCCCAAAGTGCTGGGATTACAGGCGTGAGCCACTGCGCTCAGCCTCTAGCCCATTTTATTCTCAAATCTTGGCTACCGGAACAAACATATTAGGGTTGAACCACAGCACCCTCTAGCCTGCATGTCTGCACAGCCAGAGGCTAGACTCCAGGATTCTGTAAGCGCTGGACTTTGTTACTTGGAAATTTTTTTCATACAATATGTTTTCTTATCATTTGTTTATGTAATTTATAGACTTCAAAAGTGTTGCTCCCTCTTCAAGTTAAAGGAAACTGTTACTCGTTTTAGGGAAATGGGTAACACCACACCCCTCCTCTACTCCACTTGTCTAACATTCCTTGACAGTTTTAATTTTTAAAAACTGCCTGTCGGATACTTTATCCCTACTAAGAAAAGCGATTTATAGCAAAATACCCTGGTATACACGGCCGAATCACTGAGTATATTATGATCATATGTTTTAAAAAGTATATGCATCTAATATTGAATGGAACCACATTATATTTTCTTAAACTGTGTTTGATCTGTAAAATGACTTTTCTGCATGGTTCACCCTAATAACTAAAAGGATAAATAAGAAACTAGGGAGAGGTGAACTGGGGAACTAGAAGACATATGACAGGCAGACAATTACTTCCACATATTCTTCGAAATCCAAGAACATTTTAACCATATGCATATATTACCTATTCAAAAGTTAATATAAAACATCTTAAGAGGAGACAAAATAAAAATATATGGTCATAAATTTCACTAGACTGACTTTCTTCTCTTTCCACATTTTTCTACATTCTTTTCTTCACTTTTCAGCAGAGTTATTAGTAAACATACTGATAATCTATTATTTCCAAACTTCTGGCAAATGGTTTTTAGAAATGTAACCCAAAGAAATATATCATCCAAGTACAGAAATCTCTGTAAGAGTTTTTACTGTACCATTATTTTAGAGTAGTGAAGAATTTAAAACATAGATGGGAGATAGTATAAATAAAATATGGTGCATTCTTTTATTAGAATACTATGTAGGCATTAAAAATATGATGTAATTATTGGCATGGAAATACGTTTATAAGAGAACGTTTATGATATATCTAATTTTTTTTTTTTAGAGACCAAGTTTTGCTCTTGCTGCCCAGGCTGGAGTGCAATGGCGCAATCTCGGCTCACTGCAACCTCTGCCTCCTGGGTTCAAGCGATCCTCATGCCTCAGCCTCCTGAGTAGCTGGGATTTACAGGTGCCTGCCACATACCTGGCTAATTTTTGTATTATGATAGAAATGGGGTTTCACCATGTTGGTCAGGCTGGTCTCAAACTCCTAACCTCAGGTGATCCACCCACCTCAGCCTCCCAAAGTGCTGGGTTTATAGACATGAGCCATCATGCCTGGCCAATATATCCAATTTTTATAACATATTAAATACTATTTTATAAATATACTTAAAAATAAATTCTTGGATTACTTTGATTTTTTTACTTTTGCTTTGAAAATTTTTTTCTTTTTTCAGTGGAAGGACTCATTTGGAGGAAGAGAGATCTCTGCAAGTGATTTGAGTTGCGTTTTTAATGAGACACTGAGGTTCTTGCTAATGAGCATTAAGGGATATTACAAGAGAAACTGGAGATGTGTATAGGGCAAAAAAGAGCAGACAAAGGAAGTCAGGGTCTAGGAAAGGAAGGCAAAATTTGCAGCCTGGACACCAGGAGTTTCCATATAGAAAATGTCACCCAAAGGAGGGCCCCTCTCCAGAAGGTGGAAGGCCAGTAGGTCTAAGAAAGGACTGCTGTGAGTGCTCAGAGCCACATTGGACCAGAGACCTTGCCAGTCAGGCAACTACCCACACTTCCTACGACAGAGAATTCACATGGCCCACCTCCAGGGACTGTGCCTTCAATCTGTGCTTTGGAGGAGCTATCTTCTATCTGAACCACAGACTCACCAGCTGATCATCTATCATGACAATGCCCAGCCCGATGCCACAAAGCCTTTTCTTTCTGCCACCACAGGGTTTCTCACCTTAGACATCTTCTAATGATGTCCTCAGAACACGTATTCGCCTGAAGGAACCCATTGGTGTGGCAGTGGCATGAAGAAGATGGGACTGACAAACTATAAATGCTTGAGAATCCTAAACTGAAGAAATGGGGACTGGACTCCACTGTTCTGTCTGAATATGTAGGAAAAGGTCTGGGAAGAAATGCATCACATTAGTATAGGATATTTTGGCCTTTCTGTGGGACAATTTTTTCACAATATTTTTATACAAGATTATTTTGATTTTGTTTCTAAGTATCGGCACTTTCATATTTGTTTATAGCTTTGATGGATATTTGCAGTTAAAATATTACTTTCCACATTCGTTTTTATTTTACTGAAAGTATTTTCTTTGAGAGACAACTTTTCTCTGTAAATTTTACAATTAAGATTTTTGTTGATGATGGCACCTCATATTTCACCTTTATTTGGGTGCATTATGTATTAGTTCATTCTCACATTGCTGTAAAGAACTGCTTGAGACTGGGTAATTTATAAAGTAAAGAGGTTTAATCAACTCACAGTTCCTCAGGGCTGCAGAGGCCTTAGAAAAGTTACAACCATGGTGGAAGGGGAAGGAAAGGAGAAGTGCAGAGTGAAGCAGGGGAAAAGCCCCTTATAAAACCATCAGATCTCTTGAGAAGTCACTATCATGAGAACAGCGTAGGTGGACCACCCCTACAATCTAATCACCTCCCATGGGGTCCCTCCTCCAACCTGTGGGCATTACAATTCGAATTAAAATTCATTATGAGATTTGGGTGGGGACACAGAGCCAGACCATATCATTCCGCCCTTGGCCCCTCTCAAATCTTATCTTTCTCATACGTGATTATTTCAAAATGCGATTATGCCTTCCCAGCAGTTCCCCAAAGTCTTAACTCATTTCAGCATTAAACCAAAAATCCAAGTCCAGTTCCCAAAAAGTTTCCCATCTCCATGTGAGACCACCTCAGCTTGGACTTCATTGTCCATATCACTATCGGCATTTTGATCAATACCGTTCAACAAATCTCTAAAGTTTCATATTTTCCCACATCTTCCTGTCTTCTTCTGAGCCCTCCACACTGTTCCAACCTCTGCCTGTTACTCATATCCAAAGTCGCTTACACATTTCCAGGTGTCTTTATAGCAGTGTCCCACTCCCAGTACCAATTTACTGTATTAGTTTCTTCTCATGCTGTGATAAAGAACTGCCTGAGACTGGGTAATTTATAAAGGAAAGAGGTTTAATTGACTCACAATTCCACAGGGCTGAGGGGGCCTCAGGAAACTTAACAATTATGGTGGAAAGGAAAGCAAATATATCCTTCTTCACATGGCAGCAGGAAGGAGAAGTGCAGTGTGAAGCAGGGAAAAGCCCCTTATAAAAACATCAGACATCATGAGAACTCACTCACTCTCATGAGAACAGCATGGGGGCACCAACCCTACGATCTACTCATCTCCCATGGTGTCCCTCCCCCGACGCGTGGAGATTACAATTCGAATTACAATTCAAGATAAGATTTGGGTGGGGTCACAGAGCCAGACCATGTAACATTATTACTACCAAATTTAATTTTCTCGAGTCAAGTTTTGCAAATCTAATCTTTTCAAGGAGATTGAATTCATTCATTAATTTTATTCAAATTTTTATTGTATATAGGCTTAGAGATTTTCAGTTTTATTTTGTGCTTATTATTTCTTCTAAGCCTAATTTGTTCTGGGTTAATGTGTGCACTTATCCTTCAGCCGGTTTCCTGTTATAAAGAAGTGGAGTCCGGAGCACTTAAAGAGACAAGAGAAAAGGCAGATGCAGAAAGCAGGTGGATTTGGTGGGGGGAAGATGAGACAATGTCTAATAGTTTCTATTTTCTCTGTGATGTATGAGACATAGTGAACAACTGAAAAGAAGGAGGAGAAAGGACATGAATAAGTTTTCAGAGAGAGGAGAAACCATCGTAATAAGGAAATATGGTAGGATTGCTGGTTGGTGTTAAATGCCCATTTGAGATATGTGGTCACAGATTTTAAGCGAGATCAGCTGTGTATTTTTCTTCCTCTATGTTCAGCCTAGCTGAGTTCAGGAGAGTGGCAGACGGTTGAGTTTCACCTGAGTTGGAAATTGGCAAGGTGTTTATGGCTGAGGAAGAAGCAGCGCTCCCATAATTATCTCTGCTCTCTCCAGCACCATTTAACTTTTACTTACTGATTATTTCCTTTGGTATCAAATATGCTGCAGTACCTGTCCTTCTTAAATAACAACAAATACAAACAATCTTTCTTTTATCCCACTCTTTTTAAGAGTCAAGCTACCAACCCATTTATCTGTTCTTCTTTAGGGTTTCACTTAAATGAATTTTCTGTCATCTCAGCTCCATTTTGTCTCACTTCATATTTCTCTCAACCCATTCCTATTAGGCTTCTATCTCATCACTCCACTGAGTTTATGCTTATCATAGAACCAGTGACCACCATGGTACAGAAGCAATAGTAATTATCAGTCCTCATCTTATTTGACGTCTGACATGTGGACACTTGGCACACTTTCTTCTCTCGGCTATCTTGATACCACACATCCCTCTTTCCCAGCCCTGTCCATATTTCACTGGCTGCTCCTTTGAGGTCTCCTCTGCAAGATGTTTAAGTAAAGAGAAAACTAGAAAAATAACTTTAAGTTTTCTAGACTAGAAAACTAGAAAAATTACTTTTTCTAGTCTATTTTTTATTTCCTTGGGAATCTTTTTTATTACCAAGAATTTTAAGATTGCTTATATGACCAAGACCTCCATAAATAGGTTTTCCAATGTTGGAAAATCCTTGAATTCCTAGATCCACAAATGAAATAGTGCTATTTTTGTGCATTAAATGAGAACAAATTGCTAATGGTTTATTTAGGGGTTTTGCATCTGTATTTATCAATGATATTACCTATAATTTTCTTTTGTTATACAATCCTTGTCCAGGTTTTGGTGTCAAAATTATCTTGGCTTTGTGAAATAAGTCAAGTAGCTTTGTATCTGCTCATATTTGCTCTTCTTTTAAAAAAATGTGTTTTAGGATAGTGATTAACTTTTTTTTTGTAAGTCTGATAAAGCATGGTTATAAAACTGTCAACATATTATCAACTTTTGAGGAAGAATTTAGATTATTTTTGCTTTTTAGTAGTTATGGTTTATTCCAATTTTATACTTCTTCCTGAGCCAATTTTGGTAATAAGTGTCTTGGTTTTAAATTTTATCTTTTTTAAATCTAAGATTTTCAAATTGTTTGAAAAAATTAGCTCATAATAGCCCAGTATAGTAGATATAATGAAGCATCGCTCAATATCCATTTAATTTTCCTCCACCATGCATTTCCATAGAATACAGGCCGGAAAGCTAACGCTTGTACCTCCAAGGCTTTCTTGCAGTTATTGATCTAGATGCAAATTAGGTTTTGCCAGGTAGTTGTGTAAGATGTGAGATTTGGAAGATAAAGTGAGGCCTAGGTCACAATCTTTTGCTTCAACTGACGCTGCTTGCCGATGTAGTCATTGACTAGGTATTGGCTTTTTATTACATGAGCCCTTCAGTGTTCAGACACTAGTTTTATGAATATTGGGCAGCAGATTTGACAGTGGTAGTTTCCTTATCTGTAAGTGCCAAGTAAGTCTTTGTGTTCTTGAGTTAACATTTCCAATGGGGTCTTGGTGATTGCATATTTTTGTGATGGTATTAGTTGTCTATTGCTGTGTAATAAATTATACCAAATGTTTAGCAGCTTCAAACAAACATATCTTAGGCATTTTCTGTGAGTCAGGAATCCAAAGTGGCTTAGCCTGCTGGTTTTCTCTTAGGGTTTCTCACAGAGTTGCAGGCAAGCTATCAACTAAGTCTGTAGTCATCTGAAGGCTTGACTGAGGCTGAAGGATATGCTTATCAGGTGGCCATTAGTGAGAGAACTCAATTTCTCACCATGTTGGACCTTCCACAGACCTGCTTACAACATGGCAATGGGTTTCCCCCAAAGCGAGTCATCTGAGAGAGAAATCGAGGGAGGAGAGAGTAAGAGAGTGTTCAAGACAGAAGTAGCAGTGCCTTTTGTAACCTAATCTCAGAGGTGACCTGCTGTCGTTTCCACTGTATACTGCTGTTCACACAGACCAAGTCTGGCGCAATGTGGAAGGAGACTATGCAAGGATCTGAATACTAGGAAGAGAGGATCATTGGGGACCATGTTGGAGGCTGGCTCCCACTATAACCAGCACTGCTTCAGCACATTTAAAATATCTGCCAACTCTGGAGGGATTTGCATTTTTAACTTTTGATTTCTTTGTTTTTCTCTTAGGTGGATAAATTCCAAGGGTGCTGACTCAAAACAAATTACTTTTTTTTTTTTTTTGAGACAGAGTCTCGCTCTGTCACCAGGTTGGAGTGTATTAGCGCCAATCTCAGCTCACTGTAACCTCTGCCTCCTAGGTTCAGGTGATTCTCCTGCCTCAGCCTCCCAAGTAGCTGGGATTACAGGCACACGCCACCACGCCCAGCTAGTTTTTGTAATTTTAGTACAAATTACAAAATTTGTACTGTTGGCCAGGCTCGTCTAAAACTCTTGGTCTCAAGCCATCCACCCACCTCAACCTCCCAAATTGCTAGGATTACAGGCATGAGCAGATGCACCCAACCAAATTACTTACAAAAAAACAAAAACCAAAAACACAAAACAACAACAACAACAAAAAAAAGTGAGATGGGAGAATTAGAAAGCATGTGAAAGCTTGACTTTAAAAAAATCCTAGAAAATGTTATGTTTGAGGCTCGTGTTCTTCATGCTCAAAAAATATTTTAATTCAATGTGGAGAGCATGCAGTTGAAGGTAGAAGGCTCTCAGAACTCTCACTCTCTGGGGTAGATACACCCAGCTCTGCACTCCTGAAATCAGCATCAATATGATAGCTGAAAACCTCTGCCCAGGAAAGCAATTTGTCACTCTACCATTTCCTCATTCCTTTTTCTCCTGCCAATTAAGTTCCTAAGGGTTTTTTCAACTCCTCTAATGTGAAGATACAATTGCATGGCTGGCCAACAATCATTCCTTTCTTGCTTGGTGTCAGGGTACCAGTTTTGTTTGGAATGAGGTGATAGATTGGATCTGTGTTCCCAATCCATTCCCATTCTACAATTGAATTATACATATACACCTCTCGACATGTGACTTTGTAGTACTTTCCAATGGAGTATACAGAGTATGTCTCCTCACTCCATTTATGTTGGACTTAGCCAGGTGATTTGTCTGGCAAGTGGAATGTTACTGGATATCACACGAACAGAGACTGTAAACGTATTTGTGTGCTTTTATCTGACTTCTTGCACATCTTCTTGCACTTTTCCATGAGAAGAACATGCTATGGGTGGCCAGTAGTGTCATAACGAACATACATGTGGAGTTGGCTGGGCATGGTGGCTCATGCCTCTAATCCCAGCACTTTGGGAAGCCAAGATGGGAGGATCGCTTGAGCCCAGGAGTTTGAGACCAACCTGGGGAATAGAGTGAAACCCTGTCTCTATAAAAAGTAGAAAAATTAGCCAGACATGATGGCTTGCACCTAAAGTCACGTCTCAGCTACTTTGGAGGCTGAGATGAGAGGATTGCTTGAGCACAGGAGGTTGAGGCTGCAGTGAGCTGTGATCATGCCACTGCTCTCCAGCCTGGATGACAGAGCAAGACCATGTCTCAAAAACAAACAAACAAAATTATATGCAGGGCAGACATAAAAACATACACGTCCCATATATATCCTGGATCCAAGCCCAGTCAGTCCTGAGCAAACCTAGCAGAGTCATAAATGACCTACATGTCCATAAGCGAGGAACAGATACTTGTTCTTATAAACCACTAAGGTTTGGGGAATTGCTTATTTTGAAGCACAGTATTACAGGCAGCAATCTGCCCAGCTCCAGAGGATGCACTATAACCAGTCAAAACTAATCCTGTTGTTCTTTTCCAGACACTTGATTTCTAGATTATCTTGGCCAAATGACTCAATCTTAGCCAATAAATATATAAAAATTCTGCTGTAGACTTCTGGAAATGCTTTTGCTTCCCTGATAAAAATCTGTCAGCACTATTTTCCAACAGAATGTGACCACTTCATGTCTCTATGTCACATTTTGGCAATTCCCACAATATTTCAAATTTTTCATTATTATATGTATTATGATGATCTGCAATCAATGATCTTTGATGTTACTGTTGTAATTGTTTTGGGTGCCATGAACCATGCTTATAGAAAAAGGTGAACTTAATTGGTAAATGTATTCTGACTGATCCACCGACCAGACATTCCCCTGTCTGTACAGGTATGTACATTTTTATTAGGTGTAATATTATTGTACATTTAATAGGCGACAGTAGAGTTTAAACGTAACTTTTATATGTACTGAGAAACCAAAAAATATGTGTGATGCACTTTATTGCAATAATTTGTTTTATTGCCGTCGTCTGGAACTAAATAGGGATAACCTATTGCTCCTAGGATACAAACCTGTACGGCATGTTGCTGTACTTAATACTGTAAACAATTGTGACCCTATGGCAAGGATCTGTGATCTAAACATAGAAGAGGTATAGTTAAAATCTGGTATAAAATTAAAAGTATACCTTTTTTTTTTTTTGAGACAGAGTTTTGCTCTTGTTGCCCAGGCAGGAATGCAATGGTTTGATCTTGGCTCACTGCAACCTCCATCTCCCAGGTTCAAGTGTTTCTCCTGCCTCAGCCTCCTGAGTAGCTGGGATTACAGGCATGCACCACCATGCCCGGCTAATTTTGTATTTTTAGTAGAAACGGGGTTTCTCCATGTTGGTCAGGCTGGTCTTGAACTCCCAACCTCAGGTGATCCACCTGCCTCAGCCTCCCAAAGTACTGGGATTACAGGTGTGAGCCACCGAACCTGGCTAAAAGTATACTTTGTGAGACCAAGGTGGCAGGATCACTTGAGCCCGGGAGTTTGAGACCAGCCTGGGCAACTTTAGTGAGACCCTGTCTCTACAATTTTTTACGAAATTAGCTAGATATGGTGGTGCATGCCTGGTGGTGTGCCTGTAGTCCTAGCTACTTGGGAGGCTGAAGTAGGAGGATTGCTTGAGCCTGGGAGGTCGAGGCTGCAGTGAACCATGATCACACCACTGTACTCCAGCTTGACAGAGTGAGACCCTGTCTCAAAATAAATAAATGATAGATAGATAGATAGATAGATAAAAAATACTACACCTGTGGATGAGGCACTTATCATGAGTGGAGCTCGCCTGTTGGAAGTTGCTCTGGGTGCATCAGTGAGTGAGTGGTGATTGAATGTGAAGGCCTAGGACATTACCGTATACTACTGTAGACTTTACAAACACTGTACACTTAGGCTACACTAAATGTAGTTAAAAATTTTATCTTTCTTCAATAATAAATTAACCTTAGCTTACTGTAACTTTTTCACTTTATAAACTTTTTAATTTTTTAGCATTTTGATCTTTTTGTAATGGCACAGCTCAAAATATAAACACATGCTACAAAAATATTTCCCCTCTTTATATTCTATTGTATAAGCTGTTTTCTACTTTTAAACTTTTAAAAACTTTTTTTACTTTTTACTTTTTTAGTTAAAAACTAATATATATAAACATACATACACATTAACCTAGGCCCACAGATTGATGATTGATGATGAGATCATCAATATTACTGTCTTCCATCTCTGTATCTTGTCCTCCTGGAAGGTCTTCATAGGCAATAACATACATGGAGCTGTCATCTCCTCTGATAACAACACTTTCTTTTGGAATACTTCCTGAAGGACCTTCCTGAGGCTTTTTTATAGATAATTTTTTTAAGTAGAAAAAGTATACTCTAAAATAACAAAAAGTACAGTATAGTAAATACATAAGTCAGTAATGTCATTTATTATCATTATCAAATATAATGGCTATATATAATAATTGTATTGCTATACTTTTATATGACTGGCAGCACTGTCATATAAAAGTTTATATGATGATTCCTGGAAAAACTCTCCATACTATTGGAGATTGTTCATTTTGTAAGAGCAAAATGTGGAATAAAGGCAGATTGTTTCTGTTCAAATAGGCAATCCAAGCTCTTAAGAAAGCCAATCTCAAAGGAAGACATAAAACAGACTTCAATAGTTGGAGAAAAACCTACTCGTGGTACAGTGCTCCAGCAGAATTCCTCAGTGTTGGCACAGCAGCCATGGGCGGAGATGTAGCCTCCAAGCCAGCCAGAGGCACGAAGTCTGCCTGTCCAGCCAGCACATCTGCTTTAAACTGGCTGACTGACCTAACCGTTGGGAACATCGACAAGACAAACAAAGACAAAAAATGGATTCAAGAATACACCAAAAATCCTTGATGACATCTGTGCTTCTTTAGTGGAAAACAAAATGTCCTCTGATTTAGCTAAGCAGCCTCAGGGACGGATGACAAGCCAGCGTGCTGACACTCCTCATACCTGGCTATGAGATAATTGCCTGCTATGTTTGCAAGATCCCCACAGGAGCAACTGGAATGTGTTCAAGGAGTGATGGAAATAGGACAGCCAGTGAGGGTTTGTGGGGTGCATCGTAAATTAAATGGTGAACCTTGGAAGCCTGAATCCTTCACCAAAGAGTGTGGGGATATGGAAGTCAACGTAATTAATGGCAGGACCTAATGAAATGATCACAGAAGCCACAGTAGACTTCTAGAGTGGATTTGAAGTTATTCCAAATAGCTTTAAAATGAAAAATAATGATGTGGAAACTTAAGGACTAGCCACAAGGAGAAGATTTTAGAGATATGATGCCTTCAAGGTTTGATAATCTGATTGCCAACATTCCATTGCCTGAGCGCACTTGAGTACACAAAGTGAGATGGCAAACTAAATTTGTTCTCTAGACTGCCAAACTACTTTGTTTGGCCAGATCTGGTTCTGAAGATACATAATACTTACAGGCCAATTAGAGATTGGAAATATGGAGCCTCAAGTCTTTATTTAGATATATCTGATGTAGCCAATGTTATGGTCTATGTGGAAATTTCCAAAGGATAGTGTGACCGTGAAGAACTCCTTAAAACTATCCAAGATGGAATGCTGACAAACTCACAACAAACTCAAGAAAACCCAGCAGGCATGGTGGCTCACACCTGTAATCCCAGAACTTTGGGAGGCCAAGGCTGGTGGATCGCTGAGCCCAGGAATTCAAGACCAGTCTGGGCCACATGGCAAAACTCCATCTCTACAAAAAATAAAGAAATTAGCTGGGTGTGGTGGTGTGCATCTGTGGTCCCAGCTGCTCGAGAAGCTGAAGCAGGAGGATGGCTTGAGCCAAGGAGGTCAAGGCTGCAGCAAGCTGTGTTTGTGCCACTACACTCCAGCCTGAGCAACAGAGTGAGACGCCTTCTCAGAAAAGAAAAGAAAAGAAAAGAAAAGACAAGAGTAAAGAAAAGAAAAGAAAAGAAAAGGAAGATAAGAAAGAAAATAAAAGAAAAAAGAAAATCCAGCGGACCATGATCCTGTTTGTGATCAGAGCCGGTATTTAGACAGATCGCTAAGAAAGCATCTTCATGAAGAGATGGAGGTAAAGGCTGAGCTATTATACAATTTCTCAGAGAAGCAATGTTTATCCCAGCAGGGACTCCACATCAGGCCCATATATACTGGTATCAAAATGACTGAAGATTTTGTTTCTTTAGAGCATGTTAAACAGTGCTCCTGGTTTACTCAGTAATTCCATTTTCTGTCACAGATTCATACCAATCATGAAGATGTATCACAGGTGAAGCACATTATCTACCATGCATTGAAAGATGTTGCTGCTATACTAAAAACCAGTGGATCCGGTTTTGTTAAACTCCAGGGTCTCAGAGATGCCTCTACCCACGCACAAATGGAAGTGAAATATTGGCAGCTGCTCAAACTCTTCAGGCAAGATTCTGGTGGACTTTGAGGATCATGTTACCTCATCTTTTATTTTATTTTTAAACTGTATTGACTGGCGAGAGTACTCTGTTTAATATATATTTATGGTGTCTACAGATAATAAGTGTGTATGCATAGTAATTGCAGAATATGGAGCTTTAAATTGCAACTTCTCATCTAGTGCAGAACTTTTACTAAGCTCAAAAACAAAACCTCTTTGCAGTTCTGGAACAATACCTGCAGTTAACCCCCAGCTATTTGGTTGGACAACTGAGTCAAAATGTATTTACAACTATTAGGAGTCACTCTGGGCAATTAATGAGTCGCGTTTTGTTTCGTGTTTGTTTAGTAGCCCTCTCCCACTCCTTTGGAACGGGTTCAGAAGAGCAATGGAGAAAATAAACAGCTATGATGCAGTTCTTATTGTATTGCATAGGCTCGACATTGTATAGCAGAAGTCAACTACCATACAATTCTCAGAGTTAACCATTTTTAGTTAAATGGAGTTTTAATTTAAATGAAATTTTGCTGATTTTAAGGGTTAAACATTTTGCACTCAAGCATTCATATAATAAAGTGTTTATAAAATACCCTTGTTAAAAAAAAGTGATATCATCTTAGATTATCACACAATTAGCCCACTTCCTAACATCAGTTCCTAGTATTAGAGTTGTGACATATGGCAAAAAGTGGGTCTTCAATTTATATATATATTTTTTATGGCCAAAAAATTCCATGCCATTCAATTCTTATACGATATTTTAAGCTGATCTGTTTTAAAAAGTTTTGACATCTTGATTTCCTAAGAAGTAGAATGAGAATAACAACTATTTCAATAATTAACCTTCTATTATTAACATTACTGAGGGTCTACATAGAACAAAGGAAGTGGAAAGAATTCCAGTTTTGTAATCAAAAGGTCTGAATTAGGATTTGAATTCTATCAGTTATTCATCATTTGACTTTGGGGAAGTAACAGCTTCTGTGCTATATAACTCTTCTGTCTATAGTTACTGAGATTGATGAGATATTCAATGTGCATTGCATTTTGTAAACTGCAGAGGAGTCTGGATAGACAAGTTTCTTCTAATAGTACATGCCCCCAGAACAGCTGTGTGCAGTGACAGTGAGGCAGCAATTTTCATGGGATTATTTGAAGGCAGGACATCTGGTTAGAATCTTCTCTTGCTATTTAACATTAAGCCTGCCTATCTGTGATGATGGTGGGCCTACTGTGAAACTGAGGAAGGCATAGTTTCAGGTATCAGGGGCTTACAACAAATTGATCATATAGACTGTTGCAACTTAAGGATAGAAGCTGGATCTTGTTCACTTTTATGCAAAGTATAAACTCAAAAACTTGTTGAGAAAAATTGAACATTTGTATCCTAGAAATTTCTAGGCACTCCTTGGTATGATTAGGACATTGTGGTTATTTGAGAGGAAGTAAAGCTTCCCTGGATTTCTTAATGCTCCTGTAACAAACCCCAGCCTCCTGACACTCTTCACATAGAATTAGATCTATGTCCACTTGTCTAATTAATTGCTCTGATCTGGGCTGGGCACAGTGGCTCACACCTGTAATATCAGCACTTTGGGAGGTTGAGGTGGGTGGATCACGAGGTCAGGGGTTTGAGACCAGCCTGGCCAACATGGTGAAACCCCGTCTCTACTAAAAATACAAAAATAAGCTGGGTGTGGTG
The DNA here is from genome assembly GCF_003255815.1 of Theropithecus gelada. NCBI lineage: Eukaryota > Metazoa > Chordata > Mammalia > Primates > Cercopithecidae > Theropithecus > Theropithecus gelada. The sequence continues at coordinate 65,998,682 of NC_037680.1, read as the reverse complement.
GCACACACCTAGAGTCCTAGCTATTCGGGAGGCTGAGGCTTGAACTCGGGAGGCGGAGGTTGCAGTGAGCCTAAACTGCACATTGCACTCCAGCCTGGTGACAGAGCAAGACTCCATCTAAAAAAACAAAAAACAAAACAAACAAACAAAAAAAAATTGCTCCTATGAGAACTGATTGTGCAATTTATTTTATATCCTTGAGAGAGCCAAATAATTATAATACAGACAAGGTCCCTGAATTAGTCTGCTTTTAGAGAACACTGACAAATACAGTTCCTAAATTAAGCCCTGAGGGGCCAGGAAGATGATAGTGCTATCTGTCTCAGGATGAAACACAGGCCTGGGAGATATCTCTAGGCCATAAAAGCTGAGCAGCATGAGGCTATCTAGCCCCTGGAAATATTTTGTTTACATAAGGAGCAAGTAATCTGGGATTTCAAGCCCCAGATGACGATGAGGACCATCCAGCAGGAAGGGATCAGAGTCAGTTCCAGGATGAGGAAGGTAATCCTGGAGGTAAGCACCAGGTGGGTCCATGGACTCCTTGTCCTCCACACAGGTATTATGCCAGGCTGTGCAGAGGCAACCCAGCTGGTCCAGCAGTGCCACAAGGAGGGTGGTGATACAGGGTATAGACAGCCTGCAGCTTCTTGGGCAGCACCGGCAGCAAGGCCTGCACTGCATCTGAATGGTGCTCTGTACCAGGCACGCACTTACAGCCCTTCTCACACCAGCTGAGATGGCAGCAGTGCTGTTGCCCAGGCAGGCATTCACCTTCCACAGGAGAAGAGTCCAGGCTTTCATTCACCCACCGGAACAGCTTCAGGATGATGCCTGGAATCTGCAGAGCAGCTGAGGCTATGGTAAGATTGAGAGGAGGTACAAAGGAGACCAAAGGGCCTCCAGTCGGTGGGGACAGTGGCACAGGCAGACATCACTCAAGGATGGCCGGAGGCCAGGTGGGGCAGAGACCCCACCCCACCCAGCCTCATCAGAATGGGAATGTTCCAGACCCGGGGTGCTGCACTTGTAGGAGGCCTGAGGGTGGTGGTGAGGAAGCCCTCTTGCTGATTTTGGGGACCACTGTGGCTAAGGAACGAGTCCTAGAGCCAAATGGAGCTGGAGCATTGGCTTATCCATTTACTAGTGCTGTGACCCTGGGCAATTCACTAAACCTTCCTGGGCCTCAGTGTCTTACTCTGCAAACTAGAGATTACAAAACTGCATTTTCAAATTCAACTGCATCTTAAGGTGTGGATTAAATGGCACATGATGAGCTTTAGAAAGATGTTGGATATTCTCATAATTATTATGTTACTATTATACCTCTGAGGCCCTTAAGAAACTTGCAGTAATCTCTGCCATAAGTTGTTCATGTCTAAGCCACCCCCCGACTTCACCCCCAACAACATACATAAACCCAGGCTTGAGCACCGCTAGAGTTGGACCTATGTGGATGTCACTGCAGTTCTATGTCGTGAGGAGATGTCCATGCCTCCCTTTTCAGTTGTATAAAAAATTTTGTGCAACATAGTAAGATTCTCTATTACCATATTCTTCAATGATTATCATATCAATGCATTAATTACCATCTTAATTACAAAAAGTATTACATAGTACACTTGTAATCAAGGACTATCAGAGTTGGAAGGCCCCTGAGGTGCCTCAGTCTCTTCTCGCTTCACTGTTGAGGAAAGGGATGCCCATGGAAGTTTGAGTGTTTTTCTCATAAGTCAGCAGAGCCACTGTGGCTGAGCTGGGGTTGAGCTACATTTTCTTTGTACTCCAAAAGCACCCTGGGGGTAAATTCCATAACATCCTGAAGAGTAAATGTGGACCGGAGGGACTCGTGTGCAAATTTCTTCTCCTATATTCTCCAAAAACAAGCAGACATTTTCAGAGTAGTCCAATTTCCCACTGAAAGAGGAAGTTAGATGAGTAAGGAAGAAGGCAAAGGCAAATATAACACAGGAAGTTCTTGTCCTTGTCTCAAGATATTCCCAATTCTAGCACATACCAATAAAGATGTGTTCTCTGAGTTGTTCGGTTTTCAGTAGCCAGTGATGCTTCTCTCTGTGCCTTTATCTAAGAGACCTGGACGTATGTGGTATATCTCGTGGTGTGTTCAGTGTTTCCTTTAGCTTGCTTTATATAGTCAAGAGGATATTTTCTGCCAAGGTCATGAATTAGGGGGATGAGAGAAGAGTGTTACACAGGTTGGACATAGCAGAGGGATGGAGTGGAATGAAGTCAGACATATTTAGCTGGCAGGAGTTCCAAAAATCCCTTCACTGCCTAAAATTCATGAAATCCTTGCTCATGTTATAGAATATATCACTCTTCAGTGGCTTAAGGGGGTACTTGGAGCCTGGGAAAAAGATTTGCTTATAAAGAGCAAGTTTTGGCCCTTCATTTTCACCTTGACTGTTAAGTAAAGCCATAACCCTACCAGCTCTTATCTTGTTCATTCTATGGCCACCTTCATTCAACAAATAGGAGAGCTCCTTGTGTGTCCTATAGCCTGCTCCCTTATTCCCTGTTTTATTAAGCCCTGTGGGGGCAGCCTGCCCCTGGGAGCCATATTAAATACTTAGCTCATAGTTTCTCTGGAGATGTTGCTAATGGGAGTTCTGACTCCAATCCTGCTCTCTGGGGTAAAGCCTAAAGAGATTCAGGCAAAGGATACTTCAAGCCTTCTTTAGTTAGTGCAGGATCTTCTCTCTTATACAGAAATTAGTCTTCAAAGCTGCTTATTTTCTCTTCTGTCCAGCACCAAGGAGGCTGCAATTAAGTAGCAAGGCCACACATATATTTTTGGATAGGGCTAACAGAGTTCTGGGCATTTTGGAGAATCACAATTTAAGAGTCAACAAAGGGGTTCAGAAGACCATCTAATGAAACCCAGGCTTTGTACAGACTAAAACCATGAGACCTCAAATAACTTAAGAGAAGTACAAACCTAGGCAGAGGCAGAACTGGAGCTAGTAGTCTTCTGGCTCCTAGACCAGTGCTCTTTCTGGCAGAGATACCAAATTGAGCTGGGCTAGTGGACTCAATTTCACAACTACAGACAGGCATTTCTGAAGGAATAAGAATTTTAACTTACATTCCTATGTGAGCTACAGCATAATATCAATATTTGCATTTAAAGTGCTTGTTTTCAGAGCACTTATATTCATTCTTCCGTTAAAGTAGACAACCACTGAGTAACAAGGATTATCAAAACTCAACAAAACAATGAAAGGAACTGGTGCACTTTCATGTCTGATTATTTCATTTTGTGAACCAAGTGCTCTGATTTCCCAGGGAGTTTCTAAGCCAGGGGTATGTCATGCCTGAAGATGGAAAACTAAGATAGCCATCTCTCCACCTATTTATATACATGTACCAAAGATTTAGTACTTGCAAGACCAGTTTCTTGGCATTTTGAGGCATGGGATGGGATGTGGGGCCTATGCTATAATATTCTGGTATCTAAGTTTTGATGTCACAGAATATCAGAGCTGGAAGGGTCAGTTTGTCTAATTCTGCAATTTAGATGAAGGAACTGAGACTCAGCAATTAAGTGGTTTGCTCATGGTTTTCGAAAAACAAAGCAATTTGAGCAACGTAATTGTTGATTGCATCTCTGTGGTTGAGTTGTTCATTTTCATTCTAGTCTACTCACCTCCTGTTCTCATAGTATACTACTATCAAATCCCAGTTACTTTCATTTCTATTTTGTTTTAACCTCAAAGGTATTCATCAGGAATAAATAAGCTACCTGGGATCCAAAATCCTTCCTAGGTCTTTTCTCATTTCTATGAAGATTGTGTGGTGACAGAATTATGACTTTGGTGTCTTAAGGTGATTTTGTCATTTTTGTTGCTATCGAGAAACACAACTAACAGAGGAAGCACAATTTCAAGAAGTAGTAGGTCAGATAGAGCAGCCTCGAAGAGAAGTTGGTGCCATTTACAAGATTTAGTTAATTTTAACCAGATAGTTATGTTAATAGGTTTCTGTTAAAGACTCCATTATAGTCACAGTACAAAGAACTGAAGTTATTTAAAACACATTATCCTCAACATTTCAACATATTGTAAAATTTCTATATTGGGTGCTAGTCTATGATGGGAGGAAAAAACCAAAGAGGACTGTTGTTTCAGCACATTGACAACGAAGCTATTTTAATCAATATGTATTCAATTAGTAGATTTTTCATTAAAATTTTGTATCTACTCAAGTGTATAATCTTGTACAATATTCAAATTTTACACGCATTTCCTATGTGTGCAATATAATCATATTAGTCAGGTAAACAAAACCATTTGCATGGTGCAAGAGCACATTTTACTGATGAGGGGATTTAAGCCCAGACAGTTGAAAGGATTATAGCCAGGTCACAGAGCTAGCTAACTCATTTACAGCTGAGATTAGCTCTAAATCTGGGCTATTTTGTTTGATTCTTATCATAATTCCTCCCCAATTATAGATCCCTCTGTAATGCTAATTAGCTGCTTTAAGTGTCTGGTAGACAATATGTTATTCTAGAAGTGCACAAGATTTGGGATTTGATAGGCAGAGGTCCTCCTGTTTTAGCCCCACCTCTGATAGCTCAGTGACCTAAATAGGATTTACTTAATCTCTCTGAAACCGGTTTCCTCCTGTGTGAAATTGGGGTAACACCTGACACATATTATAGACAAAGTATGATGTGTGTGAAATGCATAGCACATAGTTGGTGATTAACATGCGGTCCGTTCCCCAGTGAAGTTGAGATTGTATATTTCCTGAATTATAAGCTATGCTTTTCATTATGAAAGGCATACCAGTGAGAGCACCAAGTGTAACAGGCTCATGTCTTGATAGATAAATGAAATGAACAATGAGGAAGGATAGAAGGTGAGTAGTCTACAATGAAAGCACCAAGTGTAACAGGCTCATATCTTGATAGATAAATGAAATGAACAATGAGGAAGGATAGAAAGTGAGTAGTCTTTATGAATTCACCTTCTATGACCGGACCAGCTTCTAGTAGGAAAGGAACTGAGGGACAGCATTATAGAACGGCTAGATGAAAGTCCAGGTTTTAAGGAATCAAGCAGCCATTTCCCTATTACTTGTATAGTATTCTTTGAGAAAAGAATTAATATTGAAGCAGGAATTAAAATAATCTTCCCTGGCAAGGTTTTAGTGTAAGAGTGATCAACTTATTCGAAAAAGTAATTAAGTCCACACTTACACAGTGATTTTTCAGGTTATATAGTAATCACTATTTTAAAAAGACATGTCTTGAAGTTAAGTTATTTGATTTGAAAGTATAAAATCTTTCATGTACAACTGCAAAAAATAAGTATTTCTTATGCTTGGAAGTACCACGTCAGTGTCTGCATAGGGCAAAATAATAATAAAATTTATTTGTAATTATGTCAATATGCCCCAGTCTCCTAAAGGAAGAGGGAGAAGCTGAAAAGATCAAAATGAATGTTGACACAATCTTGTTTTACTTAAAATTTCCAAGTAAATCTGATCAAGCTTCCAGATTCATGCTGTCCAAAACCATAGCTACTGGGCGCAGGTAGCTAACTAAGTACTGGAAGTGTGGCTAGTTCAAATGGAAATGTGCTGTAAGTATAAAATATACACTGAGTTTTGAAGGCAGTATAGAAAAAAATGTAAAATATCCCAATAAATCATTTAAAACTTGGTTATAGGTTGAAATATTTTAGACACATGGAATTTAATAAAACATCGTTTTAGGGTTTTAGAAAATATATCATTAGCATTAATTTCATTTGGTTTTTACTTTTTTATTGTAACTATTAGAGAATTTAAAGTTATACATAGGACTTGCATTATACTTCTATTGCATAGTGCTACTCTAGATACAACTACCAATATATAGAGGGTCATGTTAAAAGCCATGAAAGAAATCTGCAAAATCAGTGAGGAACTCACAGGGCAAACTTGAGTTTTTCAACAAATTGTGCACAGAAAGAAAGAAGAAAAAAAGGAAAAAAAGAAGAGGCAAAGAAGAAAATGTAAACCGAGACTTGAGAGGTCTACTTCAATGGCAGTCTGAAATCCATGGACCTGCTCCTTAGAACAACCGTAATCGGTAAGTTACTTTCAAAAACCTAACCATTTAAAGTCTCCAGAAATTGGCTGGGCACAGTGGCTGAGGCCTGTAATCCCAGCACTTTGGGAGGCCCAGGTGGGCGGATCCCTTGAGGTCAGGAGTTTGACACCAGCCTTGCCAACATGGTGAAACCCCATCTCTACTAAAAACACAAAAAATAGCTGGACATGGTGGCTGGTGCCTGTAGTCCCAGATAGGAGGCTGAGGCAGAAGAATCGCTTGAACCTGGGAGGCGGAGGCGGCAGTGAGCCAAGATTGCACCACTGTACTACAACCTGGGTAATAGGGAGACTCTGTCTCAAAAATAAATAAATAAATAAATAAATAAATAAATAAAGTCTCCAGAAATTGTTTTAAGGGTATACAGCAAATGAAGAAACATTTATTCAACACATTCTAATAAATCTTGGTGGCAAGAACAGTGAGAGTCTGTGGTACTCAAGTCACAAAGTTCTCCTTCCTCCTCTATTCAGCCAGCATGATAGAAACTCCATTCTGGGCAGCCGTGGCCAAAGATTCCTCTCCCCTCAGCTGTCAGCATTTCTCATTGCCTCCAATTCTCTGTTGCAGAGGCTACATTCCAGGCCAGAGGTTGGAATCTCCCTTCCTTCACCAATCTCCCTCCCCTACTCACAGAGTGGAGCCTCTACTCCAGGGATGGTAGGCTAAGAATACTGGAGCTCTGGTCACCACTGCCCCAGCTTGCTGATAGGCTACTGCCTCTGCCCAGTTTGTAAAGCAGGGGTGTCACTCTTGAGAGAATTGGTCCTTTGTGCTTACCCATGGTTCTGGAGCAGTGGCTCAGATATCTCGCCCAGGGGCAAGAGGCAGTCCATAAGAATACAGTTCTGACAGAAGCCTCAAAAACAATGGAGATTTGGGTGGTAAGCAATTAAGACGAGGCTGGTAGCAGTGAAAATACTCTTGAGTAATACTATACCGATGGATACATACGTTGTGTAAATCCACAGAATTACACCAAGACTGCACCCTAATTCAAATTAGACTGGGTGATTATGATGGGTTGAGGTAGGTTCTTTGATTGTAAAAAATGTACCACTCTGGTGCACCAGAGATGTTGATAATGGAGTAGGCTATTGCATTGCATGTGTTGGGGGAGTGGGTATATGGGAAATCTCTGTACTTTCAATTTTCTTGACCTAAAACTACACTAAAAAAAATATTTAAAACAACAAAAGCAGCCCTGAAAAAGGATGTCAATTTTTTTAAAATTTCCACCTTCCATCCCACCACCAGTAAAAGGGGACTCAATATAGTGGATGACTGTGGAGCAATTTATGTGCTACAATGTAAGTAATGTAAAATGCTGCAGTTGATATGTAAAGTCTGGTAGTTCTTCAAAAGGTTAAACATAGTTACCAAATAACCCAGTAATTCCACTTGTAGGTATACTCACAAAAGTGAAAATAAAAAGGAATGAAGTACTGATATATCTACAACATGGATGCTAAGTGAAAGCAGCCAGTTACAAAAGATCACATATTGTATGAGTCCATTTACATGAAATGTCCAGAATAGGCAAATTTACAGAGATGGGATGAATAGTTGCATTGTTGGTGAGGTGAGGGAGCTTAAGGGAAATGGCTAGTTTTGGGGTGATGAAAATGTTCTAAAATTGATTGTGGTGATGGTGTGCAACCCTGAATGTATTAAAAACCACTAAATTGTCCTCTTTAAATGCATGACTTGTATGGTTTGTGAGTTACATCTCAAATCTCAATGCAGCTTATTTTTTAAAAATGTAGCCGAGGTGGGAGGATCGCTAGAGGTCAAAGAGTTCGAGACTAGCCTGGACAACATAGCAAGACATCTCTACAAAAAATTAAAAAATTAGCCAGGCGTGGTGGTGCCTGTAGTTCCAGCTACTTTAGAGTCTCAGGTGGGAGTTGGGGGCTTGAAAAAAAAAAGTTAAGATTTTATATAAATAGTGATTGAAAAACATTTTAAGTCTGTTTAGGATGCTACAGACGAGGTGGCTTATCAACAGAAACTTAGGTCTCAGTTCTGGAAGCCGGAAAGTCTAACAAAAAGGCACCAGATTTGCTGTTTGGTGAGGCTCCACCTCATCGTTCCGATGGTTTTCTTCTTGCTGTGTCCCCACATATTAGAACGGGCCTAAAGGAGCTCTCCAGAATCTCTTTTATAATGGCATTTATTCTATTCACAAAGGCTCCTGTCTCATGACCTAATCATCTCCTAAAGGCCCCATCTCCAAATACCACATTGAGGATTAGATTCCAACATTTGAATTTTAGGGGGTGCACAAACATTTGGTCTACAGCACAAACTAAAAAGCCATTTGCAGCAATTTTTGTGAACATTCATTGAGATGTGCTCTTACAAACACTTTGTTTTTTGTGCTTTTAAATATAAATTTTACAGAAGTACATTAGGTAAGTGGAAAACTCAAAATGCTAGGTGGTTAAGATGTAGTAGCGTCACTGCTTTAACATGAAACAGGGGATTTGGATCGTTTTCTACTAGCAACGGGACTTTGGGCCAGATGATCTGAATTCAGAATTTTAGGCAGCCCATGTTACTACATAATATCCTCAGTGAGGTTTGTGGAACACCACATAATCAACTTGTCTCTAAATTTCTCTAAGAGAAATAAATACACTAAGAGGAATAAATCAGGACTAAAGAAACCTCACTCCAGCTCAGGTCATATTTGGCCACCAAATGAATTTCAGTGTTAAACTTAAGACAATTATATCAACAAAGACTTTTAATTTTCAACTTTTCGTATCTCCAAACTGCAGCTAAGGGGACATATGCTGTACAGTTCAAGTCTCAGTTCTCCTGTATCACCTGTGAAGCAAATACCTACTTGTTTTATAAGGCTGACGTGTGACTCAAAATAAAAAAATGAGATGATGTGGTATACCAATGATCCAGTAACTCTAAAGCATGATGCAAATCCATGTTCATATTATGTTTTTTTTTAAAAGCAAAGCTTAATATTTATTATCTTGTTTTTAGAACAGAAATAACATTAAAATAGATGTTTTTGGAATATCAACATACAATCAGAAACAAAGTCCAAGAATCCTCCCCATCTCCAAGGCCTAAAGGGCAGCTATCCAGCTGTAGTCTATTTTCCTAAATTTTCTCAGTTCTTTTTCTTCAGATTTTGACAACTGATGTATAATGTCCTCTCCTAAACCTGTGTTATTTGTATCCTGGACCTTTTCGATAAAATCATTTTCTTCATCTGAATCTTCACTTTCTTTTTCTTCTTCCATATCTACATCTTCAGGAATTTCTTTAGCACTTTAACAATAACAGAATAAAAAAACACTATTAAAAAAAGTTTCTAAACAGTAACTTTCTAATTTGACACCTATGTAGAAATACCATACAAAGTAAATGAAGACTTTTCTTACTAAGTACACTTTAAAAATTATGGGTTATTTATAAAAGAGCAGGTGAATTTACAAAAGTATAATTTTAAATTATGTACCAAACCCTTAGAACACACAAAGATCTTTTTTGAAACTTATTTTCAATATATTTTACTTGACTTAATAATCCTATAGCCTTTAAATCGGTTTTAATTTATGAAATAAAAAGAAATACAGTGGAAGAACATTCTAAAAAAGGATAAACACAAACCATCCTGTTTCCCAAAACAGTGCATCTAAACCTGTCTTAAGAACTGCTTTACCTCTTAGTCTCTGTAGACAGCAGCAATGAATTTACAAACATGGAGCACAGGAAAGCAGCAGATGGCAGGACATGGGCTGGAGTGTGAAGAAGCTGGAATCAAACAGAAAACAGAGTTCCAGTTAAAATGGTTATCCTCCACCGCAGTCTGTTCCTACAGTGTCCTCACAGAGGCCCTTTTATTGTAAATGCCAAGAGTGAAATGTGAAAAAGCTTTCCCCATACAAAAGCCAAACCAAAGAAAAATGCATTTTTACCTTCCTACATTTATGCCAACAACCACCTCTACCCCTACCCCAGGTCCAGGCCAAAACAATCCCAGATCACAAGGTTAACTTATTCAGTTTGTTGTTAGTTATTTATTTGGGTATTAAAGTTGTACAGCATACAAATTACAGATTGACTGTGTCAAAACTCCAGCTTCGGGTGCTTTAAGTGCATTTAATCTGTTTCACATGGTTTGCTTTCATAATTACTTACCTCACTAACTGCGGGTATGTTTTCTGTTAAGGGTAGTTGTACCAGCTCATTCTCTAAAGTTTCATTTAATTTTTCATCCTGCAGTTGCCTGTGTTTTCCCAATATGAAATAAAATGGGGTTGTGGGAAGACTTTCTTCTGCTAGCAGCTATAAGGATTTAAGACAAAGGGAAATTATTTCAGAAGAAAGGAAGAACTGCTTTTGACTTAACAGTAAGTACTACAGAATCGTAAGTCTGTGAGGAAAGGGATTTTACAAATTATCCAGCTAGTATGATTCTCTCATTTCACTGAGAAAGCAGCTGAGGCCTAGCATCGCACTTATGAGAAGAGCTAACAGTGGACACTTAGATGACAGAATAAAACATGCATTTACCACTAGTTCTTCACCAAATCCCACAAAAATGACAGCAAAAGGGTTTTCGAAGGGCACATACTCACAATGATAGAAAATGAGGGAAAAGGCCTCAACAGTAACATGTTGGAAGCTGGAGAGCAGGCTGAAGGATGGTATTGAGCTCAGTAGAGCTGAGAAAGCACAATTCTAAGCTGGCTGTAGGGAAAGCCAAGCATCCCAGTTCATACTACAGAATCCTGCACATGCTCAGGAGTTGGTAATAATAGTAACTCTGCATGTGGGGTGAAAATGGGACTAGACAAACCAGATGGGCTGGTCAAAAGTCTATTTAGAAAGCACCCAGATTGCTACAGCTCCTCCTCAGCCACAGCAGAGGGCTCTAGGTCTTTAGGCTGGGTATGGGTAGCAGTGGTGGTGGTGGTGGTGGTATCTTCATATCTAGGCAGTTGTACTTCATTAGGGGGTTCTCAGAACACTGGCAGGCAGGTCTAAGTCCTTCAGGCAAGAACGCAGAAGAATTTTATATGGTTAATTTGACCAGCCTAAGTAAATAACAAGGGTTCGAATAACACGGCTATGTCAAGTTTATTCTATTTCTGCCAGAGCTGAGATGGCAACATCAACCCCTTTTCTTCCTTAGCCTACTTGATGTGAAGATAAGGATGAAGACCTTTGTGATGATCTATTTCCACTTAATGAATAAACATATTTTTCTTTTCCTTACAGTATTTTTTATTTTTTTTGAGACGGAGTCTAGTTCTGTCACCCAGGCTGGAGTACAGAGGTATGACCTGGGCTCACTGCAACCTCTACCTCCCAGGTTCAAGTGATTCTCCTGCCTCAGCCCCTCGAGTAGGTGGGATTACAGGCGTGCACCACCACGTCAGGCTAATTTTTGTATTTTTAGTAGAGATGGGGTTTTGCCATGTTGGCCAGGCTGGTCTTGAACTCCTGACCTCAAGTGATCCACCTGCCCCGGCCTCGCTAAGTGCTGGGATTACAGGCATGAACCACCGTGCCCAGCCTCCTTATGATTTTCTTAACATTTTTTTTTTCCTCTAGCTTACTTTGTTGTAAGAATACAGTATATAACACATATAACACAAATAACTGTTATTGGTAAGGCTTCAGATTAAGTTCTGGAAAGTCAAAAGTTATACATAGGTTTTCAATCTCTATGTTGCTCAAGGGTCAATTGTAATGACATTTGAGATTGTCTCAATAAATTAGCTCACATAGTGGAAGCCAGGGGATAAGTTCTGCACAGGCAGAGAACTTCCAAGTGGCTTTTTAACCCACTTTTAAATCCAAAGACAGTCAAGAATCATCAGACTCTGATGAAAACCTCTAGATGAAAGGCAGCAACCAAAACAAACCAAAACCAAACAAAAATGTGATGGAAACAGACCATGAAAAAGAAAAAAAGATGTGATGATAAAGATGAAGAAATCTTCCAGAAAACAAACAAAAAATAGGTAAAACAATAAGAATCATAGAGAACCATTTTAGAAGGTCCAGCACTAAATAATAGGAGTTCTAGAAAATAGAGAAAATACAGGGAAAGAAGTAATTAGCTCCTCCTTAGTTCTCTACTCAAAACCCTCCAAGGGGCCCTATATGTAACTCAGATAAAAAATCAGAATCTTTTCAAAAAGGCCTACCTAGACTTCCCTGTTTAAAATTATAAGCTGTATCCCGTGCATGCCGTCTTTTCATCTATCCCCCACCCCACCGTAATTCTTACCACCTTCTCTATTCCATATTTTACTTAATGCATGTTGTTTACTGTCTCGATCTTCTGGTGGACTGTGAATACCACAAATTTATAGGGACTTGACTACTTTTCTCACTACTGTATCCCAAGGGTCTAGAATGGTCCCCGGCATACAGTAAATAACAAAAAAATTATTGAATTAATCCAATGAGTTTCAAAGGAAAATAAACAAGCCAAGTTACAGATGAAGGAACAAGAATAAGAATGGTATTGAACTTCTAGTAATACTGGAAATTAGAAAATAATAGGACAATAATGTCAAAGTTCTGCAAGAATGATTTTCAACCTACAACTCTATAATAATCAAGTGAAAGAGAATAAAAACATTTCCAAACATGCAAGGTCTTCAATTGACCTCCAATGCACTAAAAGAATGCTTCACCAAAACGGGGGAGTGACCAAAGAAAGAGAAAAACTATGCCACTAATAGAGTAGAGGTCAAATAAATCCCCAGAATGATGGTGAATATAGATCCTAGGATGACTACTCTGTAGCAGGTTTCCAGAGCAATCAGTCCAGACTGAAGACAGTCAGAAGCCTCTTGGAAATAATCCTTCATGACTTGAAAAAATACCTAAGGTATCTGAAAACACTCAGAGAAGACTTATACAACTTGAGCAGAATTGGGGTTGAATTACATGAGAATAGAAAACTAAGCAAATGAAAAAAGAAGGCAATCATTAACTCCAGAGAAAATAAAAACTTGGTCACAAAAGGAAAAACAATCTGCCTATTACTACTACATGGCTTGGCTATGAATTGTGTTAATACAGCTATGACAATGACTACTAAACTAACCTATTTAACATTTACCCATATGGGGAAAATTGGGGGACAAGTAGGGAAAGTGTGTGTTGTGTATATGCAAGCAGTGCTGATGTAAAAAAGGGCTAAAAATTCAGCTTCAATAGATCAGAGTTAATAGATAATACCTAAATCTGAAAAATCTATAATTAGAAATATAAACATTTCTTAGAGATTTCTTAGAGATTCAGAGTTAAAAAAAAACTTCAGCTAAAAGATTTGAGAGTGATTGTCTTTGAGGGTAATGGTAGTGGTGATGGAGTTTTTTCTGAAGAGCCTTGTAAAAATATTTGACTCTTTAAATCGGAAGCATGTTACCGATATTATAAATTAAAACAATTTTAAAAGAGCACTAAAACTTTCAAGAGAGACATATCAGTTTATAAGTATATGACTTCTAATTCCATTTTAGGGTCAAGTGAAATATTTTTCTCATAGTTGACTTCTAAAAGGTAATTGTATCCTTTCAGGTGGGCAATGCATCCTGCTATGAATGGCTAAAACATACCTGTTTGCTTGTTGGTGTGAGTTTTTCTTCTGGAGACTTTGTACTGAATGTCAATAAACTCTGAAAAGAGAGATCAATTAACGATGCAAAAGACAAACTCTAGAGTGCAAATCTAAACAAGGTGTTATAGGGTGTTAAAAAATGGGAAGGTCAAATTTTTCATTTTGATATATATATTTGACAATAGAAAAGGAATAAAAGATTTAAACCTATTTAATAACCACTATGAGAGTTACAAGATTATGTCTGAGAGATACTTAAGAAATGGAAATGAATAAAAAATAACTGACAGACCAAACTCAAGCCACCATTTTAAAAACTGCAAATCAAACACTAAAACAAAAACAAAAACAAAACATTTACGCAATTTGAAGTATTTTAGTTGTCTTCTGCTTCTTTGCTGTCACAGAGTTAATGCAAGCAATACCTAAGGAACCTCAAAGGTGTGGGGTAAAATGATAATACATTTACATTAATAATACTGTTGTACTGAGCATATTAGACCTAATTTTTGGGGAAATAATCCTTTAATGAAGTTATTTCACCTAGAACAAACTCACACCAACAGTCATGGGCTATTAGTCTAAAATTCCATGTACAAAGTGATTGCCTTTTTTGAGGGGGGCAGTTACCTGTGATTTTGTTAGGAAGTAAAACTGGGATCTATTTAGCCACTGGTAAGCTTCTGAGGTGAAAGACTCAGGGACATCTCGTGGAACAAACACTCCCCACTGGACTTCCTCTCTGGAGATACCCTTTTGAATATACAATGGCCTTGGCTCACTAGGTTTAAATACAAACACTAGAGGAAAAAAACAAAGAAACAATAACATTTTGCCTGAAAAGGTTAGTTCTAGCCTTAGACTGGCAGATCACACTAATCCTGGGACTCACCCCATTGAGTAACTGGCCCAAGTCATGACTGTTTTAGGCTGATTCAAGAGGTATCTACTGTGTGCCTACTATGGGCCAGGCAGGTTAGGAATGAGGGCTATGAGGATGAAAAAGAGAAAGAAGAATTCCTGCTCCAGAGGCCAGGGCCTACTGCAGAAGACAGAAACCACAGTAGTATTTTGTCTGTAAGTACTAGAAATGAGATATGTAGAAACTGCTTCAAGAACACAGAGGATGACCAATTAAAGCTTCTCAGGGGCAGTTGGGAATGTGTCAAAGTGGTGAAATCTCCTGAATTTTAAAGACTGAGTAGGAACTGGCTTGTGGAAAAATAAGAAACGTATTGGAGCTCTCCTAGAACTAAGTATGGACTTACACAATGACAAAGTGTTAGGGCGAGGAAGGGCCGTGCCTCGAGCAAAATGGCTTCCAATTAACATCTGATTTGAAGGCAAGTTTGACTCAAATTATATTAAGAAGAAAACTTAGGTCATAGATATTCTCTTACTACAAAGTGTGGTTTGTACTTACAGTCTGAACCCACTGAAGACTGAGAGATTGCTGCAATATTCTCTGAATTAGGATCAGGTTCCATAACTCTAACGTTTAATTTTGCATTCCACTCCACTGAGGGGGGAAAAAAAAGGTGATTCACTTCTAAGGAAAGATTTACCAAAAGCTTTAAAAAACTTCCATTATTCTTAGGAAGAGGAATCTTATGCTTCCAACTAACACACATGGAGACACACTGAAACGATCTGTGGAAGGCTGCACTAAAGTGAGAGGCCGAAAGAGAAACACACTGGAACTTTAGCGCTCCTTGTACAAACTATGAAAAGATTATTATTTCACTGAAATTTATGTCTAGTGCTTTTCTGATGCTGCTAAATGTGGATAGTATGTTAAGCAGAGTTAACTGTAAAGAATACTGAAAAAAGTTACCACACACATTCATTTAATAAGCAACTACTATGCCTTCCAAACATACACTCAAATGGGTAAAATGTTCACATTTGTTAGGACTGTGACAGATTACATTTGAATTTAAGCTGTCAGGGGTAATGCAGATTAGTAAGCATTAAAAATGAGCAGAAAACATTATTCAAATTGTTATGAGGATGGGGATGTAGAGGGCATCAGAAAGTCACACACACTAAAAACAGTAGAAAAAGGTAAGGATAATGGAAGACGACTTACCAACAATTAAGCAGTTAATAAATAATGTCTATTACAGGCTCAGTATTCCAAATTTTGGTGGTATAATATGTCATGTAAAAAACTGACTATTCCAAGTACAGACCTGATGATATGATCCCTAAGTCCTAAAATGCCAAAGTTTAATGTCAACTCCCTATGCGCTTTGCTAGATCACTTTAGAGTAAAAAAAATCTTACATGCACAACTCAGCAGATTCCAACAGCAAAGAATGCCATTTTCAGTAGCACCAAGTAGATACTTTGAACATGTCAATCTCCCAAAGCAAAGGTGCCTAGATTAAAACCACAAGGAAGTTAGTAACAGTCAGTTCTATCAAATTCAGTTACAAAGAACTGCAGGCTTCCAGCGGCTGTATTAGTTCTATGTGATGCAGATTTTAATATAGACACATATGTTTTTGTTTATAATTATCCTGAAGAAAAAAGTGTCTAAGGAGTACAAAAGGAAGGGTTTAACTATTTCTTTAGGAAAATAGATCGGATGACCAATTCTTTAACATACTGTGCAGTATACCAATTAACATGTAACAGAGAAAATGTACATCAAATGTACAAAGTCATCTGACAAAAATCCTATTTTATTTACTGAGAAGAAGAAAACTTGCAATTTCAATTCTGAAGAAAGTTTTACAAAGTAAATTCAGAATCAGACTTGCTGGCAATTAGAGACGATCTCAGTAGGCATCTGATTCCGTTCTCAGGACCAACTACCTGAAAATGCTTCTGCTACTTTCCCCTGCGCCTCTCAGAAACGATGAGGTTGGCACATAACATGGTTTTTATGGGAATACACTGAAAATAAGAAGGTTTGGATCCCCTGAGGCTTATGTATGGCTTCTGTTATCATTCAGCACATCCATGAAAGTATTCCAAAGAAAAAATATGTAGGCCAAGAGTTAAATGTTAACCTGAATTTCAGAAATGTTGGCACACTTTGTGAACTCAGAATTTTTGGCTTTCCAGCATTTTTGGCTTTTCAGCTTGCCCCACTGACCTTCAGGCTACTTTTGGAGAGGGCATAAATGACTACTGAAGTTTTAAGACTTGCTTAAACAAGTTAAAAAATAGCACTACATACTTCCCAAATGATTTACCTACCTTATTTTCCCAGCTCGTTGGCAAAATGTACATTTAAGTTCCCATGTTATGGAATCCCATATTGTGACTATTTCCTCAAAACTAACGGCTAGTAAAGAACCATCTTCGGAGAAACAACAGTTAGTTGCCTGATATTTGTGATAACTACCAACAAAGTCACAGGTCCAGCCAACAGCTTTTTCTGTGGAAATATAAGCCATAATGTTCAGAAATTGTGTAAATGCTAGAGAATGCTACAGTAGTTCCCCCTAGTCTCCCGTTATCTGAGGGTTCACTTTCTGTGGTTTCAGTTCCCGGGGGTCAACTGAGGTCTGAAAATAGCTGAGTACAGTACAAAAAGATATTTTGAAAGACAGAGAAAGGCAGAGACAGAGCACACACATATTCACTTAACTTTTATTATAGTATATTATTGTAATCATTCTATTATTAGTTATTAACCTCTTACTGTGCCTAACTTATAAATTAAACTAATTTATTCCTATATGTATGTATAGGAAAAACAGTATATATAGGGTTCGGTACTATCTGCAGTTTCAGGCATCAGCTGGGGCGGTGGCGTGGGGGGGCTCTTGGAATGTATCCCCCACTGTTAAAGGAAGACTGCTACACAAGGAACATTATAAGCAGTAGGGATTAAGAAACAAAGAAACAAAGATACACACACAAATAAAAAATAAAATAAAAAAGAAACAAAGACACAAAACAAAAAAACCTGTTCCCCACAACTTCTTTAAGTCAGAATTGCTACAAAATCTGAACTGTTTTGAAATTTATGCCCTCTCCTGGAGACCTTGACCTCCCTCTAGTGGAGGAGTGAAAGGACTCTTGGTAAAAGTCCCTTTTACTTTACCCTAAAAAACCAGAATAATCAGCACATGATTAATCAAGAATGCCATTTAAAAAGAACAGATTTGAGGAAAAAGGCATGTAAAATGTAATTTCTTAAATCTATTAAAATTAAGCAATATCCTGTAGAATTCAATACAGCAGAAAATGTCCTCCCAGGATGGATACAAGTCATGAGAAAAAGAAATTAATTCCTAAAATTGTGCACACTTTAAACGTAACATATTTAATTCACGTACTGTATATATCAGAGTCATCTGTTAATATCCACACTTTGAAGTAACCATCTTTGCTAGCTGTAACCAAGGTGGGCTGTTCAGATTTTTCTGCATTGCAGAAACAGAGAGCTGTAATGCAGTCTTCGTGTGGCATGTTAATCTTAGTGTTAAGAATAAACCTAGCAGGAAGGAAACCACAAATTTATTCTTGCATGAGGACAAAGTGATGTATAGAAGAATTTCTGACATGCTGTACATTTTACAATAGCATCTTGAACAACAGGCAACTGATAATCACCTAGAATGACAAACAATTGAGTGCTCTACCTTTAATGGCCACAGGATGCAAAGAGTTCTAATATATCACCTTTGCCCTTTTGTAACTTTAGAGAACATTACGTGTACTAGTCAACCCAGTGGTACAAAATGAGAATAAAACAGGTCACCAATCAATGATACTCAAAAGCCTACTGTATCAAACTCTGCAGGAACTTGTATAGAACCCAGATTCCTGCCTACTTTTGAAAATAAAAAATGGAATGGCTGTGAAACACCCCGCTTGGGCCAAGGAAAAATAGACAGGAAACTACTTAGTCAAACTGGCTGGTCATTATTTACTATTTTTAGTCACCTAAATGACCTCTTAAAGCTTGTTTCGAGCTTAGAGGGCAACGCTATGAATTAAAGATAACTAGGACTGTGTTCTTAAAAGAACATCAAGGCAGCATAGGGTTGTGATTTTTAAAAAGCACAAGTTATAAAAACAGTGACTAGGGACAACCACTTAATCTCTCTGGGCCTATTTCTTCACCTATAAAATACAGACAACAGGCTTATCTTACAGTGTTCTTTTGAAGAGTAAGACAATGGGTACAAAGCTCTAAGCCAAGTTCTTGGCACACAGCAAAGATTTGATAAATGGTTATTATAGCCACAGTACGAGAATGGATTCCTTATCTAATCACAACATCCACGCTACACTATACTACGCTACACTTCTACCTATACTCCCTCTTTTCCAAAGGCAGTATGCTGTTTATGGAAGTGCAAGGGAACATTTGGATTCTAATCCTGGATTTGTCTAGAATTTGGTATTATGCCCTTGAGGAGGTGTCACTTTTCCATGTGTCTTTATTCATTATGAGATGACATTATGATTTAGAGGACACCAGTGCTTTCTCAGAGCAAAAACCTTAAAGGTTTTATTAGAATAACACCTCTCCCGTATCTCTAAATCTAAACCTTGTCAAGATGAAACATCTTAAAGACAACTGAAACCGTAAAATGGGAAGTGAAATATTTTATACTTTGAAATTAAGTGGCTACACAGATAGTATTACCCTTGTGTTTTCTTATTATACATCCACAGTTTCATTTGCAATTCAAGCTCAGTTTCCTTTTCTTGCCGCTGTTCCACTGTTGCAAGCCAGTTACCAAAGCAGCCAAATGCAGCCTTTGTTAGTTCAATTTGGATCAGACCATAATCATTAATATATTCTTGCTGTATAATATCTAACTGATGAGTAAAAAAAAAAAAACAAAAAAACCAAAATGTTTATTAACATAAATACACAAACGTTACAGCATTCAAGGAATGATAATTAACTACATCCAAGACAACTTCTATAATCTATAGTAATAGATTTTTAAATAAAGGTAAACATGAACTAATTGTTACTGTGGACACTAGAATTGTCATTAAAAAAGGGAACACATTATATAGTATCAATTTGGTGGTAATTATTCTTCAATGACCTTGAATATTAGCGATTACTAACACCCACTATATGATACAAGAGAACCGTTAATTTATAGTAGTGCTTTTCTTTTGTTTCTAAGAACATACAGCTTTACATCATCTCAAGGCTAGATTCTCCATCACTAGAAATAAGCAGAACAGAAATAAACCTACAATCTTTAAGAAATGAAAAAGATAGCCAATGTAAGTAGGCAGCATTTATTTATGGTTGTTTTACAAAATCCCATTTCCTTGCCTATACTAAGTAAATAAAATGCCTACTATTAAGTGTACTAAATGCCTACAATTTACAGGTATTATACTTGAGATAAGCATAAAAAGATTAATACGCTTCCTTTTTTTTCGGGGTCTAAAGGCCACGGTGAGAGAGCTAGTGTCACATTTGCTATGACAGAGATCTATAAAGAGTACTGTGGGGCACAAGAAAAGTGGAACATCTGGATTGGACTTATCAGGATTGTAAGAAGTGTTCCTCTTTAATCGACACTGAACATTTTATCTTCAATATGTGAATATGACAGTGTTTCACTACGAAGCAGATACAAATTTGTATTGTCAATCTACCTATTTTTGTTTCTTTATCCTTGTGACTCAAAGGCACAGATGTATAGGACAGCTAATAGGAAGGCATTCTGAAACAAAAGATAGAGAGAGCAAGTGCAGGGGTGCCAACTGGCTTACATTTAATCTGCAACTGTGGCCTCAACGGAATTATGCTCTGAACAACGGAACTAAGTAACCATGAATAATACTATGTTCAAGTAAATATCTGCACAGGATCTTGTTTTAAAGGCTACTAAACAAACTGCTTGACTCCAGTGGTATTGTAAAAAGCTTTCATTAATTTCAAGGCTAATGAATCAAAATCTTACATTGTATAACTGCTTATCACTCTGGAGAGAATAAAACTGCAAGTGGCCAGGCTTTCCATTCAAAACCAAAGCTTTAGTTCTTGGATCAATCATCAAACCAGTGAAGATACTCCTATCTGCAGAAGTAGTGACAAATAACAGGTGAAATCAGAGAAATATGCACTCTTTAAAATGTTCATGATTCCAAATCCACTGAGTTCTGCAATACCTTTCACTAGGCCTTGAATTACTGCGGATGCCTCAAGGTTTCGGTGAATAATTATTATCTCTGTGGGTAGAAAAAAATAGGTATTTAAATATCAATAGGTTAGAGAAAGCTTGTCCAACCTGTGGCTCAGGGTGGCTTTTTATGCAGCCCAACACAAATTCATAAACTTTCTGGAAACATTATATTATTATTGTTTTTAGCTCATCAGCTATCATTAGTGTTAGTATATTTTATGTCTGGCCCAAGACAATTCTTCTTCCAATGTGGCTCAGGGAAGCCAAAAGATTGGACACCCCTGGGTTAGAGCTTCAAGGTGAAGGAGTCATCTGAGTTTATATCATTCTGAAATATACCAGAATACAAAACAACCCAGTAAGTTCAATGAACTCAGAGTACTACTAGAAAATCAGGAATATATTTTGTGGTTTAGTGGAAAATCTAGGGGTGGGGATAGGGGTTTTCTGTTGGAGTCTTTAAGTTTTTTATCAGTTGTGCCTATTAACACATTTTAAGTGTTAATGCAAAATCTATCAAGAATATATCTAATAAAGATAGTTTAACTCTTTCATGCCACTAAATGAACTGTTCACAGTTATGTTCTTTTTTGAAAGAAAAGGAAGTGGATTTACAAAGACACCATAGTCTAGGCTGAGCAGTCACTGGTTGAACAAAGTTTTGGAGAAATACAAGACCACCTCTATTTCTATCAAATCTACAGGACTCATGCCCCGAGGTAACAGCTGTATCAAGAGAATCTTGCAGTATTCTTTTGAAAATGCCACGTTTATGAAAGCACCAATGTCTTCTTCCAAACCTTCCCTTTACTTCCCCACGTCATCCCACACTAAGACTTTGAAAATGTAAGTGGCACATCAATAACCAAATATACTTAGCCTCCACTTGATAAAAATAATTCTCAAAAACGTTGAATTCTGGTGGTGCCTGGGGGTAGAGGGGGGTGGATAAGAGAGGAGTAATGCAAGGAAAAGAAGGCTTATTAAATCTCATATGCTACTCTTAGTTTTATGTCTCTTTATTCTCTGTTCCCTACAGATGCTAGCTAATTTATGGTGTTTATATATTTCCTCACAATAAAAGTTTAGACTTACTATTATCAGAGTGAGAAGTGCAGAATAAATCTCCTGCAGGCGAGACTGAGATATGTTCAATAGTAGCTCCTAAACGTGGGAGAAACTCCTTATTCTTCTCTGTTGCATCGCGCCACTCTACAAGTACGGATTCACGACCGCCACTCAGCAGGCTGGTGCCTTCATATCCATCAAAGAAATTAAAAGGACGGTGTTTTGGGGAAAAAAGAGAAAGAAAAATATAATTAACACTTTATTTTTTCCTACCGTACTAGAGAAATAAACTCATTTAAAGCTACAAAAAGTGTCTTCATATGTTTTAATATACTCTGAAGACAAATGATCACTGGCTCAGGAATTTTTTTTCCAGTGATATCTGATTAGTTTGTTGCTGACCAACTCTTCTGTCGACAACTAGAAAAGCTGGACAAACAAACATCTTTTAGGACAAGACAGCTTTACTGATAAATTTTTCGAAACACTTAAGAAATAAACCAATTTTATACTCTTACATGTAACCAAAAGAGGACACTTCCTACTTTGCTTCACAAGATCCTAATAATACTATACCAAAAATATTATATATATATAAAAAATACAAGCCAATTTCATGACAGATGAAAACTCTCAAGTAAAATACTATACCAACGATATATTAAATGGATATCATGTCATCACAGAGTTTACTGCAAGAGTGAGATTACTTAACAGCTGAAAAATAAATTAATGGAACCCCACTTACAGAACAGAAGGAAAAAATCATGATTATTTGAATAGATGCAGAAAAAGCAAATGACAGAATTCTATACCCATTCATGATAACACCTCTCAGAAACTCAGGAATGGATGGGACCCTTTGAATCTCATCAAGAATACCTGGATAACATCTATAGAGAACACCACACTAAAAGTTAAACTATCGAAAACTTTCCCTTTGTGATTAAGAATACTATTACCATTTTGATTCAATGTTAACTGGATGTCTAGTGCACTGAAATGAAACTGGAAAGGCTTAAGGATTGGAAAGAAGGAAATAATCACTTCCATGTTCACAGACAGCATGACTACATCAAGGCACAGCCAAAATAGTTTACAGATAAACTTACAAAATAAGTAAATTTAGCTGATTATAAGAGAAATATACAACAATCATTTTTATTTTTCAATACTAGCAAGTCAATTAGAATATAGAGTAAAAAATACTATCAAAAGACCATCAAATGTCTAGTGAAAAATATATGTGAGAACCCTACAGAAAAAAAATCCTAACTCATGGAGATAAAGACCTAAAAAGTGGAAAAGTATTTATTATGATTACAAATTAAAATACTCAATACTATAAAAACATCAATTCTCCTCAAACTGATCAATAGCTGTATTGTCAACACGGTAGCCACCAGTCAAATGTGGCCACCTAAATCTAATGGTTTGAAAACAAACAAAAACCTGCAAGAGACTGTCTTAATGACTACATGGATAGATAGGACACTGTTTCAGACTGTTTTCTCAGAAGTATTCCATCAAATAACCATTTTTCATTCTTTCAGGAATCTAAAACGACTGGTTTTAAAGATCACTGGTTGATAACGGGGTTTTTATCAAATTTTCTAAAGCTGCAGGCTGATAAAATCTAGCTAAACAGAAGACTAAAGGTATGTAGTTGTGATGTACACAAAATTAAGAAGTTGAATCTGATATATACACATATGATACATTGTGCATACAGTTCATATATGCCTTAAGTTATAAAGTTTTCAACAACAACTAAAATCTGTGTTTCTTTTACATTTACACAGCTATTTTTTTCTTTTTCTATTAACTCATACCTACACAGTCAGTAAGGACATTTCATTGAAAACTACATACTGTAACCATTATTTCTCATTTTAAAATATTCATGCTACTTGAAATATAACATCAAGAATTCAAATCGCGGCTGGGCACGGTAGCTCACGCCTGCAATCCCAGCACTTCAGGAGGCAGAGGCAGGGGGATCATCTGAGGTCAGGAGTTTGAGACCAGCCTGGCAACATGGTGAAACCCTGTCTCTACAAAAATACAAATAATTAGCTGGGCGTAGTGGTGCGTGTCTGTAGTCCCAGCTACTTAGGGGGCTGAGGTGGGAGGACCGCTTGAGCCTCGGAAGTCGAGGTTGCAGTGATCCAAGATGGTGCCACTGCACTCCAGCTTGGGTGACAAAATGAGACCTTGTCTTAAAAGAAAAAAAAAACAAAAACAAAAAACAGACCCTGCCTGGAACATATACAGATGTGTACATAAGGATACCAAGCACTCACTAGTATTTTCGGGGTGTGGAGTGGGAAGGAGGGTAGAGAATACAAATAAGCAGCCTACATTGTCTCCATACACTAGTCATTACTCCCCAAACCATAATCGGGTTGAAGGTGCCTCTTATTTTCTGGGGCTTCTGGGCATTAAACCTAAGTAAGCCTCTAAGGATCCCACAGCATATGGTACCATCTAAGACTTGTCCTTTCAGTCTCCAGGAAGACCTGCAGAAAGAAAAATCACTTTTCCTGGTTTCTCATTTTTTAAATTATTATTAAAGTTCTAGGGTACATGTGCACAACGTGCAGGTTTGTTACATATGTACAAATGTGCCATGTTGGTGTGCTGCACCCATTAACTCGTCATTTACATTAGGTATTTCTCCTAATGCTATCCCTCCCCCCTCCTCCCACGCCACGACAGGCCCCGGTGTGTGATGTTCTCCATCCTGTGACCAAGTGTTCTCATTGTTCAATTCCCACCTATGAGTGAGAACATGCGGTGTTTGGTTTTCTGTCCTTGCGATAGTTTCCTCAGAATGATGGTTTCCAGCTTCATCCATGTCCATGCAAAGGACATGAACTCATCCTTTTTTATGGCTGCACAGTATTCCATGGTGTATATGTGCCACATTTTCTTAATCTAGTCTATCATTGATGGGCATTTGGGTTGGTTCCAAGTCTTTGCTATTGTGAATAGTGCTGCAATACACATACGTGTGCATGTGTCTTTATAGTAGCATGATTTATACTCCTTTGGGTAGATACTCAGTAATGGAATGGCTGGGTCAAATGGTATTTCTAGTTCTAGATCCTTGAGGAATCACCACATTGTCTTCCACAATGGTTGAACTAGTTTATAGTCCCACCAACAGTGTAAAAGTGCTCCTATTTCTCCGCATCCTCTCCAGCACCTATTGTTTCCTGACTTTTTAATGATCGGATTCTAACTTGTGTGAGATGGTATCTTATTATGGTTTTGATCTGCATTTCTCTGATGGCCAGTGATGATGAGCATTTTTTCATGTGTCTGTTGGCTGCATAAATGTCTTCTTTTGAGAAGTGTCTGTTCATACCCTTCACCTACTTTTTGATGGGGTTGATTTTTTTTCTTGTAAATTTGTTTGAGTTCTTTGTAGGTTCTGGATATTAGCCCTTTGTCAGATGAGTAGATTGCAAAAATTTTTTCCCATTCTGTAGGTTGCCTGTTAACTCTGATGGTAGTTTCTTTGCTGTGCAGAAGCTCTTTAGTTTAATTAGATCCCATTTGTCAATTCTGGCATTTGTTGTTATTGCTTTTGGTATTTTAGACATGAAGTCCTTGCCCATGCCTATGTCCTGAATGGTATTGCCTAGGTTTTCTTCTAGGGTTTTTATGGTTTTAGGTCTAACATTTAAGTCTTTAATCCATCTTGAATTAATTTTTGTATAAGATGTTAGGAAGGGATCCAGTTTCAGCTTTCTACATATGGCTAGCCAGTTTTTCCAGCACCATTTATTAAATAGGGAATCCTTTCCCCATTTCTTGTTTCTGTCAGGTTTGTCAAAGATCAGATGGCTGTAGATGTGTGGTGTTATTTCTGAGGCCTCTGTTCTGTTCCATTGGTCTATATCTGTTTTGGTACCAGTACCATGCTGTTTTGGTTATTGTAGCCTTGTAGTATAGTTTGAAGTCAGGTAGCATGATGCTTCCAGTTTTGTTCTTTTTGCTTGTCTTGGCAGTGTGGGCTCTTTTTTGGTTCCATATGAACTTTAAAGTAGTTTTTTCCAATTCTGTGAAGAAAGTAATTGGTAGCTTGATGGGGATGGCATCGAATCTATAAATTACCTTGGGCAGTATGGCTGTTTTCACGATATTGATCCTTTCTATCCATCAGCATGGAATGTTCTTCCATTTGTTTGTGTCCTCTTTTATTTTGTTGAGCAGTGGTTTGCAGTTCTCCTTGAAGAGGTCCTTCACATCCCTTGTAAGTTGGATTCCTAGGTATTTTACTCTCTTTGAAGCAATTGTGAATGGGAGTTCACTCATGATTTGGCTCTCTGTTTGTCTGTTATTGGTGTATAGGAATGCTTGTGATTTTTGCACAGATTTTGTACCCTGAGACTTTGCTGAAGTTGCTTATCAGCTTAAGGAGATTTTGGGCTGAGACAACAGGGTTTTCTAAATATACAATCATGTTATCTGCAAACAGGGACAATTTGACTTCCTCTTTTCCTAACTGAATACCCTTTATTTCTTTCTCCTGCCTGATTGCCCTGGCCAGAACTTTCAACACTATGTTGAATAGGAGTGGTGAGACAGGGCATCCCCGTCTTGTGCCAGTTTTCTAAGGGAATGCTTCCAGTTTTTGCCCATTCAGTATATTGGCTGTGGGTCTGTCATAAATAGCTCTTATTATTTTGAGATACATCCCATCAATACCTAATTTATTGAGAGTTTTTAGCATGAAGGGCTGCTGAATTTGGTCGAAGGACTTTTCTGCATCTATTGAGATAATCGTGTGGTTTTTGTCTTTGGTTCTGTTTATGTGATGGATTACGTTTATTGATTTGTGTATGTTGAACCAGCCTGGCTTCTCATTTTTAGGCACACAATCTTCTCTAGTATGTAGTAACTTTCTTACAGGACCAGTCACAATAAACTGACACAACTTTCACCACATGGGTGTGAGGACACTAAAAGTAAACAAAAACAAGATGTACTTCTCTGTATTTCTGTTGAAGACCACCTTACTTTAAAGGTATTTTTACTCTCTATAGCTACACTACACAAAGCTGCGACAGAAGTCATGCAACTTAAATGAAATAATGATGGAGATTAATTTAAAATAGTTAATGTCAAATAAGGCCATGTAACAGTTAAAAACAAGAGCTTTAAAATCAGAACCAGGTCTAAATCCCACCTACTCGCCATGTCATGTTAGGCTAATTATCAAATCCAAATCCTACTTCCTTTATCTGTAGAATGAGTATAATGCCGCTCATTTCCTAGGGTCAATGATTAAATCAGATAATGGATGTAAAATGTTAGAATAGTTACTTGCACCTGATAAGCTACAGTTATGGAGGACACACAGTTATGTAGACAGACATACCTTCAAAACGTCATATAATTTAAATAGGTTATTTATGTTAACAACAGAGATTTTTATCACAAATGTACACTTTAGAGCTTTGAAGGGCTTCAAAACCCTCAGTACATTGTGCTGAGCAAAGCCTGAAATACAGGGGTAATACACAAGTGTTTGGAATTCATTTGGCCTATGCACTTTTAAATCTTCCAAACTAAACATACAGTGAATTAAAACACTTGATTCATATACTTCAAGTTCATTTTAATAATTAAACCTGCACTTACCTGTCACTGAAAATGCCAAATCCATAACCATATCATGGTGCCAATGTAAACATGTGTATGTATATTTCTTATCATCATAAAAATTCCTCCTATTGGAGAAAAACAAAACTCTTATTTTGACCATAGGTTTAAGTTAGGAAAATAATGGCATGCCAAATATAATAAACATAATATATAACCAAACATAATAAATCATAATATGAAGCCTTCTGGTCTTAATGTGCACACTTTCTATTTCTAACCAGAGTGACTGACTTCCATAAATAATAAGCCATCTGTGGTACCCTCCTAGATATTCACTATTGTCAGTCTTTCCTTTTAGGATAAAGGCAAACAAAAAAAGTTTTCTTCAATAAATGATTATAGGCAACAATAAATTTTTCACTTGCTTTATAAGCCCAAGGCTAGAAATCCTGAAACAGTAAGTCTGAAATGAAAAGCACACAAAAAAGGAAAGGGAGGCTGTTTCCTTGGACTCAGAGATAGCCCTGTTCTACAGGACTAACATAAAATAGTACATAAATGATCACCATGCTCTTCATAAGTAAACTGACCAAAGACGAATTTTGCCATCCATGTGACCAGATGCGATGCAGTCTTCTGTTGGGTGACATGCTACACATGTAAAATTGTTCTTAGCATGCTTCTTATTTCTTGATGATGATAAAGTAAACCTAGGAAAAAAAAACAAATTCCCTTAATTATTAAAGTCTCTTGGTGAGTGGTGATGTAGTTAAGTAAAGCAGAGTTCCCAGCAATAGCAACCGAAATTGTAGAGCTCTGAATTCAATAAATATAACTGCAGGATTTTTTTTAAAAAGAAAATTTTGATCAAGAATCAAGCATGCTGTTTTGTAAACGTACATTAATATACAATATAAATTCATGTAACTAATATTCTACCATAATAATTTATCTATGGAAGCCACTGACATTTAAGTAGAGATTTTAGTGATTTTTTTTGGCCTAGGCAAAGCTTGTTCAAATTTCTCACTGAACCTACGTTTTAGCATGAGGCATAATCAAACCTGAGACATTAGATCTGAGACAATGGCTAATGCATCTGAAAGGACAAATAAAAAGGGATCAATCTACTTGTTATAATATCTAGCCTATTTCTTATTCTTTGGCTGAATACTTGTCAATCTTCAGGCTCTGAAGAAGTCAGGATCCTTATTATACTAAGAAGAAAGCAATCGGCCAGGCATGGTGGCTCACACCTGTAATCCCAGCACTTTGGGAGGCTAAGGCGGGTGGATCACCTGAGGTCAGGAATTCAAGACCAGCCTGACCAATATGGTGAAACCCGTCTCTACTAAAAATACAAAAATTTGCCTGGCCTGGTGGCAGACGCCTGAAGTCCTAGCTACTCAGGAGGCTGTGACAGGATAATCACTGGAACCCAGGAGGCGGAGGTTGCAGTGAGCCGAGATCATGCCACTGCACCAGCCTGGGCGACAGAGCAAGACTCCATCTCAAAAAAATAAAAAAATTAAAAAAAAGAAAGCAATCTTGGCAAGGTAAAAGGGAAGAGGTAGTTATTACTTTCAAATAGTAACTACTCAATACTTAGCACTAGCTGCTCTAAATATGTCACCTTATTCATCATTACAACTCTGTTAGGTAGATATCTCCATTTCAAATATGTTTTAAATTGAGGTGCATTGGGGATCAAATAGACTAAATCTGATCCAATTAAAATTTACATATCCCAAAGCCTATATTCAGTCCTACATTCATAAAATGGCAATGAGAATCATGTGGTGAAACTCTGTCAAACTACATCCAACTCTGACTCCAAGAATGCAGACTAGAATTTAGGTGTATAGGGCTTTTGGCTAGAAAAAGCTTCCTAGGTTTTCGTGACAGTATGGTTAAAAACGGTATCTCTATACTTCACAGTCTTACACTCTCTTGTAATGTAAAAGTAGGAATAGCTCTGGATTATAGGTACAAGGAAGAAATTATAATGAACCCTTGAGGAAATAAAATAAAGCTAATAAAAAATAATTCTTACCTTGATGTTGTTTTCTTTTTGAAAAAATAAACAGACAAGTAAAATTCCCGTACTGCAGCAACATATACTCCCTGGTATTTCAAAAAGAAGATAAACATTCATAAAAATAGTCAACGCTTTTTTTTTTTTTTTTTTTTTGAGACAAAGTCTCGCTCTTATCCGCCAGGCTGGAGTGCAATGGCGCAATCTTGGCTCACTGCAACCTCCGCCTCCCGAGTTCAAGTGATTCTCCTGCCTCAGCCTCCCGAGTAGCTGGGATTACAGGTGCCTACTGCCACGCCTGGCTAATTTTTGTATTTTTAGTAGAGACCGGGTTTCACCATGTTGGCCAGGCTGATCTCGAACTCCTGACCTCAGGTGATCCACTCGCCTCAGCCTCCCAAAGTGCTGGGATTACAGGCATGAGTCACCACGCCAGCCTAACACTCTTTAAAAAGAAACATTCCCCCACGAAAGTTAACTGTAACTTTGTTCAGCTGATAAGGGTATATTAATATGATATCTTCTACTTTGGCTGTAGAAAGAATAATCATACTATTAAAACAATGATAGAAAATTAAAAGATGAACTTAGGTCTTAAATCCTAAAACTAGACTCTCAAGCTTAAAGTACAATGATTAGAATTTTTTTCCATTAGGAATAATTTACATACACTAAAATGCAATGTTTGACATACATGTACATCTACATAACCACTGCCACAATCAGGATCTCGAACATTTCCTTCTTCAGAAATGCACCGCCCCCCCCTTTACAGTCATTCCTTAATGTCCCCACCCCACCTATCTGTTTCTATCGCCACAGCTTATTTCTCTGCTTGTTGTAGAATTTCACGTTCATGGAATGGTAAAATACACACTCTTTTGTGCTTGTCCTCTGTGGCTCAACATCATCCATCATCTTTCTGAATTTCACCCACATTTTCATGTGTGTTATTAGCTCCTTTTTACTGCTGAGCGGCATTCCACTGCATACATATCACATTTGTTTATTCTCTTGCTGAAGAACATTTGGGTTAATTTATATTTTGGAGCTACTATGAATAATCACTCTTGTACACATCATTTTGTGGTTATGTTTTCATTTCTTTCTATGTAGGAATGGAATCGCTAGGTAAATGGATCTAACTTTGCTCTATATCCTGTCAATATTAGCTATTCTAGTGGACCTAAAGTGGTACGTTGCTATGTTTTTAATTTGTATTTATTTGATGACTAACAATGCTGAAGAATGCTGACATTAATGATGTTAAAAAAGTTTACTCTGAGAAATTAACTCTTTTCAGAATAATGCCAGAATAATGCTACAAAACTTAAGACTAAAGAAACATGCTCCTATAGTGATGTCCGGAGGCTTTTCATAGCATTTGATTTTAAAATAGTAAAGTAACTGTTAACAGCGAATGGCTGAAGAAATCACAGTATAAACATCAGTTATTATTTATGAAAAACATGTTAGTATACACACAGGCGGCAAAGTTAAGTGAAAAAAAAGATAAAAAGACTTCTGATCTTAATTCTTTTTGGGAAAAGCTATTTTAAGAATGTTAAGAAAAAAGCCTAGAAAGAGATTCTTCAATGATCACTAGTAAGATTATAGGTTTTATTTCCTCATTATATTTTTCTGTAGTTTCCAAATTTTCTATAATGGGCATATTAATTATGAACAGGGAGGCCATAATTTCTAAAGACACATAGTCTAAGAGAGTTTACCAAGGCAATAGGACAGAATACACAAAAATAAGGATAGTCCTAAAAAAATGTATACCATAAATACATGCTAAAGCAATGAAGAGGCTTCTTAGTGACTAATAAAAATATAGTAATTCAAGGGAATATAAAATCACTGTAACATAAAATGCTCAGAAGAGAGATTGCAGGAGAGAAATTTTAGGTACAAAACAGAAAACCAACAAAACAAAATTTACCTCGTTTCCAAAGGCAATGCACTTGGGTGACTGGTTTATGTAATCCAAAACAAAGGACAGCTCCTTGGCTTCTACTTCCTGGCTTGATGATTTTGGCAGTTTCACTGAAACCAGCTGAAATATATCTAGCCAAAGGAAGCTATATTAATATAAAGCTTCTCTAGAGAGAGCAAACGTGCATTTATTCATATGATTTTTTTTTTTTTTTTTGAGACGAAGTCTTGCTCTGTCACCCAGGCTGGAGTGCAGTGGCGTGATCTTGGCTCCCTGCAACCTCTGCCTCCCAGGTTCAAGCAATTCTCTTGGCTCAGTCTCCCGAGTAGCTGGGACTACAGGCCTGTGCCACCACGCTTGGCTAATTTTTGTATTTTTAGTAGAGATGGGGTTTCACCATGTTGGCCAGGCTGGTCTCGAACTCCTGACCTCAAGTGATCCACCTGTCTTGCCTCCCAAATTGCTGCGATTATAAGCGTGAGCCACTGTGCCTGGCCCTATGAAACTGCTAATCAGTACTCTAGAATGTATTTGATGCCAAGATAATAATTCTAGGCTAATCTTGAACAAAATATATCTTAAAGTTGGACTCTTTGTTTGAATGAACAAGTTTTAAATGGAAGTCTAATTCCATAACTCATGTACATAAATGCCCCAAATATATAGAAATAGAAATCAACTTGTGTCTTACTGGTGCATTGTACATTCCAAAGTATTAAGCTGAGTGTTAAAATGGAAAAAGAATATGAATGTTGGTGAATTGAGTAACCAAATGCAACAAACCATCTGAGAGTTTTCAGAAATGCTATCATGGGCCTGCCATAATATTTATAGGGTAAAATCTCCTTTCTTGTAATACCAACAAATTCTTCTCTTTATATCCCTTTAAAAAGTATCTCCTTAAGGGTATTCTTTTTACTCACAGTAAAAGCAAAAGTCCTTCCAATAGCCTATGATGCTAAATATAATCTATTCTTCACTGGCTCACTCCCGCCCGCCTCCCTTCTCCAATATAGCTGCACAGCTCTTCTTCTCTTATTTAATATTTATTCCTCCTATGTTGCCCATTTCCGCCCCCTGCTTTATTTTTCTCTAGACCACCTTTCATCTTACTGTATCATATTAACTGATCCAGTCAGTTTACTACTGGGACTTAGAAGTGTTTTGTTTTGTGCAACCATAACAGTATTCAGCACACGGTGGGTGCTCAATTAAGTGGTGAATGACTATATGACACATAGTCAAGAAATAATACCATCAAAAATAACATGTAAACAAGAGCCTAATTTGTTTTTAAACCAGATAAGTAACTGCAATATGATTTTCAGAGACTCTGCTTTTGGGCTGTGGAACACAGATAACACAAAAAGGGTACACATATATGTATATGTTTTTGTATTTGAGTATGAGAGGCCTGTGGTACAGTAAGTAAGCCATAAGCACAGGGGATCTTTTCAAGACTGACTCACATTTTTATGTAGCAGCTATCCAGATTTTCATATGCTGGCTGCCCATTATATGCCAAGTACTGAAGACTAATAATAGATCTCATTATGAGAAGAATTTAGATTACAACACAGGATCTTTACTTTAGATCAGTAGTTTTCCACCCTGTCTTGCATATTAGACACAACTGAGAACTTTTTCAGTAAACTAGGCCCCAGCACACAGAAACTTACTAAGTTCTTCATGTTATGTGCAGTCAGTGTTTCGCATCATGGCTAAAAAGTTTTGCTACAGCTATTGGCAACTACTTTTCCAACTGAGGAATTATGGAGTGAGTATAGGAAGTTGCTAAGAAATATGAGTGATGAGCAGAATCACCTGGGATGATATTAAGAATGCAGATTCCTAAAGTACATCCCAAACCTAGTGATCAACTGCTCATCAGGAAGATTAGGAATCTGAATTTTTCGTAAACATGTGAACTGTTATCAGGAATCCATGTATTCAATATACAAAATCGAACTTAAATATCAAAAAAAGTGCTATGTTTGAAGTAGTCATCTGGCAAGATGACTGAATTATTTTTAAGAACGTTGCCATCTCCAGAACATTTTTTGAAATGTCCTTTGGAGGTGGTTTAGTGATCCTCCCACCTCAGCCTCCTGAGTAGACAGGACTATAGCCACCATATCTAACCTACTTTTCTTTCTTTTTTTTTCTTTTCAGAGACAGGGTCATGGTATATATTGCCTAGGCTGGTCTCAAACTCCTGACCTCAAGCAATCCTCCCGCACTGGCCTCCCAAAAAAGTGCTGGGATTACAGTTGTCAGCCATCATGCCCAGCCCCACTATCATCTTAAAGCTGCTTCATATTCTTCATTCTGAACACAACTGTATTTTATAGAGGACACCACAGGATACAGTAGCATTCTTGAATCTGGGGATCAGAAAATTTCTTTAGATGTGACCTCATGTCAGTGTTCTGTTTTATCGAATTCTATGATAAAGGACAATTATTTGTAAGCACTGACAATATTCTAGGAATTCCTAAAATGCTGATGCACGGCAGTTTCAATGGAGTAATGTTCCAAAGACAGTGAAAATGTAATTAATGATAACTGAGTCACATTATTGGTTCTTAATATCAACCAATTTTTTTTTTTTTTTTGAGACAGAGTCTCGTTCTGTCACCTAGGCTGGAGTGCAGTGGCGCTATCTCGACTCACTGCAAGATCCGCCTCCTGAGTTCACGCCATTCTCCTGCCTCCTGAATAGCTGGGACTGCAGGTGCCCAACACCACGCCTGGCTAACTTTTTGTATTTTGTTTAGTAGAGATGGGGTTTCACTGTGTTAGCCAGGATGGTCCAGATCTCCTGACCTTGTGATCTACCCACCTCGGCCTCCCAAAGTGCTGGGATTACAGGTGTGAGCCACCTCGTCTGGCCAATATCAACCAATTTTCTATGCCATTTCCACCTTGACTCAAAAGAGTAAGAAGTGTTCAATGATGGATAAAATGATAGTGATGCTTAAGAATAACAGATTTAAGTTCAGCAGAAAGACAAATTCTATCCATCTTTGTAAAGCAGATTTAAAATTTGAGGTCTGCAGTCTGCTATTGCAACTACATATAAAATAATCCTTCCCTCACTGCGTATTTCAGAACTTATACAAAGCCTCTCCAAATGAACACAATAATGACAAAAGCAATTTAAATGCCCATTCTAAAAACTGTTAGCTTCAGATTAAAACCAAAATGTTAAATTTTGAGAAACTGTAAAATGTAAAGAGCCACTCAGTGCCATACATAGTAAGTTAATTACACCATACCTGGTTTTTCTTTATTTACTATAGCAAAGACAGAATCCTCAGCTTGGGCAACAGTAAAGAGGGCATGAAGTTTACATCCAACTGTGAAAGTCTGAAAGATAAAGAGCACCATAGTGTTTACTGTCTGTTCCTTCCAGTAGAACATAAAATCCATTAAGGCAGGGATTTTTACCTATTTTGCTCATTGCTGTATTCCCAACATAAGGAGAGTACCTGGCCTATAGAAGACAACTGATACATATTTGTTAAATACCCTTTCAAGTTTCCTACATATAGATCTGATTCTTTTTAATGGTTTTATGGTATTGTATTGAATGTATCATAATTTTAACTGATTTCAAGGTCATATTTAACTTTTTTCCTACCATAAACAATGCTATAAGGCCTTTGTGTACAGGCCATTATTTTAACAAGAGATTCTTAGAAGTGAGACTGCTGTAGCAAAACGTGTTTATTGATTTTCAGTTTTAACTCTCATTGTGTACAAAAGTGCCTGTTTCTCTATACTTTACCTATCACTAGATTTTTTTCAATCTACAATTTGGCTAAATTTATGAGGGGAAATATTGTGTCATTTGTCTTAGATTTCTTTATTAATGAGTTTAAGCAGCTCTTCATATTTATTGACTAATTGTATTTCTTTTCTGTGAATTTACATATTCCTACTTTATGCCAATTTCTTCTACCAGGCTTTTAGTTTTTCCTTATTGGTTTTTGGGAATATTTTTGTATATGTGGAATAGTATCTTTTGTAAATATCTTCTCCCAGCTTTAACTTGTCTTTTACAAGTAGAAAATTTTTATATAGTCAAATTAATTTTTTTGATGCTATTTTGTAACTTGTTTAGGAAGTCTATTTAAATATTTGGCCTTAAAAAAGAAACAGTACATCTACCATTAAATTACACTGCCGTTTTTTTTTCACATAAGGAAAAGTAAAGATCAATCCACATACCTTTATTAAGATGCCATCTATATAGTCCCACAGTTTAATTGTGCCATCAAGGGAACAAGAATATAGCTAAAAGGGTAAAACAATACAAAATTGATTAAAAAAAAGAAATTCATCAATATATCAAATGAATAATTAAACGCTGATGGGGCATTTTCTATTCATTAATTCACGCTTAATCTTAAAGAGGTAGAGTCATTTATTTACATTGCTTCTGCAAAACAATCTTTTCATAGCTTTCTGCAAGAAGCAGATCCATCCTTTTCAAGTTTTAACTAAAAGAGAGAGGAAAAAAGTCGACATTCTATCTTGAAGAGGGAGATGTTAAGGTTTTGAATGAGATATGAAAAGTACCTAGGTGCAGTGGCTCCCATCTGTAATCTCAGCACTTTGGGAGGCTCAGGCAGGTGCATCACTTGAGGCCAAGAGTTCGAGATCAGCCTGGCCAACATGGTGAAACCCCATCTCTAGTGAAAATACAAAAATTAGCCAGGCGTGGTGGCACATTCTGTAATCCTAGCTACTCAGGAGGCTGAGGTTGCAGTGAGCTGAGATCACATTGTTATACTCCAGCCTGGGAGACTGAGACTCTCCAAAAAAAAAAAAAACCAGAAACACACACACACAAGAGCTTGTTGCTCTTCCTGCCAGAACTCAGTTTACTCAGTTTTATCAGCCAAACTCCTTTCACCTTATATGAATATTAAGGGAGTGCTTCTCAAGTGACTGAAGAATATTCTGCTTAAAAAAAATTTCTTCCAATCCATCAAGGACCAATACTTTCATAAAATACAATAGAAATTATAATACACTTGGATGCTATGGCAATGTCAAAGTGTTCTGTGACACTCACTTTCTGTACTCTTATACAGAATGGTAACTAATGGTTTAGGACACTGGTCTGTGGACCATACTTTGGTAGTACCGGAAGACCTTACTAACACATAGGTTTACTTTTGTTCTAGTGTACTTAGTTTTAATAATACTAAGTTTCCACTAGATTTTTTTTGTTGTTGTTGTTATAGGAAAATACTTTGCTTATAATGTTGACAAAGAATTTTAATATTTTTAAAGAAAGTGGCAATTTTAGGATTTCTGCAAATAGAGACATGGAATCAAAGAAGAGAAATGTAAAAATGCTGGAGTAAAACCATGTTATCTATCCAAGTCAAAAAATTATAGTAACTAGGAAATGTATATCACAATTACTGCATATCAGAATCATAAATATGGACTAGTAGAATGTAACAAGTCAAACATATAATTACTGTCAAAACGATGGTTAATACACAAATACTGTGACTCCTAAGTCCAGAACTGCTGCCCCTGCACCTCAACCAAATCTACTGGTAAAACTGCCCTTCTCTAATTTTATTCACTTTTAGTCACCTGAAACAAAGATTTTATGCAATGTGTCTACATTTTTTTTTGCTATAAAACTTAGTATATGGACTTCACAAATTTCAATTTTAACAAAATAATAGTTTTGCTATTGAAAACATTCAAATACCACACATAGTGATAAACTTTTGTCAAACCCTCAGAGGATGGCAAGGATAAAATATGTACTTGGGTCCTGCAGGAAAGTTACCTAACTTTGAGTTTTAGGAGTAGCTCATTTAATTTTGGAAAGAAAAGATCGGTGCTACTTTATTTCCTTTGGAATAAGAGTATATGGCAATGCAAATCCATCCTTGATCAGTAATTTCCAAGTTGGCTGTGACTAATCCAGGAAAATGGAATTGGATTAAAAATAAGAACAAGAACAAAATATTGTTGAGATAAAATTTTAGTAGATTTGCTGAAACTTAAGAACAGAATTAAAATGACCATTTCATTATTCTTAAATACTGAGAAAGAAGGGCTGCTTTGTGGGGGAAGTGGGAAAATTTGCACTAAATTAAATTCCCAAATTTGTCTTGAAACTAACTAATTGACCCACTCACCAAATAAATTTTCTTATCTAGATACCGGTATTAAGACTAGACAATATCTAGAGTAAGCCAGAGCCTCACTTCTAAAGGAACAGATCTACCAAATCAATACCTCCTGGCCCACATTTTTCAAAATGTGTTCTAGAAACCAAACAGTTCACAAGTCAAGTAAGTTTGAGAAACACCAAATACTACATACCCCTTTTGGACATTCACAATGCATGTAAGGGAACCTAAGAAGACCTACAATCAACAAATACATTTACCTGTGCCAAGCCCTTAATTTCAGAAACTCATACAGCCAAGAATATCCTTCTCAAGTAACACTTATTAGCATTCTGTGGAACAAATGATTCACAGAATACGCTATAGGCAATATAGTTTAGTAAGTGAAAAATACCCTACAACTGAAAATAAATATTTTACTTATAACCTGGAAAGTTTCCCAGCCAAATTCGACTCGAATTTTTCTGTAAAGAACAAAGCCAATCTTAAAGTATTCAGCTATAACTGTATGACACCTGTAGATGGTTGTTGGGGTTAAGTTGGATTCCAGTCACCAGATTTCTGTGTCCATGTAGTATGTGTACACACTCTTCTGTAACTGTGCTGTAAACTTTAACAAAGTCTCCAGAGACACAGAAGATATACCTGGAAAAAAAAGAAAGAAAAGTAAGTTTTACATACTGTATTAGTCTGTTTTCACACTGGTGAAGAACACATTTTTCATCATTGTTTCAGTGGTCTTGAACTCCCAGCCTCAAGTGATGCACCTGCCTGGGCCTCCCAAAATGCTGAGATTACAGGTGGGAGCCATTGTACCTGGTGCTTTTCATATTTCATTCAAAACCTTACCATCTCCTTCTTCAAATTTATAAAGGAAAGAGATTTAATGGATTCGCAGTTCCACGTGGCTGGGGAGGCTTCACAATCATGGTGGAAGCAAAAAGCATGTCTTACATGGTAGCAGGCAAAAACAGAACTTGTGCAGGGGAGCTCCCCTTTATAAATCCATCAGCTCTCGTGAGACTGATTCACTACCACAAGAACAGTATAGGGGAAACTGCCTCCATGATTCAGTTATCTCCAACTGGGTCCCTCCCACAACACGTGGAGATTATGGGAGCTACAATTCAAAATAAGATTTGGGTGGGGACACAGCCAAACCATATCACATACTCGACAGGTAGTAGGATCTTTTTACTGTCCATGATAAAAATGCAACAGAGGTTTCTTTTGGTATAGTTTAAGAATTGTGGCTGGGCGCGGTGGCTCAAGCCTGTAATCCCAGCACTTTGGGAGGCCGAGATGGGCGGATCATGAGGTCAGGACATCGAGACCATCCTGGCTAATACAGTGAAACCCCATCTCTACTAAAAAATACAAAAAACTAGCCGGGCGAGGTGGCGGGCGCCTGTAGTCCCAGCTACTCAGGAGGCTGAGGCAGGAGAATGGCGTAAACCCGGGAGGCGGAGCTTGCAGTGTGCTGAGATCCGGCCATTGCACTCCAGTCTGGGGACAGAGCGAGACTCCGTCTTAAAAAAAAAAAATTGTATACTCAAATTTGTGTGCCTTTTGTCTATGGGGACATCTATGACCAATCAGTTCATTAACTCAGAAGAGATTATTAACTCAGAAAAGATTAATGACGCCAATGTCATATCTCTTGCCTGTTTGTAGACAGAGGCTATAAATGGAATTATCCTGCAAAAACAGCCAACTTAACCAAGTTGCCTGCTCATTCAATGGATGCAGACAGTGTGCTAGTCACTATCAACTATTATTCTTCAATAGTACTGCCAACAGCAGTGTTTTTCCATGTCCCCAACCTCTCCATGGTTCACTGGCAACACCAGCTTACAAATGCTAAGTCAAAGGTTCTGCTCCAGTTGGTGAGGTCTGGGCCTTTTGTACAGAAAAATACAAAGACTTTATTCCATTTTTTTTTTCTTGTTGCTGAAATGCTGGCTTTGCTTTGTCTTTCTGGATTTGTGGATTTCTTCCATGTAGTAGCAGCTACTAAATTACTAAAAGTGGTGAAGTTGGGACACTATTTGACTTTCATGATATCATCACAGAACAAGGCTCAGAAATATAAATCTTCTTGTATCTTCCAAGTAAAAAATATTTGCTCCGTGCCTATTATATCTATAGCAGTACTCTTATTTATGGTTTCACTTTCCCTGGTTTTAATTACCTACAGTCAAGATCAATCTGAAAATATTAAATAGAAAATTCCAGAAACAATTCCTAAGTTTAAAATTTTATGCCATTCTCAGTAGTGATGAATTCCCCTTGTCTCACCTGAGATATGAATCATTCCTTTTTCCA
This sequence comes from Theropithecus gelada, assembly GCF_003255815.1. NCBI lineage: Eukaryota > Metazoa > Chordata > Mammalia > Primates > Cercopithecidae > Theropithecus > Theropithecus gelada. Next base: position 65,958,669 of record NC_037680.1, on the reverse strand, counting down.
GCATTCTCTGCTGTAGACACACCTGCCAGTTAATCACGTAGAAACTATCTAGGTTATCCTATCCACTATTGCTGTACTGTAGCACTTCTGTTCAAGTAACCCTTATTTTACTTAATAATGGCCCCAAAGTGTAAGAGTAATGATGCTGACATACTGTTATAATTGTTCTATTTTACTAGTTATTGATGTTAATCTCTGTGCCTAATTTATAACTTAAAATTTATCATAAGTATATATGTATAGGAAAACATATAGTATATATAGCGTTTGGTAGTACCTGTGGTTCTACGCATCCACTAAGGGTCCTGGAACATATCCTCTGTGGACAAGGGAGGGCCACTGTATTACAACACACTAAGAGTAAATCTGTTGCAAACTGGGACCACTACTATCCTATTTTATCAGTTCAAGATATTTGATTTTCACATGTTCATCTCTTGGAAATTAGGATGCATCTTATAATCCATGGAACCTTGTAAGTGCTGTCAGCCAGGAGGCATGGTTATATGAAATGGTATAAGATCAAGAATGTATGAGCAACAAAGCATTTACATAACCTCCCCTTTGGCTGCAGCCTCTTCTCCATTCCCATGAGTACTTCACTTCAGAGGCTTAACATCTCCAGCGTGGACCACTCTTCAGGGCTTCCTACAGTCTCCAGGTACAGTCCTTCAATGCAGCTTTGACAGTCACACCAGACTAATTTTGCAAATTTGACCATATCACTTCCTCAGATAAAGTTAAAATCCTTTAATGTTTTCCCTCTGCCTTTAGGAAATGATCCAATTTCTTAAGGCTTTGGTAGTCTGATCCCAGTCTAACCTGAACTACTTTTTCACTTAACATTGTGCTCTATTAAAATAGTTCATAACTCCAACAATTTCCCCCATCCCCCAGACACACCCTATCAATATGAAAGAAGTCGTTTAGATATGGCTTCCTTGAGACAGTGGTGGGTAGGGGGCTACTGCTGGCCAAGAAAACTTTCCCTAATTGCTTCTGATAAGCTTCCTCAGAAAAAAGGAACATCTTCTCTTCTGGTTTCTCAGCAAAGAACAATGGTTTCAATTACTTAAGTGCAATCCTTCAAAGTCAACTTTCTCTCCATGATTTTGCACTCTCTGGTATCTACATAGAACACGTTTTCTAACTTTTTTTTTTATTTCCTAAGAGTAAGCTTTTTATTTTTCAACTTTTAATTTTGAAATCATTTTAGATTTACAGAAGAACTACAGAGTTCCTATATACACTTCATCTGGCTTCCACAAATGTTAGCACTTTACATAAGCACAGTACATTAGTCAAAACTAAGATATTAACATTGGTACATGACTATTAACTACATAATTTATGAGTTCTTCACTTTTTCCATTAATGTCTTTTTTATGTTCCTAGAATCCAATCCAGCATACCACATTAGTTGTCATATCTTCTCAGAACCTTCCAATCAGTGACAGTTTTTCAGTCTTTCCCATTTCTCAGAACTCTTGACTACTGCTTTAAGATTCACCTCAGAATTTTCTCCCGGAAGCCCTTCCTCATCTTCCCATTCTAGATCAGCACCAGTCCTAATGTGCTTCTACACAACGGTGGGCTTAGCTCCATGACTGAACTTACCACAAGGCATTAAGACTGTGTACTATGTTTCTCCTCTACCAGACTGTGAGTTCTTTGAGGTGAGACACTGTGTTTTCACTTATTAGAAACAATAATAAGTCAAACACAAATGAATTCGAATGCCAGCTTTATTATGTATTAGCTGAATGACATTGGAGAATTTAAACTTCACATCTCCACTTACAGTTATCCATTGTAAAATGCAAATAACACTTCTCATAGAGTTTAAGTGAAACAATGCATGCAAATGCAAGCTTAGCATACACAGTAAGCACTCACTAAATAGGGATAATACCTTAACCTTGTAGACTGGAAGGTGTGTAATGCACCCACCACAACACCTGTCACATAGGATTCATTTTGTTGAGAAAGTGAAGAAGTAAGAAATTAGGGATGTTTCAAGTCAGAACCAGGATTTAAACTGGACTCTGAAGAATGTATGATTTAAGGGGTGGGAAGAAAAAAATAGCAACATAAGCAAAAGCAAGGAAATAGTATGATTATGTACAAGACACAGATAATGTACTTATCTGACAAGCAAAGTGTCTATAATGGGTAGTTTCAGGAAACAGTTGGGTAAGAAGAGTTGAGCTATATTAGAGAAGGGAATGAAAGCCACATAGAGGAGCTATAGTTGAGGCAACAAAAAACTGTTACAAAGTTCTGAGCAAGACTAGGAATAAGAGTTAGAGTAAAAATGTTATAACAGTAACAACTTAGGAAAATTGTTACAGCAGCAATACTCAGAATGATCTGTAAGGGAAAAATAGTGAGTTTGGGACATTAGCTTGTGGGTAGTTTAGGAAAGTAAAAGGCAAGGATGACTCATTGTTTCAGTTTTCTCTACCCTAACAACCCCAGTGCAATAATTCATAGCACCATATAATTGCGGGATGCCGCAGAATGGGATGCAAACAGAACTGGACTGTGAGTCAGTAATACCTAATACGGAACACCAGGAACTTACATATATACCCACATGCCCCTCAGAACAACCCACTCAAGTACCCAGAACAGAGTTTTTGTTTTAGTTTCAAGAGGAAGCTGCCAAAATTACACAAGTCTGTCGTTTTATGATTTTGGCTTTCTTGATAAGCACCTTGAGGTAAAATGCAAAATTATTCCTCTTTGTATAAGGCAGTCAACCCATTGTGGTACCTTGTAGATAATATTCAAATCTTTGCTGAGTTCATTATAATCCTGTTCATTTGTTTGAGAAATGGTTTTAATTATCAGCTTATATATAAATGACAAAAAAAAGAAAAAAAAAGAAAAAAAACCAACCTCTAAATCTTGACCAAGTTCCCCAAACTTCAGTCCTGAATTTCTACCTACTACTAGCTATATCCATCTGTTTTACAGGTACCTTAGAGTTAATAACCCTGAACTGAACTCTATCTTCCCATTAACACTGACTGTGAAATCACTCTAAAACCCTGTCTCTTTTTTCCATGTTCAATATTACCTTAGTTTGGGCAAGAGTGATTTCTTGCTTGGATGCCAGCACTGGCTAACCCCTGGTCTCTATTCTTCCAGAGTCTATTCTTGCCATCTCTTATACCCTATGCTGCAATTACACTGACTTTACACAGAAGGCTCAATCCCCCCAGTTTTCAAGGCCCCCAGATTTCAAGCTTGTTTGCCTGGCATTCCACCCCCCAGTATCACTGGCGAGGCAAACTCTTGCCATTGCTGCAAGATCCACTACTGAAGGGAAAACTGACTATGTAACTCCCTCTTCTATGCCATCACTGTACTTTGGGTACACCAGCCTACCCAGCTCTCATTTCTCCACTCACCAACATGTATCATAGTTTCACAGTTTTCAGGTTAACATTATTGAAGAAACACAGTCAAATTACAACTGATTACTGCTGTCCCCTTAAAGAATTAAAAAACCATTCTCTTTGGTCCAAACAACAACCAACAACTGGCTGCACGTGTCCTTTCCAACCTCATTTCCCACTATCTCCCTTATATATCATTCTCACTAGCTAGCTGTACCAGCCTGTTCAACAGATATCATTTCTGTCTGTCTTGCTTACACTGTCTTCCCCATCTGAAATGTCTTCTGTCCATATTCCCCACTTAAAATATCATCTAGGCCTAGCACAAATGTCACTTGCTCAGCAGCCTTCTCCATCCTTCTTAGTTTGGGAAGTAATCTCTTCTTATGAGCTCCTTCCTACAGGACCAAAGTAAGAAAAATCTGTTACTGAGTATTCCTTTTCCTCACTAGACTGTAAACTCCTTGAAGGCAGGATCAATATTAAAATTATCTTAGTTTTTGTCATTGCAGCATGTTATACATAATATATAGTTGACAAATACTTAAAAAATGAATTGTTGGGCTTAGCAAATGAAACACATAATGGACCTCATTATAATGAATAAGGTATAGAAACAGTACGCTGAAGAAACTGGTTACATGGATATGAGTCCGAAGTGTCAGAGTGTGAGCCTCTAAAAGTCTGTTTCTTCCTTTGATTCATAAGATCAATGTAAACAAAGCCTAAGGACTCATTTTTTTTTTTTTTTTTGGCTTCTAAGGCAATTTATGAAAGCTCTTTCAGTCATGCATGCATTGCCTTCAACAACTACCTGTCATACACTCATATGCAGAATATTGTGGGGGTGGGCCGGGCACGGTTGCTCACTGTAATCGCCGCACTTTGGGAGGTTCAGGTGGACAGATCACTTGAGGCCAGGAGTTCCAGGGCAGCCTGGCCAATATGGCGAAACCCTCTATCTACTAAAAATACAAAACTTAGCTGGTGTCGTGGCCCGCGCTTATAATACTTGCTACTCGGGAGGCCGAGGCACTAGAATTGCTTGAACCAGGGAGACGGAGGTTGTAATGAGCCTAGATTGAGCCACTGCACTCCAGCTTGGGTGACAGAGTGAGACTCTGTATCCAAAAAAAAAAAAAAAAAAAAAAAAAAGAATATTGTGGAGGCTACAAACTTTCATAAAATACTATCTCTACTCTTCTAAGACAGAAAGGGTTTTTTGATTTTATTAAGTGTCACTCTACCTAAAGTTATTTGAAAACCTGACAATACAGTAATAATGATTACAGCTACATACATTGAGCCATTATATGCTGGGCATTGCTGTCTGTAGTTTTAACATATTGAGGCATTTGATCCTCCCAATAACCGTGTGAGATAAACTAAATATTATCCCCCTTTTACAGACGATGGCAACTGAGGCAAAGATTAAAAAACTTACAAAGATTTCATAATGTAAGAAGTGGATTTTGAAGCCAGGGAATGGTTTGGTTTCCAGCTACACTGAGAAAAAAGACCAAGTCTTAGCGTATTTTTTTTACCTCATAAAGATCTAACATCTGTTTTCACGTAAAGTTCCAAAAAAACTGCACTATGCTCTATGCTTCAGGGGTGAGGAGTGGATAAAAAAAGCCTAATATTTTTAGGTTTTAGTCACTCCAAAACATGATTCTGTACGAAAGAGTAGGTACTGCAAAAGTAGTGGCATACACATCCACGCATGGACCATTTTCCAGCCGCCCGAGCACCTTCCAGATCCTCGACACGGAGACCGGCTCCAGGGCCTTTCAATCTACCTGCAGGTAAACTGTCCAGGAATCAGGGGGCGCACCCCAACCTGCAGTGCTAACCGGACCTCCCGGGTACCCTGGGGATCCCCCACACGCGCGTGCTCTACCCAAAGCCCATATCCACCAGGCTGGCGAGTCCGAACGCGACTGACAGTTCCTTCTCCCCGACCCTCGAGAAACTCACGCCCCGCCCCTCAGCCGACAAAGCGCGGTGCCCCTCATACTTAGAATCTGCAGAGAACACAGCTCTCCTAAAGTTCAACTCGCTGCCGCCACAACGAACCACGCGGATGTTCTCCTCTTCCACCATCTTTGCGCAGTCGCAGAATGACCAATCGCTGGTCCCGCCCTGAACTTCCTATATTGAGCCGGGTGTAACACGGCTGTTCCCAGCCCACAGAACCCACCCACGGGCCCTTCTAGGCCTGAGACTCCGTGGTTCCGTGCAGCCATCTTTTGTGTGGGCAATGCCAAACTAAGACTCGGCTTCCGTGCAGCCATCTTTTGTGTGGGCAATGCCAAACAAAGACACTTGTAAGAAAAGATGAAAGCAAAACAGAGACTTAGAGAGAATCAGTGTTTTATTATATACCTATACACAATTATTTAATACAGACATATTTCTCTCAAGCCTTGTCAGCCTGACTCTATGGCTTTTTCTGCCAGAAGGGAAAGGTGGTGCACAATGTACCACGTGACCTCCAGTAGTCTCATCGGAGGCGTCACTTTCTGGTGTCTGTGATCTCGGCGCTGCAGGATGACGCGAGCCTCTCGCGTCCCTGGTTTTCTTGGTCGCTGCGTTGCGTTATTGGGTGGAAAGGTAGCTTTCTCCTCCTTGTACAGCTTTTTGTTCCTCTCATTAACCATTCTTCTGTTCTTGTGAGCATCGCTTAGGTTCCTACAGAATCTCCACAGTCCTAGGGCCTAGTTTTCTTCCTTTGGAAATCTGGCTCCTACTGCGGTATTCTGGTGCATCTTCCCCAGCGTTCAGTGTAGCTGCTCGGGCTAATCTGACATTCGGCCAGTCCCGCCAGGTTTCAGGGCGCTGCTCTCTGGTTTCCTGGGTTTTACCTTTTCCCATTAGTGGATAGAGCCTGTGGGTTAGGAACCCCTAAAATACGAAGATGTTTATTTTTGCCAGTTTGTCTCCAGTTTTCCTTTGTAAAGTTACACGTATCATATTCTTGGACCCTGTATATCATGTTGCCTATTTTGATTTCGCTTCTTGATTTGTTGATTTACCACAAAATTACGAAAGTCACAAGTATAGTCACATGCCACGTAAGGATCTTTCAGTCAGTGCATATAACATAGTGATTCCTTAAGATTGTAATACTGTGTTTTTACTGTACCTTTTATGTATTTTAATACATCAATACTATTAACAGAATAGTATTGGTGTATTATGGCCGGGCGTGGTGGCTCACGCATGTAATCCCAGCACTTTGGGAGGTCGAGACAGGGGGATCACGAGGTCAGAAGATCGAGACCACAGTGAAACCCCGTCTCTACTAAAAATACAAAAAATTGGCCGGGCGCAGTGGCGGGCGCCTGTAGTCCCAGCTACTCTGGAGGCTGAGGCAGGAGAATGGCGCTAACCCGGGAGGCGGAGCTTGCAGTGAGCAGAGATCATGCCACTGCACTCCAGCCTGGGCAACAGAGTGAGACTCCGTCTCAAAAAAAAAAAAAAAAAAAAGAAAAGTATTGGTGTATTTAAATAATACAATTGTGTTAATAATACAATTGCCTGTAATATTGAGTATAGTAACATGTTGTTCAGATTTGTAGCCTAGAAGCAATCAGCTATAAGGTATAGCCTAGGTGTGTAGTAGGCTGTACCATCTAGGTTTCTGTAGGTACACTATGATATTCACGCAATGATGAAATCACCTAACATGCATTTCTTAGAGCATATCCCCATCATTAAGCCACACATGATTATACCCATAAGTTTATTTATTGTGGAGAAATACAGTGTTCACGAAGGTCAAGACATCCTGGGACAGCACCACTGTAAAAATCAGGGATAAATTTACTTTTTAACTGAGAAGTCTAGCTTATTAAAGGGCTCAAAACTTTATTATTTGGGGAGCCAGAACTAGAGAGAGAGATATTTAATAATTTTGGTTTATCTCAAGCTGTAACGAGCTTTCTCTTTCATGACTGTGATACCCTTTGTCACAGTGGATGAAGCGTAAAATATCACTTTTGATTCTGCAGCCTTAATCTCTTTTTGTTCAGTCTCTTGATGTCTGCACAGTAAATCTTTTAAAGACTCGGTTGGTACTTTGTAACCTGATACAGGCTTTTCCTTAGGGCCTGAGCCAAGAAACAAAATAAATATTTTCACTCAAATTAGTGTGACTTTAGTTGTATGTTACTGTATGGTAACTTTAGATTTTTCAGAAAAGAATCAGAAATCCTGATATGTACAAAAACTAGCTGGATTGATAAACCTGTAGGAGGATTATTTTACACAGGGTTTTAATTTACCCAAGTGCCCAGAAAGATAAGTCATTTGTATTTTGATTTCTTTTTACATAATTTTTAAGGAACCAATGCCGTTTAATTAATAGTGCCTTGTCTTTATCATATAACAAGAAGGCTGAGGTATGCAGAATAGGGCTACTGTAGTGGTTCATTCATGCCACCAGGGACCTATGCTTTCTCTACTTTGTTCTTTCCATTTACTGTCCTTAACTATATTGGTTTTGTCCTTATGCTCACAGTTCATGTTCCTTTCAGTCAGAAGAAATAAGGGAATAGCAAGAAAGAGCATAACCTATATACAGAAGAAAAAGGGTTTTCCACAAACATTTATTTTGCCTCTTCCATCCAGGAAATATTTACTAAGTGCCTAGATATGCCAGACATTCTTTCAGGCTCTGGGAATACTGGAGTGAGAAAAATAGTAAACAAAATCCGTGTCTTACTGGACCTTACCTTACCGTGGGAAGAAACAAAAACTTACTATACTTTTGATGTCTTTATGTGCCAAGGGGAAACTCAAAGTAGAAAAGAAAGTGAGTATAAGGGTTTGATTGCATTTAGAATGGGTTTTCAGGGAAAGCCTTACTGAGAAGATAACATTTGAAATGACCTGAAAAAGTTGAGAGCGTGAATAAGCCTGGAGCTGTTTGGTGAAAGAGTCAGCCAGAGGCAAGAGTATTCCTTTCCATGTTCGAGATAAGGCAAGAGGCCAGTGTGGCTGGAGAATAATCATCAAAGGGGTATAGTAAAAGATGGGGTCAGAGAGGTAATAAGAGGCCAGTTCATAGGGTCTCCTAGATCATTGTAACAGCTTTGGGTTTTATGAAGACAGTGTGGCCTTTGTGTTAAAAAGTGAAATGATTAGGCTAATTTAAAAAAATGTACGTACAATAAAATCTGCTTTCTTTGATATCTATAATGCACAAATTATTGTATCCACCATCACAAATAGGATACAGAAGAATTCCAACACCCAAAGAATTCCCTAGTGCTTCTCCTTCGCTCCCCAAGACCCATCCCCTGGCAACCACTAATATGTTCTCCATCCATAGAGTTTTGCCTTTTCCAGAAAGCCGTATATAAATGGGATCATATAGTATATAACATTTTCAGTCTAGCTTCTTTCACTTAGCATATTGCATTTATGTTATGTGCATCAGTGCTTTATATTGCTGAGTGGTATTCCATTGTATGGCTATTTCACAGTTTATTTGTTGAATGTGTATATTTTACCCCCAGATTTTAGAAATTATGAATAATACATCTCTAAACATTCATATGTAGGTTTATGTGTGAACATAAGCTTTTGTTGCTCTAGGATAAATACCAGCAAATGGGATTGCTCAAGTCATAAGTGTATGTTTATTTAGGAAATTGCCAAACTTTTTTTCCCCAGAGTTACTGTCCTATTTTTGCATTTCCATAAGTAATGTGTGAAAGTTGTAGTTACTTTACACCCTTGTCAGGGCTTGGTATTATCAAGCTTTGTAAATTTTATTTTAGGCATCATAATAAGTTTGTAGTGGTATTTCATTGTGGTTTTAATTTTCACTTCCCTAATGACTAATGCTGAGCATCATTGGTGAAGTGTCAAGTCCTTCACCCATTGCTTTATTGGTTATCTTCTTCTTGCTGAGTTTTGAGCATTCTCTTTTAAAATTTTTTTATTTTTATTTATTTTTTATTTAATAAAATTTAAAAAAACTTTCCCATTAGTGAGAAGGATTTAGCCACATTTTTACTGCTTAGTATCTTCATGTATGTTTCTGTTCCTTTCAAAAGATAATAAACATCATGTACAGTCTTTCACACCGCTGCCCTGCATAATGTACTTAGGAGACATCTTCAAGCAGATTACATTAATTTTGTATTCATGTCATGAATTACTTAGTGATAGTCCCTTGGGCTCTGCTGTTTCCTCATTCCCTAATAATGGTGCAATTTTTATCTTTTCTTAGGTTTTCTGTGATGCTGAAATCTTTATCTGTCCTATATATTTTTCATTCTGCACTTTCTTTCTTGTATACCTGTGCCCTGGGACCCCCAGGCAGTTAAGTGTATTAGTGATGATTAACACAAGTGGGTTACGTTCCATTTAAGGCTAACAGTTCTCATGGTTATAATTACACCTTTTCTGTTTGGGCTATGCTTAAACTCATAGATTAAACCTAGTATTTTCCAGGGAAAATATCGTATGATCTCTTGTACCCAGTGGCTAAAACGAAATTTTAGAATGTTTTGATATATTGTTGTACAAAATGTGGTCCATGGACCAGCAACAGCAGTGTCACCTGGGAGCTTGTTAGAAATGCAGACACTCATGTCCTACCCAGATATGTGGGATCAGAATCTGCGTTCTAACAAGATCTGCAGGTGATTCCTATGCATATTTAAATTTGAGAAGTATTACTTTAAAACATAATCTAATGGCAGATCTATATACAAATGGCTCTCAGTTGGTGCCTCCCATGGGCCAGCCACATGCTTGATGCTTCATATATTTCTTTTTTCTTTTTTTCCAGTGGAAAATAACTTTTATTGAGACCCCACCAGCTGCAAAATCTGTTCCTGGCATTAAGCTCCTTCTTCCTTTGCAATTTGGTCTTTCTTGAGTGGTCCCATGAATGCTTTCTTCTCCTCTATGGTCTGGAAGCGGCCATGGCCAAACTTGGAGGTGGTGTCAATGAACTTAAGGTCAATCTTCTCCAGAGCCCGCCGCTTTGTCTGCACTAGCAAGGACTTGCGGAGAGTGAGCACTCGCTTCTTGGTTCCCACCACACAGCCTTTTAGCATGACAAAGTCATTGGTCACTTCACTATAGTGGACAAAGCCACCCAGAGGGTTGATGCTCTTGTCAGACAGGTCATAGTCAGTGGAGGCATTGTTCTTGATCAGCTTGCCGTCCTTGATAAGGTAGCCCTGGCCAATCTTATAGATCTTCTTATTGATCTCAGTGCGGTGATGGTAGCCTTTCTGCCCAGCACGTGCCACAGAGAAGGCCACACGAGCAGGATGCCATGCCCCAATACAGGCCACCTTGCGCAGGCCTCGGTGGGTCTTGCGGGGCAGCTTCTTGGTGTGCCAATGACTGGTGACCCCTTTGTAGCCTTTGCCCTTGGTCACCCCGATGACGTCGATCATCTCATCCTGCCCAAACACTTGGTTCACAGGTACCTGCTGCTCGAGCCTCTCGCGGGCCCAGTCCAGCTTTTCAGCCACGGTGCCTCTGTTCACCTGGATCTCCATCAGGTGGGCCTTCTTCTGGCGCAGAGGAAGCAGGCGCATCTGGGTGTGGGCAATGACATGGATGACTTGGCAGTACTTCTTCATGCTGCTGAAGTCCTTCTCCAGCTGCTTCTTGCCATCCTCATCCTGCCATTTCTTGCAGTACTTGGTAAAGGCCTTCTTCTTAGATTTATGCTAGTTCTTATAGAAACGCCTCTTGAATTCATCACCGATGTGCTCAGCGAAGACAGTCTTGAAGGTTCGGAGGCCTCGAGGGGTTTCCATGTAGCCTGCAATGCCCACAACCACCATGGGTGGCATCTCCACAATGGTTACAGCCTCCACCACCTCCTTCTTGTTCACCTTCTTGTAGATCCTGGCCTCTCGACTTCCCACACGATGTGGGTCATGCCAGCCTTGTATCCCAGGAAGGCTGTGAGGTGGACCGGCTTAGACGGGTCATCCTTAGGGAAGCTCTTAACCTTCCCATAATGCCTGCTGCTGCGCTTCCGAGGCAGGAAGCCAAGGGACCCATGTCTGGGAGCAGAGAACTTTCTGTGAGACATCACGCCATCAAATCCCACCGGTAGAGAATGCTTCATATATTTCTAATTATCTCAAGAGCCCTGGAGGTGATATTTCTGTTTTACAGGAGAAAAACATATTATGCTAACTTACCCCAGATCATTCTACTTATAATCAGTAGCACTGATCTTGGAACACAGCACTGTCTGCTTCAAAGACTACCTCTTTCAGAGTTTCTTTCTTTCTTTTTTTTTTTTTAAATCAACTTTTATTTTAAGTTCCAGGGTACCAGTGCAGGATGTGCAGGTTTGTTACATAGATAAATCTGTGCCATGGTGGTTTGCTGAACAGATCAACCTATGACCTAGGTACTAAGCCCAGCATCAAATTAGCTATTCTTCCTGATGCTCTCCTTCCACCTGGCCACCCCTGCGACAGGCCCCAGTGTGTGTTGTTCCCCTCTATGTGTTCATGTATTCTCATCACCAGCTCCCACTTATAGGTGAGAACATGTGGTGTTTTTGTTTGTTTGTTTGTTTGTTTTGTCTGTTTGTTTCCATGTTAGTTTGCTGAGGATAATGGCTTCCAGCTCCATACATGTCCCTGCAAAGGACATGATCTTGTTCCTTTTCGTGGCTGCATAGTATTCCATAGTGTATATGTACCATATTTTCTTCAACCAGTCTATCACTGATGGGCATTTAGGTTGATTCCACATCTTCAGTATTGTAAATAGTGCTACAGTGAACATACACATGCACGTATCTTTATAACAGAATGATTTATTTTCCTTTGGGTATATACCCAGAAATGGGATTGCTGTGTCAAATGATATTCCAGATCTTTGAGGAATTACCACACAATCTTGCAAAACGATTGAGCAAATTCACATTCCCACCAATAGCGTAAAAGTGTTTCTTTTTCCTTGTAACCCCACCAGCATCTGTTGTTTCTTGACTTTTTAATAATCACCATTCTGACCGGCGTGAGATGGTATCTCATTGTCATTTTGGTTTGTGTTTCTCTAATGATCAGTGATGTTGAGCTTTTCTTCATATGTTTGTTGGTTGCATGTATGTCTTTTTTTGAGAAGTATCTGTTCATGTCCTCTGCCCACTTTTTAATGGTTTTTTTTTTTAATTGTAAATGTGTTTAAGTTCCTTGTAGACTCTGGATATTAGACCTTTGTCAGATGACTAGATGGCAAAAAATTTCTCCCATTCTGTAGATTGTCTGTTCATTCTGATGATAGTTTCTTTTGCTGTGCAGAAGCTCTTTAGTTTAATTATATCCCATTTGTCAATTTTTGCTTTTGTTGCAGTTGCTTTTGGTGTTTTCATCATAAAATTTTTGCCCATGCCTATGTCCTGAATGGTATTGCCTAGATTTTCTCTAGGGTTTTTATTGTTTTGGGTTTTACATTTAAGTATGTAATCCACCTTGAGTTCATTTTTGTATGTGGTATAAGGAAGGGGTCCAGTTTCAATTTTCTGCATATGGCTAGTCAGTTCTTCTAGCACCAGTTATTAAATAGGGTATCCTTTCCCCATTGCTTGATTTTGTCAGGTTTGTCAAAGATCAGATGGTTGTAGGTGTGTGGTCTTATTTCTGAGGTCTCTATTCTGGTCCATTGGTCTATATATCTGTTTTTGTTTGTACCAGGACTGTGCTGTTTTGGTTACTGTAGCCTTGTAGTAGAGTTTGAAGTCGGGTAGCATGATGCCTCCAGCTTCGTTCTTTTTGCTGAGATTCGTCTTGGCTATACCAGCTCTCTTTTGGTGCCATATGAGTTTTAACATGTTTTTTTCTGATTCTGTGAAGAATGTCAATGGAAGTTTAATGAGAATAACATTGAATCTATAAATTACTTTGGGCATTATGGCCATTTTCATGATAATGATTCTTCCTATCCATGGGCAGGGAATGTTTTACCGTTTGTGTCCTCTCTTATTTTATTGAGCAGTCATTTGTAGTTCTTTTTGAAGAGGTCCTTCACTTCCCTTCTTAACTGTATTCTTAGGTATTTTATTTGTAGCAACTGTCAATGGGAGTTTATTAATGATTTGCTTCTCTGCATGTCTGTTGTTGGTGTGTAGGAATGCTAGTGATTTTTGCACATTGATTTTGTATCCTGAGACTTTGCTGAAGTTGCTTAACAGCTTAAGCAACTTTTTGGCTGAGACATGGGGTTTTCTAAATATAGGATCATGTCATCTGCAAACAAAGATAGTTTGACTTCCTCTCTTCCTATTTGAATACCCTTTATTTCTTTCTCTTGCTCAATTGCTCTGGCTAGAATTTCCAATGCTATGTTGAATAGGAGTGGTGAGAGAGGGCATCCTTGTCTTGTGCCAGTTTTCAAGGGGAATGCTTTCAGCTTTTGCCCATTCAATATATTGGTTGTGGGTTTGTTATATGTGGCTCTTATTATTTTGATGTATGTTCCCTCAATACAAAGTTTATGGAGAGTTTTTAACGTGAAGGGATATCAAAGGCCTTCTTTGTTTCTATTGAGATAATCATGTAGTTTTTGTCTTTAGTTGTTTATGTGATGGATTATATTTATTGATTTGCATATGTTGAACCAACCTTGCATCCCAGGGATGAAGCCAACTTGATTGTGGTGGATAAGCTTTCCGATGTGCTGCTGGATTTGGTTTGCCAGTATTTTATTGAAGATTTTTACGTCAATGTTCATCAGGGATACCGGCCTGAAGTTTTCTTTTTAATGTTGTCTCTCTGCCCAGTTTTAGTATCAGGTTGGTGCTGGCCTCATAAAATGAGTTAGGGAGGAGCCCTCCTTTTCAACTGTTTGGAATAGTTTCAGTAGAAATGGTACCAGCTCCTCTTTGTACCTCTAGTAGAATTCAGCTGTAAATCTGTCTGGTCCTGGGCTTTTTTTTTTTTTTTGGTTGCTAGGCTATTTATTATGCCTCAATTTCAGAACCTGTTATTGGTCTATTCAGGGATTCAATTTCTTCCTTGTTCAGGAAGGTCTGCAGATAAGGTCTCCCCAGCCCCCACTGGGGCTTCATCCCTGGGAAAGATCAGAGTTCTGTCCACAAAATCCATGCTGGAGTTGTTGAAATTCCTGCAGGGAGGTGCTAACTAGTGAGAAGGGATGGATGGGGGTCCCACTTAAAGAAGCAGTCTGGCCACGATCTGCCATAGCAGCTGTGCTGCGCTATGAGATATTCCTCCTGGTCTGGCTGCCCAGGCTCGATGGCAGGCCAAAACAGTCAACTTGAGCTCTAGAGATGGCAGCCACCCATCCCCACACAAACTCGGTTGTCTCAGGCAGTCTCCAGCCTGCTGCTGCTGGCCGGCTGGAATTCCAAACCAGTGGTTCTTAACTTGTGAGGTACCGTGGGAGTGGAGTCCAAGGAAGGACACCACTTGGCTCCCTGGATTCAGCCCCCTTCCTAGGGGAATACACGGAGGATCTCCCGTCTCACTGGAATTCCCGGGGTAGCAGTATGCAAAAATCTCCTGTGTCTCTGTGCAAGCCTGAGTGGCCACGGAGAGTCTGCTCAGCTGTGTACTTTGGACCCAAGGCGTTGGTGGTGTGAGCTCACGAGGGGGTCTCCTGATCCACGGGTTGCAAAGATCCGTGGGAAAAGCCAATAATTCTTTATATATTTGGATACACTTCCTTTGTTGAATACGTGAATTGTAAATATTTTCTCCCAGACTGACTTTTCATTTCATTTTGTTAGTAGCGTCTTTGATGAAACCAAAGTTTAAAATTTTCATTAAGTACGGTTAATCAGGTTTTTAAATCTTATGAATTGTGCTTTTGTTGTATCTAAGAACTCTACCTATTTTAAGTTTTTGAATATTTTCTCCTCTGTTTTATTTGAAGAGTCTTACAGTATTTTTTTTTTTTTACATATTAATATTTAGGTCTACGATCCATTCATTTTAAAAATACTTACTCTTTTTGGAGTATTATTATTATTATTGTTGTTGAGGCGGTGTCTCACTCTGTTGCCCAGGCTGGAGTGCAGTGGTGCAATCTAGGCTCACTGCAAGCTCCGCCTCCTGGGTTCAGGCCATTCTCCTGCCTCAGCCTGCCGAGTAGCTGGGACTACAGGCGCCCGTTACCATGCCTGGCTAATTTTTTGTATTTTTAGTAGAGACCGGGTTTCATGGTGTTAGCCAGGATGGTCTCCATATCCTGACATCATGATCTGCCTGCCTCAGCCTTCCAAAGTGCTGGGATTACGGGCGCGGCACGCCTGGCTTGGAGTATTATTTTTACAACCAGTTTTCCCCACTGTTCCTCTTCTTCTTTCCCCATTTCCAACATTTCCCCACCATCCCTCTTCTTCTTTCCCACCATCTCATTTCTTTCCCACTATCCCTCTTCTTTCCCACCATCCCTCTTCTTTCCCACCATCTCTCTTCTTATTTCCTACCATCCCTCTTCTTTCCCCACCATCCCTCTTCTTCTTTCCTACCATCCCTCTTCTTTCCCACCATCCCTCTTCCCCGCCAACCCTCTTCTTTCCCACCATCCCTCTTCTTTCCCCACCATCCCTCTTCTTCTTTTCCACCATCCCTCTTCTTTCCCATCATCTCTCTTCTTCTTTCCCACCATCTCTCTTCTTTCCCACCATCTCTCTTCTTCTTTCCTACCATCCCTCTTCTTTCCCCACCATCCCTCTTCTTCTTTCCCACCATCCCTCTTCTTTACCATCTCTCTTCTTCGTTCCCGCCATCCCTTCTTTCCCACCATCTCTCTTCTTCTTTCGTACTATCCCTCTTCTTCTTTCCCCACCATCCCTCTTGTTCTTTCCCACCCTCCCTCTTCTTTCCCACCATCCCTCTTCTTCTTTCCCACCATCCCTCTTCTTCTTTCCCACATCCCTCTCCTTTCCCCACCATCCCTCTTCTTTTTTCCCACCCTCCCTCTTCTTTCCCACCATCACACTTCTTTCCCCACCATCCCTCTTCTTCTTTCCTACCTTCCTCTTCTTTCCCACCCTCCCTCTTCTTTCCCACCCTCCCTCTTCTTCTTTCCCACCATCCCTCTCCTTCTTTCCCCACCATCCCTCTTCTGCTTTCCCACCATCCTTCTCCTTTCCCCACCATCCCTCTTCTTCTTTCCCACCCTCCTTCTTCTTTCCCACCATCCCTCTTCTTCTTTCCCACCATCTCTCTTCTTCTTTCCCACCCTCCCTCTTCTTTCCCACCATCCCTCTTCTTCTTTTCCACAATCTCTCTTCTTCTTTCCCCACCCTTCCTTTTCTTTTGTCCCCTTTCCCTGTGATAAATACCATCAAATGGGATTGCTGGGTCAAATCATAAGTATATGTTTAACTATTTAAGAAACTGCCAAACTGTTTTTCCTACTTTCTCTACCTTCTTTTCCCCGCCTCCCTTTTTCTTTCCCCACCGTCCCCCTCCCACTCCCATTCATCTTGCCACCATCTTTTCGCTACTGTTATCTCATCACTCTGCTCTCCCCAGCATTTCCCCCGCCTCACGCCCACTGTTTTCTTCTTTCTCCCAACCTGCCCCACCTGATCCAGCTCTCCCCTGCACCTCCCTTTCCTGCCTGGCTCCTGCCTTCTACCACTCTTCCTCACTCCCGCTAGCGCCTCCTTGTCTCCTCCCCACCCCCATCTTCTTCCCGCCCTCGCTCCGGTCTCCACCCTCCCCCACCCCAGCTCCCCACGTCTTGCTCCCTTCTCTTCTTCCCACGGACTTCTCTCCTGGCTCCCGTCTCTTCTTCCGACGGGCTTCTCATTCTCTCTCCTCCACCCCTTCTTGGGGAAAGAAGAACTTGGGGAGAAGAGCTTGGGGAAAGAAGATGGTGGAAGAAAAAAAGATAGTAGGGAACCTAACTTAAGGAGATGGAGTTGGGAAGAAGACCTTGGGGGTGAGAAGGACAGATTGTGGGAGGAGACAGCGGGATGTGGGAAGAGAAGGGGAGAAGGACTTGGAGAGAGAGGGAGTGGAGAAAGAAGACAGTGGGGAGAAGGACTTGGGGGAAAAAAGACGGCAGACAGGAAGAAGAGGGTAGGGAGCAAAAACAGTGCTGAGAACTTGAGGAGAGGAGGTGGGGAAAGAAGACTGCGATGTGGAAAGAAGACCATCATGGGGAAAGAAGACAGTAGGGAGAAGAACTTGTAGGGAGGGAGTGGGGAAAGATGGTGGGGAAAAAGGAAGGTGGGAAGAAAAGCTTGGGGAGAGGACGGTGGAGAAGGGAGGAAGACTGGAAAGAAAGAGTGGGGAAAAAGAACTTGGGGCAAGGGAATGGGGAAAGAAAAGGTAATGGGGTGGAAAAAAGATGGCGGACAAAAAAAAAACAGGAGGGAAAGAAGATGGTGGGGATAGATGACGGTTGGGAAAAAAGATGGGAGAAGAACTTGAGAAGGCAGCATGAGGAGAGGGAGTGGGGAAAGATAATGGGGAAAGAAGATGGTAGGGAGGAGAACTTGCAGTGAGGGAGTGGGGAAAGAAAAAGGTGGAGAGGAAGTGGGGAAAAAAGATGGCGGGAGAAAGAAGAGGGTGGGGAGAAAAGAGTGGGTGGGAGAAAAACTTGAGAGGAGGTGGGGAAAGAAGGAAGAAAGAGGAGAAGAACTTTGGAGAGTAAGTGGGGAAAGAAGATGGTGAGGAAAGAGGAAGGTGGGGAGAAGAGCTTGTGGGGAGAGGCTGGTGGGGAAGGAAGGAAGACTGGAATATTTTAATAAGTGACTTGAAGCTTTTTTTTTTTTTTTTTTTAAATCCAACATTTGGTTATCTTAGGGTTGTCATCTGTTGATTCCCTTTCTCTTGAGAGTTGTTAAAGTTTTTCTGGTTCTGTTTTTTTGTGTTGAGTAATTTAGGATTGTGTCCTGGGTATTAAGATATCCTGGGTCCTGTTAAAATCCCTAAAGCCTTGACCATGCTAATTGTATTCAGTTTCATACATGAAAAGCTCAGAGGAAAGCCCAATATTTCATGATTTAAAGGATCCCTTTCTCCAGCTTCTTTCTCTTTGATATTCTACATTTTTCAGTTTCAGTGGTTCCCTTCTTGGGTCTCTTGTTAGAAAGCCCGGGCTTTTTCTCCTTGACATTGTTACCTACTTTTCCATAGCTGAACCTAAGTTGAGGCAAAGTAGTATGGGCAGAGAACATATGTGGCCACCACTGTTTTCCCTGCCCCACATTGCTTTTGCTGTTGAGTGAGCACAGCTTCACTATTGGATCTCACTTGGAGTGGAACCACGAGATTCCAAAGAGCTCATTTCACACACCACCAGGTGGAGGTAGAGCTGCTTCATTTTTGGTACTTGCTACCAGGTCTTTCTTGGAGTCTTTATCTTCCTACCCAGTCCACCCACTCTATCCACTGTTTAGAGACTTCTGTTTCTCTTATGTTTTGTTTAGGATTTTCAGCCATAATTAGTGGGAAGGAAAAGGTGGAGGGTTCTGGTTCCGTTTTGACAGAAACTCAGAGTCTCTAGCTGAACTTCCTTACTCTTTCTTTCTCTCTCTCTCACTCTCTCTCTTTCTTTCTTTTTGAGACAGGGTCTTGCGCTGTTGCTCAGGCTAGAGCACAGTGGCATGATCATAGCTCACTGCAGCCTCAATATCCTGGGCTCAAGGGATCCTCCTGCCTCACCCTCCCAGGTAGCTGGGGCTGCAGGTGCATGGCACCATGCCAAGGTAATTTAAAAAATTTTATTTTGTAGAGGCAAGGTCTCTTTATCTTGCCCAGGCTGGTTTTGAACTCTTGGCTTCAAGTGACCTTCCTGGTTCAGCTTCCCGAAGTGCTAGGAGGCACAGCTATCACACCTGGCCTTGGTTAACCTTTCAGCAGGATAAGTCTGATTCTGACTGATGGGGGGACAAGGAATCAAAACTTGGAGACCAGTTAGGAGCCTTTTGAAGTGGTACAGTTGAAAGATGATGGTGGCTTAGACTAAGGCAATAAGGGTGGTCAGAAATGTTCGAATGATGCGTATATTTTGAAGGTAGAACAAATAGTATTTTCTGATAAATCAAATTCAAATACTGTATGTAAGAGGATAGGTGGCAAGATGACTCCAGGGTTTAGACCTAAGTTTGAAGGTTGAAATTACCATGCATGGAGATTGGGAAGACTATGGAAGAACAGAAGAGGGAGTGAGACTACTAGGAACTGGGTGTGAGCTTCTTATTACAGGACATTCAAATGGAAATGTAGTTAGTTAGATATTCTGTTGGAATCTAGAGTACAGGTCTTTGCTGGAGATATAAATTTAGGAGACATTGGTGAGATGATACTTGGTGAGGTCAACAATGAAGTGAGTGTATATAGAAAATAGAGGAAGTCCAAGGACTGAGTCTGACAGTTTAATATTTAGAGGTCAGGAAGATGAGAAGGAAACCAGCAAATGGCCAGAAAACCAGGAGAATATGGTACCATAAAAGCAAGGAGAGGCTGGACACAGTGGCTTGTGGCTCCTGCCTGTAATCCCAGCACTTTGGGCGGCCAAGGTGGCCAGATTGCTTGAACCTGGGAGTTCGAGACCAGCCTGGGCAACATAGCGAAATGATCTCTCTACAAAAAATACAAATAATTAGCTGGGCATGATGGTACATGCCTATAGTACCAGCTGCTTGGGAGATTGAGATGGGAGGATTGGTTGAACCCAGGGTGTTGAGGCTGTAGGGAGCTTTGATCATGCCATTGCACTGCAGCCTGTGTGACAGAGTGAGACCCTGTCTCAAACAAACAAAAACAAACAAACAAAAAGCCAAAACTCAAGGAGAGAAAATATTTCAAGGGTGTAGAACTCATTTTTTTTTGTCAACTCATACTGATAGATTAAGTAACAAAAACACAAAAAATTGATCCTTGCACTTAGCAATATGGAAGTGTTTGGGGATCTTCATAAAAGCAGTTTCAGCAGAATGATGGAAGTGAAAATTTAATCTGAATGAGGTCAAGAGAGAATAGAGGAGCAAAGTTAGAGACAGCAAGAAGCATAGGAGGTTTGCTACGTAGAGAGAAAAATATGATAACTGGAGGGTAACTGATGCCAAGAGGCAAGGTTTTTTGTTTTGTTGTTTTTTTGTTTTTTTGTTTTTTTTCTGATGTAGTGACTAGCAGATAGTGGGTGGAAGGAAAGGACACAGGAGAAAGAGAAAACTTGACAATGTGAAAAAGTAAGGAAAGAATTGTCAGAGCAATTATACACATACTCTGTAGCATTGCACTCTGTTTTAAATTATGCTTTGCAGATATTTATTTTTATTTTTTTACAAATTAAAAGTTTGTGGCATCCCTGCATGAACAAGTCTATTGGTTCAATTTGTTTTAAATTTTGTATTATTATACTTTAAGTTCTATGGTACATGTACACAACATGCAGGTTTGTTACATAGGTATACATGTGCCATGTTGGTTTGCTGCACCCATCAATGGTCATTTACATTAGGTATTTCTCCTAATGCTACCCTTCCCCCAGGTCACCACTCCCAAACAGGCCCTGGTGTGTGATGTTCCCCGCCCTGTGTCCAAGTGTTCTCATTGTTCATTTCCCACCTATGAGTGAGAACATGTGATGTTTGGTTTTCTGTCTTTGTGATAGTTTGCCGAGAATGATGGTTTCCAGTTTCATCCATGTCCCCACAAAGGACATGAACTCATCCTTTTTTATGGCTGCATACTATTCCATGGTGTATATGTGCCACATTTTCTTAATCCAGTCTATCATTGATGGACATTTGGGTTGGTTCCAAGTCTTTGCTATTGTGAATAGTGCCGCAGTAAACATACATGTGCATGTGTCTTTATAGTAGCATGATTTATAATCCTTTGGGTATATACCCAGTCATAGGATGCTGCGTCAAATGGTATTTCTAGTTCTAGATCCTTGAGGAATCGCCACACTGTCTTCCACAATGGTTGAATGAATTTACACTCCAACCAACAGCATGAAAGCATTCCTATTTCTTCCCATCCTCTCCAGCATCTGTTGTTTCCTAACTTTTTAATGATTGCCATTCTAACTGGCTTGAGATTGTATCTCATTGTGGTTTTGATTTGCATTTCTCTTATGACCAGTGTTGATGAGCATTTTTTGATGTGTCTGTTGGCTGCATAAGTATCTTCTTTTGAGAAGTGTCTGTTCATATCCTTTGTCCACTTTTTGATGGGGTTGTTTTTTTCTTGCAAATTTGTTTGAGTTCTTTGCAGATTCTGGATATTAGCCCTTTTTCAGATGGGTAGATTGCAAAAATGTTCTCCCATTCTGCAGGTTGCCTGTTCACTCTGATGGTAGTTTCTTTTGCTGTACAGAAGCTCTTTAGTTTAATTAGATCCCATTTGTCTATTTTGGCTTTTGTTGCCATTGCTTTTGGTGTTTTAGTCATCAGTCCTTGTCCATATCTATGTCCTGAATGGTATTGCCTAGGTTTTCTTCTAGTGTTTTTATGGTTTTAGGTCTAACATTTAAGTCTTTAATCCATCTTGAGTTAATTTTTGTATAAGGTATTAGGAAGGGATGCAGTTTCAGCTTTCTACATATGGCTAGCCAGTTTTCCCAGCATCATTTTTTAAATAGGGAATCCTTTCCCCATTTCTTGTTTCTGTCAGATTTGTCAAAGATCTGATGGTTGTAGACATGTGGTGTTATTTCTGAGGCCTCTGTTCTATTCCATTGGTCTATATCTCTGTTTTGGTACCAGTACCATGCTGTTTGGTTACTGTAGCCTTGTAGTATAGTTTGAAGTCAGGTAGCATGATGCTTCCAGCTTTGTTCTTTTTGCTTAGGATTGTCTTGGCAATGTGGGGTCATTTTTGGTTCCATATGAACTTTAAAGTAGTTTTTTTCCCAATTCTGTGAAGAAAGTCATTGGTAGCTTGATGGGGATAGCATTGAATCTATAAATTACCTTGGGCAGTATGGCCATTTTCACAATATTGATTCTTCTTATCCATGAGCATGAACTGTTTTTCTATTTGTTTGTGTCCTCTTTTATTTTGTTGAGCAGTGATTTGTAGTTCTCCTTGAAGAGGTCCTTCACATCCCTTATAAGTTGGACTCCTAGGTATTTTATTCTCTTTGTAGCAATTGTGAATGGGAGTTCACTCATGATTTGGTTCTCTGTTTGTCTGTTATTGGTGTATAGGAATGCTTGTGATTTTTGCACATTGATTTTGTATCCTGAGACTTTGCTGAAGTTGCTTGATAAGCTTAAGGAGATTTTGGGCTGAGACGATGGGGTTTTCTAAATATACAATCATGTCATCTGCAAATTTGACTTCCTCTTTTCCTGATTGAATACCTTTATTTCCTTCTCTTGCCTGATTGCACTGACCAGAACTTCCAACACTATGTTGAATAGGAGTGGTGAAGAGAGGGCATCCTTTTTAAAATTTATTTATTTATTTTTTGGTATACTTTAAGTTCTAGGGTACATGTGCATAATGTGCAGGTTTGTTACGTATGTATACATGTGCCATGTTTGTGTGCTGTACCCATTAACTCATCATTTACATTAGGTATATCTCCTAATGCTATCCCTCCCCCCTCCCTTCACCTCACAACAGGCCCTGGTGTGTGATGATACCCATCCTGTGTCCAAGTGTTCTAATTGTTCAGTTCCCATCTATGAGTGAGAACATGCGGTGTTTGGTTTTTTGTCCTTGCGATAGTGTGCTGAGAATGATGGTTTCCAGTTTCATCCATGTCCCTACAAAGGACATGAACTCATCATTTTTTATGGCTTCATAATATTCCATGGTGTATATGTGCCACATTTTCTTAATTCAGTCTATCATTGTTGGATATTTGGGTTGGTTCCAGGTCTTTGCTATTGGGAATAGTACCGCAATAAACATGCATGTGCATGTGTCTTTACAGCAGCATGATTTATAGAGAGAGGGCATCCTTGTCTTGTGCCAGTTTTCAAAGGGAATGCTTTTCCCATTCAGTATGATATTGGCTGTGGGTTTGTCATAAATAGCTCTTATTATTTTGAGATATATTCCATCAATATCTAGTTTATTGAGAGTTTTTAGCATGAAGGACTGTTGAATTTTTTCGAAGGCCTTTTCTGCCTCTATTGTGATAATCATGTGGTTTTTGTCATTGATTCTATTTATGTGATGGATTAAGTTTATTGATTTGTGTATGTTGAACCAGCCTTGCATGCCAGGGATGAAGCCAACTTGATCGTGGCAGATAAGCTTCTTGATGTGCTGCTGGATTTGGTTTGCCAGTATTTTATTGAGGATTTTTGCATTGATGTTCATCAGGGATATTGGTCTAAAAATTTTCTTTTTTTGTTGTGTGTCTGCCAGGATTTGGTATCAGGATGATGCTGACCTCATAAAATAAGTTAGGGAGGATTCCCTCTTTTTCTATTGTTTGGAATAGTTTCAGAAGGAATGGTACCAATTCCTCCTTGTACCGCTGGTAGAATTCGGCTGTGTGTCCATCTGGTCCTAGACTTTTTTTGGTTGGTAGGCTATTAATTATTGCCTCAATTTCAGAGCCTCCTATTGGTCTATTCAGGGATTCAGCTTCTTCCTGGTTTAGTCTTGGGAGAGTGTAAGTGTGCAGGAAATTATCCATTTCTTCTAGGTTTTCTAGTTTATTTGCGTAGAGGTGTTTATCGTATTCTCTGATGGTAATTTGTATTTCTGTGGGGTCGGTGGTGATATCCCCTTTATCATTTTTTATTGCATCTATTTGATTCTTCTCTCTTTTCTTCTTTATTAGTCTTGCTAGTGGTCTGTCAATTTTGGTGATCTTTAAAAAAAACAAAAAACAGAAAACCAGCTCCTGGATTCATTGATTTTTTTGAAGTGTTTTTTGTGTCTCTGTCTCTTTCAGTTCTGCTCTGATCTTAGTTATTTCTTGTCTTCTGCTAGCTTTTGAATTTGTTTGTTCTTGCTTCTCTAGTTCTTTTAATTGTGATGTTAGGGTGTTGATTTTAGATCTTTCCTGCTTTCTCTTGTGGGCATTTAGTGCTACCAATTTCCGTCTACACACTGCTTTAAGTGTGTCCCAGAGATTCTGGTACATTGTGTCTTTGTTCTCATTGGTTTCAAAGAACATCTTTATTTCTGCCTTCATTTCGTTTTTTACCCAGTAGTCATTCAGGAGTAGGCTGTTCATTTTCCATGTAGTTGAGCGGTTTTGATTGAGTTTCTTAATCCTGAGTTCTAATTTGATTGCACTGTGGTCTGAGAGACCATTTGTTGTGATTTCTGTTCTTTTACATTTGCTGAGGAGTACGTTACTTCCAATTATGTGGTCAATTTTAGAATAAGTGCAATGTGGTGCTGAGAAGAATGTATATTCTGTTGATTTGGGGTGGAGAGTTCTGTAGATATTTATTAGGTCCACTTGGTGCAGAGCTGAGTTCAATTCCTGGATATCCTGTTAACCTTCTGTCTCATTGATCTGTCTAATATTGAGAGTGGGGTGTTAAAGTCTCCCATTATTATTGTGTGGGAGTCTAAGTCTCTTTGTAGGTCTCTAAGGACTTGCTTTATGAATCTGGGTGCTCCTGTATTGTGTGCATATATATTTAGGATAGTTAGCTCTTCTTGTTGAATTGATCCCTTTACTATTATGTAATGACCATTTTTGTCTCTTTTAATCTTTGTCAGTTTAAGGTCTGTTTTATCAGAGACTGGGATTGCAACCCCTGCTTTTTTGCTTTCCATTTACTTGGTAGGTCTCCCTCCATCCCTTTATTTTGAGCCTATGTGTGTGTCTGTATGTGAGATGGGTCTCCTGAATATAGCACACTGATGAGTCTTGACTCTTTATTCAATTTGCCAGTCTGTGTCTTTTAATTGGGGTATTTAGCCCATTTGCATTTAAGGTTAATATTGTTATGTGTGAAGTTTATCCTATCATTATGATGTTAGCTGGTTATTTTGCCTGTTAATTGATGCAGTTTCTTCCTAGCATTGATGGTTTTTACAATTTGGCATGTTTTGCAGTGGCTGGTACTGGTTTAGCTCTTCTTTCAGGAGCAGTTTTAAGGCAGGTCTGGTGGTGACAGAATCTCTCAGCATTTGCTTGTTGGTAAAAGATTTTATTTCTCCTTCACTTATGAAGCTTAGTTTGGCTGGATATGAAATTCTGGTTTGAAAATTCTTTTCTTTAAGAATGTTGAATATTGTCGCCTACTCTCTTCTGGCTTGTAGGGTTTCTTCCGAGGTGTCTGCTGTTAATCTGATGGACTTCCCTTTGTCGGTAACTGGAACTTTCTCTCTGACTGCCCTTAACATTTTTTCCTTCATTTCCACCTTGGTGAATCTGACAATTATGTGTCTTGGGGTTGCTCTTCTTGAGGAGTATCTTTGTGGTGTTCTCTGTATTTCCTGAATTTGAATGTTGGCCTGCCTTGCTAGGTTGGGGAAGTTCTCCTGGATAATGTCCTGAAGAGTGCTTTCCAACTTGGTTCCATTCTCCCCATCACTTTCAGGTACACCAATCAAACCTAGATTTCGTCTTTTCACATAGTCCCATATTTCTTGGAGGCTTTGTTTGTTTCTTTTTACTCTTTTTTCTCTAACCTTGTCTTCTTGCTTTATTTCATTAATTTGATCTTCAATCACTGATACCCTTTCTTCCACTTGATTTAATCAGCTATTGAAGCTTGTGCATGCATCACGAAGTTCTTGTGCCATGGTTTTCAGCTCTATCCGGTCATTTAAAGTCTTCTCTACACTGTTTATTCTAGTTAGCCATTCATCTAACCTTTTTTCAAGGTTTTTAGCTTTTTTTTGTGATGGGTTAGAACATGCTGTTTTAGCTTGGAGAATTGTGTTATTACTGACCTCCTGAAGCCTCCTTCTGTGAACTCATCAAAGTCATTCTCTGTCCAGCTTTGTTCTGTTGCTGGTGAGGAACTGCGATCCTTTGGAGGAGAAGAGGCACTCTAGGTTTTTAGAATTTTCAGCTCTTGTTTCTCTCCATCTTTGTGATTTTATCTACCTTTGGTCCTTGATGTTGGTGACCTACAGATGGGGTTTTGGTGTAGATATCCTTTTTGTTGATGTTGATGCTATTCCTTTCTATTTGTTAGTTTTCCTCCTAACAGTCAGGTCCCTCAGCTGTAGGTCTGTTGGAGTTTGCTGGAGGTCCACTCCAGACCCTATGCGCCTGGGTATCACCAGTAGAACCTGCAGAACAGCAAATATTGCAGAATAGCAAATATTACTCCCTGATCCTTCCTCTGGAAGCTTTGTCTCAGAGAGGCGCCTGCCTATATGACGTGTCTGTTGGCCCCTACTGAGAGGTGTCTCCCGGTTAGTCTACACAGGGATCAGGGACCCACTTGAGGAGGCAGTCTGTCTGTTCTCATTGCTCAAACGCCATGCTGGGAGAACCACTGCTCTCTTTAGAGCTGCCAGACTGCAGAAGTTGTCTGCTGCCTTTTGTTCAGCTATGCCCTGCCCACAGAAGTGGAGTCTATAGCAGCTGTAGGCCTGGCTGAGCTTTGGTGGGCTCCGCCCAGTTCAAGCTTTCTAGCTGCTTTGTTTACCTACTGAAGCCTCAGCAATGGAGGACACCCCTCCCCCAGCCAGGCTGCTGCCTTGCAGTTTGATCTCAGACTTCTGCGCTGGCAGTGAGCAATGCTCCGTAGGTGTGGGACCCACTGAGCCAGGCACTGGAGAGAATCTTCTTGTCTGTCAGTTGCTAAGACCTTGGGAAAAGCACAGTATTTAGGTGGGAATGTCCCATTTTTCCAAGTACAGTCTGTCATGGCTTCCCTTAGCTAGGAAACGGAAATCCCCTGACCTCTTGCACTTCCTGGGTGAGGCGACCTCAGGCCCTAACATCTTTGTCAGTCCTGGGGATCTTTTCCTCTTACTCATGTAGCTGGATCTCCTTTTAGTTTAGCTTCCTTTGTTTCATACCTCTTCTTTTGAACCCCTCCATTGGATGAGTATCTATATCTCAACTCAATTGTGAATAGGAATAGTTTTTTTTTCTGTAGGACTTAAGAGTCTTGTGCAAGTTGTGGTATTTCTGGATAATCAAGATATTCCGTAAACGTTCTTGGACAAGAGAATTGGGAGGTAGGTGCAGTGCAAGGGAGAGGAGTTGGCCTAACTCCACTAACATGCTGTGGCCCATGTTTTACTTCTTGGAGAGCAACTTCAAAGCAAATCTGTCAATGCCAGTAAATACATTAAAGAACTAGTTGTGGGGGAGAGTTAGTAAAGAATTAGTAGACTTTCCTTTTATACCTTAAGAATGTGACCTTTAGTTAATTTTCTCTCTGTTCCACTAGAAATCAGATGAAGATAGAATTTCAACTATGTTACAGTCAGTATTGCCTACAGTAATATTATCCCTGAATGATAAATTGCAACAAAACAAGGAGGAATTATAAATGCCCCATAAATACCTGAAGAATAATGTCAACTATGTTACAGTCAATATTGCCTATGGTAATATTATCCCTGATTGATACACTGCAACTAAACAAAGAGGAGTTACAAATGTCTCATAAATACCTGATGAGAGTGCTGTAATTTGGGCTTTCCTGAGTGTGTTAACTCATGTAATTGGGTGTGTTTCTCATGTGAATCCTGGAACCCTGTGGAGTTGTTACAAGAGATATAATGTCTTGTGGGACATGAGACTCTAAAGTAGGGCAACCCCTGAACCTGCCAGATGAGAAGTAAATGAAATAAGCAATGAAGGTGAAACTGAAGTTATACTTTTAAATTCTCATACCTCCAGGCATCATCTTAGAGTCACCCTTCTTTGGAAACCACTGTCTCGGAGAAATCCCTCCAAGACACAGGTAATTAGAGAGGGTATGTGAACCAAGGAGCCAATCAAATTCTCCCACATAAGAATTTGGGACACAGAAGATGAAGCTGAGGACCACAAGGATTTAGATACTGATGCTGTAAGTTATGTTTCTTTTTTTTTTTTTTTTCAAATTTAACACTTTTTAAAAATTGACAGATAAAATTATATGTATTTATTGTGTACACTGCGATGACTTGAAGCACATGTACCTTCTGGAATGGTTAAATCTACCTAATTAATATATAGGTATCAACTCACACGGTTATCATTTTTGTGTTAAGAACACTTAACATTCACTCTCCTAGCATTCCTCGAGAGTACAACATATTGCTATTTATTATGTTCCCCATGTTGTACAGTAGCCCTCTTGAATTTATTCTTCCTGTCTGATTGTAATTTTGTGTGCTTTGACCAAAATCTCCCTAACCACTACTCCCACAATCACCACAGCCTCTGGTAACCACCATTCTACTTCCTATTTTTTGACATCGACTTTTTAAGTTGCCTCATTATGAGTAAGATCATGTGGTATATTTGTTCATTCTTGTACTGCTATAAAGAAATAACTGGTCCTGGATAATTTATAAAGAAAATAGGTTTAATTGGCTCATGGTTCTGCAGGCTGTACAAGAAGCATAATTCTGGCACCTGCTCAGCTTCTGGGGAGGCCTCAGGAAACTTGCAATCATGGCAGAAGGCAAAGGGAGAGTGAGACATCTTACATGGCAAAAGCAGGAGTGAGAGATAGGGGAGGTGCTTCATACTTTTTTTTTTTTCAGACGGAGTCTCACTCTGTCACTGTTGTGCAGTGGCACAGTCTTGGCTCACTGCAACCTCTGCCTCCTGGGTTCACGCAATTCTCCTGCCTCAGCCTCCCAAGTAGCTGGGACTACAGGTGCATGCCACAACATCCAGCTAATTTTTGTACTTTTAGTAGAGATGGGATTTCACTATGTTGGCCAGGCTGGTCTCGAACTCCTGACCTCATGATCTGCCTGCCTTGGCCTCCCAAAGTTCTGGGATTACAGGCCACCTTGCCTGGCCCACACTTTTAAACAACCAGATCTCATGAGAACTCTATAATGAGAACAGCACTAGGGGTGTAGGGCTCAATAATTCATGAGAAACCACCCCCATGATTCAATCACCTTCTACCTCAAGCATTGAGGATTACATTTCAACATGAGATTTGGACAGGGACACACACCAAACCATATCATTTCACCCTGCCCCTTCCCAAATCTCTTGCCCCTCTCACATTTCAAAATACAATCATGCCTTCTCAACAATGACCCAAAGTCTTAACTCAGTCTACCATTAACTCAGAAGTCCACAGTCCAAGGTGTCCTCTGAGGCAAGACTAGTCTCTTCTGCCTATGAGCCTGTAGAATAAAAAAACAAGCTAGTTTCTTTCAAGATACAATGAGGGTAGAGGTGTTGGGTAAATGCTTTCATTCCAAATATAAGAAATTGGCCAAAACCAGGGCACTACAGGCCCCGTGCAAGTCTGAAACTCAGCAGGGCAGGCATTGGGTAATTACTTCTATTCCAAAGGAGAAATCAGCCAAAGAAAGGGTCTACAGGCCTGTGCAAGTCTGAAACCCAGCAGGGGTTTGTGAGCTTAAAGTAATTAAATATTAAAGCTGCAAAATAATATCTTTTGACTTGTCCCACACTCAGGGCATGCTGGTGCAAAAGGTGGGCTCCCAAAGCCTTGGGAAGTTCTGCCCCGATGGCTTTGCAGGATTCACCCACTGTGGCTGCTCTCGTGGACTGGCATTGAATGTCTGTGGCTTTTCCAGATGCATGGTATAAGCTGTTGGTGGAGCTACAATTCTGGGGTCTGAAGGATGGTGGTCCTCTTCTCATAGCTCCAGTAGGCAGTGCCCCATTGGGGAGTGGGGCACTGTGAAAATGTGAGGCTCCAACCCCACATTTTCCCTCTGCATTGTCCTAGTAAAGGTTCTCCGTGAGGGCTCTGCCCCTGTAGCTGGCTTCTGCCTGGACATTCAGGCTATTCCACATGTTTTCTAAAATCTAGGCAGAGGCTCCCAAGCCTCAACTCTTGCCCTCTCTGCACCTACAGGTTTAACACCACGTGTAAGCTGTAAAGCTTACACCCTCTGAAGCAGCAGCCTGAGGTGTACCTGAGCCCCTTTGAGCTACAGCTGGAGTGGCTAGGATGTAGGGAACAGTTTCCTGAGGCTGCGTGGGGCAGAGGGACTCTGGGCCTGGCCCAATAAACCATTCTTCCCTCCTAGACATCTGGACCTGTGATGGGAGGGCTGTCACGAGGGTCTCTGAAATGCCTTTGAGGTGTTTCCCCCATTGTCTTGGCTATCAGTACTTGCCTTCCTTTTAGTTATGCAAATTTCTGCAGGCTGCTTGAATTCTTCCCCTGAAAATGGGCTTTTCTTTTGAACTACATGTCAAGGCTGCAAATTTTCCAAACTTTTACACTTTGCTTCCCTTTTAGATACAAGTTCAAGTTTTAGGTAATTTCTTTGCTCATGCATAGAAGCATAGGTTGTTAGAAGTACCCAGCTCACATCTTGAATGTTTTGCTGCTTAGAAATTTCTTCTGCCAGAAACACTAAATCATCCCTCTTAAGTTCAAAGTTCCACACATCCTTAGAGCAGGGCACAATACAGCCAGATTCTTTGCAAAGCATAGCAAAAGTGACCTTTACTGAAGTTTATGAACCCTGAAAACGTGAGACAGGTCTCAGTTAACTTAGTTTATTTTGCCAAGGTTGGGGACACATTCTCTCGACACGGCCTCAGGAGGTCCTGATGACATGTGCCCAAGGTGGTTAGAGCACAGTTTGGCTTTATACATTTTAGGGAGACATGAGACATAATCAACATATGTAAGATGAACAGTGGTTCTGTCTGAAAAGATGGGAAAACTCGAAGCAAAGATGGTAAGACTTTAAGAAGGGAGGGGACTTCCAGGTCACAGGCAGATAAGAGACAAATGGTTGCTTTTTTTTTTGAGTTTCTGATTAGCCTCTCCAAAGGATGCAATTAGTAGCCTCTCCAAAGGATGCAATTAGAAATGCGTTTATCTCAGTGAGCAGAGGGGTGACTTTGAATAGAATGGGAGGCAGGTTGCCCCTAAGCAGTTCCCAGCTTGACTTTTCCCTTTAGCTCAGTAAAGTCCTAATTTCTATCTGAGACCTCCTCACTCTGGACGTCCTTGTCCATATCACTACCAGCATTTGGGTCATAACAACTTATCAAGTCTCTAGGAGGTTCCAAACTTTCCCTTGTCTTCCTGTCTTCTTCTGAGCCTTCCAACTCTTCCAACCTGCCCATTACCCAGTTTCAAAGTCACTTCCACATTATCAGGTATCTTTGTAGCAATGCCTCACTCCTGAGTACCAATTTTCTGTATTTACTGCTATAAGGAAGTATCTGAGACTGGGTGATTTATAAAGGAATAAGGTTTAATTGGCTCAGGGTTCTTCCACACTCTATTCAGGAAGCATAATTCTGGCATCTGCTCAGATTCTGGGGAGGCCTCAGGAAATGTGCAATTATAGCAGAAGGCAAAGGCGGAGTGAGGCATCTTACATGGCAGGAGCAGGACCAAGAATGGGAAGGAGGTGCTACATACTTTTAAACAACTAGATCTCATGAGAGCTCTGTTCTGGTAATAACTAGATCTCATGAGGACTCTGTTATGAGAACAGCACCAGGGGGATGGTGCTAAACCATTCATGAGAAACTGCCCCCGTGATTCAAGCACCTCCCACAAGGCCCAACCATTAGCACTGGGGATTACATTTCAACATAAGATTGGGGTGGGGACACAGATTCAAATTGTATCATGTGGTATTTGTCTTTCTGCACCTGTTTTATTTCGCTTTGCATAATGTCCTCCAGGTTTATACGTGTTGTTACAAATGACAGAATTTCATTCTTATTTTGTGGCTGAATAGTATTTCATTGTGCATATATACCACTTTAAAAAATTCTATTCATCTGTTTATAGATACTTAGATTGATTCAATATCTTAGCTATTGTGAATATGTTGCTTGCAATAAACATGAGAGTGCAGATATCTCTTTGACATATTGATTTCATTTTCGTTGGATATATACTCAGTAGTGGGATTGCTCGATCATATAGTAGTTTCATTTTTTTATTTTTTGAGGAAACTCCATATTGTTTTCTATAATGGTTGTATTAATTTGCATTCCCACCAAGAGTGTGCAAGAGTTCTCTTTTCTTCACATCTTTGCCAATTTTGTTATCTTTTGTCTTTTCGATAATAGTCATTCTAACAGAAGTGAGATGATACCTCCTTGTGGTTTTGCACATGCTGTGAGATGTGTCTAATTTCCTTCTTTGCATGAGTATATCCATTTTTCCCAATACAATGTATTGAAGAGACTGTCCTTTCCCCACTGTTTTTAGTTTGTCAAAAATAAGTTGGCTGCAAATGAGTAGATTTATTTCTGGGCTATTTTGTTCCATTGGTATATATGTCTGTTTTTATGTTAGTATCATGGCTGCTGGGTTACTAGAACTTTTCAGTGTATCTTGAAGTCAGGTAGTGTGATGCCTCTAGCTTTGGTCTTTTTGCTCAAGATTATTTTGGCTAATTGGGTCTTTTTTTGTTCCACACAAATTTTAGAATGTTTTTTCTCTTTATGTAAAGAATGCCATTGCTATTTTGATAAAGATTGCATTGAATATATTTGGGTAGTGTGGACATTGTAACAATATTAGTTATTTCAGTCCATTTATCTCATAAATGTTTTATGATTTTCAGTGTAGATTTCTTTCATCTCCATGGTTAAATTTATTTCTAAGTATTTTGTTTCTTTTGTAGCTAGTATAAGTGGAATTGTTTTCTTGATTTCCCTTTCAAGTAGATTGCTGAAGTACCACTGACTTTTGTGTATTGATTTTGTATCCTGCATCTTTACTGAATTTGTTTATTAGTTCTAACAATTATTTGGAGGGTTTTTAATTTTTTTAAAAAAGTACATAAAATCATATCATCTGAAAATAAAGACAACTTCTTCCTTACCAATTTGGATGGCTTTTATTTCTTTAGTTTGCCTAACTGCTCTTGTTAGGACTTCCAGTACTATGTTGAATAAAAGTGGTGAAAATAAGCATGTTTATCTTGTTCCAGGTATTAAAAAAAGGTTTAATTTTTCTCCATTGGATATTCTGTTAGCTATGGCCTTTAATGTGGAATGGTACATTTCTTTTGTACCTAATTTATTCAGTTTTTTAATCATTAAAATATGTTAAATTTTGTCAAATGCTTTTCTGAATATATTGAAATGATATAATTTTGTCTTTCATTCTGCTAATGTAGTATACTACATTTATTGATTTGCATACGTTGAATCATCCTTGCATTTCTGGGATGAATCCCACGTGATCATGGTGAATGATCTTTTTAAGATACTATTTAATTTGGTTTACTAGTAGTTTGTTGAGCATTTTTGCATCTATGTTGCTCAAGGATATTGGCCTGTAGCTTTTTTTTTTCCCCCACATCCGATTTGGTATGCTAGTCTCATAAAATACATTTAGTAGTATTCCCTCCTCTCCAATTTTTTGGATGAGTTTGAGAAGGATTGGTAGTAGTTACTCTTTAAATGTTTGGTAGAATTTAGCAGTGAAGTCACCAGGTCCTGGGTTTTTCTTTGATAGGAGACATTTTATTACAAATTCATCACCTTTCTTGTTATTGATCTGTTTAGAATTTCCTTTTCTTTATAGTTAAATCTTGTGTATGTCAAGGAATTTATCCATTTCCTATATGTTACACAATTTGTTGGCATATAATTGTTCATAATAGTCTCTTATTGTCCTTTGTATTTATGTGTTATCCACTGTGATATTTTTGGTTTCATTTCTAATTTTATTTATTTTTGTTTTATTCTCTTTTTTCCTTAGTTTAGGTAAATGTTTTTTCTAATCTTTTCAAAATACTAACTCTTCATTAAAAAAATTTCCTATTATTTTCCTAGTTTCTATTTCATTTATTTCTTTTCTGATCTTTGTTATTTCCTTCTTTCTACTAAATTTGGACTTAATTTGTTCCTATTTTTGTAGTTTCTTAAGGTGCAATGTTAGGTAGTTTATTTGAAATTTTTATTTTTTGATGTAGGCACTTAATGCTGAGAAACTTCCCTCTTAAAACTGCTTTTGTTATATCCCATAGCTTTTGATATTGTGTTTTCATTTCCATTTGTCTCGAGATATGTTTTAATGTTCCTTTTAATTTCATCATTGACCCATTTGTTGTTTAGCAATATGTTTTTAAATATCCATTTTTTTGGGGTGAATTTCCTTTTCTTTTTTTTTTTTTTTGAGATGGAGTTTCACTCGTGTTGCCCAGGCTGGAGTGCAATGGCACGATCTTGGCTCACCGCAACCTCCGCCTCCCAGGTTGAAGCAATTCTCTTGCCTCGGCCTCCCAAGTAGCTGGGATTATAGGCGCGTGCCATCATGCCTGGCTAACTTTTGTATTTTTAGTAGAGATGGGGTTTTACCATGTTGGTCAGGCTGGTCTCGAACTCCTGACCTCGTGATTCGCCTGTGTTGGCTTCCCAAAGTGCTGGGATTACAGGCATGAGCCACCGCGCCCAGTCTTGGGTGAATTTTGTGAAGTTCCTCCTGTTACTGACTTCTAATTTTATACCAGGTGGTCAGAAAAAATACTTGATGTGATTTCAATCTTATTGAATTTAAAACTTGTTTTGTGGCCTAACACATGATTTATACTGGAGAGTGCTCCATGTGCCGTTGAGAGAATGTGTGTTCTGCGTATGTCCTTTAGGTTCAGTTGGTCTAAATAGTAGTTTAAGTACTATGCTTTCTTATTGATTTCCTGTCTGGATGATCTGTTCATTGCTAAAAGCGGGGTATTGAAGTCTTTGAGTTTACAAATTATTTCTTGTGCTTGATCAATTCTGCTGTTTGAGCTCTTTATTATATTTTATATTTTGTTCATTGTATTTTTTTAGTTCCAAAATTTCTGTTTCTTAAAATATTATTTCAATCTCTGTTGAATTTTTCATTCTGGTCACTTATTGTTTTGTTAATTTCTTTGAATTATCTCTCTATATTTTCCTAAAGTTTGCTAAGTTTCCTGAAAACAGTTATTATAAATGTTTTGTCAGGCAGTTCATACATCTACAACTCTTTAGGGCCAGTCACTGGCACTTTATTTTTTCTCTCTGGTGTTGTCTTGTTTTCCTAAATGTTCTTGGTCATTGTGGCTATGTGATAATGTCTGCACGTGGTAAAACCCCGTCTCTACTAAAAATACAAAAATTAGCCAGGCATGATGGCACGCAACTGTAATCCTAGCTACTCGGGAGGCTGAGGCAGAATTACTTGAACCTGGGAGGCAGAGGTACTTATTCCAGTAGGTACTTATTCCAGTCTTCATAGCCTGGATTTGTCTAAGAATGCCTTCCAATAGTAAGCCTGTCCAGAGATTCTGGGCAGATCATCTGGTCTGCCTGCTATTCTTGGGACCACTGTGGCCATTGCAGTCCTAGGGAGCATCATAAGCTTGGACTACTATGGCTGGCACAATGCCAGACTGGAATCTTGTGGTTACTGAAGCTGATGTGGAGCTGGTGTGTGCCAGAAATCCTTAGTTACAGAGGCTGGTACATTGCTAAGGCATGTGTGAAACCTACAGCTGCTGAGGTCTACCTCCTGTATGCTACTGAGATTATTCAAGGCCCAAGGCCACTGTAGATGGTCAGTGGTGATGCGGACTGCAGATTGAGTCTGTCTTGCAGGAGCTATGGTTTCCACTTGGTGCCTGGGCAGTCACTGAGGCTTGGTCTGTGGGCACTGGCCTGGAGTCAGGGGCTGTGGGGGTCTGAGTGGTAGTGATTTTCACTGTGGTGGTCCCTGTGTTAGTGTCCATGGCAAATTCCTTTGCTTACTTCTCTCTGTTTCCCCCAAGCAGATGGTGGCTTTCACTGCACTGTGCTGCCTGGGGTTGGGGAAGAGGTGCTGCAGGTAACATAAAACTGTCTTTCCTACTCTCCTCAGTGTGTCTTTTTGTATTATTATTATGCTATAACCATGTACTGTGATCTCTCACCACTTTTCCTTAGCACTTGAGAAGGTAATTTCATGCATGGATAGTTGTTCAAATTAATGTTTTTTTGTGGGGTGATGATTGCGTGGAGAGTCCTGTTCTGCCATGTTACTCTTCCCTTTCCCTGCAAATTATGTTTCTTAAGGTGAGGTTATTTGTGAGCAGGAGAGAGATAAGAAAGAAATATCCTAATTTAGTAGGTGTGTGGTGGGCCATGTGTTTATCTTTAAGTAAAGAGTATTAATACTTTAAAAAAATTGCAAGAAATAGAACGCTTATTGCCAAATTTAGCTTTTAAAATGATTCCTGGATTAATGAGCTCTTTTGAAAATAAAGTAATTTATTAGTATAGTGATTATTCCACTGTTTTCTCTAATATTAAACAATAGCGTTATTTTAAGCAGAATATTTCAAATATATTTAAATTAAAGACAAGAACAATGCTTTATAAGGGAAGAATGTTTACTTTTAAAATGTTATTTTAGGTATCATTTGGTTGTAAGAAACAGAAATGTCCTTAATTGATGTTCTTAGATGAAAGGTGGCTAGGTAAAAAGATTTAGGAAATCTTATGGAAACAGACTGTAAAAAGTATAGCTGGGGCTGATGGAGGATGGGAACAGGAAAACCCTAAGGAATAGTCTTTCTGCCTTTGGACTAGGCTAGTCAGTCACTGCCTCTACTGAGGGTCTGATTTCATCCATCTATCTTTGTGGCTTCTCTGATTTCATTCTTTTAAATTTATATTTTATTTTAATACTAAAATCTTGTATATTTTAGTGTAGACCTATTTATCTAATTTATACATATACAAATATACATATATTTGGGGGACATATAGTAAAATTATTTTTAAAACTGTTGGGATGCACAATTAAATGAGATTGGAGACTAGTTGCTTAAAATGATTGTGAATATGGAGAAGACTCCTGGCATCTATAATACAGTATTATTTTCATGCCTGTTTTTTACAGCAAATTGGCTCTCCAAAATACTGTGGGACTTTACCAAATTCTTGATTACGTGTCACTGATGTCTACTCTGTTTTTTTTCCTTATTCTTAAAATTTAATTATGTTTTCTAAGTAATTCATAATTCATAAAATCTGAATTAAATGAGTTCTCCATTATCCATTAATACGTGGAATCATGGAATCAAGAACTCAACATGCACAATGGATGAATTGTTTGAAAATGAATTGTGTGACAGCATTAGCCAAAGTGAGAATTTCTCATATCTGTTTTTAAAGGTACTGGTAATATCCCTCGCCTCCCCTTCCCTCCCCTCCCCTCCCCTCCCCTTCCTTCTTTCCTTCTCTCTTTCCCTCTCTCTTTTCCCCTCCCTTCTCCCTCCCTCATTCCCTCCCTCCCTCCCTCCCTTCCTTCCTTCCTTCCTTCCTTCCTTCCTTCCTTCCTTGCCTCCCTCCCTCCCTCTCTCCCTCCTTCCTTCCTTCCTTCCTTCCTTCCTTCCTTCCTTCCTTCCTTCCTTCCTTCCTTCCTTCCTTCCTTCCTTCCTTCCTTCTTTCCTTGCCTCCCTCCCTCCCTCTCTCCCTCCTTCCCTCTCTCTCTCTTTTCCTTCTCTCCTCTCCTTTTCCTCCTCCTACTCCCCCTCCCCTTCCCCTTTCCCCTTTGCCCTTTCCTTTCCTTCTTTTCGTCTTGTCTTGGTCTTGCTCTGTTGCCCAGGCTGGAGTGCAGTAGTAGGATCATAGCTCACTGCAGCCTCAAACTCCTGGGGTCAGGCAATCCTCCTGCCTCAGTCTTTCCAGTAGCTAGGACTATAGACAAGTGCCACCACTCTTGGTTAATTAAAAAAATTTATTTTGTGGACATGGGTTCTTTCTCTGTTGCCCAGGCTGATTTTGAATACCTGGCCTCAAGTGATCCTCCTCTCTTGGCCTCCCAAAATACTGGGATTGCAGTTGTGAGCACCATACTTGGCCAATTTATTATTTTTATTTGACTTTCAACCTTAAAAATAAAACCAAGACCAATTTCCAGGCACTTGTTGTGGTTCTACTTGTTTTGTATTATTTTGATGAATTTTAACATCTTGTTTCTAGATTGCCTAAAAAAATTGAAAACTAATGATTTTATTCTTTCCTGCATTAGTGACTTGTGTATGTGTAGAGTACGTTGTTAATTGTTAAAATACTGTAAATAGCAATTTACAGGGCCAGGGATAAGAACTTGTACATTGGTAGACTAGGAGATAAATTCTAGATAGCAGAAATGAGGGATGAGAGAGATTATGAAAGAAAGAAAAAAGTCAATATAAGGGACATTATTGAGGTCATCCCATGAGCAAGTGGACTCAATCCTACCCAGAACATTTAAAGAGCATGAAGATGCTTCTCAGAATCATCTTCCTGAGGATCAACAAGAGGATTTTCCTGATGGGCTCTGTGTATTGATTGTGGGTTACCCTTGGGGGTTTGGGTTTTGGTGGTAACTATTTGGCCTTCAGGTTCCTGTAACTATTACATTTGGATCACCTGCTAAGTCATACTTTATCTGTATAGCCAAGAAATCCCTTGGTATTATGAACAGAGGCCTAACTTGACTCCCCCAATTTCCAGACTTGGGTTATGGCCCCATTTTATTTTCCATACTCAGGTGTATTCATTCTTAGAATTAAAGAGGGACTGAGTCTTGCTGAGGAAAGACCTAACCATAACATCAAATTATATGCTAGAGATCTTTCCCCTAGTCTTACTTAAAAGGATCAAGTGGCCATTTATCAGGATAATTGTACTCTGGGAAAAGGAAGTACAAAGACTTCTCTGGGAATATTGACCCTGGCTCTGAACTACTGATAATCTCTAAAGGCCTACATAGTTACTATTTTCCACAAATCAGAGGAAAATGGACTTCTGGTCCACGTCTATCTTACAAGGGCCTAGTGACTCCACGAATCTATTCTGTGGTTATTTTCTCAGTTCCTGAACTTATAGTTGGAATAGTATACTCAGCAAAAGCAGATGTCCTGTTTTAGCTCTTTTTTTCCATGTAGTCATGGTCACTGAGTTAGAAAAGACTAAGTGATAACTTTTGGAGCTCCTTCTCTTTTCCAAAACAATAAACCAAAGCAAAACTTCATCCTCAGGGGGGAGTCACAGATATTGGTGCCACCATTCAATATTTTCTTATCATATCCCCATTAACTCATTATGCAGATGATAGAAAATTTCAGGAAATCACAATGAAGATTACAAGTTATTTGAGAAAACACAAATTTTTATTAAAATGAAAATCTAAACAAATGGAAAGACATGTCAGATTTTTTCTTGTTTTACAAATTGTCTATCCATGTATTTTTGCTCTTCATTATTGGTGAGTTCATAAATCAGTCATATACTTCATAATCTTTTAAGATAACTCTTCCTTTTATACGTTTTGAATTCTGTCTCACATGAATATATTACAAATTAAAAAAGAACAAGATTTTAATACAAATAAATATAAATTAAATAGCAAAGTCAGTATGTTGAAGAGGTATCTGCATTCCCATGTTTATTGCAGCATTATTGATAATAGCTGACATATGGAATCAATCTAAGTGTCAACAATGAATGAAGAAATTATTGTGTGTATATATATATATACACACACACACACAATGTATATATGAATGTATATATGCACACACACAATGGAACAATACTCAGCCATAAAAAGAATGAAATCCTGTCACTTGCAGCAACATGGATGGAACTGGAGGACATCATGTTAAATGAAATAAGCCAGACAAAGACAAATATCTCATATTCTCATCCATATATGGGAATGAAAAAAAAAAGTTGATATAGAAATAGTGAATAAAACATTTTATATTCTTGAATGGAAAGATTATATATCATAAAAATATTAATCCCTCATCAAATTAATGTATAAATAAAATTCAATTCCAATTAGAATTCCAACAGAGATTTATTTGGGTTTAAACAAAATAATCTGGAAATTTACATAGAAACATGAAAGCCATGCAAGAGTCAACCAAATATGAAAAAAAAAGAATAGTAAGGAAGACTTAACTTACCAGAAATCAAAACATGTCATAGTCACTATTATCCTAGAAAGAGACACATTTATCATTAAAATAGAATAATTAATACAGAAATAGATTCCAGAAATTTTATATATGACAAAGTTGGTAGATCAATTCTGTAAGAAATCATATTTAGTTTTTCAGTAATATATCGTACTGTCTCAACTGATTAACAATTGCAATAAAATAAAAATAGACTTATGTTTTAGTCCATAAATTCCAGATAGAATAATTAAGTAATTGCAGCATCAAAACAATTAGAAATTTTCAAGGAAATCTAAAAGAACATTTACAATTTAGGGGAAAGATGACCTTATCACCAAGGCTGGTAATCCTTCTGCCATGAAAAATAGCTACGTATTTTTAACTTTATACAAATAAAAATCCTTTATGTAGCAAAAACACCATAAACACATTAATAAGTGAACATATGATTTAGAAAAAAATAAGCAGATGACAAAGGGTTTCTATAATAAATACATTTAAAAAGCTGTTATGCATTGACCAAAAGTCCCCTAAACACCCCAATAAAAAAAGACAAAGATATTAGGAGAGCAAATTCAATGGACTACAAATGTGTTTTCAAAAGACATAGTCTAGAACAAAATACAGAAGTTTTGAAATAAAGTCAGGAAAAAACATAATAGATACTATAAAAGGATTGTAGTTTTAACAATAAATCAGTATTATTCAGGGAAAATTATTTTCAAAGGAACAAATAGTTACTTTTATGTTGTTTAAAAACATATTTCACTAGCTGGGCGCGGTGGCTCACGCCTGTAATCCCAGCACTTTGGGAGGCTGAGGCGGGCGGATCGCGAGGTCAGAAGATTGAGACCATCCTGGCTAACACGGTGAAACCCCGTCTCTATTAAAAATACAAAAAAGTTAGCTAGGCATGGTGACAGGTGCCTGTAGTCCCAGCTTCTCGGGAGGCTGAGTCAGGAGAAGGGCATGAACCCAGAAGGTGGAGCTTGCAGTGAGCCGAGATGGCACCACTGCACTCCAGCCTGGGCAACAGAGCAAGACTCTGTCTCAAAAAAAAAAAAAAAAAAAAAATATATATATATATACACACACCCCCACACACACACACGCACACACACACACACACACATATATTCCATTCCATCAATAAGATATGTTATGATTCAACAACATAGCTTCAAACTACTTAAAACAGGACCGATAGAATTAAAGGTGAAGTTGACAATTACAAATCC
Organism: Theropithecus gelada; assembly: GCF_003255815.1. NCBI lineage: Eukaryota > Metazoa > Chordata > Mammalia > Primates > Cercopithecidae > Theropithecus > Theropithecus gelada. The sequence goes on along the minus strand of NC_037680.1, from coordinate 65,917,095 downwards.
ACTGACCAAGCAGAAAAATGTAGAGAAACAGAATACTTCAATAACATAATTAACTAGATTGATCTAATTTACATACACATTCAATAGACAACATACTTTTTTCCCATAAACACACATGGAATATTTTAAAAAGACCATCATTTAGACCATAAAGGATAATAGCATACATCCTGCAGGCCATACTTACTGACTACAGTTCAAGAAAATTCGAAATTATAAATAATTGTCTAAAGAATATTGAGGAAAGCAAAATTAAATTATCTATTTGAAAATTAAAAAAAATTTCCCCTAAACAACTGACGTTAAAATGTAATCATAACAGAACATATCACTATTAGAAATAAATGATGGGAGTGCTAACATACCAAAACTGCAAAGAAAGCACTATTCAGAGGAAAGTTTGTATCTTTAAGTGGTATTTATTAGAGCACAAAGACGACTGAAAATAATTAAGTTTTTAACTTAAGAGACTAGAAAGAAAGTAATAAGATAAACCCAGTCCAGAGTTCTTTCCACTACAGTTCACTAATGCTTCTTATTAATGGAAGTTTGGAATATCATTCCTTTGTTTTTGTTCACACCTATTATTTAATTCTAATATTTGGATATTTGCTTTTCTGTCATATGGAGGAAGTGCTGTCTATGAATTTTTCATATCCACAAAATATAAGAATTAAAGAAAAGACATTAACATCTAATGCTGTTGTGTCCTTTGCCTAAGGAAAAGTCATTGAGGAGTAGAAGCCTCTAGAATGGAAACATTCTTTTTTTTTTTTCTTTTTTTCTTTTTTGAGACAGTCTTACTCTGTCACTCTGGCTGGAGTGGGGTGGTGCGATCTTGGCTCACTGCAATGCAACCTCTGTCTCAGGGGCTCAAGCCGTTCTCAGGCCTCAGCCTCCGAGTAGTTGGGATTACAGGAGCATGCCACCGCACTTGGCTAATTTTTGTATTTTTAGTAGAGACGGGGTTTTGCCGTGTTGGCAAGGCTGGTCTCGAACTCCTGTCCTAAAGTGATCCTTGGCCTCCCAAAGTGCTGGGATTACCAGCATGAACCACCATGCCCAGCTTAGAAGGGAAACATTATTAGGGTCTTTAGGGTCCCAGGAAGCAGTTTGAAAGCTGTCTAAGAATAAAGGAAAGAGCATTGCTGTTTTGAATATTAATGTAGAGAGCTGTTTTTGTAATAATGAGCAGGAACCATCTGTGCATATTATGTTACAATTAGGAAAATGTTTATATTTACAATGTGAATTTTTTACTGTATTTCTTTAATAATTACTATTTTTCCTCAAGAGGTCTGTATGTAAATTTCCCTCTTGATTTTACACTTGTGAAGATTGAAGAGCTGTTATTTGAACTTCATTCTAGAGATTCCTTATTCCTCATGGTGCTCTGTAAGTTCACTTTTGAAAATAAATCAATATAGCATCCTATAAAATATGACACACAAGGCCGGGCTCGGTGGCTCACGCCCGTAATCCCAGCAGTTTGGGAGGTCGACGCGGCCGGATCACCTGAGGTTAGGAGTTCCAGACCAGCCTGACCAGCATGGTGAAACCCCGTCTCTACTAAAAATACACAAATTAGCCAGGCGTAGTGGTGGGTGCCTGTAATCCCAGCTGCTTGGGAGGCTGAGGCAGGAGAATCTATTGAACCCGGGAGGCGGAGGTTGCAGTGAGCTGAGATTGCGACTGCACGCCAGCCTGGGTGACAGAGTGAGACAGAAAATAAAAACAAACAAACAAAAAACAAAAACAGACACCTAGGAAGCTGTTTTTCTTTTTTGAATCTTTCATCAGTCATTTTAAGTGAATGGACTCAATGCTGGGATTGTTACTTTTACCTGGACATCTGAGTCCTAGTTCATGCCTGTCTCGGCCCTTAATTCCTTTTTACCAAACCCGGCCCCTCCCTAACACAAGTTAGTTACATTATACTTCACTGTGAAAGGTTCCCATGAGCCTACATTTCTTTTCTTTTCCTTGCTAAAATTCTTCTTCCCTGCAATGCACACCTTATCTTCTCAGAACAGAAGACCTCAGTGGACTATTAGGAAGGTCTCACATCTCCTTGGGCCCAATCGTCATCCTTTAAAATACTTATTTAATTTTTTTTCCCTTGGTGATTTACTGGTTGACTTTGATTTCAGGGCTCTTGTAACCATAAATTACTTACTTGGGATGAGTGATTAGAGGATCCTAACTGCTGGAATATTCTCTGCTTGGGAAATAAGTTATTTTTACATACACTCATAGATGTGCATGTGGCAGAGGAATTATATCTGTAATGGGATAAAATTTGTATGTTGAATCAATAGCTTCCTCTGACCTATAGGCTAAAATCCAGGCTTCTTGGTCTGCCAATAAAGGCTTGTCATAAATTGACCCCATGTGTCTTTCTAATCTATTTTCTTTGTTTTGACTTCATAAACTTCACTATAGAAATTATTTTCTGAGCATTCATTAAAGATTCTAGATCTGGACCTTTACTTAATGTTACCTCTACCTAAAATGCTCTCTTGCTTTCATACTGTCTATTTAACTCCCTTCTAACAGCCATACAACTTTTCCATTCTCTTCCGTGAACATTCTCAGGCACCTTTCTACTTTCCACTCAGAGAACTTGCAATTTTCTTTACCACTCACTGCTGTCCAATTATATGATAACTCTTGAGTCGTTGCATATTAGTGCTTGATTTTTGTATGTTTTGATGTTAAGAGATGTGTGCTCTGAACACAAGACAGTGTTTTTCTAGGTAACATAATACAGTGCTTCCTGCATTGTTGGTTCCTGTTTACTATCAATTGATTGGCAATTCATTGGTATGTAAATGACATTGCAGAAGATCTTGTATTCTTCAAAATTTTAATGGTATTTTCATACTAGAGATCTAAGCTGATGTTGATGGCTTCAGAACCAAGTGTGAAATTATGTAGAAACTGAAGTCACACTGCAAAAATACAGATAGACCACATGGTGGCAGCAAAGGTGCATCATTATTTTTGCAGATTTGCATTATGCTTGTCTAACCAGAGATTATAATTATCCTGTTAGTGAATCAAAAAGTATTGTAAATGTCTAATAAATAAACTTAGTGGAATGTTATAGAATGAGAATTTCTTAATATAAACAAATGCAAAAAGATCTTTGGATTTTTAATGGTCTTTATGTACAAAAGTAGCTCTTGCATCTTAAATTCTAGAACTTCTCCATATTGTTTCTCAATCATGTTTCTCTTCCTCACTGTCTTTTCCCTCTCTACTATAAACATTTCATGAACATTAGGATGATGTTTTGTGACATTTGGATTTTGGGACTGCGGTCATTGATGGCTCACAGGATATTGCGCTGTGTAGAATGTGGACCTATACAAATTCCAGCTGGTGATAGTACACGTTGTTCTTTTGCAGGCAGGCCTCTTCTTAGGCATGATTCCTAAGTTTAATTTCCATGTGTAAAGTCATACTTAAAGTATGTAAACTGAAACAGATGTTAGTACTCTGAGAAGGCATTTGGTGCATGAAGAAACAGTTCCCTAGCTTCTTTTTCCACTCCCACTATTTTGAAAGCCCCTTTCAATAGAAAAAGGCCTCTGGAGAATCATCTAGTGTCTATGACCCCATTAGTATGTAGCAATTCTTTCCTGGGAAACTGTTGTTTGAAGTAAATGTTAGATAGTACTTGAAACTCTTTTCTTAATAACAATATGATTTTCTTTCTTATAAATGCCAAGTTTTGTTTAACTGTTCTTTAATTAGAAAGCTGTTCACCCTCATCATGTTTTTTTTAAAAAAATCAAACAAGATCTTATTGATATTATTATTTGAGTAATAACTCAGAACTTCTATTTTCCCAAAGACTTGCAGTAATCGTCACATGTTGACTCAACACCTACATAACTTCTCACTGCTATAGTTCCAAATATTAAAATGCTATATTGATATGTGAAATACTTTGAAAGTCTACCGACATCTGAATTATGCTGGTGATAGTCCATAGATTTCCAACCATGTGATAATTTGTGCTTCCAATAATTTTCCAAAAAAAGTAGGTGGAGTTATTAGAATGAACACCTAACTACTTTCTTTTCTTCCTTGGTCTACCCTTCCCTTTCTCTTTTAAAAGGTATTTGTTGAGATTCTATCTCAGGTACTGTCCTAGAATAAAAAAAAAGATTGAAATAGGTCCTAGTCTTAAGGAACATTCATTGTAACTTAGGCTTAAAGCACATAGACATCAAATCCTAATTTATTATTATACTGGCAAAGAAAAAAATCTCTGTCAGCACAGAAGAGCCAATCTATACTTTTGAGAAAATAAAGAAGACTTTACAGAGAAGGTGATATTGGAGTTAGGTGTCAGTATTATTAATATCATCATTTAAAGATGGAAGATAATTTCTCTAGGCAGTAAATGGGAAGATACTGTCCAGGTAGCAGAATGAAATGAGCACTAGTATGATGGGTTTGGGAAACATAAAAAAACACTGATACGGGTTTTTTAGAGACACATGGAAGGAGTAATTCAGTGATGAGAACAGAAAGAAAGGGTGAGTCCAGATTGAGTCATGCTTAAAGAGTTGGAAATATAAATGCAAAATTTTCTTTAATTAAAAGTTAATTATAATTTTAAAGTACTTTGACATATTACTTCAAGACGATAATATGTGACCATTTGTTTGTGCTGTAAAAATTTAGTTATTCTTAATGTTAGTGAGTTGCCTTCTAATTGCATTCATAAAATACATCAATTCACTAAAAATTTAGGCAATTGCATGTATATTCACATAATTTTTGTTTTGTTATCTAAACATAAACAAGCCTTGAATTTGTCTTTTATCAAATCACTCAAGTCCATATATCTAACTTCTAGATAAAAAAACAGAGCTTTATTGAAAAATGTGGCAGATATATGATTATAATGCTGTGTTAGTGTTTATTTGATAATTATTTGGTCTTTTTTTTTTTTTTTTTTTTTTTTTTAAGAGAGAGGGTGTCACTCTGTTATTCAGGCTAGTGTGAAGTGGTGTGATCATAGCTCATTGCAGCCTCGAACTCCTGGGCTCAGGCAATCCTCCTACCTCCAACTTCCCAGAAGCTAGGACTGCAGGTATGTACCACCATGCCTGGCTAATTTTTTTTTTCATTTTTTTGTAGAGATGAAGTCTCGGTCTGTTGTCCAGGCTGGTCTTGAACTCCAGGCCTTGAGCAATCCTCCCAACTTGGCCTCTGAAAGCTCTGGGATTACATGGCATAATTTGTCTTTTGTTAATGGCCAAGTTTGATGACTAAATGGTATCTCTAATATATATTAAATATGATGGAAATAATTTAATTAGACAATATATTCCTCTCAAAGTAAAACAAATTTCAAAGTGTATATGTAGAAAGTTATGTTAAAAAATAAATTCTGTTATTTTATCTAGCTTTTAGTATCACTGATGGAAATGATTCAGTAGCTCTCTCTTTTCATAACTTATCCTATAAAAATAACTTAAATTCCTCTACTTCTGATTGAAAGTGTGACCTAAAGTATTTCATGTACAGAATATAACATACTTCTAAGAGAGAAGCTTTCATATTGCTCTCTTCCATTAATTGCATGACATTGAACTCTCTCTTTATTTTTTCAGCCTGAACTATAATTATAAAGCAAACAGATTCTAAGTGTTCTACTTTCCATTTTAAAGTTTCCATCAAACTGTGGTTTGGGTGTGGATGGAAAACTATTATGACATTCTTTAGGTTTTCAAGTCTGCTTGAGTGATTTCATACATAAACAGTAAAGCTTCAGTAATTTCATTAGGAAAGCCACTTAGAAAGTAATTGGTTAATTTGTCACCAATAAATTCAGTATTATAAAAAGGTGTTATAAAGCTTGTATTTTTATTTTTCCATTAAAATAATTCCATTTTTAGAATTAAATGAATAGTTTTTAAGAAATTAAGTGGTAGTTCTATTCTGAATTTATGCAATTATTGACGTTTTCCCATCTTGTTTCCCAGTTAGAAGTAGAAATCTAAGTCTCATTTCTAAGACTTCTCACAGAAAGTGTTAATGACAAACTAACCATAATTTTCTTATTTCATTAATTCCTTACCGAATGCTATAGAAAATGCTAATTGAATAATGAAACTTGCATTCCTGACTGACTAGGGCATGTGCCTTAGCATTAAGAGTGGATTTAAGCTGGGTGCTAGTGCCTGTAGTCACAGTTACTCAGGAGGCTGAGGTGGGAGGATTGCTTGTACTCAAGAATTCGAGGCTACAATGAGCTAAGATCATGCCACTGTATTTCTCTCTGGGTGATAGATCCAGATCCTATCACTAAAAAAAAAAAAAATGAGTAGGTTTATAAAAATCTATAAAATGTCAGGCTTTTTCTAGAATTCTGTAAGCAGAATCTATCCTGTGTCATTTTGTCAGTGTAATTTTCTGTAGAAACAAAAACCTACCAGTGATTTTCAGAGAAGACAGGAAAGTATATCTCTAAAGAAGGATAAATGCCATGGAGTGAAAAATCTATAAATGAAACTTCCAATAAGGGAATGAATGGGTGCATTTTTCAGGTAAATGACTTATGGTCACAAAAATTGTATTTGTAATCAGACTATGGACACCCTGCTATTCCATTTTGCTTTGTTTCCAGGTTAGGTTTCTGCCACCAAAGTCAAGAGGACCAGTTGAATTAATAATTCAGTTCATTATATCAAAAAATTTAACAGACTCACAAATATATCTGGATAACTCAGTATAATGTGGTTAATTGATCATGTTCATATTAAATGAAGTGCCTTTCATCACTATCAACCACTTTTCTACATAAGACCAACAGAGTATTAGTGATGGTGATTGTATCCTGTATGACTTTTAGCTGGTGTTTAGAAAGATGGTGAAAAGTAAGGGTGATAGTAAAAAGATAAATTACTACATATAATTTATGTTATTTTAATATTTATTAAATTCCAACCTAAAGCATGACTATTAATGGTCACCATGGCCACTGAATTTTATTCTCTGAGTTACTTTCCTTTTTATGATTCATATCCTGGGGTCTTCAGACCAATATTAAGAATTAATAGTCACAAAATGTTTTGAGTCTGATTCGAATGTAGTATGACAATTCTATTTACATATTAATGCCATGTAGGTACTTCCTTCCCTCATCACACCATCTGAGAGGCAGAAAACAAAACTGGGTGTATGGCCAGGCACTATGGTTTATATACAAAGGGAAGTACAGTAATGTCTTTGAGACTGAATTAATTTGCCTTTAGCTTCAGTTTCAGCTAGAGTCTCTGATTTCAGATAACTTATTATTTTTTTCTCAAGTTTTGTATTCATTTAGGATTATCCTTCACTTACTTGAAATGGGTCCTTTGCACAAAACAATTTGGCTAAATAATGCAGCACAATTTCTTTGCAGCCCCAGATTAGAGGGTATTTCATCATGATCTGTAAGTCAAACACACGAATCTAGGTCAAGGATGGCCAGGTAAACAGAGACAGTCAACTCAATCTTGGTTTGAACAGCCTGAAATGATGTGGTCTACTTTCACCATCAAAAATACTGCATCCTCAGTGAAAGGTTTTTCACTTGCCATAATGAGGCCTGGAGTTTAAGCTACTGTTACTGGAAAGGCAACCTTAATATTTTTATTTTAATAATATTAAATTTTAATTTAATATTAATTTTTAAATTTTTAAATTTTTAATTTAATTTAATTTAATTTTATTTTATTATACTTTAAGTTCAAGGGTACATGTGCACAACGTGCAGGTTTGTTACATATGTATACATGTGCCATGTTGGTGTGCTGCACCCATTAACTCATCATTTACATTAGGTATATCTCCTAATGCTATCCCTCCCCACCCCTCCCAACAATAGGACCTGGTGTGTGATGTTCCCCTTCCTGTGTCCAAGTGATCTCATTGTTCAGTTCCCACCTATGAGTGAGAACATGCGGTATTTGGTTTTCTGTTCTTGGCGATAGTTTGCTGAGAATGGTGGTTTCCAGCTGCATCCATGTCCCTACAAAGGACACGAACTTATCCTTTTTTATGGCTGCATAGTATTCCATGGTGTATATGTGCCACATTTTCTTAATCCAGTCTGTCACTGATGGACATTTGGGTTGATTCCTAGTCTTTGCTATTGTGAATAGTGCCGCAATAAACATACGTGTGCATGTGTCTTTGTAGCAGCATGACTTATAATCATTTGGGTCTATCCCCAGTAATGGGATGGCTGGGTCAAATGGTATTTCTAGTTCTAGATCCTTGAGGAATCGCCACACTGTTTTCCACAATGGCTGAACTAGTTTACAGTCCGACCAACAGTGTAAAAGTGTTCCTATTTCTCCATATCCTCTCCAGCACCTGTTGTGTCCTGATTTTTTAGTGATTGCCATTCTAACTGGTGTAAGATGGTATCTCATTGTGGTTTTGATTTGCATTTCTCTGATAGTGAGTGATGAACATTTTTTCATGTGTCTGTTGGCTGTATGAATGTCTTCTTTTGAGAGTGTCTGTTCATATCCTTTGTCCACTTTTTGATGGGGATGTTTGTTTTTTTCTTGTAAATTTGATTGAGTTCTTTATAGGTTCTGGATATTAGCCCTTTGTCAGATGAGTAGATTGCAAAAATTTTCTCCCATTCTGTAGGTTGCCTGTTCACTCTGATGGTAGTTTCTTTTGCTGTGCAGAAGTTCTTTAGTTTAATTAGATCCCATTTGTCAATTTTGGCTTTTGTTGCCGTTGCTTTTGGTGTTTTAGACATGAAGTCCTTGCCCATGCCTATATCCTGAATGGTATTACCTAGGTTTTCTTCTAGGGTTTTTATGGTATTAGGTCTAACATTTAAGTCTCTAATGCATCTTGAATTAATTTTCGTATAAGGAGTAAGGAAAGGATCCAGTTTCAGCTTTCTACTTATGGCTAGCCAATTTTCCCAGCACCATTTATTAAATGGGGAATCCTTTCCCCATTTCTTGTTTCTCTCAGGTTTGTCAAAGATCAGATGGCTGTAGATGTGTGGTATTATTTCGGAGGGCTCTGTTCTGTTCCATTGGTCTATATCTCTGTTTTGGTACCAGTACCATGCTGTTTTGGTTACTGTAGCCTTGTAGTATAGTTTGAAGTCAGGTAGCGTGATGCCTCCAGCTTTGTTCTTTTGGCTTAGGATTGTCTTGGCAATGCAGGCTCTTTTTTGGTTCCATATGAACTTTAAAGCAGTTTTTTTCCAATTCTGTGAAGAAATTCATTGGTAGCTTGATGGGGATGGCATTGAATCTATAAATAACCTTGGGCAGTATGGCCATTTTCATGATATTGATTCTTCCTATCCATGAGCATGGTATGTTCTTCCATTTGTTTGTGTCCTCTTTTATTTCACTGAGCAGTGGTTTGTAGTTCTCCTTGAAGAGGTCCTTCACGTCCCTTGTAAGTTGGATTCCTAGGTATTTTATTCACTTTGAAGCAATTGTGAATAGGAGTTCACTCATTATTTGACTCTCTGTTTGTCTGTTACTGGTGTATAAGAATGCTTGTGAGGTTTGCACATTGATTTTGTATCCTGAGACTTTGCTGAAGTTGCTTATCAGCTTAAGGAGATTTTGGGCTGAGACGATGGGGTTTTCTAAATATACAATCATGTCATCTGCAAACAGAGACAATTTGACTTCTTCTTTTCCTAACTGAATACCCTTTATTCCTTTCTCTTGCCTGATTGCCCTAGCCAGAACTTCCAACACTATGTTGAATAGGAGTGGTGAGAGAGACATCCCTGTCTTGTGCCAGTTTTCCAAGGGAATGCTTCCAGTTTTTGCCCATTCAGTATGATATTGGCTGTGGGTTTGTCATAAATAGCTCTTATTATTTTGAGATATGTTCTATCAATACTGAATTTATTGAGCGTTTTTAGCATGAAGGGCTGGTGAACTTTGTTGAAGGCCTTTTCTGCATCTATTGAGATAATCATGTGGTTTTTGTCTTTGGTTCTGTTTATATGCTGGATTACATTTATTGATTTGCATATGTTGAACCAGCCTTGCATCCCAGGGATGAAGCCCACTTGATCATGGTGGATAAGCTTTTTGATGTGCTGCTGGATTCGGTTTGCCAGTATTTTATTGAGGATTTTTGCATCTATGTTCATCAGGGATATTGGTCTAAAATTCTCTTTTTTTGTTGTATCTCTGTCAGGCTTTGGTATCAGGATGATGTTGGCCTCATAAAATAAGTTAGGGAGGAGTCCCTCTTTTTCTATTGTTTGGAATAGTTTCAGAAGGAATGGTACCAACTCCTCCTTGTACCTCTGGTAGAATTTGGCTGTGTGTCCGTCTGGTCCTGGACTTTTTTTGGTTGGTAGGCTATTAATTATTGCCTCAATTTCAGAGCCTGCTATTGGTCTATTCAGGGATTCAGCTTCTTCCTGGTTTAGTCTTGGGAGAGTGTAAGTGTGCAGGAAATTATCCATTTCTTCTAGGTTTTCTAGTTTATTTGCGTAGAGGTGTTTATCGTATTCTCTGATGGTAGTTTGTATTTCTGTGGGGTCGGTGGTGATATCCCCTTTATCATTTTTTATTGCATCTATTTGATTCTTCTCTCTTTTCTTCTTTATTAGTCTTGCTAGTGGTCTATCAATTTTGTTGATCTTTTCAAAAAACCAGCTCCTGGATTCATTGATTTTTTGGAGGGTTTTTTGTGTCTCTATCGCCTTCAGTTCTGCTCTGATCTTAGTTATTTCTTGCCTTCTGCTACCTTTGAATGTATTTGCTCTTGCTTCTCTAGTTCTTTTAATTGTGATGTTAGGGTGTCAATTTTAGATCTTTCCTGCTTTCTCTTGTGGGCATTTAGTGCTATAAATTTCCCTGTACACACTGCTTTAAATGTGTCCCAGAGATTCTGGTATGTTGTATCTTTGTTCCCATTGGTTTCAAAGAACATCTTTATTTCTGCCTTCGTTTTGTTATGTACCCAGTAGTCAGTCATTCAGGAGCAGGTTGTTCAGTTTCCATGTAGTTGAGCATTTTTGATTGAGTTTCTTAGTCCGAGTTCTAGTTTGATTGTACTGTGTTCTGAGAGACAGTTTGTTATAATTTCTGTTCTTTTACATTTGCTGAGGAGTGCTTTACTTCCAACTATGTGGTCAATTTTGAAATAAGTGTGATGTGGTGCTGAGAAGAGTGTCTGTTCTGGTGATTTGGGGTGGAGAGTTCTGTAGATGTCTATTAGGTCCGGTTGGTCCATAGTTGAGTTCAATTCCTGGATATCCTTGTTAACTTTCTGCCTTGTTGATCTGTCTAATGTTGACAGTGGGGTGTTAAAGTCTCCCATTATTATTGTATGGGAGTGTAAGTCTCTTTGTAAGTCTCTAAGGACTTGCTTTATGAATCTGGGTGCTCCTGTATTGGGTGCATATATATTTAGGATAGTTAGCTCTTCCTGATGAATTGATCCCTTTACCATTATGTAATGGCCTTCTTTGTCTCTTTTGATCTTTGATGGTTTAAAGTCTGTTTTATCAGAGACTAGGATTGCAACCCCTGCTTTTTTTTTATTTCCATTTGCTTGGTAGATCTTCTTCCATCCCTTTATTTTGAGCCTATGTGTGTCTCTGCATGTGAGATGGGTCTCCTGAATACAGCAAATTGATGGGTCTTGACTCTTTATCCAATTTGCCAGTCTGTGTCTTTTAATTGGACCATTTATTTAGTCCATTTACATTTAAGGTTAATATTGTTATGTGTGAACTTGATCCTGTCATTATGATCTTAGCTGGTTATTTTGCTCGCTAGTTGATGCAGTTTCTTCCTAGCATCGATGGACTTTATATTTTGACATGTTTTTGCAATGGCTGTTACCTGTTGTTCCTTTCCATGTTTAGTGCTTCCTTCAGGATCTCTTGTAGGACAGTCCTGGTGGTGACAAAATCTCTAAGCATTTGCTTGTCTGTAAAAGATTTTATTTCTCCTTCACTTATGAAACTTAGTTTGGCTGGATATGAAATTCTGGGTTGAAAATTGTTTTCTTTAAGAATGTTGAATATTGGCCCCCACTCTCTTCTGGCTTGGAGAGTTTCTGCCCAGAGATCTGCTGTTAGTCTGATGGGCTTCCCTTTGTGTGTAACCCGACCTTTCCCTCTGGCTGCCCTTAACCTTTTTTCCTACATTTCAACTTTGGTGAATCTGACAATTATGTGTCTTGGAGTTGCTCTTCTCGAGGAGTATCTTTGTGGCATTCTCTGTATTTCCTGAATTTGAATGTTGGCCTGCCTTACTAGGTTGGGAAAGTTCTCCTGGATGATATCCTGCAGAGTGTTTTCCAACTTGGTTCCATTTTCCCCGTCACTTTCAGGCCCACCAATCAGAGGTAGATTTGGTCTTTTCACATGATCCCATATTTCTTGGAGGCTTTGTTCATTTCTTTTTACTCTTTTTTCTCTACACTTCTCTTCTCACTTCATTTCATTCATTTGATCTTCAATTGCTAATACTCTTTCTTCCAGTTGATCGAGTCGGTTACTGAAGCTTGTGCATTTGTCACGTACTTCTCATGTTATGGTTTTCATCTCTATCAGTTCTTTTAAGGTCTTCTCTGCATTGATTATTCTAGTTAGCCATTCGTCAAATCTTTTTTCAAGGTTTTTAGTTTCTTTGCACTGGTTATATAGTTCCTCCTGTAGGTCTGAGAAGTTTGATCGACTGAAGCCTTCTTCTCTCAACTCGTCAAAGTCATTCTCCGTCCAACTTTGTTCCGTTGCTGGTGATGAGCTGCGTTCCTTTGGAGGGGGAGATGCGCTCTGATTTTTTGAATTTCCAGCTTTTCTACACTGCTTTTCCCCCATATTTGTGGTTTTATCTGCCTTTGGTCTTTGATGATGGTGACGTGCTGATGGGGTTTTGGTGTGGGTGTCCTTTCTGTTTGTTAGTTTTCCTTCTAACAGTCAGGACCCTCAGCTGTAGGTCTGTTGGAGTTTGCTTGAGGTCCACTCCAGACCCTGTTTGCCTGGGTATCAGCAGCGGAGGCTGCAGAAGATAGAATATTGCTGAAGAGCGAGTGTTGCTATCTGATTCTTGTTCTGGAAGCTTTGTCTCAGGGGTGTACCCCTCCGTGTGAGGTTTGAGGTGTCAGTGTGCACCTAGTGGGGGATGTCTCCCAGTTAGGCTCCTCACGGGTCAGGGACCCACTTGAGCAGGCAGTCTGTCTGTTCTCAGATCTCAACCTCCATGCTGGGAGATCTACTGCTCTCTTTAAAGCTGTCAGACAGGGGCATTTACCTCTGCTGAGGTTTCTGCTGCTTTTTGTTTAGCTATGCCCTGTCCCCAGAGGAGGAGTCTGCAGAGGCAGGCCGACCTGCTTGAGCTGTGGTGGGCTCCACCCAATTTGAGCTTTCCAACGGCTTTGTTTACCTACTTAAGCCTCAGTAATGGCGGACACCCCTCCCCAAGCCTCGCTGCCTCCTTGCAGTTAGATCTCAGACTGCTGTGCTAGCAATGAGGGAGGTTCCGTGGGCATGGGACCCTCTGGGCCAGGTGTGGGATATAGTTTCCCGGTGTGCTGTTTGCTGAGACCCTTGGTAAAGCGCAGTATTAGGGTGGGAGTTACCTGATTTTCCAGGTGTTGTGTGTCTCAATTTCCTTTGGCTAGGAAAAAGAAATCCCTTCCCCCTTGCGCTTCCCAGATGAGGTGATGCCTCACCCTGCTTCAGCTCTCACTGGTTGGGCTACACCTGCAGACCAGCGCCAGCTGTCTGACACGCCCCAGTGAGATGAACCCGGTACCTCAGTTGAAAATGCAGAAATCACCCGTCTTCTGTGTCGCTCACGCTGGGAGCTGGAGGCTGGAGCTATTCCTATTCGGCCATCTTGGGTGCCTGCTAATATTTAAATTAAATATTTAATTTAAGAAATTAAGTTTCTTAAATATTAATTTAAGAAAATGAAAAACAGAGAAATTCTCATTTCCTGACTATAGACCAACTGTTAAAAATGTCTTAAAGCAAAGAAAATGGAGTCTGGTTTTGTTCAGTACAACAGAGCCAGTAAAGAGGAGTTGTCTTGCTGCAGTATTCCTGCAAGTTAATTTATCTGTTGCTTTAGAAAGAAATTCTATTTCCATTAAAATTATGTCTCTGGGTAGGTGATTCATGAACAGAGGACCTGGAGATGGAATCAGCCTCTTGAGTCTATTTACATTCTTAATCATACACAGCTGCTGAGACGATGGAGGATTTTGGATTTTTCAAAGTCAGAAGGAGTCTTACCTTTTGCCATTAAAACATTAAATCGGTCACATTAGAACAAAGCCAAATAACGTAATACCTTAGAAAACTATGTTTTGAAGAAGGTAGATGTCCTTTTCAATGTTTTGGGAACTTCTCTTTAGGTATTCTGAGCTCAGTTTTAAGAACATTTTTAAAACCTCGCCTATGATTCAAAACAGCTGTAGCTATGTTTTGAGTGATCTAAACACTTCCCTCCACCTCCCCCATATTCTTAAGCTTTCCGGGCTCAAGGCAAGGGATTTTAAAACATTGCAGTTTCTTCTTATCATGTACTTCCTACATCATTTACCTTTTTGACTAAATAGCATTCTGTAAAAAAACCTTTATGGGTATGGAGTTTGAATGCTTACTTGGAGCAAATTGCCTAAAAATAGTAGAAAAACATTAACCACTTTCTTGAAAATTTAGTATAAGCTTAAAACACCTTCTGAGATACAGCCACTAACAAATCTTCAAATGCATGTCCTGTTTGGAATGAACTTGGCTAGTACAGACAGTGCTAATTAATACATGTTAAATAGATATTTGAATGAATATCCAACATATTCATTCATCAACTATTTGAATATTCAAACAGGCAAGCCAGTTAGGTTTCTTTTTCCTTTTAGTTTATAGAAAGTGATCTTTCCAGTTTCTTCAGCACCTATAAATTACATCTCCATCTCTCTCAGTGCTTTTGTGATGATTTCTCTGTGTGTACTTTGTCTCAACAATGTTAAGACAAGAGATTATCTTGCATCATCATTGCTGAATTTCCCACACCTTAGAAACTCTAATGACAAATTAATAGCTGCTTTTTGGCATCTTGTATTTGAATATCATCATGTTCAAAAGGCTTTTAATGTATAAGTAGGTCAGTTTAAAACAATTTTCAAGTAATTTTCCTAGTTACACGGCTAGAGGTCAGATCTGTGTCAATCATGTTTAGTTATAGAACTTTTTCCAGATAGAAATTTTCTCATAAGAGCCAAAGAAGTACACTTTCTGGTGAAGCTTAGCAGGGAGAAGAACTTGATTTTAGAAAAAGGGGGAGTACAATGTTAAGAATATAATTTGTGGCAGGAAAAATACACTAAAACCAGTTAACAATTTTAGCAATATATGCCTTTTGATGATCTTAGACATTTCTAAACATAAGTCAACTTTTAGTAGTGTCTTATCCCAGTGATGGTATTATCCCAAAGGTGGAGTCTACCGCTTCTTCATTTGTTTGTGAAATATGCTGTTACCAAAAACATAAAATAGTAGAAGAAATATATTTTTAAAAGCATCAATTTCAAGTTTTTAGAAGTACAGCATAAAAACTAAAATGAGATTGAAATTAAAATTCTCAATTTCTAAAACGTTTGATAATGATATTTTTCTGTTACTTGGAACTTATTTTATTTCTCTTATTAAATTTTATTAGTCATTCACTTAGTAAAAATTTAATATTAGCATTTGGAAGTGTGAAAATTAATTACTGTTTGTGAATGTGCTTTGATAGCTGACAGGTACTATCTATATATTTTCCTTTAATCACTCCATGAAGTGGTTGCGAAGACCCTAGAAAGAACTAACCTGCTCATATTAATTGCTTTAAATAGAAAACATGGATTTTAAGTGATGCAGCAGATTTATTAGCTTAAAACAAAATTCCTAAAGGATCACAAATGCTGACTAAGTCTTGACATGGGTTTTACAAATTGTCAGAAGAACCCTGGGCCAATAGAGATATTTGAGTAAAATGTGCCATAATTCCATATTGGGTTCATGGTTAAAGATATTCATCTGGTCTTACATACATTTTCCACTGTGAGCATGACATAAATCATGTGCAATAGTCATATTTTTGATTTAGCACAGTTTTATGTTATATACTTCTCCTTTGTATTTTTAACCTAGTTCTCTTTGGTCTGTATTTCCTGCATGCTTCTCCAGTGGCCAATACACAAAATATTCTGCGGAATGCAATAATCTTAAGCAAGTTCTGTGACACTAAACTTGTTAAAAGGTAATTTAATTAGGCTGGGCATGGTGGCTCACGCCTGTAATCCCAGCACTTTGGGAGGCTGAGGTAGGCAGATCACTTGAGGTCAGGAGTTTGAGCCAGCCTGACCAACATGGTGAAATCCTGTCTCTATTGAAAATACAAAAATTAGCCGGGCATCATAACCAGCACCTGTAATCCCAGATGTTCAAGAGGCTGAGGCATGAGAATCACTGCAACCTAGGAGGCGGAGGTTGCAGTGAACCGAGATTGTGCCACTGCACTCCAGCCTGGGTGACAGAGCAAGACCCTCTCTAAAAAAAAAAAAAAAAAAAGTCATTTAATTAAAAATAAATATCTTATGTCACTGTTTTTTAATGTATTTATTTATTTTCATTCAATTGATCCTAATATTTTCCAGTTAGTAATCACATTGATAATAATGTTTAATGCGTACAAAGAACTTTCTATGTACCAGGGAACTACTTTTATTGGATTATCTGATTTATTCCTCATAGATACCCCATAAAATAGGTACAATTATCATATTGTAGGTGAGGAAATTGAGGCATACAGATATGAAATGATTCATCCAAAATCACATAGGTAGTAAATAGCAGAACCAATATTTGTACTGTATCTCCAAATGTCCCTCAACAGGAGAGTGGATAAACGCATTGTAGTATATTCATACAGTAGAATACTACTCAGCAATAAAAATGCTGAACGATTCATACATGCAACAACATGGATTGTGGTAAGTAGGATAGTAGCTAGCCTTTAAGATTTGTACCTCTGGATGTGTGAGTTCTGTATAATTTTCTTGAGTGGGGATAGAACCTGTGAATATGAGGCATTACTTTTATTAGTTAGGGTTCTCCAGAGAAACAGAACCAATAGGATATATGCGGATGAGGAGATTTGTTATGGGAATTGGCTCATGCAATTATGAAGACTGAGAAGTTCAATGATCTGCCAACTGCAAGCTGGACAACAGGAAAGCCAGTGGTGTAATTCAGTCTCAGTCTGCAGGTCTGTTAGAACTAGGGGAGCGAATGGTATAACTTCTGGTCTGAGACCAAAGGCCTGAGAATGAGGAAGGTGGGAGTGGAGTAGAGGTGGGCAGCTTCTGATATAAGTCCTGGATCCAAAGGCTCGAAACACAGGAGCGCTAATGTATGAATACAGGAGTATATGGATGTCTCAGCTCAAGACAAAGGAAGGAATTTGCTTTTCCTCTGCCTTTTTGTACTATTCAGGCCCTCTTTGGTTTAAATGATGGCTGCCCACATTGGTGAGGGTAGCTCTTCTTTACTTAATCTCTGATTCAAATGCTAATCTCTTCCAGAAATACCCTCACAGACATACTTAGAAATAATATTTTCCACCTCTCTGGGCATTCCTTAACTCAGTTAAGGTGACACACAAAATAATCATATCACTCATGTGATCATGTTACATTTAAATGACAAAAGAGAGATTTTTATGGGTAGCTCTGACTTACGTAAGTGAGTCCTTTAAAAGAAGAGCTGGGCCTGGCATGGTGGCTCACACCTGTAATCCCAGCACTTTGGGAGGCTGACGCGGGCCAATCGCAAAGTCAGGAGATTGAGACCATCCTGGCCAATATGGTGAAACCTTGTTTCTATTTAAAATACAAAAATTAGCTGGGCATAGTGTCGCGTGCCTATATAATCCCAGCTACTCGGGAGGCTGAGGCAGGAGAATCGCTTGAACAAAATACCGGCAAACTGAATTCAGCAGTGCATCAAAAAGCTTATCCACTACAATCAATGAGGCTTCATCCCTGGGATGCGAGGTTGGCCCAACATACATAAATCAATAAATGTGATTTATCACATAAATAGAACTAAAGGCAAAAGCTACATGATTATCTCAATAGATGCAGAAAGGCCTTTAATAAAATTCAACATCCCTTAATGTTAAAAATTCTCTATAAACTGGGTATTGAAGAAACATACCTCAAAATAACAAGAACCTTATATGACAAACCCACAACCAGTATCATACTGAGTGGGCAAAAGCTTAAAGCATTCCCTTTGAAAATCAGCACAAGATAAGGATGCCTTTTCTCATCACTCCTATTCAACATAATATTGGAAGTTGTGGCCAGGGCAGTCAGGCAAGAAATAAAGAGAAAGAAATAAAGGATATTCAGATAAGAAGAGAGGAAGTCAAAATATCCCTGTTTGTAGATGACATGATCCTATACTTGGAAGACCCCACGTCTCAACCCAAAAGCTTTTTAAGCTGATAAACAACTTCACCAAAGTCTCAGGATACAAAATCAATGTGCAAAAATCACTAGCATTCCTATACACCAACAACAGGCAAGCCAAGAGCCAAATCACGAATGGGCTCCCATTCACAATTGCCACAAAATGAATACAATACATAGGAATACAGCTCACCAGGGAGGTGGGAAATCTTTTCAAGGAGCACTGGAGCACTACAAACCACTGCTCAAATAAATCAGAGATGACACAAGCAAATGGAAAAACATTCCATGCTAATGGATAGGAAGAATTGGTATCATGGAAATCGCCATACTGCCCAAAGCAATTTATAGATTCAATGCTATTCACTTTAAACAACCATTGACATTCTTAACAGAATTAGAAAAAAATATTTTAAAATTCATGTAGAACCAAAAAAGAGCCTGAATAGCCAAGAAAATCCTAAGCAAAAAGAAAGAAGTTGGCGGCATCAGGCTGCCAGAATTCAAACTATACTATAAGGCTATACTATACTATACTATAACCAAAAGAGCATGGTACTGCTACAAGAACGGACACACAGACCAATGGAGCAGAATACAGAGTCCATAAGTAAGATCCCACACCTGTAACCATTTGATCCTCAACAAACCTGACAAAAGCAACAATGGGGAAAGATTTCCTATTTAATAAATGGTGCTGGGAGAACTGGCTAGCCATATGAAAAAATCGAAACTGGACCTCTTCCTTATACCATATACAAAAGTTAAGATGAATTAAAGATTTAAATGTAAAACACAAAACTATAGGCCGGGCACGGTGGCTCATGCCTGTAATCCTAGCACTTTGGGGGCTGAGGCGGGTGGATCACAAGGTCAGGAGATCAAGACCATCCAGGCCAACATGATGAAACCCCGTCTCTACTTTAAAAAATTCAAAAATTAACTGGGTGTGGTGGCATGTGCCAATAATCCCAGCTACTTGGGAGGCTGAGGCAGGAGAATCACTTGAACCAGGGAGTCAGAAGTTGCAGTGAGCCAAGATCGCACCACTGCACCCCAGCCTGGTGACAGAGCAAGACTCCATCTCAAAAACAAACAAAGAAAAATCCCAAACAACAACAAAAACCTAAAACTATAAAAACCTTAGAAGAAAACGTAGGCAATACCATTCAGGAGATAGACACAGGCAAAGATTTCATGACAAAGATGCCAAAAACAATTACAACAAAAGCAAAAATTAACAAGTGGCATCTAATTAAAATAAAGAGCTTCTGTGCAACAAAAAAAACCAGCAACAGAATGAATAGACAACCTACAGAATGGGAATTTTTTTTTTTTTTTTTGCAATCTATTAATCTGACAAAGGTCTAATATCCAGCATCTGTAAGGAATTTAAACAAATTTACAAGAAAAAAACCCAGCCCCATTAAAAAGTGGGCAAATGTCATGAACAGACACTTCTCAAAAGAAGCCATACATGGGACCAACAAACCTATGAAAAAAGGCTCAACATCTCTGATCATTAGAGAAATGCGAATCAAAACCACAGTGAGATACTGTTTAACACCAATTAGAATGGCTATTATTAATATTAAAAAGTCAAAAGACAACAGATGCTGGTGAGGTTGTGGAGAAAAAGGAATGCTTTTACATTGTTGGTGGGAGTGTAAATTAGTTAAACCATTGTGGAAGACAGTGTCATGATTCCTCAAAGACCTAGAGGCAGAAATACTGTTTGACCCATCAAACCCATCAGTGAGTATATACCCAATGAGATACAAATCATTCTATTATAAAGATACATGCACACATATGTTCACTGCAGCACTATTTACAATAGCAAAGACATGGAATCGACCTAAATGTCCATCAATAATTGATTGGATAAAGAAAATGTACTACATATATGCCATGAAATACCATTCAGCCATAAAAAGGAATGCGATAATGTTCTTTGCAGGGACATGGATGGAGCTGGAAGCCATTTTCCTCAGCAAACTAACATAGAAATAGAAAACCAAATACTGTATGTTCTCACTTGTAAGTGGCAGCTGAATGATGAGAACATTTGGACACATAAGGGGAGAGAACACACACTAGTGCCTGCCAGAGAGTGGGAGGAGGGAGGATGGAGGAGAGCCTCAGGAAGAATAGTTCATGGATGCTGGGCTTAATATCTAGGTGATGGGATGATCTGTGTGGCAAACCACCATGGCACACGTTTACCTATGTAACAAACCTGCGCATCCTGCACATGTACCCCTGTACTTAAAATAAAAGTTGGAAATAAAAAATGAAAAGAATGACTCGGACAAGGAAAGTGATGGCCAGATAACAGCAGACCAGAATTTGCAAGTTACTCTGATACATAAAGCATCATAGGAAAAACAATCTGCAATCATTTTGTTTTTCGTAGAATAATATTTCGTCCTCTGAGAGTTGGTGAATTATAAGGATACCATTTATAAGAAAGCTGAAAGACTCTTACCAACTTTGATGTTTCCCATTTACACATGAAGTTTATGTAGGCTTTATTAAAATTATATTTTTAGTCCTTGTAAAATTTTAAGCATTGTTCCTCAGAACATTTGCAAAAGGAAATATTTCTGCTTGACCAGTGAGATATGCATTTTGCCAGGATCATATTGGTCATGTCTATTTGTGTGCTGTTTTGGGATCACCAAAGTTTGTAGAAATGCAGTACCAACTAATAATTAAAATAAACTCTTTGAAGTTAAAAAAAAAAAAAGAATGATAGAAATACACTCTCGGCCGGCACAATGGTTCACACCTGTGATCCCAGCACTTTGGGAGGCCGAGGCGAGTGGATCATGTGATCAGGAGATCAAGACTATCCTGGCTAACACGGTGAAACCCCATCTCTATTAAAAATACAAAAAAATAGCCGGGCGTGGTGGCGGGCGCCTGTAGTCCCAGCTACTCAGGAGGCTGAGGCAGGAGAATAGCATGAACCCGGGAGGCAGAGCTTGCAGTGAGCTGAGATCGCGTCACTGCACTCCAGCCTGGCTGACAGAGCGAGACTCTGTCTCAAAAAAAAAAAAAAAAAAAAGAAAAAAGAAAAAAAGAAAAAAAGAAATACACTCTCAAGAGATCCAGATACTTCTGTTAACATGGACTTCATAATAACTATAATTAGTAGTCAAGGAGGAACTAGCAATTGCAGAAAAAAATCCTGCAAAATTTCTAGAAGTCAAAATAAATAACTGAAATAAAAAAAGTTAATTCGTGGCTTAATGGAATATTTGGTATGGCTAAAGAGAAAGTAATTTGGTATATAGAGAATAAGGAAGTGTTTATATAAAATAAAAGAAACAAATGTAGAAAAGAATATAAGAAATATGTGAGACAAATGTCTGACATATGTGTAGTTGAAGTTCCAGAAGAAGAAAGAGAATAGGGCAGAAACAATGTTTGAGAATATAATGGCTGAGTAATTTATAAACTAATTAGAGAATTCGAGCCACATATTGGAGAAGTGCAAAGGACTCACAGCAGGATAAGTATCAAGAAAAACATATGTAGGCAAATAATAAAACTGCTGAAACCCATAGCAAAAAACCAAACCAACCAACGAAACAAAAAAGAAAACATAAAATTAGATCAAGTAAAGAGATGTATTACTGTCAAATAGGCCACAATAAATCCGATAGTTGACTTTTTAACAAAACTATGGAAGGCCAGGTGTGGTGGCTCACACCTGTAATTTCAGCACTTTGAGAGGCCAAGGCAGGAGTATTGCTTGAGCCCAGGAGTTTGGGAATAGCCTGGGCAACATAATGGGACCCTGTCTCTACAAAAAATACAAAAATTAGCCAGACATGGTGACATGTGTCTCTAGTCTTAGCTATTCCAGAGGCTGAGGCAGGAATATCTCTTGAGCCAGGGAGATCAAAGCTACAGTGAGCCATGGTCACACTACTGCACTCCAGCCTGGACGGCAGAGTAAGACCCTGTTTCAAACAGATAACCAATCAACCAAAACCAAACCAAAACAACAACAACAATAAAAACAATGGAAGGCAGAAGACATTGAAACTATAACTCAAAGTTCTAGAAAGTATTATATGTAATACATAAATCAGTCACAAAATTGTATTCTACAAAATATATCCTTCAAAAAGGAATGTAGGCAGGGTGCAGTGGCTCATGACCATAATTCTAGCACTTTCGGAGGCCAAGGTGGGCGGATCATCTGAGGTGAGGAGTTTGAGACCAGCCTGGCCAACATGGTGAAATCCTGTCTCTATTAAAAGTACAAAAATTAGCTGGGAGTGGTGGCGGGCAACTGTAATCCTATCTACTTGGAAGGCTGAGGCAGAAGAATCACTTGAACCTGGGAGGTGGAGGTTGCAGTGAGCTGAGATTGCGCCACTGCACTGCAGCCTGGGTGACAGAGCAAGATTCCATCTAAAAAAAAAAAAGAATGTAAAATAAATATTTTAAGATAAAGACTGAAAGAATTCATCTTCAGGAGATCTGTACTACAAGAACCACTAATGAAGTACTTCACACGTAAGGAAAATAATCACTATTGAAATCATAAAAGTGTAGAAAGAAATAAAAAGCTATAAGAGTAAACATGTGGATATATCCAAATGAATATTGATTGTATTAACCAATGCTAACTATATGCTGCTGGTTTAAAAGTATATAACAAAACAGCACAACGTATGAGAGAGAAGATATGGAATTCAATTATTCTATGGTTCTATTATCTAAGAAATGGTAAAAATAGTACTAGACTTAAAAAAATTAAGATCGCATATTGTAATCACAGAATAACCTCTAATAGTAAAAAGAATGTGTAACTAATTAGTTAATAGAAATAAAGATAACAGCAACCACACAATCCAAAATAATGCAAGAAAAAGGAAAACAATAATATAGATGCTTTAACTCAGATCAATCATTACATTAAATGTGAACAGATGAATGACACCAATTAAATGACAAAGATAGTAAGACTGGATGCGAAGACAAATATTTTGCTCTGCTACTCACAGGTTAAATATAAGCACAGTGAAAGGTTGAATGGAAAAGGATTGAAGAAGATACATCATGCAAACAGCAACCAGAAGAAAACTGATATAATGAAATTAACATCCAAAAAACTGGACTACAAGGCAAAAAAGCATTATAGGTGATAAAGAGAGATGAGTACTGGTAAAAGTTTCAATCTTTAAGGAAGATATAATAATTTCAATATTATATGTATCAAATGAAATAGCTTCAAAATATATAAAGCAAGCATTCACAGTACTGAATGACAAAACAACAATTAAAGTGGAAGACTTTAACATAACATTTCTAAGTAACTGATAGATTGAGCAGAGAGAAGAATATGGAAGATTTGAGTAATAGCAAACATTATCTAATATAGAAATATTTATTTACACATGTAAAACTGCACTCAGCAACTGAAGAAAACTTATATAAAACATTTTCCATAGCTTGACTGGCTCAACACATTTTATCAGATTGAAAAGCAGATGAACATCAAATTGAACATCAGCATATATTCAGTGAGCACAATTGGATTATACTAGAAATTAATGACAAAAATGTCAACTAGAAGATTTCTAAGTGTTTGGAAATTGAGCAGTTCTATCATGAATAATCCATGGGTTAAAAGAAGCATTACCACAGACATTAGAAAACATTTTGAACTGAATGCTGATAAAAATACAACATATTAAAATTTGTGGAATGCATATAAAGCCCTGTTTAGAGATAAACTCATAGTTTTGAATAAATTTATTATAGAAAAAAGCTAAAAATCAGCAATTCATCTTTATAAGATAGGAAGAGAACATTAAACTAAAAAGTGGAAAGAAGAAAATAATGAGGATAAGAATAGAAAGTAATAAAATAGAAAACAAGTTTATAAGAGAAATTTTAAAAAGCCAAAATTTAATTTTATAGGAGACTAATACGTTTGATAAATCTTTGGTGTTATTAATAAAAGACAAGAGAAAGAAGACACAAATGTTTAATATTGAAATGAAAAAGGAGACATCATCACAGATTCTACAGATATTAAAACAATGATAAAGAAATACATAAACAAATTTTTACTAATTTGAAAATATAGATGAAAATTTTTCTTAAAACAACATAACAAAACTGACATGATTAACAGAGAAAACATTAAACTTCTTGGGTTCATTAAAGAAATAGAATCAGTAACTGGAGACCTTTCCTACTAGGATTAAGTCTTACCTTAAAAGTTGGCAATGTCTGGTTCACAGCAGTGCTCAGATAATACTAGTTGAAGGAATAGGTCTCTAGTATTGAAATACTCTTACTGCGTTGCTTATGTTTATACATCTGTCTCTTCATTAAACCACAAACTCCTTTGTATTCCCAGCATCCAGCACCTGTTATTTACAATTAGTCAATAAAAGTTTGTTGAATAATTGAATTAAAAAAAGAAGAGAACTGTTACTGTTTACTGAATGCCTTCATCAGGCTTAAGTGTCTCCTCTAGGAAGGGTACTAATCCCTTCATAAGGTCTTCACTCTCATTATCTAATTCTTTCCAAAGTTCCCCATATCCAAATACCGTTACATTGGGGATTAGGGTTTTCAACCTATGAAACTATGAAATTCTGGGGGACACATCTGGCTCTACACTAGAAATGTTTGTATAATTATCTCATTTATCAGCTGTTTTTTTTTTTTTTTTTTTTTGAGACGGAGTCTCGCTATGTCACCCAGGTTGGAGTGCTGTGGCAGGATCTCGGCTCACTGCAACCTCTGCCTCCTGGGTTCAAGCGATTCACCTGTCTCAGCCTCTGAGTAGCTGGGACTACAGGCGCCCACCACCATGGCCAGCTAATTTTTATGTTTTTAGTAGAGATGGTGTTTCACCATATTGGTCAGGCTGGTCTCAAACTCTTGACTTAGGTGATCTGGGTGATCTGCTCGCCTCAGCTTTCCAAAGTGCTGGGATTACAGGAATGAGCCACTGCGTCTGGCCTCATTTATTCTCTCTCTCTCTCCTTTTTTTTTTTTTTTTTTTTTGTTTTTTAGATGGAGTCTCGCTGTCGCCCAGGCTGGAGTGCAGTGGCGCGATCTCTGCTCACTGCAAGCTCCGCCTCCCGTGTTCACGCCATTCTCCTGCCTCAGCCTCCCGAGTAGCTGGAACTACAGGCGCCCGCCACCACGCTCAGCTAACTTTTTTTTGTATTTTTAGTAGAGACGGGGTCTCACCATGTTAGCCAGGATGGTGTCGATCTCCTGAGCTCATGATCCACCCGTCTCGGCCTCCCAAAGTGCTGGGATTACAGGCGTGAACCACCGTGCCCAGCTCGTTTATTCTTAACTGTACTTGTGTGAGGGTGGTATTTTTAGTCTCATGAAGACATTACATTTTAAAGCCTATTTCTTTTCACTATACCAGTGATTTCCAAAATTGTCTGCATGTACCCTCTGGGGTACAGAATTGAGAAAAGAAAATTTTAGAAGCAAACTGTGAATGAGAGAGGTTAAGGAATTTGTCTGAGATCACACACTTTAGCTTTTACAGCTATCATATTTATCCTTGAGAAAAATATCTATGAATTTCTTAAGCCAACACTAGTAAGAAATTGGAGCTAAATGCTAATAAAATTTCCTGTATTCTAAAAAAGGGTCTTCATTTCTACTCTTACTCAAATATCCTGATTTCCATCCTGTAGATACTATATATATATTCTTTGTAAATAGTATTGACAATTACCAATAAAAAAAAATGTAGCTACACTTTTCTTGTAAAATTGCAAAATTAGCCATAGCTTTTTTTTTTTTTTTTTTTTTTAAGATGTCGCCTAGGCTGGAATGCAGTGGCACGATCTCAACTCACTGCAACCTCCACTTCCTGGGTTCAAATGATTCTCCGCCTCAGACTCCCAAAGAGCTAGGATTACAGGTACCTGCCATCACACCTGGCTAATTTTTTTTTGCATTTTTAATAGAGACAGGGGTTTCACCATATTGGTCAGGATGGTTTCGAGCTCCTGACCTCAAGTGATCCACCTGCCTCAGCTTCCCAAAATGGTAGGATGACAGGTGTGAGCCACCGTGCCTGGCTGCCAGTAGCTTCTTAAGAATGGCTTTTATAATATATTTGCTTCAAATTTTATTTAGAAATGTGAACTATGAGCTATCTTTTCACAAGACTACTACCTACTATAAATTTAGTTATGAAAAAATTTCAAGTTTCATCTGGTATCCCTAAGATAAAAACCAAAAGGAAGGCTTATGGAACTTATTGAAGCTTATATTTTTTGTTATGGATTTCAAGTATATGCCTAAAAAGAGATACTAAAATTTGGCCAACAAATTGTGATATGCTTTGGTAAACAACTAATTGATGAACATTTTTTCCAGTTTCTATTCATACTATGCATTTCCCTATAAATCTATTTAATTTTAATTCATAATGTAAACATTATCTTTGTCCAAAAGATCACGAAAGGTGTGAAAAAATCTTTAAACAATGTTAAAAATGGTAAAATAAAGTGTGACACAGAAATTGTTAAAATCTTAGGTACATTTGACAGTCTTTCATCCTTCATTTACATTATTCTAATAGCATCATCTAGAAGTAATTGACTGAAATGTTTTTAGGTGCTAATAGTGAGATACTTTTCTCTGATATTTTTTTATCGAAGAGGTTTGTGGAAGCTTTAAAAATGAGCACTGTGGGCTGGGCGCGGTGGCTCACGCCTGTAATCCCAGCACTTTGGGAGGCCGAGGCGGGCGGATCACGAGGTCAGGTGATCGAGACCATCCTGGCTAACACGGTGAAATCCTGTCTCTACTGAAAATACAAAAAATTAGCTGGGTGTGGTGGCGGGCGCCTGTAGTCCCAGCTACTCAGGATGCTGAGGCAGGAGAATGTCATGAACACGGGAGGCGGAGCTTGCAGTGAGCCGAGATCAGGCCACTGCACTCCAGCCTGGGCGACAGAGCGAGACTCCGTCTCAAAAAAAAAAAAATGAGCATTGTACTCTAAGGAAGTAACACAAATTCTGAAAGTGCTGTAAACCATCTCATTGAAAAGACAAACCAAAAATGAATGATTGAAATAAAGTATGTAGTTCAAAACTAGTTATTGTTCTATCCAATTTACATTATTTATAGTCCATGAGCAAAAAATGACTCTCTGGGAAAGAACCACATTTCAATTAGATAGAATTACCTTTCAGTGAGGTTTACCTCATTTTATTGTGTACCTTTTTTCTATTTCATTGTGACTTTCATACTTTGTGTCTTTATGAGCCTGTCAAGGAGACAGAGGTTTTATGTCTCTGTTTTATTATGTGATTACTTGGCTGAATTAAGCTTCCTTAGCCACTTCAGGCTACTATAACAGACTGGATAGCTAAACAAGAAACATGTATTTCTCATGGTTCTGGAAGATGGAAGTCTGAGATCAGGGTACTAGTATGGACAGGTTCTTGTTGAAGGTACTATTCTTGGTTTGCAGACAGAGAACATGTTAGAGAACAGAGAGAGAAAGCAGGCTCACTCATGTCTCCTCTTAGATGGGCACTAATCCATTTATAAGGTAACTCTCATGACCTAATTCCTTCTAAAGGTCCCCATATCCAAATACCATCACATTGGGTATTAAGGTTTTCAACCTATAAATTTCTGGGGGACACAAACATTCAGTTCATAGCAACTCTCCCAAGACTATTCATGTTTAAATTTAAAAAAGCCTTCATATGAAGAATCTAAAGTTGTGTTTTTTTTTTTTTCAAAATCTTATACTCTTCAATTCATATTATGTGGTTATTTCTCCTACTATATTATCTACTCTAACTAAGTTAAAATCAACATTATCCAAGAACAACTTATCTTTTCTGCTAGAAAGGTAGGCCTTTGGAAAGAATACACAATAATGATCATAAAGGACTCAAGCAATTGTACAGGATTGGTTGCCATAGGAAAGTGTGATTAGGAGGTATGCTCAAGGTGAGGCCTCATTTAGCTTCTGATGAATAAAGTTGAATGGAGGAAAATGACCTGCAACAGATGGGGAGCATAAAAACTTTGAGAAGAAATGAAAATTAAGTGGACAGAATGTCTTTTAAGGCTGTAAAGGCAGGCAAGCAGCTGGGAACTATTGTGGCGAAGGTCTTGCATGCTGTGAAAAGCCAGACGTTACTATGTTTTGCTACTGTAACTAGGAAATATTGAGGGAAATTTGGCATAAAGTAAAGGCACTTGCAAGTTCATTTCTTCTGGCAATTAAAAAATAGGAGATCTAATAGAAGCTGTAAGAATGAAGGGGTAAGACTTAATTATTGAAACATCCAGTTATCACTTCATAACTAACGCTTCTTTGTAAATTGGGAAAGAGTTGAGTCACTGTTGTCTAGGGGAACTCAACTTTAAATCTCCCTGTTATAAACAGCATTCCTCAAACCACAAACCCATCTCATTAACCATCAGACATTATGCAGATACTACTTTGACAATGACTCACGTTCTCTCTGGAAGTTTCATACAATTTAAATAGAGGTATTAATTAGACTATGGAAATATGGGTCCCTGTAGTACTAGTCTGTATTTAAGCTGAGAAACATATTTAAAAAAGAATTAATGAGTGTGTAAAAGCTATTTGCATATGAAGTTTTCCAGTGACTATAAAACGGGACATAATTTAATCCAATTTAGTTATTAGTTTTCTTTCATTTTTACTTAATTTTTTAAAAGAATAAACATGGATATTGCCAGACCCAAGATTGGAAAATCATAGTACTTTTAGACATACGGAATGAAGTCACAGCTGAAAGCAATTTTGTGTGTGTTTTTCTGTAAAAAGTATTTGAAGATTTCAAAAAAAAAGTTTGAAAAAGTGAGAGATTGTGTATTTCAAGGGCACACATATGATGTTAAAATGACATTGTTAATTAAATGCAAATTGGCAAATAAATTATTTTCATCTACTTATTCCTACAATAAAATTTTTTTCTTTTATTTATGGGTAGAGTTCTATTCTGTAAACAGAAGCAATAAGATATGACTATGTGGGGAACCTAGATGTAACTGATACTACAGACTT
The DNA here is from genome assembly GCF_003255815.1 of Theropithecus gelada. NCBI lineage: Eukaryota > Metazoa > Chordata > Mammalia > Primates > Cercopithecidae > Theropithecus > Theropithecus gelada. The sequence goes on along the minus strand of NC_037680.1, from coordinate 65,887,520 downwards.
TTTGTCTTACAGATAAATGTGGTATTTCCAAAAATTAATTCTTCTTACCTACTGGCAGTAACCTTAGGGTAGATATTTAATCTACCCAGGTGATTGGATAATTCATCACTATCCTAAATCCTTAACAAGGCTTTTAGGCAGGGTTAGAAAATAGATGGTCCTTCAAATGGTTACCTGCACCTTGGGCCATGTGATGAGTGTGATTTACTGTGCCTATCACATCTATTAACACTGCAATGAATTCTTGCCTTGTCTCTATTTTTTCCCATCTTCCCTACGTCCTCCCTGCTACAAGGCTGGGACCAAGCTGTTTACAGCCTGGGAGTAATGGGATGAGGGAAAGCATTTTTCGTGGTGATAAAGTAAGATGATTTGCTTCTTTAGATAGGGGCATGTGGAAGTACATTTGTCCTATAAAGTTAAGGGAAGAAGAAAGGGACATTCTTTACTTCCAGGGGTAAGGACATGTAAACTCTGATTTTGTTTTATGAGTTAAAGAAAAGGGACAGATAATCATTTGATATGACTGTGAAAGACTAGGATAATCAGGAGTGGAGGAGAGCATAACTATCTGTAGAGGATAAGGTCAAAGTCAGTATGACATCTTTTAGGAAGTAGTTCCTGAGTGTTGTACATATTTCCAGTTCTGGTTGAGTCTAAAATCTATTAACAAAATTGTAAGGTACTCATTCTAGGGATGCACTGGCAGTTATTCACATCCCCAAATTTTACTTCCTAGGTTTATGTGGAATTTTGAGCAGTTGAGTTAAGCCCAATGTCTAAACTCAGATATTTTATAACTTGATACATAAATGTAAAAATGCATATGTATATGCCAATATTAATGTTGCTCAAATTGTTTTGTTTTTAAAAATAGTGACAATAAAGGAATATTATCATGTATTACCATGGCAAAATGTTTTAATAAAGGGCAAACTAATATCTCAACTGAACATTAATAACTTATATAGACTAGTTCCCTAATAGGAACACCATTTCAATATGATGTCAAACTTAATAATATTGAGATACACAGTTAGTGTAAGGAAAACATATCCATTTCAAAGGAAAGAACTAGTGGCCAATAAGTAATCACATCAACCACAAAAAAATCAAACAATTTTAGCATGTAGAGTGAGCTAAATTTGATGTAAATCTTTTTTGAAGCAAGTTCTAACCTTTTTCTTTTTACATTTCAGGAATAACTAAAAGACAGTATGTAAGTATACCTAAAAGGGCTTTATAAATCCATCTTTTTAGAAGGAATGACTTCCTTCTAATAGAAGGAGAAATCTGGTGGATGCCCTCTGAGGAAAGTATGTTGAATACATTAGATGGGATGGAAGGAAGCACTTTTATTAGTTTCTATTGGTAAAAGACAATCTAGAGTAATTACGCTTTGCATATCATATCATCTCTTCTGATACACTAGATTGCTATTTTGTTCAACTGTTACTTTATTTACCCTAGTTCTGCATTTTTGTGATCCAAAGCAATCAACTTTTTATTTAATGAGAGCAGTGGGTTCTCATCTTAAGTTTGTCATCATCGGGGGAGACTTAGCCATGAGTCAGAGATGGTATATGTAATTCCTACTACCATACAGCCTAAGAGCATGTGCAACTCAAACATTAAACTGAATTCCCTATATAACATATCTGTCAGATATTGTGTGTGGAATACAGGAGCAGAATGCATCTTGCCATCCTACTTACATTTCAGATCTAAACCTCAAATGCCATCTTACAATATCCAGCCAAATTTGGGATCTCAGAGCATTTGTTACTTTCATAGTAGTGTTATTGCTTTGGCTACATTTCAGAAATAAGTAGTTTAAAAAATCTTTGAAAATTACAAATCACAAGTTTGCCTGACTAATGACTTACCTTTTAAGCCAACTTTAATAAACTCATATTTTAACTAAATAAACCTGATGACCAAAAGGAAAACTTTATTATTTTAAGAAATTAGCTTGTATTCGTGTTTTTAACATCTCACTCCAAAGTGACAGTCTCAGAACATGAAAATAATTCAAGTTTAGAGAATTCCAAAAATAAATTATGGATGCCTTATTAAGTGTTATAAATTGCTCAATTTGCTAAATAAATTGGGGAAATGGCTTTTAAGTACTTGCTACCGATCCTTACTTTTGATTATTTATTTTCTTGTGTTTAGTGAGACTGTAAAGTGAAGATTGCAGTTGGGAACTAATTACTATTATCTTTTAACAACTTTGGAACGTAGATGAGCATGGTCCATACTACATGTTCCTATGACGTCTGACAGCTGCCATTATATTTGGATATCTTCTTAATCCAAACTTTTTATGCCTAGCTTTTCTCTGTTTGTCGCCTTTATCTCATAACCTAATTTCCTTCCTTCTTCCATCTCAACCCTAATAACCATGCCTTGTTAGGCAGCAGCACCCATATTTCCTATGATTCACATCGATATTCACTTGTCTTCTGTGTCATTCTTTTGGGGACTTTCTCTCTATTAGGGAGTATGCCTAGTCAAGTTTACCTTTACTCTTTTGATAAAGACATTTTGGTAAAGATTTCAATCATCTTGACAGATTTATTAGACCTATTTTTGTATTTACAAACACTGTTTGTGACTTTCAAGTCAGATCAACCATGTAGGTATGTTCTGCTGTGACTATGTATATCTTGGCTGGAAGGACCAAACCATCTGGGCATATGCTGTTGTGATTTGTGCGGGTGAGCTCCAGGGGATTGGGGTTGCTAAGACAGTGAGTCTTACAGTTCAACACACAGGCAGCTTCAGGGGCCTACTTCTGCTCTATTTTGATCATATTTTAGGTTGGACTTGCTAGATTTGGGGCAGTTCCTAGAGATCTAGGAGGCCCAAGAGAACTTGAATCTGTTCTAGGGCTCAGTCATCTTGTTCATTAGAATGATAGACCAATGCCTCTATTTACCAATATGTTTTCACAAAATGCCTCACAGTGTTTCCAGGTTTCATGAAATTTAGCAAAAGACAAAATATGTTGGTGGAATCTAGCTTCTAGATGCAGTAATATCTTCTGTCCAGTTTTTGGATATGTTTAGATTTACTACAGACTCCTTAATGCTGGAAGGTCAAAAGAAGTTAACATTCTCCATTGCGGTGATCTTCAGTTTATATTGGAATAGCATTTGTTTCCATTAATGATCCAATTAATGAAGGAAACCATGTTGTGTGATGAGATGTGGGGATTAGGAAATGTAACTAATCTTATTTTTTGTCTCTTGTGAATACAATAGGAATAAACAATAATGTTACAGCTCCTTCACAGATTTCAAGCAGATTATACATACAGTTGAAAGACCAAATTGCTTTATTCCAATCTAAAATTTTTAGAGTAATTCTGTACTAAAGCTTGCACTGACAGCATGGGTTCAGGCATTCTGAAGTCACTGGAGCAGATAAATTGTCTGAGAAAGAAGGTAAAAAAGATCTTGGAAAAAAACTCCTAAAATTTTTGCCGTTTGTTCATGATGATTTCATTAAAATTTGTTTTTAGTAGGATGAATAAAATATATCTTGTATTTGTTTCTCTACATTTTTGTCTGAAAATTGCTTCCCAATAATGTAACTCAAGCTTTGCTGCTGAAAGGGTCGGAGGAATTTATAGAATTGTGGCCATCAATCATATGCTGGATATTGCTGAAGTGCTGACTGATACAGACTTATTGTCTACTGTCACATAACATAAAATTTTCTGTAAGAAAGTGTACTATTAGCTACAGTGAAGGGTTTACTTTATAAAGGGTGTTAAACATAACTTGTATCTTCCCTTGATAGATGACTTGTTACTAACTTTGATTCCAAAAACAAAATTGGCTGTCAAAAAAAATACTCCTAAAAATTTACATAGAACTATAATAGACTAATAGAACATTAGAACCAGATGATATCTGATTTACAATATTTGATCATAACTATTCAATATAGCATGCTTGCGATAGAATGTTGGGAACCTTTCAGTGGCCCTTCCATTAGCATTTTCTGAGATCAGGAGAACCGCCTAAACTGTCTTGTTCTCTTGATTAGTATCAGTGTCTAGAACATAAAATGTGCTTAGAAAATCTTTGCAGAATGAATAAATGAGAGTGAATGAATGGAAGAGAGGAAATATGCCAAGCAGAGGACTGAATCACTTCTCTCTGATAAGCATTACTATTACTTAATGTTAGAAAAACAAAGGGAGCATAATTCCTTTATAGTTTGTGAATATATTAGGCTCCTAATTCTTGATTTTATTTTGTTCCCACTTAAACCCTATATGACTGCAATCTATTTTTTGTACAATGATGACCTTTTAAAAACAAATCACACAATGTCACACTTCTGCTTTGAAATCCTGTAATGCCTGTTCACTGTAGTTAGTACAAAATACAGCCATTTATCTTGGCCTACAAGTACGTGCTCAGCTTTGTCCTTGCCCACTTATCCAACCTTATCCCTCAAGGCTCTTTGCCGTTCACACTGCATGCCAGTCACGCAGAACTCTCTCTGCTTCTAGTTCGTTTCCACCCCAGGACTATTGTAGTGTCTGTTCCCTCTGCCTGGAAGGTGGATCTTTACCTTCCTGTCTCCTTTCCATCATTTAGGTTTCCATTTAAAGTTCACCTCCTTAAAGAAGACTTTCTTGATCACCCATCCTAGTTCACAATGCTCCCTCTAGCACTCCCTGCCTGGTCACTCTATTTTCATATAGCAGTAATTACTTTATCTTATCCTCCAGGAGAGCCACTTTTATTGCTGTGTTCTCATTCCTAGAACAGAAGTTGGCACAGGTTGAACGTGTACACATGGAATTTTTGATTACACATTTGGATGCTCTAACAGGCTGGGCGTAGTGGCTCATGCCTGTAATCCTAGCATTTTGAGAGGCTGAGGTGGGCAGATTGCTTGAGCTCAGGAGCTTGAGACTAGCCTGGGCAACATAGTGAGACCCTGTCTCTACAAAAAATACAAAAATTAGCCAGGTATGATGGCATGTGCCTATAGTCCCAACTACTTGGGAGGCTGAGTTGGGAGGCTGGCTTGAGTCTGGGAGGCAGAGATTGCAGTGGGCCAAGATCATACCACTGCACCCCATCTTTCTGTAAGATTACTGGTATATAAAACTCGGAGAACACTGTCCCTCTAGTTAGAAGCTGCAATTTAAAAATTGGCTTCTATAGAACAACAACTATTTTTTTGCCACTGTAAACTGCACTGCATTAATACCTTCGAGCATAAACATCTTAACCTGTTGCAACTTTGTTTATAGGCTAGTGTCCCAGAAGTGGAGTTGTTGAGTCAAAGTTTATACAACATTTTAATCTTCTTGGATGCAAAAATTCTAAGTAAAATATTAGCAAACAGAATACAATAATGTCTCCAAAGAATAATACATCAGGAATAAGTAGAACATATTCCAGGAATGCATGGCTATTTATTTCCCTTTTTAAAATATTATTTTAGAATTGGGGGTACATGTGCAGGATTGTCACAGAGGTATGTTGCATAATGCTGAGGTTTAGGACATAACTTAACTTGTCATCCCGGTATTGAGCATAGTACCCAAAAGGTAGTTTTTCAGCCCTTGCTCCCACTCCTCTCTCTATCACTAGTAGGCTCCACTGTCTATTGTTCCCATCTTTTTGTCCATGTGTATCCAATATTTATCTTCCACTTGTAAATGAGAATATGTGGCATTTGGTTTTCTATTTCTGCATTAGTTTACTTAGGATAATGGCCTGTAGCAGCATCCATGTTGCTGCAAAGGACATGATTTCATTCTTTTTTATGACTGTATAATATTCCATGATGTATATGTACCACATTTTCTTGATCCAACCCACCATTGATGGACACCTAGGTTGATTCCATGTTTTTGTTATTGTGAACAATGCTGCAATGAACATATGGGTGCATGTATCCTTTTGGTGGAATGATTTATATTCCTTTGGGTATATACTCAGTAATGAGATTGCTGAGTCAAACAGTTGTTCTGCTGAGAAATTGCCAAATTCCTAGCCACAGTGGCTGAACTAATTTATATTCCCACCAACAGTGTATTAGTATCCTCTTTTCCCCACAGCCTCACCAACATTTTTTTTTTTTTTTTTCTTTTTTTTTCTTTTTTTTTTTTTGGGTTTTTTTCATGCTTTTTTATATTATTATTATACTTTAAGTTCTAGGGTACATGTGCATAACGTGCAGGTTTGTTACATATGTATACTTGTGCCATGTTGGTGTGCTGCACCCATCAACTCGTCAGCACCCATCAACTCGTCATTTACATCAGGTATAACTCCCAATGCAATCCCTCCCCCCTCCCCCCTCCCCATGATAGGCCCCGGTGTGTGATGTTCCCCTTCCCGAGTCCAAGTGATCTCATTGTTCAGTTCCCACCTACGAGTGAGAACATGCGGTGTTTGGTTTTCTGTTCTTGTGATAGTTTGCTAAGAATGATGGTTTCCAGCTGCATCCATGTCCCTACAAAGGACACAAACTCATCCTTTTTTATGGCTGCATAGTATTCCATGGTGTATATGTGCCACATTTTCTTAATCCAGTCTGTCACTGATGGACATTTGGGTTGATTCCAAGTCTTTGCTATTGTGAATAGTGCTGCAATAAACATACGTGTGCATGTGTCTTTATAGCAGCATGATTTATAATCCTTTGGGTATATACCCAGTAATGGGATGGCTGGGTCATATGGTACATCTAGTTCTAGATCGTTGAGGAATCGCCATACTGTTTTCCATAATGGTTGAACTAGTTTACAATCCCACCAACAGTGTAAAAGTGTTCTATTTCTCCACATCCTCTCCAGCACCTGTTGTTTCCTGACTTTTGAATGATCGCCATTCTAACTGGTGTGAGATGGTATCTCATTGTGGTTTTGATTTGCATTTCTCTGATGGCCAGTGATGATGAGCATTTTTTCATGTGTCTGTTGGCTGTATGAATGTCTTCTTTTGAGACCTGTCTGTTCATATCCTTTGCCCACTTTTTGATGGGGTTGTTTGTTTTTTTCTTGTAAATTTGTTTGAGTTCTTTGTAGGTTCTGGATATTAGCCCTTTGTCAGATGAGTAGATTGCAAAAATTTTCTCCCATTCTGTAGGTTGCCTGTTCACTCTGATGGTAGTTTCTTTTGCTCTGCAGAAGCTCTAGTTTAATGAGATCCCATTTGTCAATTTTGGCTTTTGCTGCCGTTGCTTTTGGTGTTTTAGACATGAAGTCGTTGCCCATGCCTATGTCCTGAATGGTACTACCTAGGTTTTCTTCTAGGGTTTTTATGGTATTAGGTCTAACATTTAAGTCTCTAATCCATCTTGAATTAATTTTCGTATAAGGAGTAAGGAAAGGATCCAGTTTCAGCTTTCTACTTTTTTTTTTTTTTTGGTATTAGTATCCTCTTTTTCCCACAGCCTCACCAACATTTGTGTTTTTTTGGTTTGAATTTTTAACAAAAGCCATTCTGACTGGCGTGAAATGGTATCTCATTGTGGTTTTGGTTTGCATTTCTCTGATAGTTCGTGATGAGCATTTTTTTTCATATGCTTGTTGGCCACTTGTATGTCTTCTTTTGAGAAGTGTTTGTTCATATCCTTTGCCTACTTTTTAATGGGGTTGTTTTTTTGCTTGTTGATTTAAGTTCCTTACAGATTCTGGACTATTAGACCTTTGTCAGACTTACAGTTTGCAAATATTTTCTCCCATTCTGTAAGCTGTTTAATTTCTTGGTAATTTCTTTTGCTGTGCACAAGCTCTTTAGTTTAATTAGGTCCCACTTACCAATTTTTGTTTTTGTTGCAGTTGCTTTTGGGGACTTAGTCATAAATTCTTTGCCAATGCCAATATCAAGAAGGGTATTTCATAGCTTTTTTTCCCCTAGGATTTTTATAATTTGAGATCTTACATTTAAGTCTTTAATTCATCTTGAGTTAATTTTTGTATATGGTGATAGGCAGGGGTCCAGTTTCATTCTTCTGCATATGGGTAGCCAGTTATTCCTGCACCATTTATTGAATAGGGAGTCTTTTTCCCATTGCTTATTGATATAAGTTTGGCTGTGTCCCCACCCAAATCTCACCTTGAATTGTAATAATCCCTGCATGTCAAGGGCAGGGCCAGGAGGGATGGTTTCCTCCATACTGTTCTCATGGTAGTGAATAAATCTCATGATATCTGACGATTTTATAAATGGGAATTCCTCTGCACAAGCTCTCTTGCCTGCCACCACGTAAGACATGACTTTGCTCCTCATTCACCTTCTGCCATGATTATGAGGCCTCCCCAGCCATGTGGAACTGTGAGTCAATTAGGTCAATTAAATCTCTTCCTTTATAAATTACCCAGTCTCAGGTATGTCTTTATTAGCAGCATGAGAACAGACTAATAAACTTATTTTTGTCCACCTGGTACTTATTGTGCAGCTTTATTTATGAGTTCTCTACTCTGTTCCATTGGTCTATGTGTCTGGTTTTGTACCTGTACCATGCTGTTTTGGTTACCACAACCTTTGGTTAGTTTGAAGTCGGGTAATGTGATGCCTCTGACTTTGTTCTTTTTGCTGAGGATTGATTTGGTTATTCATGCTGTTTTTTGATTCTATATGAATTTTTGGATAGTTTTTTCTAATTCTGTGAAAAAATGGCATTGGTAATTTGATAGGAATAGCATTGAATCTGTACATTGCTTTGTGGAGTATGGCAATTTTAATGACACCGATTCTTCTCAATCCATGAGCTTGGAACATTTTCCCATTTATTTGTACTGTCTCTGATTTCTTTTAGCAGTGTTTTGTAGTTTTCTTTGTAGAGATCTTACACCCCATTTGTTAGATGTGTTCCTAGGTTTTTTTGTATGTGTCTTTTATAAATGGGATTGTATACTTGATTTGGCTCTCAGCTAGAATGTTATTGGTGTACAAAAATACTATTGAGTTTTGTACATTGATTTGGCATCCTCAAACTTTGCTGAAGTCTTTTATCAGTTCTAGGAATCTTATGGCAGGTGTAGAGTTTTCTAAGTATAGAATCATATCATCAGTCTAACTTCTTTTCTTATTGGGATGCCTTTTATTTCTTTCTCTTGCCTGATTGGTGAGGTTATTTCAATATGAGAAATCTATGAACTTAGTTCATTATATTTATCAATGAAAGGAGAAAACAATATAATTATATGAATAGACACTGAAAAGCCTTGAGTAAAAAATGCTATTAATAAAAAGTCTAAAGAAAATATGAATACCAGAATGCTGCTTAAAAAAGATTATCAGAAATAAATAGCAAATATTATCCTAAATGATGAATGTTTAATATGAATGTAGACATTTCCATTATAATGATAAAGAATAGGGAAATGATTAGTATTCAGTATTATTCAACATGATTTTGAAAGTTCCTTAAAATACAGAACATTGGTTTATGTGAAGATTTATTGAGTAAGACCTCAAAAGCACAGGCAACGAAAGCAAAAATGGACAAATGGGATCACATCAAGCTACAAGGATACTCCACAGCAAAGGAAACAATCAACAAATTGAAGAGACAACTCTCAGAATGGGAGAAAATATTTGCAAACTATCCCTCTGAGAAGAGATTAATAACCAGAATATATAAGAAGCTCAAACAATTCAATGGCAAAAAAAAAAAAAAAAAATCTGATTATAAAATGAGGAAAAGATCTGCATAGGCCTGTCTTAAAAGAAGACATATGACCAACAGGTATATTAAAAAGTGCTCATCATCGCTAATCAGAGAAATGCAAATCAAAACTACATTCAGATATCAGCTCATCCTAGTTAAAAAGGCTTTTATCAAAAAGATTGGAGAAGACAGATGCTGCTGGAGGATGTGGAGAAATGGGAATCCTTGTACACTATTGGTGAGAATATATATTAGTATAGCCATTACGGAAAATAGTATGGAGGTTTCTAAAAAAATTAAACATAGAACTACCTATGATACAGCAATCCTACTGCTGAGTATACATCCAAAAGAAAGGAAATAGGTATATCAAAGAGATATCTGAACTCCCATGTTTATTATAGCACTATTCACAGTAGCTGAGATATGGACTCAATCTAAGTGTCCATCAATGGATGAATGGATAAAGAAAATATGGTAGATATACACAATGGAATATTATTCAGCCATATAAATAGTAAAATCCTGTCATTTGCAACAACATGAATGGAAATGGAAACATAAAATGATTTTATTTTCTTGCCTATGTTATCTTAGTATTTTTAGAACCTATTATGGACTGAATTATGTCCTCCTTAATTCATATGTTGAAGCCTTGACACCCAAGTTTACTGTATTTAGAGATGGGGCTGTTAAAATGGTAATTAAAATTAAATAGGGACATTAAAGTTGAAATCCTAATCCGGTATGACTGATGCCATTATAAAATGAGGAGGAAACACCAGTGAAGAGTGCACACAAAGGAAAGAACTTGTGAGAACACAGTGAGAAGGTGACTATCCTGCAAGCCAAAGAGAGAAGCCTCAGGAGAAACCAATCCATCTGGCACCATCATCTTGGACTTACAGCCTTTAGAACTGTGAGAAAGAAAATTTCTGTTGTTTAAACCACCCATTCTGTGGTATTTTGTTATGGCAGCCTTAGCAAAAACTACTGTAAAACAGAAACCTGTGATGTGCTTATGTTAGTAAATATGTACAAATTGTTTGTAGTAAGAGAATTTGGTTAAATGGCTGATGTAAGGTCCTCTGAGCTGGCTGCACCATGGTCAAGCCATCCTGACATTCCCCTACCCTTGTGATTGTGATATTTGCTTATCCTCTTGAATGTACTTGGTAACATTCCTCCCTGCCCTTGTGACAATACACCCTCCCTGCCCTTGTGAATGTATTTTGTAAAATCCTCCCCACCGCCCTTGTGACAATACACTTTCCCTGCCCTTGTAAGTGTACTTTGTAACATCCTTCCTGTCCTTGAGAATGTACTTTGTAACATCCATGGCCTGCAAAAAAATTGCTCCTGACTCCACTGCCTATGGCAAACCTATAAGAACCAATGATAATTCCACCACCCAGGCCGGGCGCGGTGGCTCAAGCCTGTAATCCCAGCACTTTGGGAGGCCGAGAGGGCGGATCACGAGGTCAGGAGATCGAGACCATGCTGGCTAACATGGTGAAACCTCGTCTCTACTAAAAATACAAAAAACATTAGCCGGGCGAGGTGGCGGCGCCTGTAGTCCCAGCTACTTGGGAGGCTGAGGCAGGAGAATGGCGTGAACCCGGGAGGCGGAGCTTGCAGTGAGCCGATGGCGCCACTGCACTCCTGCGTGGGCGACAGAGCGAGACTCCGTCTCAAAAAAAAAGAAAAACAAAACAAAAAAATCCCACCACCCTTCCCTGACTCCTTTCTCAGAGTCAGCCCCCTTGCGCCCAAGTGAATAAACAGCCTTGTTGCTCACACTAAGCCTGCTCAGGTTGTCTCTTATACGGATGTGCATATGACAGCTGAATAGCAGATAATTATACACGAACCAGAAATTTTTTTCTATATGACTTATAATCACCTATAAATAGAAATTAGAAAAACTTCCATAAATAGAATTAAGTATATGACGAAGGTGGGATTTTAATATCTTGATTGTTAACTACTTGAGTAAACACTTGCTATAATTTTATTTACTTTTGATTGTCTTAAAAATGTTTATTTTAAAAATTAGTTTAATTTTTTATTTTATTTTATTTTTTGAGACAGGATCTTACTCTGTCACCCAGGCTGGAGTGCAGTGGCATGATCATGGTTCATTGGAGCCTTGACCTCCCTGGGTTCAGGTGATCTTTCCACCTCAATATTTTTAATTGTCTTAAAGAGGAATTCTTTAGCTTCAAGATAGAAACACTAAGCTGTATCTCACCTTTTATTTATTGCTGCCCTGACAAAAGTTAGCATGTAAGTTGTTTAGCTTATTAAAATGAACAGTTTAAGTTATTAGAAATACTAATTGTTGAGTAGTCATTTATTCAAGTTGTAAGTTTAATGGATGTGGAAAAATATTCAACAACAGCAGGAAATTGTTATATAATACCTTCTTTATTTTATTGAATTTCAACAAGCATGCTTTCTAAGAAACAATCTGAAAGTAAATAATTTATATTTTGGTCTAATTTGATTATCTAGTGACACAATAATAAAGGGCTATTTTTCAAATAAATTTTACTAAAAATAAAGTTTATATTATAATACTATTTTCTATCTATAATCTGATTTTTGAATTCTGTTTGAAGGATGTTTGATTTTGGAAAGTTAACTTGAGATGTCAGCTTACAGCTTTAAGTGATAGAAGAAATACAATTTTATTTCAAGTTTTTTTATTTAATCTTTTCTTCTGAAATTACTGCATGATCTTTTCATATAAAGAAGAATGCATAACATACCATACGTATTTATTATTTTCAAGATTATCTACCTACTACCCTCTTTTGTGATACTGCCATGATTTTAAGTAGAATGTTGTAGAATTATTATGTTTCATGAAAATAATAATCCTCTTTATGAACATTTAAACAATTAAGAAATGTACAAGAGAACAAAATACCTTCCTTCCATGGCCAATCACCCAGAAAAATATTAATATAATAATTAGAACATCTTTCCAGACATTGCTTAGTGCATTTATAAAGATAGGATTATAGCTATGGATGATTGGAAAAAGTGCATAAAAATTGTAATCTAAATATACATAATATTTTACATTAAAAGTAATAAATTTAGATTTGCTGGAATTTAACAAAAGAAAAGGAAAATGAAAGATTTTTTAATCTTCTGATAGATATTTCTTCATCAGAGATAGTCTTCCTAAAAGAGCCTTCTGCATTTAAAAAAGATGAGAAATGTTAAAAAGTTTTCTTTAAGTTTATGTTTCAATTTTATATCCTATTGACTGATTTCTGCTGTGAAAGGTAAGGAAGTGAGTACTCTTCCTTCATCCACCCATTTCTTTGCTTCCGTTTTTTACTCAACGTAATATAATGTTTAGTTTTCAGCTTTTATAGCATTGCCATTTAGTTCTATAGTTGTAATTCTCACAGTTTAGTTTTGGTTTTACATTTAAATGAATTTCATTTTCTCTACCAGTCTTTTTGTTACAGCTTCTTCATTCTTCAGTTCCTTGTTTTCATTCACATATTTGATGACTGAATTTCATTGTCAATAAGTATTCAGAGATATTATATTCTCTGAGTTTTTGAATTTCTACAAATTATAAATTATAAAATGTTTTAAAATACTTGGATTATATTACAAGAAGAATTTTGTAAATACTACTCTATATTTTCTGGTACTAAAGATTGTTGGTGTGATGTCTCAGGCTAGCTTAATTTTTTTGCCCCTGTAGATTACTTATTTTATTTTCTCCCTGAGTAGGTGGATTCTTTGGTCTATCATTCTTTTTAAAAAATTTTTATATTTTTTACAGAAAAATAATTGAACAGCATAAATACATGTACAAATTATAACTAGATCTATATTAATTACTTATTTGTACTAGAGGTTTTTTTTAAAAATTAACTATGTTTTAAGATGGAGTACATAATTTGCCTTTCATTAAAAATATTAGAACCCAATAGGCAAATCTGTTTTTATTATTTTTTCTCATTTTTTTATCATTTTACAGTGACATTTTAATTTTGATTTTAGCTTTAAATTTTTATAATTTTTTCTATTATCTTTATTCTTAGCTTAAAATATTTTAGCTTAAAACATTTTACTGTTGTTATTCTTTTAGATATTTTAAAGGTAAAGAGGAAAAAATTTATGTGTTACAATTTTGAACTTAAGCACAACACAGCGTACATACCAAATAAGAGAGATTAGATGCTTTATTTCATCCTAGTGGGTTCTGGAATATCTTATCTGCCTTTCCTAGATAGAGCCTATTATCCCATTCCATTCATCTTTGACATTCCTAAAATATTTTTTGTGTGTGTTTCTGAATTTTTTGCCCACAGGCAAAATTCACTAGAATAATGATAATTACTTATACAAACAGCATTTTTAACTGCTGAGCTATATATATATATGTATCTCTTATATATAATCTCATATATATATCACATATTTCATATATATATATTTCACTACTTCACTCCCTTTAAGAGGAGTTATATATTCTAAAACCCACAAACAACCAGTGCATATTAGACAAGTCTGGTTAAATAAATGACTACATAACTACTAGGGAAGTAGATGAGAGAGTCCATTCAGGGAATACCCTTAATTTAATGCCAATGTTTTAATCTTAACAAAAAACCTTGATCTTATTTACCTTCTCTCTGAGCAGAGTTATGAAAGGAGTCTCTTAGAATGTAGAGTTTCCCAAATCAAAATGGTGTGTGCTAGAAAGACCACGAACTTGGAGTTATATATCTCAGATTGAAATTTAGCTTTGTTACTAACTATGAAAAGTTGAGCAAGTTATTTAATGTCACAGAGCCTTGGTTGCTTCATATTTATAGTGTGATAATGACTAATTTATTGTAAATGGAATAATGTACACAAAGTGTAAAGGACATAGAAAACACTCAGTATCCACTAACATGTCTTGAGCTGAGTATCTCAAGTATCTCCCTGAAGAAAATTTTGTTTTGCCCCAGGTACCTCTGTACCCTGCCTCTCTGTGGCCTTTGATAATGAGATGTCAGTTTTATGACCTGTCAGTTTAGCAACCAGCACCTAAGGATACTCTTTCATCCAGCCATAAAAAATGTCTGTGGAAAGCAAAAGTGACATTGTCTCAGCAGTTAAGTACTGTTAGCATGAGAAAAGGAATTTTGCCCTGTGGGTTCACAGTCATTTGGATGAAATATTTTAGGAATTTCAGTAAAACTGCAGCCTTAAATCATTTACTTCTTCTTTTTTTTTTTTTTTTAAATCAAAAGTGTTAAGCCTGCAAATTGACAAGTAGGAGAAATTATTTAAAGACTGTGTAATCCAGCTATACTCTGGTCCTTAGGACATATGACTGGGCTTCAAAGGATCAATGAACTTCCTGAAATTGTATACAAAGCTAGTATGCGGGTGCATTTTTGTGCTGAGAGGTCTGTGGTGTTCAAAAGATTCTTAAAAGGGTTCACAGCTCAAATAGAATTTAGAACTACTTTCCCAGCTACTCTAACACTGGTCTTTGGAAGAAATTATACCAAGAAGACCATAATAACTTGACCTGATGTATAATCATCTTCACTGAATTTTAATAATATCTGTATCAAATAATAAAATAAAGAGTAGTATTTTTCCAGCAAATATTATGAACATAATTAATGAGGGTAAAATTTACTAATTACTTAGTATCTCGTATTTCATATACAAAGTTTCAGTGAGAATTTTCTTTTAAAATCTGGAGCTAGAAAAATCTTAGCTTCTCAAAAACCGTAGAAGAAAACCTAGGTAATAACATTCAGGATATAGGCATGGGCAAGGATTTCATGTCTAAAACACCAAAAGCAACAGCAACAAAAGCCAGAATTGACAAATGGGATCTAATTAAACTAAAGAGCTTCTGCACAGCAAAAGACACTACCATCAGAGTGAACAGGCAACCTACAGAATGGGAGAAAATTTTTGCAGTCTACTCATCTGACAAAGGGCTAATATCCAGAACCTACAAAGGACTCAAACAAATTTACAAGAAAAAAACAAACAACCCCATCAAAAAGTGGGCAAAGGATATGAACAGACACTTCTCAAAAGAAGACATTCATACAGCCAACAGACACATGAAAAAATGCTCATCATCACTAGCCATCAGAGAAATGCAAATCAAAACCACAATGAGATACCATCTCACACCAGTTAGAATGGCAATCATTAAAAAGTCAGGAAACAACAGGTGCTGGAGAGGATGTGGAGAAATAGGAACACTTTTACACTGTTGGTGGGACTGTAAACTAGTTCAACCATTGTGGAAAACAGTGTGACAATTCCTCAAGAATATAGAACTAGAAATACCATTTGACCCAGCCATCCCATTACTGGGTATATACCCAAAGGATTATAAATCATGCTGCTATAAAGACACATGCACATGTATGTTTATGGCAGCACTAATCACAGTAGCAAAGACTTGGAATCAACCCAAATGTCCATCAGTGACAGACTGGATTAAGAAAATGTGGCACATATACATCATGGAATACTATGCAGCCATAAAAAAGGATGAGTTCATGTCCTTTGTAGGGACATGGATGCAGCTGGAAACCACCATTCTCAGCAAACTATTGCAAGAACAGAAAACCAAACACTGCATGTTCTCACTCATAGGTGGGAATTGAACAATGAGATCACTTGGACACAGGAAGGGGAACATCACACACCGGGGCCTACTGTGGGGAGGGGGGAGGGGGGAGAGATAGCATTAGGAGATATACCTAATGTAAATGATGAGTTAATGGATGCAGCACACCAACGTGGCACATGTATACATATGTAACAAACCTGCACGTTGTGCACATGTACCCTAGAACTTAATGTATAATTAAAAAAATAAAAATTCACTGAGTATCTTAAAGCGTTCTATGTGCTTATATCTATTGATAATTTGTAATACTAAAAATAAAACTAAGAATTTTAAAAAATTTATTCACTTAAAATAATACATGTGTTAAAATGACATCTTATGAAAAATCAATATATTTTCCAAAATAAAAGTTTTTGAAGAGTAAAAAAAAAAGAAAAAGCTTATCTTAGTATCTGCATCTTAGTATCTGCAATGCCAGCTTTTCTCCTTTTCTTTTTTTTTTTTTTTTTTGAGACAGAGTCTCACACTGTAGCCCAGGCTGGAGCACAGTGGCACGATCTCAGCTCACTGCAAGCTCCGCCCCCGAGTTCACCATTCTCCTGCCTCAGCCTCCCTACTAGCTGGAACTACAGGCGCCCACCACCATGCCTGGCTAATTTTTTGTATTGTAGTAGAGACAGGGTTTCACGGTGTTAGCCAGGATGGTTTCGATCTCCTGACCTCGTGATCAGCCCGCCTGGGCCTCCCAAAGTACTGCGATTAGAGGCCTGAGCCACTGTGCCCGGCCACTTTTCTCCTTTTTAAACAATGAGAATTAGATTGCTCATTTTATCCTTCATTTTTACCTTGTTTTTAAGGCAACTTAAAATCAGAATTTTCATGTCTGTAATCCCAGCACTTTGGGAGACCAAGGCAGGCAGATCACGAGGTCAGGAGATCGAGACCATCCTGGCTAACATGGTGAAACCCCGTCTCTACTGAAAATACAAAAAATTAGCCGGGCGTGGTGGCGGGCACCTGTAGTCCCAGCTACTCGGGAGGCTGAGGCAGGAGAATGGCGTGAACCCAGGAGGTGGAAATTGCAGTGAGCCGAGATGGCGCTACTGCACTCCAGCCTGGGTGACAGAGCGAGACTCTGTCTCAAAAAAAAAAAAAAAAAGTCAGAATTTAAGCTAAATGATGGCATCTATGTTACTATTACAAAGTATGTATTTACCTTATCTAGTCTATGACAATTGTTTTCTATTTCTAATTACCTTTTATTATATGCATTTTTGTTGTCTAAACTGCCTCATGTCCTTAATGTAAACAGTTAAGATATAATAGATGTGCATTAAAAAAGAAATCACTGTTGGAATTGGCCATGGAAGAGTAAATGAAGGGAAGATTTCTCTTATTACAATGATTAAAGCATATACATTCTTTAGGGAAGAGAGAGAATCGCAACAAAAGATGAGAGCTTCTTTTATAATAAATTACAAGCAGCTCGTTGCTCTCCAAGTTTAAGTTAGGTGACTCTTACAAGGAATTTTCTCAGCTATAGGGTGCTATTTATGCCCTTAAAAATGGGTCAGCTGTGACCCAATAAGTACACTTTGGGTCCCTCAGAACATTCCAGTTCATTTATTCAATACAAATTATTCAATAATTGGTTTGCAGGGAGAAACAAATAATTCATGCTTGTAACATGTCTATTCTGTAGTGATGCATGATTCTTTTTACCCTAAGTCTCTCAGTTTTGTATTCATAACTTCCTGTAGGTGAAGGAGGAGAAAGTGGAGGGATTGGGATGGGTGAATATAGAAGTTGCAAGATTGTCACTTTTGGTGGACCTGCAAAAAAAAAATAAAATAAAATTAATCATTTGATAATTGAGTAGGGAGATTAGTGTGGACTTAAGAAAAGGTATTGGTTATAACTCAAATCTCCCAATTACAACTGAGGAGGTGGGAGAAATACCTGGTTACAGGCTGTCCCAAGATTCCTCGGATGGTAATGGACCTTGAGGACAGTTGTCCAGGACAGGAGATTGACACTGAGAAGGAAGAGCCAGTGTCCAGGAGGAAGTTAATTTCCTAGCCCTCAATGGTTAAATGTACCAGGTGCTCAGTGAGGGTGATGACATAAGCTGGCACTTGCCCCGGGCACCCTTCAGTCCTGTAGTTGGATCATCTGGTTGGGGGCTTCTGACCCAGAGAACCTTTGTTCTCTGGGGCAGTGCACCTTCCAGTGATTGCCTCAGCATAGGGGACATGGATGAGGGGGCAGCTTGTTTCTCATTGGACAATCTTTTTTTAAAGTGTTCGTTGTAAACCACACTGATAACAAGCCCTACCAGGTGATTGGCGTGCTCCATTTTCTGTCCTCTCTGAAGCACCAAGGTTTGTTTATCTGAGGGCCATGACTAAGGCAGCAGCCTTTCTCTGATCTCACTTTACCTTTTGGGCCTGTTCCTCTTGGTCCCTATTACAGAACACTAAGGTTGCCAGGTTTAGTAATACCTCCAAATTTTGTTCAGGGCCCAGGGTTTGCTTTTGAAGCTTTCTCCTGATATCTGCAGCTGACTGGGTAATAAACTTATCTTTAATATCAATTGACCCTCGAGTAATTTGGGTGACAGGGAAGTATATTTTCTTAAGGCCTCCTGTAGCCGCTCAAGGAAAGAAGGATTTTCTTCCTTTCCCTGAGTTATGGTGGACATCATTGAATAATTCATGGGCTTTTCCTAATTCTCCTTAGTCCTTCTAGAACACAGGTCAACAGGTATTTATGACTCCAGTCCTCATGATCTGAGTCAAGGTCCCAGTGGGGATCCATACTGGGGATGGATTGCTGACTGGTAGGGAATTTGTCCCTTTCTTTGGCTGTCATTCTATCGTTTACTTGACTAAGATACCAGATATCTCGAAACCCTTGGGCTGCAGCTAAAGCCGGATTCTTTTCATTAAAGGCCAGGGTTTGATCTAACAGTAGCATGACATCTCTCCAAGCGAGAGCGAAGGTTTGCCCTAGACCCTGTAGGACATCTATGTATCTATCAGGATCATCTGAAAACTTCCCCAGGTCTGCCTTCATCTGCTTTAAATCAGAGAGGGGACATGTACCCAGGTTGGGCCAAATTCCCCTCCCCCTGCAGCTTGAAGGGGACATAACCAATAGCCTGGGGGTTTTTGTGGTCCTTTGGAGATTTCTTTGCTTATTTCCTTCTGGGCAGGGGAGATTAGAGGAGGATTATCATTAATAGGAAGGGGAGCTATAGGGAGGCTAGGACATGGGGGTAAGCTGAGAGGTCCTCCTGTGGGATGTAAATTGCAAGCTTTGCATAGTTGTGTATTCTCCTTAAATGAAAAAAAAGCTTGGACATAAGGTATTTCACTCCATTTGCCTTCCCTCTTACAGAAAAGGTCAAGCTGCAGGATAGTATTGTAATTTGTACTTTCCTCAGGTGGCCATTTTTCCCTATCAGAGAGAGAATATTGGGGCCAGGCTATAGTACAGAAACAAAATGAGCCACCTCTTTTTCAGGGTTTGTGGGTCAAATTGGTCCCAATGGCTTAGGATGCATTTCAAGGGTGAGCCTGTTGATGCCTGTTTCCCATCTGAAAGACAAAACCACCTGCGATTTTGGTTTGTTTTGTTTCTCCCCATGCCCAAGAACCCGCAACGATCCCTGGACCGTGCTGATCGGAATAGTTGCGCTCACCGATGCAGCAGCAGAAACACTAGTTTTCCTCCCATACCACAAGGAGGACCAAGGAAGGTCGGATTTAGTAGCCCTTACTGACTCATTCTCGAAAACCTGCACCCTTGCCTGTCCTCCTAGGCCTCAAGGAGGACTGAGAAAAATTGGATTTAGTGGCCCTTACTGACGCATTCTCAAAAACCTGTTAGAGTCCTAAGCATTCTCCTGTTAGTATTGGGACCATACCCATGTCCTATAAAGATGTTATGCTCCAAAAATGAAGTGGAGGGCCTTACCCTGAGGGAGGGAAGGGATCTCCAGGGTTGGAAGAGTGACACCTTTTGTCCTCACTTACATGAATAGGAAGGATACAATTTCTGAAGCTCCCCATATCCTAGCTTCAGGAATAGCTTTTGTTAGGCCTGTTAGTCTGAGGAGGGATCCTAAAATTCCAGATAGTCCCTCCTACAATGGGGCTTTGAGCCAAAATTATGTCTTTCTGATTGGTGAGCCCAGGTGCCTAAAGAAGGTAACAGAGTCCTGAAGTTTATACTAGAAATCATTCTTATAGGAGAAACTAGAAAAGCGCCAGAGACAGGGAGTGAGTTTTAGAAGCGGGACTAGCCTCAGAGAAGAGAGGCGAGAGGAAGTTTGTCTGGTAGGCATTAGGACCCAGGGGGTGAGGGTCAGGATAGATAAGATAGATGGGCGAGTTTCACTTGGGTGACATACCTTTGAGATTTCCACTCATGGCCGCAGGGTCAACCAACTTGTTGTTGGGACCCCAGAATTAAATGGCTTTCCTCTCTGTCGACCCTTGGCTCAGCCCAGAAGTACAGGAAAAGCAGAAACTAGTTCCAGGCAAACCAATGCTCCCAACTGCGAAGAGTCAGGCATTGTTAGCCCTTTCCCAGAAAGTCTGACACCCATGTCTTTAGTCCTGTGGCCACGCTAGTCGCTTTTAACTGGCCTACACGTGCCTGGTATTTAGCCCCCAAATTCTAAGGAAAAATAGGACAGAATAGCAAGTGAAAGGGGTCTGATGGTACTCACTGCTTGGTGATAGGTGACACTTTCACCGCTCAGCGATAGGCAATGGTCTCACCACTTGGCGATAGTCTCACCACTTGGCAATAGGCGAGAGTCCCATATGGGTTGCCAAAATGTGTCCAGAATTGGTGAGTTCTTGGTCTCGCTGACTTCAAGAATGAAGCCGCGGGCCCTCGTGGTGAGTGTTATAGTTCTTAAAGATGGTGTGTCTGGAGTGTCTTCCTTCTGGTGGGTTCATGGTCTCACTGACTTCAGGAGTGAAGCTGCAGACCTTTGCAGTGAGTGCTGCAGCTCTTAAAGGCAGCACGTCTGGAGTTGTTCGTTCCTTCCAGTGGGTTTATGGTCTCGCTGGCTTCAGGAGTGAAGCTGCAGACCTTTGTGGTGAACATTATAGCTCTTAATGGTGGTGCGTCTGGAGTTGTTTGTTCCTCCTGTTTGGAGTTGTTCATCCCTCCCGGTGGGTTTGTGGTCTCACTGGCTTCAGGAGTAAAACTGCAGACCTTTGCAGTGAGTGTTACAGCTCATAAAGGTGGCATGGACCCAAAGAATGAGCAGCAGCAAGATTTATTGCAAAGAGCAAAACAACAAATCTTCCACACCTTGGAAAGGGACTTGAGTGGGTTGCTGCTGCTGGCTCGGGCAGCCTGCTTTTATTCCCTTATCTGGCCCCACCCACATCCTGCTGATTGGTCCATTTTACAGAGAGTTGATTGGTCCATTTTACAGAGAGCTGATTGGTCCATTTTGAAAGAGTGCTGATTGGTGCATTTACAATCCCTGAGCTAGACACAAAGTGCTGATTGGTGCATTTACAATCCTCTAGCTATACATAAAAGTTCTCCAAGTCCCCATCAGATTAGCTAGATGCATAGTACTGATTGGTGCATCCACAAACCCTGAACTAGACACAGAGTGCTGATTGGCGCATATACAATCCTCCAACTAGACATAAAAGTTCTCCAAGTCCCCACATGATTCAGGAGCCCAGCTGGCTTCGCCTAGTGGATCCTGCGCCAGGGCTGCGGGCGGAGCTGCCCGTCGGTCCCCTGCCATGCGCCTGCACTCCTCAACCCTTGGGTGGTTGTTGGGACTGGGCGCTGTGGAGCAGGGTGCAGTGCCCGTTGGTCAGGCTTGGGCTGTGTGGGAGCCCGGGGGGATGGGGAGCTCAGACATGGCAGGCTGAGGCCCAGTGAGAATTCGAGCATGGTGTGGGCGGGTTGGCAGTGCTGGGTGACCCAGCTCACCCTCTGCAGCTGCTAGCCTGGGTGCTAAGCCCCTCACTGCCCAGGGCCGGTGGCACCGGCTGTGCAGTGCTCGCCCAGCCCACACCCACCCAGAACTTGGGCTGGCCCGCGAGCCCCACATGCAGCCCCGGTTCCCGCCCATGCATCTCCCTTCACACTTCCTGGCAAGCAGAGGGAGCTGGCTTCTGCCTCGGCCAGCCCAGAGAGGGGCTCCCATAGTACAGCAGCAGGCTGAAGGGCTCCTCAAGTGTGGCCAGAGTGGACCCTGAGGCTGAGGAGGCACAGAGAGTGAGTGAGGGCTGCTAGCACGTTGTCACCTCTCAATACTGTACTTGGAAAACTCTTCTAATATCCTAATTTGACAAACTTGAGAAATAACATTGTCTCTGAAAGAGTTTAAACATTGAGAAACTACAATTTATGACAAAACACTGACATATTACCTGACAGAAGCAGCCATTGTCCCCATTGTGAAGATGAGAAAACAGAATCATAAAATCAATAAACTATAATCTGTACCTCATTCAACAAATCAAAGATAGGATCTCTAAGCTAGCTGACAAAATATATTTATGAAGTAATGCTATTTGGTAAATTACATTGGTTTAGAAATAAAAATATAGGCCGGGCGCAGTGACTCATGCTTGTAATTCCAGCAGTTTGGGAGGCCAAGGTGGGTGGATCACGAGGTCAGGAGCTCAAGACCAGACTGACCAACATGGTGAAACCCCATCTCTACTAACCACAAAAAAATTAGCCAGGCTCGGTGGCGCATACCTGTAATCCCAGCTACTCAGGAGGCTGAGGCAGGATAATCACTTAAACCTGGGAGGTGGAGGTTTCAGTGAGCCGAGATTGTGCCACTACACTTCAACCTGGGTGACAGAGCGAGACTCCATCTCAAAATAAATAAATAAATAAGTAAAATAAAAATAAAAATATTCTATTTAACATTTTGTTCAGATATGTTTGATGGCTAAATCTATGTGGTCATATTTCCTGTTAACTTTGTTGAAGATAAAGGTGCTTCATTCTTCTTTGTTTAGAAAGTATTTTTAAAGAGATCCATAGTGTGAAAGGAAAATATGTAAACTATTATACACTGATGATTTCTATCCATTTATATTTATTTGTTCATTCATAGATTCTTTAGCTCAGATTTCCTTTAACCCCTAGGCATATTTTCAAGTTAGAGAGTACATGTTATGGTAAGATGCAACAGTATATTCAGCTGAAAAGAATTTTAGATGGGAATGCTTTTAATTCTAAGACATGACATAAAAAATACTTTGAGGATTCCACCTGCGCTTTCATTTTGTGCCCCCTATATAATACTGAGTAAAAAGTAGATCTTTGATAATTTTTTTAAACAATGCGTTCATACAACACACATTTGGTAAATGTGGCTTTTCAGTTTTTCAATGAAATTAGTCCTCTAGCAGTCATTTCTTTAAATATGATAAGTGAAAGTAATTAAAATTATTTTGAGGTCATCATTGATTTGTTGTTAATAGTGATCTCAAAACTAACAAAAGGGTAAAATTGGGCCACAGAGACTTTAGAAACTATAGGAATCTGAATATTTCTCCTTCAAAAAATAAAAAGGAGATCTAACATTTGGAATTGCTTTTAGTAAAGAAAAGGATATGCAAAAAACAGTAATTTAATTAATTCATTGTTTAGAGAAACCTGTGCCCTACTCCATGCCTCATCACTCATGTACTATGTGTCATTTAATTTTTCCTACTATAATATTTTTATAGTAAAATATTTTTTCTAAGTCACAACTGTCCTTTGAACCAACACCTTCTTTTATGGCTGCTTTCCCAGGTAGGTTCATGCAGACTGCTTTCTATTCCCCCATAAGACATTTTTTTCCTTCAAAAATGAACTCAATTTCAATGTTAAGTTCTCCTCATTTGTGTGTTTTCACAGCAACAGTCAACAGCACATTGTCCCACTGCTTTAGACAAATATTTCAAAATAGGTACATGAAAGCAAAGCTATGACCTTAGTTACATGGGAGATTAAAGGCATTTCCTGGATTGCAGATGTTTTTGCTTATAGGAGAGAAGAATTTTAGAACCTACTCCTTTTCTCTCCTTTTCCTCATTCTTTGTCTCTACTCTTCTTTCTGCTAGCTGCATTCATTTTTGCTCTCTTAGGATCTAAGTTTCTCATACTGGATTTAGTTTCACATGATTGTGAGACCCAAAGTATATGTCCTTGCCGTATTTTTTTTCCAGACACTAATTATTGTTATTCACATAATATTATTCAGAGTCTGATTATTTACAGCTATATAGAAAGCCTTGTACAAAGAAAGGTACAAAGTGACTTTACCTAGTAGGAACCTGTAAGACAAAAATATAAATTTAAGTGGAAGAGTGCGTGCTTATTTTGAAAAATAGAAACCAGAGAGGTTCCCCTCCGTTGTGGGTTCTTGACCCTCAGGGGTCACATTGAAATTATCTTTAGATATCTTTTTCCCCTTTGGTTGATGAATATTTGAACAGCAGAACATTTAAACACTTAGCTAACTGTGTAACTCTAAAAATTACCCTAGTTTGTGGCATATAAGATGATCAACAAATATTTGTTGAACTGAACTAAACTTAAAGGAATCTTGTATAGTTATAGAGCAGTAACTGTAATACCACTCTAATATTTGGGACTGAAAAGGCTATTATAAAAATTACAAGAGTCATATTTTCCCTGCTGAGATATTAATGTCTGCTTAACTTGAACAGAAAAAAGGCATCCTTTGGGGAAGAAAATGAGGTAATACAGAAATGAATTTTGCCATGAAATGATCCAGAACAATCTGGGGCATTTTGAAGTTAGTGCCAAGTGTAGCATATGGAAAAAAATGTTTTTAAAAATATGTCACCTTTCCCAAAATATGAAGTCATTGCATTTGCTACTAACTGATTGGCTTGCAAAATTCACCTTTTGGAACAGTCTTAACTTCAGATGAGAGAGGTGTGAGTTCATGAAAGTATTCAAAAATAAAGCTTGTTTGTTTAAGTATAATAAAAGCCTACAAACAGAAGATGATGTAATGACTTAAGTCAACTCTTGTCCTTCAAAATGTATTTTTAAAAATATACCTATTTATTAAAAATGCTTCATCAGAAAAAAGGATATATTCCACTTTATAATGACTGTATTTTTGGAAAAATCTATGCTATTTTGATTAAGTATGTGAGTAATATATATGCTGTTTGTAAAATCCCTAAACAATACATAAGGGCTTAAAATTAAAAATGAAAAATCCTCATGCTAGTCCACTTGCAGAAATGTTACCATTTATAGCTTTTTATATATTTTAAAATATGATTCCAGAACTTAAATATGTATTTAAACATAAGCAGTGAAAGATGAACTTCTTTATTTTCAATGTTTTATATGTATATAAAGTATGCCATTATAGAATATTAGGCAGTTTAAAAAACTGAATATTATGAACTTGATATATGTCTGTAAGTGGATTTTAACTATTTATAATAATACAGATTTTACTTAATTGTGGAACTAATACTAAATGTTTTACTGAATTGAAAGCAAGTACTTTGAGTGGCTAACATTTGTACTATAATGATCATCTGGTACTACTGGTCTTAGAGAATTCTAAATGTAAGTAAGTCTCTATAAATATATATTGAGTACTTGTCTCTGTTCTAAGTGTCTTCCCATGTCTTCTTTCCATTAATTTAATTCTGATACCATTTCTGTGGAGTAGGATTATGAGTTTCTATTTTAGAGGCTTACACCCTCTTGAGCAGTGACTTGAGCTATATCTGGGGCCCTTTGAGCTGCAGCTGGAGCTGGAGCAACTAGGATGTGGGGAGCAGTGTCTTCAGGCTGTGCAGAGCAATGGGGCCCTGGACCTGGCCCCTGAAAACATTCTTTATTCCTCGGCCTCTGGACCTGTGATGGGAAGGGCTCTCTCTAACATCTTTGAAATAGTTTCAAGGCCTTTTCCCCATTATCTTGGCTATTAACTCTTGGCTTCATTTTAGTCATATTAATCTTTCTAGCAAGTGATTGCTTTATAACATGCTTGTATTCCAATCCTGAAAATGGTTTTTCTTTTTCTGCCACATAGCCAGGCTACAAATATTGCAAACTTTTGCAATCTGCTTCCCTTTTAAATATAAGTTCTAACTATAAGTCACTTCTTTGCTCCTGTAACTGATCTTAGGCTATTAGAAGCAGGTAGGCCACATGTTGAATGCTTTGCTACTTAGAAATTACTTTTGCCAGATACCCCAAGTCATCATGCTTAAGCTTAAACTTCCACAGATTCCCAGGATGTAAACACAGTGTTGCCAAATTCTTTGCTAGGGCATAACATGGGTGACCTTGACTCCAGTTCCCAATAAATTTCTTACTTCCATCTGAGACCTTCTCAGCCTAGCCTCCACTGTCTATGTTTCTATCAACACTTGGTCAGAACCACTTAACACATCTCTAAGAAGTTCCGAACCTTCCCTTATCTATCTTTTTCTGAGACCTCAAAACTCTTCCAACCTCTGCCTATTTCCCAGTTCCAAAGCCAGTTCCACATTACCATCTTTATAGCAATGCCCCACTTCTTGGTAGAAATTTTCCATTTTAGTCAGTTTTTGTATTGCTACAAAGGAATACCTGAGAGAGGATAATTTATAAATAAAAGAAGTTTATTTGGCTGACAGTTCTGTAGGCTTTACAGGAAGCATGGCACTAGCATCTGCTCCTGGTGAGGCCTCAGGAAGCTTACAATCATGGTGGAAGGCAAAGGGGGAGCAGGCACATCTCATGGCAAAAGCAAGAGATGTGGGGAAGTGGGAGGTGCCATGCTCTTTTAAACAAGCATAACTCACATGAACTATCAGAGGGAGAACTCACTTATCACCAAGGGGATGATGTTAAACCATTCATGAGGAATCTGCACCCATGATCCAAACACCTCCCACCAGGCCCCACCTCCAACATTGAGGATTACATTTCAACATGAAATTTGAAGGATTAGCACATACTAGCTAGCTGTGTCACTTTCCCTTTCCATTAATGTTTTCATTCTCGTGAGCATTGGTATTTAATAAGTCAGTCAGTCAATTGTGTAATTTCAGATATTGAATAAATGCTTTAAAGGAAATAAAATATGATTTGGGCCTATGAAATTATGTATGTGAGTATATGTGTTTATATAGGAAGATTGTTTATTATCTATATATGTTGTGTTTTATGTGCATGTTGTATGGGTGTTGAGTATGATTGTATGTGGTGTATACATTTTCTGTGTCTCATGTTTTGTGTGTGGCTTTATGTGTTGAGTGTGATTGTGTGTGTGTGTTTTATTTTAGATAATGTGACAGCCAGAGATGACGTCTCTGAAAATGACTTGTTGAAATTATACATCAAAAGTTTATGTTGCTGTTATAACAAGTTTATATAATTCTATTGACTTTACACTATTAATGTGATGATGAGGAGAGAAATAATACACATTGTACACCTCTTTTCACACATTATCTTATTTTATTCTTATGATGACTCTATGAAATAGATGTTTTTATTTTTGTTCTGCAGATGAGGGGAATAGGAACTTGTTCAAGGTTGCGAAGCTATCAAGTGATACTAGAAATGGGATTTGAAATGCATTTCTTTGACTTCATAACTCATTGCTCTTTCAGCTTTACCACACCACCCATTCCTAAAGCCAGAAAAAAGACAATGGAGAGAGATAAAAGCACAATTAGAGGTAGAGATAAGATGATGGAGAAAATTAAAGGCAACAGGGAGTCATTTGGTGTCCATTATGGCAGCATAACAGACTTGCTGGGAGTCAAAAAATGTAAAGCACATAGAACAATGCCTGGCATACAGTATGTGCTATATGCATTAACTTTTATTATTATTACCTGCTCAATAAATTTATGGGTAAAGCTGATACAGTATCTTGACACATGAAGTTTATGGTCTTTAATCAATACATGAGAAGAATTGAGTGCATACTGAAGTTCAGTCGTATGACATGCTAGACCTCATCATGCAATCGGAAAACTAACACAAATCAGCCAACCATTGTTGGAAAACATAGTCAAAGCAAAATTCGTCTTTTGCCCATGAAGCTATTACAAATATATTTGGAATGTTTGTTTTGGAATTATGTAATTTTCTTAGAAATGACCCAAGAGTTTATTTAGTCACATTATCGTAGAATACTGGCTCTCAATTTTATCGGTACAAATGTCCTTCTACTATAGTAATCAAAATTCACAGGTAATACACACAAGATTTAACAATTAATATAAAATTCAGAATATGTAGATATTCAAAAAATGTTCAGAAGTTTGAATAATCTCAGTGAAAACAAATGTATCAAACTCCCTCAGTTAAAAGATAGAGATTACCAGATTGAGAAATAAAGCAAAAATGAAATTAGCTATATTCTACATACAAAATAGATATCTAAGGCATATGGATACAGAAAGTTTAAGCATAAAAAGATAAAAAGGAATAATAATCAAATGCAAACAAAAAGAAAGTTGGCATAGCTGTATTAACGTCAGACAAAATATACTTTAAGATTGTTGGAGGTTACTAATATTAATCAAAAAACTTGACAGTCTTTAAAATTAGGTAAGACCAATTCAAAACATACATTTATAATATGATTTTTGAGTATTAGTGATACGTGCTCTAACTTAAATCTTTGGTAAGTTACAGTAAACTTCTTCTTCCAGTTAGTTACAAATACTTATATATTTCATGTTTTATTTTATTTGAAGCCATGTTTTGAATTTAATAAAATGAAATCACTCTACTTACTGTATTGTAGTGGATAGGTGACCCCTGTCCATTAGTGAGAAAGTAAATTTAGAAGGTTGGAACTTCTCAAGAAATAAGCTTTTCCTTTTTTCTTTATGATCACCTGAATAGGCCAAGTTAATTATAGTACATGATTCAACTGATTCACTGTGTACCTACAAAATGAGTAGGGTGTAGAAATCCAAATCATGCATTGGGAAAGGAGAAAGTCTTGGCTGTGGCAAAAGAATTAAGGACTTTCCTTTCGTATAAACTCATCCAGTTTCTTTCACCATTTATGTTGTACAAAGACTGCTATTTTGTATCAAGTTATGTTAATACCACAGTTAACTTTGTCTGATGAATGCATTCTGGTGATTTAATATAGTAGACTTTTAAAAATTCTCTTACATTAGAGACGTTGACTTCAGTGTTAGGTAATGCATGAGGAAAAGTATATTAACAGGAATTCAACTGCTAAATAATTTTGGTATTTGCTTAAATGTGAATCAATTCTCAATTGTGATGAATTCTAGTGTGTGTGTGTGTGTGTGTTTTTCCTTTGGAAAACCAGTGATTTTTCTTAACATTTACTGTCTGATGTATGTTGTGCAGTGTGAGGTATATCAGCACTTGAAGTTGTATCAGCCAATGGCTGGTGACGTGGATGGTTTTTATTAAGGATGTTATCATAACAAATGAGATACCTAGATAACTCAGAGGGATTGAATGAAACACTATGAATTTAAGGTATGTTTCTAGACTGCAAATAAAATAACATGTTATACATTCTCAAAGGGAACTTATCTTTTTCTGTTTTGATGTCAAATAAGTTTGCTCATCTATAAAAATTAAAATGAGAATAACAATACTTGAGCTATCTAATTCACAGGATTGCTGAGAAACAAGAGAAAAGAAATACAATTATTTGTTATATATTTATATAATAAAAGTGGGGATAAGGGTGGGGCTATTGTAAGGCATTTGAAGGCAGAAGAGTTGGAAAATAAATCTGCTATAAATGAAGATGTTTGACTTAAAAGCTAAAATTCACTAAAATCTAGATTGATTAAAAATGGGACCTATCCAAATAAAGACTGTCATAAAACAGGTGGCTGTTTATTTTCAGTAATAATGTAATTATAATTATAATGTAAATATAATTAAAAATATTTTCAGTAATATTTTCAGTAATGAAGGCCCATGGTGGGCAATATGAATTCTTTCTACTGTCACATGAAGATGAATTACACACATCTGAAGGACTTGATACTGGAAATATAAATTAGAGTGATGGGTTGGATTACTAGTAGTTGTGACAGCAGATAGAGTGTTTCAGTTGTTATTTCTATTGAATAAGATGCTTGTCTTGGAGCTAAGCTCTGGGGAAGAAGCTGTTTAGGTAAAGCTCCGATTCTATCCTGTCCATTGGGTAATAGTGTGGAATGGCTTGTTATTGTGAGTGACCTCAGGGTTGTGGTGTGACAGCACTGGCCATATAAAGGCAATAGTAGTGTCGTCAATCTGGGAGAAAAAATGTCCTGGAGAACCACTCCAATGTAGTAATTACATTCAATAAAACATGGAAGTCAGTATGTGGAATTTTGCTTTATCACAACATTTATTAAAATGTAGCTGTTTTACATGCTAACAAGCACCTGAGTAAGAGTTGAGAGACTATCATAGTTTGTCTGGGGCAGAGGGGTTTCTGAGAACATGGGATTAACAGTGCTCAACCTAGGAAAGTCCTGGGCCAATTGGGGCAGCTGGTCACCCTAAAAGGAAAATATCAGATACACTCCTAGGGTTTGGGTTGTGTAAGGTGTTATGAACATACTTTGAGTAAAAATAAAAATGACCTCCAGAATATCTTTGGAATATGGTCTTATGTAGTTTTCTGTGAGGAGCAAGAGTGAGGGAGAATTTCTGAGTATGTGGTTGTCACAGTAGTTTTTCTATGCACTAGATTCACTTTGCAGACATTGGATAGAAATAAAATGGGATCATCTGCCAACACTTACAGCCTTCAGGAAAGTTTCTGGGAGAGGATGCACAGTCTCATTCTAGGGATGAAAGAAAGACAAGAGAGTGGAAAAGCATTTCTCGTCTGATTTGAGAAAGTCGTGACAATGATATAATTGGGAAGGTGCACAAACCTCCAGACGAGCTGATATTGTAGCACAAAGTTCTCATTCTTTGATTCTCTGCATGTAGCTAACACTTGTGGTAGGCAGCAACAGCAAAAGGAAGAGGCCCCTCTTCAGTCAGCTTGCCATAAGGAGAGGCAGTTCTTTGGCTAGGCAGGAGAAATTTTCAGGCCATGTTATAGGTTTGACTTTTATGGAATACAAGTACACACACAAGCACATGCATGTGCACACATGCACGCACCTGCGGGGATCTGTGCCTGCTGCTTGAGGAATGTGATGGTAATGAAGATAAACAATGACAGTGACAGACCACTGTTCTCCACCTTGGCACTATTGACTTTTTGCACTAAATAATTCTTTGTCGTGAGAGGCTGTCCTGGGGTGGTGTTTAGCAGCTTTCTTGGTCTGTAATTACCAGATGTCAGTGGTACCTTTCTCCCAGTTGTGACAACCAAAAACGTCTTCAGACATTGCCAATTGTCCCCTGAGGGAAAAATAGCTCTTTGTTGAGAACCACTGCTACAGATAATAATAGTCCATGGAAGCAATTAATTCTACCTCGATGTTGACATTAATGGGGTGGGGGTTGGACCTTATTGGAGAGAGGGAAAATATGAATAATCGTGGCTGTCATTTATGGAACACTTATTACTGATAAGGCAGTGTGCTATGTGCTATACATTTCTTAGCTCAATTAATCCTTACAAGGGCCTTATGACGGTGCTATACAAGGTCTCAAAATAAAGGAACTCTCAAGACTCCACAGGGTACATTCATGTAAGGCTATAATGATTGCAAATAATATGGCACATGAGGAGAAGGAAAGTACAGGCAATTATAGGAAGTCTGAAAACACCCAGTGCAGACCTCCCAAGGTCTTTTCTCAGTTGTGCATGAGGCATTTCATCTTTGGATTATGCACTTTTCAGATATATGTGGGGTATCTAAGTTCAGCATGGTTCAAATGCAAGTTTACTGAAGGGCCTTTTACACCTTTACTGGTCACTTCGCTACAGCCAAGCTGTGTAACAGGTTAAACCAGATGCAAACCATCAATCCATATATCCTAAACAATGTAGACAAGATAATATGGAGTGCCTCCAGGGGAGTTTTGAAGTTTACGCGACATGTTCTAAATCACTAGCTATTACTTCCCATTCTTGTCTTGACCAAGGGTCAGTAGCATACTTCCAGGCATCTGTGGAGATAAGCACAGAGCTGCCCCAGTGCAGCCATAAGATAACCCTATCCTTGCCCAGTGTTATTGTCTCCATTTTACAGATAAGCAAATTAAGGCATTAACATGTTAAATAGCTAGCCAAGGCCATAGAACTGACAAGTGGCAGAACTGAGATTCTTCATAGGAAGAAGTTAAGTGACTCTGTAAAATTGGTGCTAGTACTGGATAAGGCTTGATTTAGGAAGACAATCCAGGTTTTACAATACTGAGTTCATTGTTTTTGGATACATTGTCTCTGTCATTCAAGATGGACTTACCTTGAAAATTAGAGAAAATTTCAACATGCAAAAATGTAGAGGCTTGAGGAGTATTCAGTGAGTAGAAAGCAACTGTGAATAACTAACCATGACTTAAAGCTAGGGTGGTGTCTGAAGCTCGTGTAATTTTGGCAGCCCTTTTAAAACAAATAGAATATAAACTGCTTATATAGACTTAATGATGAAAATGAATATTTAAACTGAGAAAGAAAATTATAACACATTACAGATTTAAGTAGCTGAAAAATTCCAAAGTCATCACATAATTTAGAAAAAAACTATTTGATATTAACTATCTTATATCCCTCTATATTTTTCTTATATTCTTTGGCTATCTACTTTAAAAAATAGATTTCACTTTTTAAAAGTTTTAGATTTACGGAGAAGTTAAGTCCCAGATTCCCCTATTACTAACATAGTACATTTGTCACTTTTTGTGTTAATGAATCAATATTGATACAATATTATTAACTAAAATTCATAGTTTATTCAGATTTCCTTAGTTTTTACCTAAAGTCTTTTTCTGTTCTCCGACTCTGTTTTTGATGATGTTGACAGTTTTGAGGAGTACTGGTCAAGTATTTTGCAGTATGCACTTCTATTAGAATTTTCAAGTTCTTTATATGTCAGAGCTGAGACTGGAAGTTGCTACATACTTTTTTTTTTTTTTTTGAGATGGAATCTTGCTCTGCTGCCCATGCTGGAGTACAGTGGCACGATCTCCGCTCACTGCAACCTCCACCTCCTGGGTTCAAGTGATTCTCCTGCTTCAGCCTCCCGAGTAGCTGGGATGACAGGTGCCCACCACCACACCGGGCTAATTTTTGTATTTTTAGTAAAGATGGGGTTTCACCATGTTGACCATGGCTGGTTTCGAACTCCTGACCTCGGGTGATTTGCCTAACTTGGCCTGCCAAAGAGCTGGGATTACAGGTGTGAGCCACGGGGCCCAACCTTGCTACATACTTTTTAATCACCTATTCAAGTGTAGAAATTTTTGTTATATTCTATATGGAGGGAGAGTCAGAAGGTAATTCAGTCTTTCTCTTGTATGGTTAATCAAAATAATTTCTTATGGATAATTGGAATGCAGAGAACATATAGTGTCACAAGCGGATGTATTCTTAGTAGTGCAGCTACAGGTTTTCATCCAAGAAACCTGGAAATTCTGATAAATACTATTTCACAAAATTTAGAAAGGAGAACCTGTGTGTTCACGTAATAATTGCATTAATTGCACGTATTACTGACAGATTACTTCTCTTTTGACTAGGCACAGGTGAGGTTGGATTCATTACTTGCAATTTTTTAGGTATGATGATTGGAAGAATTTTCCTTAGAGTAATTTCTGACTTTCTACATTTAAGACCTTGTTTTCCTTCCTTTATGCACATGTGTCCCCGCTGTAAGACAGTCTGCCTATGCCTTTGTGTCTAGATGACAGGTGGGTCAGCACGGTAGGTTATAGTAGGATTTGTGGAAGTCATTCCTATTGTGAGAAGGCTAGCAATCACTTCAGTCTGTGTGGGAGTGACTGTGAACTTTAGATATACTCCACGAAACTCAAACTAAATTAATCATCAATTATACTTCCTCTTGCCAGATTTCAATGCCACTCATGACTTGGGAGAGACGGTAATGAAGAGGAAGTTGATCTTGTATTTGATAATCTTTCTGAAATCTCTTTTTAGTATTAAGAGGTTGTTAGTACCATACTTTTCTAGGTGGGTGAATTCATTGAATTTAAATTGAAATTATTATTTCTGTAAGTAATGTAGAAAAAAATCGATAATAAATTAATAAATAATACAAATATTAAGAATATATCGTAATCAAATAGGGCTTATCCTAAGAATGTGAAGATGCTTTAGCATGAGAAAAAACAGTAATAGTAATTTGCCACATTAATTGATTAAGGAGAAAAAAAATATGATAATTTTAATTACAAATGGAAAGAAAGGATTTGATAAAGTTTAGAACACATTTGTAAATTTGTAAATTCAGAAACCTATAAGAAATATGCTTCTTGGACCTGATAAAGGTCATCTATTAAAAACCTTTGGCAAGTATTATACTTAATAGAGAAACTTTAGATGCATTGCCTTTTGAGATGGGCAAAAAGACAAGGATTTCACCATTACTGATGATATTTAAGAGCATTGAAGTTCCTACACAATGCAGAAAGAATTTTTTTTTTTTTATTTTCTGCAAAATCTTATTTCTTTTTTTTTTTTTTAATTTATTTATTATTATTATACTTTAAGTTGTAGGGTACATGTGCATAACGTGCAGGTTTGTTACATATGTATACTTGTGCCATGTTGGTCTACTGCACCCATCAACTCGTCATTTACATCAGGTATAACTCCCAATGCAATCCCTCCCCCCTCCCCCCTCCCCATGATAGGCCCCGGTGTGTGATGTTCCCCTTCCTGAGTCCAAGTGATCTCATTGTTCAGTTCCCACCTATGAGTGAGAACATGCGGTGTTTGGTTTTCTGTTCTTGTGATAGTTTGCTAAGAATGATGGTTTCCAGCTGCATCCATGTCCCTACAAAGGACGCAAACTCATCCTTTTTTATGGCTGCATAGTATTCCATGGTGTATATGTGCCACATTTTCTTAATCCAGTCTGTCACTGATGGACATTTGGGTTGATTCCAAGTCTTTGCTATTGTGAATAGTGCTGCAATAAACATACGTGTGCATGTGTCTTTATAGCAGCATAATTTATAATCCTTTGGGTATATCCCCAGTAATGGAATGGCTGGGTCATATGGTACATCTAGTTCTAGATCCTTGAGGAATCGCCATACTGTTTTCCATAATGGTTGAACTAGTTCACAATCCCACCAACAGTGTAAAAGTGTTCCTATTTCTCCACATCCTCTCCAGCACCTGTTGTTTCCTGACTTTTTGATGATCGCCATTCTAACTGGTGTGAGATGGTATCTCATTGTGGTTTTGATTTGCATTTCTCTGATGGCCAGTGATGATGAGCATTTTTTCATATGTCTGTTGGCTGTATGAATGTCTTCTTTTGAGAAATGTCTGTTCATATCCTTTGCCCACTTTTTGATGGGGTTGTTTGTTTTTTTCTTGTAAATTTGTTTGAGTTCTTTGTAGGTTCTGGATATTAGCCCTTTGTCAGATGAGTAGATTGCAAAAATTTTCTCCCATTCTGTAGGTTGCCTGTTCACTCTGATGGTAGTGTCTTTTGCTGTGCAGAAGCTCTTTAGTTTAATTAGATCCCATTTGTCAATTTTAGCTTTTGCTGGCGTTGCTTTTGGTGTTTTAGACATGAAGTCTTTGCCCATGCCTATGTCCTGAATGGTACTACCTAGGTTTTCCTCTAGGATTTTTATGGTATTAGGTCTAACATTTAAGTCTCTAATCCATCTTGAATTAATTTTCGTATAAGGAGTAAGGAAAGGATCCAGTTTCAGCTTTCTACTTATGGCTAGCCAATTTTCCCAGCACCATTTATTAAATAGGGAATCCTTTCCCCATTTCTTGTTTCTCTCAGGTTTGTCAAAGATCAGATGGCTGTAGATGTGTGGTATTATTTCTGAGGACTCTGTTCTGTTCCATTGGTCTATATCTCTGTTTTGGTACCAGTACCATGCTGTTTTGGTTACTGTAGCCTTGTAGTATAGTTTGAAGTCAGGTAGCGTGATGCCTCCAGCTTTGTTCTTTTGACTTAGGATTGTCTTGGAGATGCGGGCTCTTTTTTGGTTCCATATGAACTTTAAAGCAGTTTTTTCCAATTCTGTGAAGAAACTCATTGGTAGCTTGATGGGGATAGCATTGAATCTATAAATTACCTTGGGCAGTATGGCCATTTTCACGATATTGATTCTTCCTATCCATGAGCATGGTATGTTCTTCCATTTGTTTGTGTCCTCTTTTATTTCACTGAGCAGTGGTTTGTAGTTCTCCTTGAAGAGGTCCTTTACATCCCTTGTAAGTTGGATTCCTAGGTATTTTATTCTCTTTGAAGCAATTGTGAATGGAAGTTCATTCATGATTTGGCTCTCTGTTTGTCTGTTATTGGTGTATAAGAATGCTTGTGATTTTTGCACATTAATTTTGTATCCTGAGACTTTGCTGAAGTTGCTTATCAGCTTAAGGAGATTTTGGGCTGAGACAATGGGGTTTTCTAAATATACAATCATGTCATCTGCAAACAGGGACAATTTGACTTCTTCTTTTCCTAACTGAATACCCCTGATTTCTTTCTCTTGCCTAATTGCCCTAGCCAGAACTTCCAACACTATGTTGAATAGGAGTGGTGAGAGAGGGCATCCCTGTCTTGTGCCAGTTTTCAAAGGGAATTTTTCCAGTTTTTGCCCATTCAGTATGATATTGGCTGTGGGTTTGTCATAAATAGCTGTTATTATTTTGAGGTACGTTCCATCAATACCGAATTTATTGAGCGTTTTTAGCATGAAGGGCTGTTGAATTTTGTCAGAAGCCTTTTCTGCATCTATTGAGATAATCATGTGGTTTTTGTCTTTGGTTCTGTTTATATGCTGGATTATGTTTATTGATTTGCGAATGTTGAACCAGCCTTGCATCCCAGGGATGAAGCCCACTTGATCATGGGGGATAAGCTTTTTGATGTGTTGTTGAATCCGGTTTGCCAGTATTTTATTGAGGATTTTTGCATCGATGTTCATCAGGGATATTGGTCTAAAATTCTCTTTTTTTGTTGTGTCTCTGCCAGGCTTTGGTATCAGGATGATGTTGGCCTCATAAAATGAGTTAGGGAGGATTCCCTCTTTTTCTATTGATTGGAATAGTTTCAGAAGGAATGGTACCAACTCCTCCTTATATCTCTGGTAGAATTCAGCTGTGAATCCATCTGGTCCTGGACTTTTTTTGGTTGGTAGGCTATTAATTATTGCCTCAATTTCAGAGCCTACTATTGGTCTATTCAGGGATTCAACTTCTTCCTGGTTTAGTCTTGGAAGAGTGTAAGTGTCCAGGAAATTATCCATTTCTTCTAGGTTTTCCAGTTTATTTGCGTAGAGGTGTTTATAGTATTCTCTGATGGTAGTTTGTATTTCTGTGGGGTCGGTGGTGATATCCCCTTTATCATTTTTAATTGCGTCGATTTGATTCTTCTCTCTTTTCTTCTTTATTAGTCTTGCTAGTGGTCTGTCAATTTTGTTGATCTTTTCAAAAAACCAACTCC